>NW_026294491.1:2817010-3417010 GCF_007827085.1 Peromyscus californicus insignis
TGCATGCATGTCTATGTGCTATATGGGGTGGGGGTTGGTGCCCTTGTAGGCCAATCAAGGGTGTCAGATCCTCTGAAACTGGAGTCACAGATCGTTGTGAGTAAGCATGTAAATGCTGGACCTGAACCTGGGTTCTCTGCAAGAGCATCAAGTTTCTTAACCCTTTGCGACATCCCTCCAGTCGCACTTCATCTGTCTTGACCAGAATTTTGCGTTGCTCATCAGATGTGGCCTTTGCTTGTGGCTTTTCTTTGTGTGTATGAGGGATTATGGGTAAAAGAAGGAACTCAGAGATTTAAAACTGTTAACCTGAGGAATGTTGGGAGGCAAGTCGGTGGAGAATGGACAAACGCAGGGCGAGGACATGAAAGGAAACAGAGATTCACTTGTAGCAGTAGGTGTCCAGGAATAGGGAAAGGGACTCAAGTGGTTTATCTGGTGACTGTGAAGGAGCTGATAGACAATGTAGGGCCGGTCTCTGCTTCCACATCTCGCCTTCCCCTCCCTCCATCCCTCCTTGTAGTTACCCTCCAGCTCCAGCTCAGCCAGGTATATTGTCTTAGTTCAGGTTGAGAAGCAGTGTCCAAGTCCAGCTTAGTCAGTTCTTCAGAAGTAAATAGAGTTCTTGGATTATCATCATTATTATTATTGTTGTTGTTCTGTAAGATTAAAGACAGGGCTTTGAACATTCTGGGCAGGAACTGTAGAGTGCCAATCTCAGCTTTTTTTTTTTTTTTTTTGAGACAAGGTCTTACTATGTAGCTCAGGATTTTCCTAACTGAGAAAACTCACAGCCCCCTGCCTCATCACTGTCCCTCTCTCCCTGTCTTGGAAGTTTTCATATTCAAGGATGTCTAGCTTTCAAGATGGTTGTATGTCTAGGACTTGACCAGGAATAGTTAGAGGGTGAACACTCCACATTGCTCTTCTGCCTTTATTAGGGATGGATGTTGTTTTTAACAAAATCTCAGTCATTTGATTTTTTTCAATAAAGACTCAGGAGTCAGGTGCTGGGGTGAAAGCCTGCTAGTTCAGAGAGGCAGAGAGAGCACCCAGCTGACCTTCCTTTTCAGCTGACATCCCAGAAGCCTCCTTCTCCTACACTGTCCCCAAAAAGACTCTTTTAATTCCTGTGAGTCTCTCTATCTGTCCTCCTGACCCCTCTTACACTCTATGGTTTTTTCTTAGTCATTCTCTGTTCACTTCCTGTCATCTGGTTGCTTGCTCTGCCTGTTGACCTATGGCTGACTTTATTTAATCCTGTTTACAATATTCAAGCAGAAAGCCCTTGGATTAAAGGTGTGTGCTAGGGCTGAGCCACACCACAGCTAGAAACAGGTTTTTTTTCCAGTAAATAATGCAATCTCAGGGTTCACGGTGTTTGCAGATATCCTGCAACAGATGGATGTTAAGCTTCATTGGTCAAGTCTTTTTTTTTTTAATTTATTTTTCTTTACACCCAGACTGTAGTTTTCTTTTCCCTTCCTTCCTCTCCTCCTACTCTCCCCCCCAACTCCTGCCACCCACTCCTCTTCTGTTTCTCTTCAGAAATGGGCAGGCTGCCCAAGTATATCAGTCAGCCAAGGTGTATCAAGTTGCGGTGAGACTAGGCACCTCCTCTCCTATTAAGGCTGGATGAGGCAACCCAGTAGGAGGAGTTGGTCCCAAAAGCAGGCAACAGAGTGAGAGACAGCCCTGCTCTCACTGTTAGGAGACCCACAAGAAGACTAAACTACACAACTGTCACATGTAAACAGAGGGTCTAGGTCAGTCCCATGCAGGCTCCCTGGTTGTCGGTTCAGCCTCTGTGAGTCCCTATGAGCCCAGGTTAGTTGATTCTATGGGTTTTCTTGTGATGACTTGACCCTACTGGTTCCTACAATCCTTCCTCCCTTTGTTCTGCAGGATTTCTGACATCCACCTAATGTTTGGCTATGGGTCTGCATCTGTTTCCATCATTTATTGGATAACACCCCTCTGATAACAACTGGGCTGGGCACCAGCCTATGAGTATTCTGAGCTGTGCAGCCTCTGGGTCCTGGTGCTCCAGGCAGTGTCAGGGATGGCTTGCCTCTTGTGGCATGGGTCTCAAGCTGGACCAGTCATTGGTTGGCCACTCCCATGTTTTCTGTGCCACCTTTACCCCAGCACATCTTGTAGGCAGGGCAATTGAAGGTCAAAGGTTATGTGGCTGGGTTGATGTCCCAATCCCTCCACTAGAGGTCTTGTCTGATTTTGTATCCCCCATTGCTAGGAGTCTTAGCTAGCGTCACCCTCATAGATTCCTGGCAGTTTCCAATGCACCAGGTTTCTAGCTCATCCCAGAGATTCACCCATATTCCAGTTATGACTCTCAGTACTCTCTCCCTTCATCCTCCCCCAACCTCCTTCCTATTCCCACACTCACCTGCTCATCCCAACCCCTCCCCCATCCACTGGTGGTGTTTATTTTATTTTCCTTCACAGTGAGTTTCATGTGTCCCCCCTTGAGCCCTCCTTGTTACTTAGCTTCTCTGGGTCTGTGTATTGTAGCATGATTATCCTTTACTTTATGGCCAACATCCACTTACAAGTGAGTGTATATCATGTTTTTGTTTCTGGGTCTAGGTTACCTCAATCAGGATGATCTTTTCAGTTCCATCCAGTTGCCAGCAAATTTCCTGATGTCATTGTTTTTAACAGCTGAGTAATATTCCATTGTGGAAATGTACCACGTTTTCTTTATCTTTTCTTCAGTTGAGGGACATCTAGGTTATTTCCAGTTTCTGGCTATTATGAATAAATCTGCTATGAATATAGTTGAGCAAGTGTCCTTGTGGTGTGCCCAGGAGCAGTTATAGCTGGGTCTTGAGGTCACTTGATTCCTAATTTTCTGAGAAAATGCCACATTGATTTCCAAATTGACTGTACAAGTTTGCACTCCCACCAGCAAAGGAGGAGTGTTCCCCTTGTTCTACATCCTTGACATCATGAACTTGTGTTTTTGATCTTGTGTTTTTGATCTTAGCCATTCTGACAGGTATAAGATGGGCTCTCAGAGTCACTTTGATTTGCCGTTTCCCTGATTGTTGCAGGATATTTGATCACACCGTGAATCCCGAGATTGCATTATTACTGGAAAAACTTGCTTCTACCTGTGGTGTGGCTCAGCCCTAGCACACACCTTCAATCCAAGAGCTTATTTAACTTCTCTCTTATAGAGGTAATGCGTCCCATATGCCACCACGGCTTCTTTAACTTTAAGTCTATCATTTCTGTAGGTTTCCAACTAATCTGAACATGAACATTATTCCCTTTTCTACTGGGAATATTCCTTTTTTCTTGATTAAACACTTCCTCTTTTTCTACCCAGAAGGGCCTTTTCCCTTGATTTATTCTTTGTCTCAGGAGCCATTTTACTTGTTGCCTGAGATGGGGAATTTAAATTCCCATGTCCCTGCCAAATCCTGGAGTCTGTTTACCAGAGAGAGCACTTTTTACCTTCAGTCATGGAGTGTCTGAATCCTTCTTTCTCCAAGCCCCACATTGGGTGTCATGTGTTGGAGTTCTATTTTGTGTGGGTCCATGGAAGAATTAGGGTCACTCTCAGATGAATTTTGGCTTAGCAGCAGGAGCAGCAGCAGGGTGAGTCAGCTTCTGGTGAACTGACTGCCTGTTGCTTTGCAAAACCCTTTTTAAATTGTTACACAATTTCCACCTCTTATCAAGTCAATTTCTGCATACCAAAAGCTTTTATCTGAGTTGTTTGAAGGAACCAAATGTCCAAGCAATTCTCAACTATTTGAGACATCTTGGTTTTCTAAGTCCTCTCATAATCAAGTTTTGCAAAGACCTTGAACCCTTCAGGAATAACTCAGGTAAGAATCAAACACTTCAAACAAACGGTAGCAATAACATAAGGTAACAGTCACAAAAGGTAACAGTAACAAAAGCTAACAGCAACAAAAGGTAATAGTAACAAAAGGTAGCATTATAAAAGGCAGTTCAAAGCCTGGGTGGTAACATTCTGGAATTCAAGCCAGATGCAATGCTTTGAGGGATCTCTCCCTACATACAGGCCTTTCACCTTCTTGGTTAGAATTACCAAAATATTTTATATTATTTGTAGCTATTGTGAAGGGTGTTGTTTCCCAGATTTCTTCCTTAGCCCATTTATCATTTGTGTATAGGAGGGCTACTGATTTTTTTGAGTTAATTTTGTATCTAGACACTTTGCTAAAGGAGTTTATCAGCTGTGGAAGCTTCTTGGTAGAATTTTTGGGGTTGCTTATGGAGACTATCATATCATCTGCAAATAGTGATATTTTCACTTTACAATTTGTATCCCATTGATCTACTTTAGTTGTCTTATTGCTCTAGTAAAAACTTTGAGTACTATATATTGAATAGATATGGAGAGAGTGGACAGCCTTGTCTTGTTCCTGATTTTGGTGAAATTGCTTTGAGTTTCTCTCTATTTTGATGCTGGTTTGCTGTAAACTGCCTTTATTATGTTTAGGCATCTCTAATATCCCTTTTTATCCCTGATATCTCCAAGATTTTTATCATGACGTAGTGTTGGATTTTGTCAAGGGCTTTTTCAGAATCTAATGAGATGATCATGTGGGTTTTTTACCTTTCAGTCTGTTTATATGGTGCATTACACTAACAGATTTTTATATGTTGAACCATCCCTGCATCACTGAGATGAAGCCTACTTGATCATGGTGGATAATCTTCTTGATGTAGTCTTGGATTTGGTTTGTGAGTATTTTATTGAGTATCTTTGCATCAATGTTCATGAGGGAAATTGGTCTGTAATTCTTTCTTTGTTGCATCTTTGTGTGGTTTAGGCATCAGGGTTATTGTGCCTTCATAAAATGAATTTGGCAATGTTCCTTATGTTTCTGTTTTGTGGAATAATTTGAGTAGTATTGGTATTGGCTCTTCTTTGAAAGTCTGGTACAATTCTGCTCTAAAACTATCTGGCCCTAGGATTATTTTGGTTGAGAGACTTTTAATGACTACTTCTATTTCCTAAGGGGTTATAGGTCTATTTAAGTTGTTTATCTGATCTTGATTTAACTTTAGTAAGTGGTATTTATTGAGAAAATTATCTGTTTCTTTTAGAATTCCCAATTTTGTGGAGTACTGGTTTTTGAAGTATGACTTAATGATTCTTTGGATTTCCTTAGTGTCTGTTGTTATGCCCCCCTTTTCATTTCTGATTTTGTTAATTTGGATATTCTCTCTCTGCCTTTTAGTTGTTTGGATAAGGGGTTGTCTATCTTATTGATTTTCTGAAAGAACCAACTCTTTATTTAATTGATTCTTTGTATTGTTCTCTTTGTTTCTATTTTACTGATTTCAGCCCTGAGTTGGATTATTTCTTGGCAACTACTCCTCTTGGGTGTCCTTGCTTCTTTTTGTTCTAGAGCTTTCATGTGTGCTGTTAAGCTGCTAGTGTGAGATCTCTCTAATTTCTTTATGAAGGCACTTAGTGCTATGAACTTTCCTCTTAGCACCAATTTCATTGTGTTTCATAAATTTGGGTATGTTATGCATTTATTTTCATTGAATTCTAGAAGTCTTTAATTTCTTTATTTCTTCCTTAACCCAGTGGTAATTCAGTAGAGAGTTGTTTGGTTTCCATGAGTTTGTAGGACTTCTGTTGTTGTTGAAATCCAGCCTTAATCCATAGTGATTTGATAAGATACAGGGGGTTAGTTTAGTTTTCTTGTATCTGCTGAGACTTGCTTTGTTTCAGAGTATGTGG
Organism: Peromyscus californicus insignis; assembly: GCF_007827085.1. Classification (NCBI taxonomy): domain Eukaryota; kingdom Metazoa; phylum Chordata; class Mammalia; order Rodentia; family Cricetidae; genus Peromyscus; species Peromyscus californicus. The sequence continues at coordinate 2,822,766 of NW_026294491.1, forward strand.
TCAATTTTGGAGAGGGTTCCAGGTGGTGCTGAGAAGAAGCTATAGTCTTTTGTGTTTGGGTGAAATGTTCTGTAGATACCTGTTAGGTCAATTTGATTCATAATGTCTGTTAGTTCTGTCTGGATGGCCTGTCAATTATTGAGAGTCAGGTGTTGAAGTTTCCCATTATTAATGTGTGGGGTTTGATGTGTCATTTAAGGTTTAGTAATGTTTCTTTTACAAATGCCCTTACATTGGGGGTGTAGATGATCAGTATTGAGACTTCATCTTGGTGGATTTTCCCTTTGATGAGTATGAAGTGTCCTTCCCCATCTGTTTTGATTAATTTTTGTAGGAAGTCTATTTTGTTAGCTATTAGGATGGCTACACCAGCTTACTTCTTGGGTCCATTTGGTTGGAAAATCTTTTTCCAACCCTTTACTCTGAGGTAATATCTGTCTTTGAGGTTGAGGTATGTTTTTTGTATGCAGCAGAGGGATGGATCCTGTTTTTGCGTCCATTCTGTCAGCCTGTGTCTTTTTATTGGGGAATTGAGTCCATTGATATTGAGAGATATTAATGACCAATGACTGTTAATTCCTGTTATTTTGATGTTGTGGTTGTTGTTAGTAGTATGGGTGTATGTGCATGTGATTCCTTTTTTTTCTTGCTGGTGTGAAATTATTTATTTCTTGTGTTTTCTTGGGTGTAACTAACCTCCTTGGGATGGAGTTTTCCTTCTAGTATCTTCTGTAGGGCTGGATTTGTGATAGATATTGTTTAAATTTGGTTTTGTCATGGAATATCTTGTTTTCTCTATCTACGGTGATTGAAAGTTTTGCTGGAAATAGTAGTCTGGGCTGGTGTCTGTGGTCTCTTACAGTCTGCAAGATGTCCAGGCCCTCCTGTGTTTTAGATTCTCTGTTGAGAAGTTGGGTATAATTCTAAAAGGTCTACCTTTATATGATACTTGGCCTTTTCCCCTTGCAACTTTTAACATTCTTTCTTTGTTCTGAACATTTAGAATTTTGATTATTTTGTGGTATGGGGGCTTTCTTTTCTGGTCCAATCTATTTGGTGTTCTGTAAGCTTCACATTTATAGGCATCTCTTTCTTTAGGTTAGGGAAAATTTCTTCTATGGTTTTGTTGAAAATATTTTCCGGGCCTTTGAGCTGGGAATCTTCTTCTTCTATTCCTATTATTCTTAAGTTGAGTCTTTTCATAGTGTCCCAGATTTTCTGGATGTTTTGTGTTAGGGATTTTTTAGATTTAACCTTTCCTTTGACCCATATATCAATTTCTTCTATCATATCTTCTACACCTGAGATTCTCTCTTCCATCTCTTGTATTCTGTTGGTGATGTTTGCATCTGTAGTTCCTGTTTGCTTACCTACATTTCCCATCTCCAGGATTCCCTCTGTTTGTGTTTTCTTTATTGCTTCTATTTTCATTTTCAGGTCTGGAACAGTTTCATTCACTTCCTTCACCTGTTTGTGTTTTCCTGGATTTCTTTAAGGGCTTTATTCATATTGCCCTGGATGTTGTCAATTGTGTTCTTACACTAGTCATCTGGGTTTGGGTTTATTACAGATTTAGATGATGATTTCTGAGTTTATCTTTGTTAGATGGACATTTTTCCCCTTTGGTTTCTGTTTCTTCTATGGTCTTCTGGACTGAGTGGCCTGGGGTTCTGGTGACCAGCAAGACTTCTGGTCTAGTAGGGTATCTTCACTGGGGTTTTGTGGCCTGTGTGACCTCTGGTGTTTTGGGTGCCAATGTTGCCTCTGGGTTTCTGGTACCTTTGTGGCCTCCAGTAAAGCAGAAGTCTTCTGTCAAAATTGAAGGCTGGGATATGGGAAAGGGGGTGCAGTTGGGGGCTGTTGGGCATGTTTTAAGGAGGTGGTAGTGTCTGACCTGGGGTTCCTAGCTCTGTATGGCCTCTGGTAAGCTGAAGCCCTCTGCCAGAGTTGTGGAATATTTTTGCCAAGTCTTTATGGGAAGGCTACAGCAGGACCTATGTATACATGTGTAACTCTGTGTGTGTGTGTGTGTGTGTGTGTGTGTGTGTGTGTGTGTGTGTGTGTGTATGTACTGTATTTCTCCTCTTGGCTTGCTCAGTTTCGTTTCTCACATACTCTATGACCACATCAATCATCAACCAAGAAAATGCCCCAAGGACTTGCCTACAGGCCAGTCCTAGGGAAGCATCTGTAGCTGAAGTCATTCTGTTCCTGCCCAGCTCCTGCGGCCCTCAGACCCAAGTAAACACACAGAGACTTACATTGCTTACAAACTGTATGGCCACAGCAGGCTTCTTGTTAACTAGTTCTTATATATTAAATTAACCAATTTTTATTAGTCTATACCTTGCCACATGGCTCGAGGCTTACCAGTACCTTACATCTTGCTTGTCATGGAGGCAGCTGGCAGGATCTCTCTGACTCAGCCTTCCACTTCCCAGAATTCTCCTCTCTGTTTTTTCTGCCTATACCTCCTGCCTGGCTACTGGCCAATCAGTGTTTTATTTATTAACCAATCAGAGCAACACATTTAACATACAGAACACCCCACAGCAAGTGTCTTCTCAGTAAATATTCCTCCCACCCAGATGACACTACTTTGTGTCAAGCTGACATAAAAGCTAGTCAGCACAGTGTAGCTGTTGTCCTCTTGAGCTGTCAGAAGCTGTGACTCCCCAAAGGAGACCTGCACAGGACTAGGCCATTAGTAGAGAAGAGCTAGAAAGCCCTGCCCTTCCAAGGATTCTGTGTGTGTGTGTGTGTGTGTATGTGTGTGTGTGTGTGTGTGTGTGTATGTGTGTGTGTATGTGCAAGACAGGTACACTGTCCCCACACCTCCCAGGTCTGTGTTTAGAGAAGACAGAGGCTGACTAAATGGTGTAGTGTGTGAAACCCCTCACATGACCTGTGCTTCTCTTGTAGATTGGCGCAAGGAACACTTCCAGGCCTGTGAGTGACTCTGTCTTCCTTAGGGACACTCCTCCTGGTCTTCCCATGGCTCTGGTCTCTCCTTCAGTCTCCTGTGGTGTTCCAGGTTGTGACAGCTTCAGTGGTGGTGGTGTGGGAGGCAGAGGGACAGTCACTAAGCTGGGTCTGGTTCTCAAGGACCCTGTGACTTTGTAACCCCTGGTCAGCCTTCTGTTCCCTTCCCCTGCTTGCAAGCCATGGGTTTGAGCCCCAGGCTCTTCTGTGAGGGACTTGTCCCCCTAGAAGAAGCTAAGAGGCTTTGAGGTGGAGGTGGGGAAGCTGTGGCCTTGTTTGCGGGCTGGAGAGGACCTCCCATGATTGGAAACTCTCCCCACAGGGTCTGTCACTCTGGATCCAGACTCTGCCCATGCCATCCTTGCCATTTCTCAGGACAGGAGGAGTGTGACCCGGAAGGATACTGCTATGCACTTGGATAGCCCCTTCAGTGTGTTGGGCACTGAGGGCATCTCCTCTGGAAGATGTTACTGGGAGGTGAAGATAAAGAATGGAGATAGCAGCACGTGGACTCTGGGCGTCTGGAGGGAAGATGTGGAGAAGCAAGGCTGGTACTCGGAGTGTCCAAAAAGGGGGTTTTGGACCGTGGGACGGACTAACAGTGGCTATTGGGCCTATGTTGACAGTGGGAGGGCTTCGTTACCCCTTAGACAAGCTCCCCAGAGTGTGGGGGTGTTTGTGGACTACAGTGAAGGTGACATTTCCTTCTATAACATGAGTGACATGTCCCACATTTTCTCCTTCCATGAAGCTTCCTTCTCTGGGACTCTTTTTCCATACTTCAGGCTGAAGTCGGGAGATGTTTCAATGATTCTCAGCTCTGAGGAGTTCCCTGTGCCCATTAGCATTTTGCCTTCTCGGAAGGAGTCTCTGTGTTCCCAAAGGGAGGGGCTCATCCTAGGCTCTAGAGTTGTTGACTCTCTCCCAGAGGAAGAATCTCAATTCCTCCCTCTTCCCAGTGACTCTTTGCCCCCATAGTGCAGATACAGCCTCTGTGTTGTCAGTTGAGTCCTTGTGGGTCTGTAGAAGCCACAGGCTAAGCTCCCGGGATGAGTCCTGGAAGGGCCTGGAGCTGTGACCCACTGCTCTCAAGTGTGACCCTGAGGCTGTCACTGTGGGAACAGGGAGTCCTTGCTTTGTGTCCAGGCAGCAGATGATGAGCCCTGACTATTGTTCCAGCTGGATTGAACTATGGGAAGGCATGTTCCTTTTGGTGTGAAATAGCATTTTCTTAGGTTTCATACCATTTGGCATGAAATGGACCAAGCGCTGAATGGACATTGTTTTAATTTGTTCATCTGGCTATGGGTACTTAGGGTCTGCCCTGTGTGTTGGGTCTTGTGACTAGTGGCTACAGTGAATATGATGGAGCAGATGTCTCTGACACCTGTATTCCTGTTCTCTGGATTTGTTCTTAGTAGTGGGATTACTAGATTAGAGATAGTTCTTTCAGTGACCCTTGTCTATGGACAATAACCTGTTCATCGAGTCTCCATGAATCAGCCTTATCTTTATATCAGTCTGTCATCGATTTCTTACATAAATTCTTTGATTTCTAGATTTGAGTCTCTGTCTCTCTCTCACACACACAAATATACATATAGCTATGACAATATTTTCTAAAAATTGGCTTTATATATTTTAACTTTATTGTCCTATCTATCTATCTATCTATCTATCTATCTATCTATCTATCTATCTATCTATCTATCTAACTATCTTTTAAAACAGGATCTCATGTGACCCAGGCTGGCTTGGAACTCTCTTTGTAGCCAAGTGTGGTGTTTTGAATGAGAATGTCCCCTATAGTCCCGTACGTTTGGATACTTGGTTTATAGTGGGTTGTAGTGTTGGTAGGTTTGGGATGTGTAACCTTGAAGTGTGTCACTAGGGTCGGCGTTGAAGATTCAAAACCATACATCCTGCTCAGCTTGCTCTCTCTGGTTCCTGTGTATGGTTCAAGACATAAGCCCTCAGTTTCTCTCTCTAGCCACTGTGTAGTTAGTCTTTTTTGGGGATTGTCCACTCCCCAATAATCACATGGAAACTTATTGTTAATTGTAACAGATTGGCTGATAGCCTAGGCTTGTTCCTAACTAACTCTTATAACTTAAACCAACCCATTTCTATTAATTTACTTTCTTCTCTGTGGGGAGAGATTAACTCATCTCCGTATTGCCCATCCTACCTGCTCTGTGTCTCCTGGTGTCTCCACCTTCTTCTTCCCAGTGTCCTCTCTGCCCAGAAATCCTGCCTAGGTATTAGCTGTTCAGCTTTTTTTTTTTTTTTTTTTTTTTTTTTTTAAAGATTTAGCTCTTTATTATAAGCGCCAGATGTCATTACAGATGGTTGAGAGCCACCATGTGGTTGCTGGGATTTGAACTCAGGACCTCTGGAAGAACAGTCAGTGCTCTTAACCACCAAGCCATCTCTCCAGCCCCGCTGTTCAGCTTTTTATTAAACCAATAAGTGTGACACATTTTCCCACTGTATAAAAGGATTATTCCATTACACCACTGTGCTTATGTTACACCCTGTCATCATGGACTCTTGTCCCTCTGGAGAACTTGTGACAGAACAAGATGGTGCAGAGGTTCCTCCATCTGGTCTTCTTGCTGAGGACATTTCAAATTTGACTAGAATTTGATCTCTTTGATGGAGAGTCCCATGGAGAATAACTCGACCGTATAATAGGAACCCCAGGTCAAGATGCCCCAGCTAGTTTATCTTAGCTTCTGTCAAACTGCATGCTTGTGTGAAGTGCCCCCCACCCCCAACTGCTGAGCAAGTTGCCAAGGACTTGTTTTTTGCATTCAAAAGCACCACACTCTGGACACTTGGGGCTTCATCTGGGTCTCTGAGTACCCAAGTGTAGTCCCATCCAGGTCCCCGAGTGCCTGAGTGTAGTGCCATCCTGGTCCCTGAGTACCCGAGTGTAGTGCCATCCTGGTCCCCGAGTGCCTGAGTGTAGTGCCATCCTGGTCCCTGAGTACCTGGGTGTAGTCCCAGCCAGCTAGGATGAAGACTTTCAGTTGGGTGTGAAGTGTCTGAGTGATCATTTCTGGTGGGCTCCCATAACACAGTAAGCCCAAATAAACTCTTCCTTCTATAGGTTGCCTAATAGCTAATATGGAAGTTTGTGCTAGAATTGCGGGGTCTATTTTCTTCCAAATTTAATGGGAGTGTGTGTTGGCTAGTTTTTAATGTCAACTTTGGCATAAGCTAGAGTCATTTTGAAAGAGGGGCAGACCCTCAATTAAGAAAATGCCCCCATATTGGCCTGTGTGCAAGCCTGAAGGGCGTTTTCCTTGTTAATGGTTGATGTTGGAGGGCCTAGCCTGTTTTGGGTGGTGCTACCCCTGGACTGTGGCAGGCTTTCTTTTGGGCCACAAACCAGCTCCCAAATCATGAAATGGAGACTTACTATTAGTTATGAGTGCTTGGCCTTACCTTATGCTTGTCCGTTAGCTCTTATAACTTATGTTAGTTTTTTTCTCTTTATCTTTATTTTGCCTCAGGGTTTTTTACCGTTCTTTCTTTCTGTATCTCCTACTCTGTGTGTGTGTGTCTGGCTGTGGTTGCCTGGTTGCCCCAAGGCGTCTCCCTTTCTTCTCCCTCCTTCTCCTCCTCCTTCTCCTCTGAGCCTACTTATTCTCTCTGCCCACCAGCCCCGTCTATCCCTGTGCTGCCGAGCTATTGGCCATTCAACTTTATATTAGACCAATCAGATGCCTTAGACAGGCAAAGTGGGACAAATGCAATGCACCTTTACGTAGTTAAAGTAATGCTCCACAACACTGAACTGCGGGTCCCGGTGCTGTAAGAAAGCAGGCTGAGCAAGCCATGGGAGCAACCCAGGAAGCAGCCTCCTCCATGGCCTCTGCATCAGCTCTGCCCTGCTTGACTTCCTGCCCTGACTTCCTTTGATGATGGACTGTGATATGGAAGTGTAATTGAAATAAACCCTTTCCTCCTCGGGTTGTCTTTGGTTGTTGTGGTGTTTTACCACAGCACAGAAGCCCTAACTGAGACAGAGTGCATATCGCCTCTTTTTGGGAAATGTGTTGGAGAGTCCAGAATTTAAGAACCAAGAACATAGTTCCATGGTAGAGCACTTGACCCAGCCATATGAGCCCCTGAGTCCAATGCTTAGTATTTTAAAACAAAACCAAGAACAACCCAAAGTGAGCAGCATTTATCAAGTTAAAGAATTTCTCTTTAATTACATTTCTAATTTGTTAGTAGTTGTTTCTTCAAGCAGAGTTTGCAAAATTATTTCTTATGAGCCAAATTTAATATGACTGTCGTGTGTGTGTGTGTGTGTGTGTGTGTGTGTGTGTGTGTGTGTGCGTGCGTGCGTGCTGTGAACTGATGTGAACATTTATTTGATGCAAAATGTCAAATAGTACTTTGTGTTATGAGAAAAGATGAAATTCAAATTCATTATCCATAAATAAAGTTATATTGGAACACAGTGGTGTAACTCATTTTTTTAATATGTATGACTGCCTTGGTAACAAGAAGTCAGAATTGAGTTGTTGAGATGGAATATAATTTGTTCTGTTACAGAAAATTTTAATAGGCCTTTACAAAGTAACTATTTTATTTAGTAATTCTACTGAGCCTTTTAAAGTAAAAACTGGTGTTGTGGGAAAGTTGGTTTCATGGTTGTGTAGAGTAAGGTATGGACAACATCTGGACCCCAACGTCTCCTCCTACAGATGCTCAGGCTGACCACAGTGTCCACCAGCCTCCCCCATTAGTCCTTTTGGGTAGCTGTGAGAGGGAGGGGACTTCAGGGTGAGGGAAGATGAGGGAATAGAGGGCAAGATGGAGGGAGGAGAGGGGTGGGGAAATGAGGGTTGGAGAGAAGGAAAAGCTTTGGGGTCATTGTCTGGGGGAAGGATGAGGAGTGGGGGGGGGAGGGTTGGGTCTCAATGAGACCGTGGGAGTGAGGAGAAGGTGTAGCTAGAGTTTTCCTGCCTGGCCCACACTCAGGACAAATCTCTCTCACCTGCCAGTCCCACAGCTGCTCAGACCCGACTAAGTAAACACAGAGACTTATATTGGTTACAAACTGTATGGCCATGGCAGGCTTTTTGCTAACTGTTCTTACAGCTTAAATTAATCCATTTCCATTAATCTATACCTTGCCACATGGCTCGTGGCTTACTGGCATCTTCACATGCTGCTTGTCCTGGTGGCGGCTGGCAGTGTCTCTCTGACTCAGCCTTCCACTTCCCAGCTTTATTCTCCTCCTTGTCCCACCTATACTTCCTGCCTAGCCAATGACCAATCAGTGTTTTATTTATTGACCAATCAGCAACACATTTGCCATTTAGAACATCCCACAGCAAGAAGGAGAGGGGTGGATTGCCAGCAGTGGACAGGGCTGCCACACAGTGGCTCCATGCTCTCACCCTTAGCTACCTGAGGAGTTCTAATCTTTTGGGGACTGTGACATCTACACTTGGTCTTCAACTTAACTACAACTAGAATTAACTAAAACCCAAGCATCGGGTGCACCTGTAGAGTGTTTTCTTAATCAAATCCCAAAGTGGGAAGACCCACTTTTTTTTTGGTTTTTTTTTTGGGTTTTTTTGAGATGGGGTTTCTCTGTGTAGTTTTGGTTCCTGTCCTGGATCTCTCTCTGTAGACCAGGCTGGCCTCAAACTCACAGAGAACTGCCTGGCTCTGTCTCCCAAGTGCTGGGATTAAAAGGTATGTGCCACCACCACCCTGGCTTGGGAAGACCCACTTTTAATTTGGATCTTTTAGGGTGGAAAGATCCACCTTTAATCTGGGCCACACCTTCTGCTGTAGCCTATGTAAACAGGATTTCTCTTTTGCTGCTTGCTCTCACTCTGGCTGGCAAGTCCATTCCTTCACTGACCTTAGGGCCTACTTCTTCGGGTTCTGGTGCATACTGAGGACCAGCTGAGAAACTCAGCCTTGTGGACTGAACAACTACTGGATTCTCGGACTTTCAGTAGGATTCTTGGACTAGCTAGAACACAGCCCATAAACCCTGCCAATCAATCCCCTTTCTCTTTGTATATATTCATGTTTTAGAGAGCCCTGACTAACACGGGACCTTGATTCAGGCCAGGTCAGGATCAAGGCTGAGCTGTTCTGAAGCAGAGTTGGAGATTTAAAAAAAATGTTTTGAGTATAGTCTTTAATCATGAGGGTTAGGAGAAAGAGAGGCTTGCAGGGAAAGAGACTAAGGCACTCTCAAATGCGTGGGCCTGGGCTTCTCCAAGAGAGAAAGTAAGACATACTCAAACACGTGCTGGCTCCTCTAGGGAGCGGTGCGAAGTGAGGTATGCCTAATTTCTGGCTCCTGAAAGCAGCCAGACACTGTCTCAGTGTTCGGCATTTTGGTTCTCAAGTTACATCTCAAAAGGTTGCTAACAACCTCTCCCCCACTCCCCACAGGCCGCTCTCTCTCTCTCTTTAAAGAGTTACTTGTTTTTTTGAGACAGGGCTTCTTTCTGTAACAGTTCTGGCTGACCTGGAACTCACTCTGTAGACCAAGCTGGCCTGGAACTCACAGAGATCCACCTGCTTCTGCCTCCTGAGTGCTGGGATTAAAGGCGTGGCCACCAGGCAAGATTTATTTTTATGTGTATTTATTTTTACGTGCCTGTGTGTTTGTCTGCTCACCATGTGCATGCAGATCCCACAGAGGACAGAAGAGGGCATCAGATCCCTTAAAACTGGAGTCTCACATGGTTGTGAGCTACCATATGGGTGCTGGGAATTGAACTCAGGTCTGCAAGAACAAGTGCTTTTAACCACTGAGCCACTCCCCCCCCCCCCAGCCCCCCGGCTCACACCCTCTCCTTTTGATAAGTGAGATTATAGTGTGGCTCTGAGATTCCTTGGAGGAGAACAGCAGAAGACAATAGTGTGGACAGGGTTAGGTATGTGTCCTTTCATGTAAATGAGGTTTCTGGTGAGAGTCTTGGAGACTGCAGGTCTGTATTAGGGAAGAGAGAAAGGCCATTAGCAGCTGGACATCTCGCTTAGGTCGCTGGTGAGAGGATTGATTCAGTGGGATTCCTGGGTTGAGAATGGTGTGAGCTTGAGGAGGAAATGTGGAGCTAGCCATGGTGGAGGAGGGGTATAAGCAGACACCAGTGGAAACAAACTGAGGGAAATTTGTTCATAAAAAGGACCAACCAGAGCAGAAGACTGTGATGTGGGGAGTGCTGAGTGGAACCTGGCAGGAGAATCAGGAAGATTAGGAGGATGAGGTGGGCCTCTGAGGGAGGGAGAGGGTGAAGGAGGGCTTGGGTAGCTGGAGGGAAGTGAGGGGAGGAAATGACTTAAGCTGAGGGAGAAATGGGTGTGGAAAGACACTTGGAGAAGATGAGGGGAAACTGAGTCGGGAAGGTGGTGAGGGGGAATTAGGTCCAGGATGGGAAGGAATTGGGTGGAAGGCAGTGAGTGGCGGAATTACTGAGAAGGTAGAGAACTTTGGAAGGAGGCGGTGATGGGAACCTGGGGGAAGGTATTGAGGGGGCACCGGTGGGCCCAAAAGGGAAAAGAGCAGAAGACAATGGTGGGCAGCATGTGCGGGAGAACTTGGTGAGGGCAGAGCTTAGCTGGAGGATGGCACTCAGGAGGAGGACTCAGGGATGTGGCCAGCTGGGGGTGGGTGCTGGTGCGGGTCGCCGGGGTCTGACCCAGCAGTGCGTCTCTCCACGTGCCCCCTGCACCCCCTGCACCCCGACTCCAGCCTCTCCCGGCTCCAGTCACAGCTGTTTGCTGGTGTGTGTGTGCGTGTGTGTGTGTGTGTGTGTGTGTGTGTGTGTGTGTGTGTGTGTGCGCGCGCGATGTGTGGAGGTCAGTTCTCTCCTTCCATCATGTGGGTCCTGGCCCAGTGAGTCATCTTACCAGCCAACTACTCACTCTCTTTCTGAAACAGGACAGGAAGACAGAAATTCAGAGGACATGAGAAAAGGAAAGAGCACTTCACAGCTCTGTGTTGGGTTATGTCTCCTGCTGAAGGTAAGTACTTTTAAATTTTTTATTTAGAGTATTATTATTAGTGATATAGAGTTTCCCTATGTATATCGGGCTGCCTAGAACTGCTGTGCAGACTAGGCTGGCCTCAGAGTCAGAGTTATGCCTGCCTCTGCCTCTGCCTCTCTAGTGCTGGGATTAAAAACATGCCATTACACAGGCTCTATTTTTATTTATTTAAAAAAGAGAACCTTTATTTTTATTTCATGAATGGCATTGGATCCCCTGGAACTGGAGTTACTGAAGGTTGTGAACTCTGTGGGTGCGGAAGTCAAATCTGGGCCCTCTGCACAAGCAGCCAGTGCTCTTAACTGCTGAGCCTCCTCAACAGCCCCCAAAGCAAAGAATTTTCACATGAGCAACCAAACTGCCCTAACTGCTAACAAAAGAGTCTCCCTTTTCCAGAGGTCTCAAAAGTAAGGTTATTGAATGGCTGAATAATCGTGCCTAGGGTCACAATAGATATCTTAGCCTCTTTGTGTGATCTATGTAGATTAAGAATTAAAAAAAAAAATCTGTGTTCCTTTTATTTTAACCACACCACTTTCTCAACTGTAAGCCTGCACAGTGCCCCTCATCAGTCCCCTTAGTCTCACGAAGAGAACGCCTTTTGATCAGATGGTACTATTCCGGCATGTTTCCCACGCCATTCATTTGTAGACCGCCCCTGTGGCGAGCTGTCCATCACTTACCTGCGTGCCATGTCTCCCCATCTCTTTTGCACAGTCACCAGATTAACACGCTTGCAAAGCAGATTTACCGAGTCACTTGTCTCAAATACCCCAGAAGCTTTTCAGTTGTCCAAAGGGGAAAGTGTAAACTCAGGTTTGTTTTTTAGAAACACCTTTTCCACCATCGTTTTCAGAACCCCACCTCAGGTGTCCCATGAGTCTCAGCTATACACAAGTGTGTGCCCGGGGAGGGGGGGGGGCATAGCCTCGTGCCTCGAACCCCCTTGCCTTTCTTCTGCTCTCTCGTACCTACATCTAATCCATTGTTTGTCAATTTGTAACATGCCATTGCTTTCTCCCCATCAAAGGGACAGATTTTTTTTTTCTTTTTTGAGATTTCTGACACTCTTATTTCTAAACTCTTACCAGACTGTCTATTTAAACTACTTTTGGACATCTTAAAATTGACTCTTAAAAATGATTATGCTTACATTGTCACCATCTCTGTCATAAACTACTTGGTTGCAGGAACTCTGATTTTTATTTTCTATAATTTTTTATGGCTAATAGAGCATTTGTAGCCATCAAGATCATAAGGTCAACTTGGTAAGCCAGAGATGGAACACTGTCAAAGGAACTTATTAGATATTTAATAAAGACGTTTTATTTCAGAAAACACCATCTTTCTTCACTGGATTAAATATATTGACTTATAAAGCAAAATTTGGAAGACGAAGTTTGTGGCGGGGAAGTCTAATAATGAAAAACCGAATAGCAGAAAACAAAGATGTCTTGAGGATTTTATAACCATGATCCTCTGGGGCGAGGGCTGAGACAGCTTATGCCCGATGATCACGGTGGTGGCCCAGCTTTGCGCTATTCTTAACCTTCTTCTCCACCTTGGCTCTTCCTTCTCTTCTTCTCTGTCTTGGGTTTATCACCCTCTTCCCCTCCTGGATTTCCTTCGGGTGGTGGTGCCGCGGGTGCTTCTGCTGGGGCCCCTCCTGCAGGGGGTTGTTGTGCTTCAGGAGCTGGGGCCGCTGTCTTGCCTGGCCTGGCTGCAGGCGGTGGAGCATTTGAGGCCATTCTCTGGGGCGGCCACGAGGCAGGAGGCGTAGCAGTCTTCATGTATTGGTACTCGAATTCATGTTCGGTCACTGGGCACTCGCCCTGCCATCCCTGTCTCTTCAGCATGGCGTCGTTGGTCCTCCTCATCTTGGATTCAGGTCTTCTGTACCGTGGTGGTTCACACCACATGGTTTCGGGTGGAAGGCCCGGGTCAAACCTCACTTGAGAGTCTTGGCCTCTTGGCGAGTCTCGCCTCCTTGCCGCTCCTACCTGATCCATCATTGGAACCTCGCCCTCGCACTGCAGCCCCATCCCCGGCCGGACCCTTCGTTTGATCTCTCTCTTGTGCAGCACTGTGTAGGATTCATTAGGACCTCCAACCATTCTCTTTTTCAGTGAGTCCCTGCATCCTTCTAGCAAGAGTCCCTCTTCCGGTCCATCACAACCTAGGAATAGAACTGAGTATACAGCAAAAGCGTGTGATTCAGGTATCCAGTAATTCCTTTCCCCCTCCCCCAAGACTGACTTTAAAACCAACAAACTGAGGGTAATTGAAGATTTCCCCCAAAATATAAAATGGTGGAAATTACATAGTATAGTTGTTAATGTGACCTAGATATTAGATAATGTAGGTATTGATAACTAATAATAAAATACAGATATTATTGGTAAAATTCTGGATTCTTTTCAGTAAATTGGAAGGCCAGTGAGAGAAAAGGTAAAATGTAATGGGAAGGAGCTGGCTGTTTGTTCGGTAGGTTAAGACTAATGAATAGTGGCAAGGGGGATAATGAGCTTGTAGCTTGGGAAGAAATCAGATAAGATTTACTGTGGGAAGAAACGATTATCTTTTAAAATGGAAGAAAACTCAAATGTGCTGTCCCTGTTGACAAAAAGCATATTTCATCATGTAAAAGTAATAATAGTACTAGCTGATGATTATTGCCTTTATCACATTCCAAGCACCCACTCTCCATACATTTTTAGATTTATTTATTTTGTGTTAAGTGTGTGTTTCTGGTGAAAGCACACCACATGTGATCAGTGCTCTTGGAAGCTAGAGGAGAGTGCCAGTCCCTGGAACTGGTGTTAGGGACAGCTGTGAGCCCCCCATGGAGCTTCAGGGCACCAGGTCCTCTGCAAGAGCAGTAAGTGCTCTTAACCATGGAGCTGTTCTCTCCAGCTCAGCCCAGCACCCACTTTTTTGAGCATTAAATGAAACAGTCCCATCTTCACAACAGCCAGACAAGCCAGACCCTGTTGTTGCTAGAGTTCTACAGATGAAGGCGGAATCAGAGTGTCTAGGTGTTGCTGACGGAGGAGCTGGGAACTGAGCCTGCTAGTCAGATTCCAGAGTTCAGCTCTAAATATCACTTTAGACTACTTGAAATATATGCTAGCTCATATGTCAAAATTTCAGGTCCCTTTAATGATGTGTGGGTAAGTCAGCTCCCCTGTGCATCCATTTCTGTGTTCTTATAGAACTCAACTCGTTAGCTTTGGGTAAGAATTTTGTAGGTTTTTTTTTTTTGTTTGTTTGTTTCTTTTTTTTTTCTCTTTAGTGATTTGGTTCCCTAAATCAAGAAAAAAGAACTATCTAGGCTGTCAAAGTAAACCGTGAGGATTCTTGCTGGAGAAGGAAGACTCAGTGTGGACAGGGGCTCAATAACTCCTGCCTGTCCAATAAAGTCATTTAGAAGGCAGGAGGAAGGAGGGAGGGCCTCCACTGCCAAAAAGAGAGGCGCTCTAACAGCTATTGGGGTTCGGAATGCGTTTTCCTCACGCTGTGCTCAAGGCGCGTGAGGAGATGTTCACTGGTGCTCACTCTCGGAAGGTGGTTGGGGTGCAGGTGTTAGAGCCCTTTTGCAGGACTTCACCTCCCCCGCGCAGCAAAGCAGACACTAGAAGTCTTAGGAGGTTTTGAACAAGAGGGCATTTGAGGATTATATGCCTCAATTTTGGGAGTAGAACTGTCCAGTCCAGAAAGTATGTGAACTATGTCAAATATCTAAGTTGAGAACAGTTAAAGAACTTACCCATAGGAGGCAGTGCTAAAAAAACAAAACACATAAGAGACATTAGTGGAGATTTTCAAACTCCAGGAGAACCCGCTTTCCAACAGCCTTTCTCTAGAAAATTGTTTTTTATTTTTGTTTATGTGTTTACATCTGTGAAAGCATGTGCCGTGTGTGTGTGTGTGTGTGTGTGTGTGTGTGTGTGTGTGTGTGTGTGTGTGGGGCGTGTGCTCTAGGAGGCCAGGTAGAGTTGCAGGCAGCTGGGAGTTGCCTGGTGTGGGTGCTGGGAACTAAACTCAAGCCTTCTGAAAAGCAACCAGCATTCCTGACCTCTGTGTTTTCTTTCCATCCTCCGCCCACAGAGAAGACTACTCTGTCCCACTGAGCTAAGGTCCACATACTCAGGCTAGTGATGCAGTCCTACCTGAATGCATTTCCTGCCTTCCCTTACTCTTCCACAAGTTACTTTAAAATCCCATTCTTCTAATTGATTGGTGGTTACAATCATCATCGTGTCTTGACAGACATGTTTTGTCAGTCTGAGAGTATTTTTCATCTTAAGTAAAAACAATCAGTTTGATGGCACAGCACAGAGAAAGCAGCTCCGGTTATAACAGACTGTATCAGTGGGTCTCAACCTTCCTAATGCTGCGACCCTTTAACACAATCCCTCATGTTGGGGTTGCCCCCAACCATAAAATTATTTTTGTTGCTACTTCCTAACTGTATTTTTGCTACTGTTAGGAATTGTAATGTAAATTTTTTGGGGGAGATAGAGAGTTGCCGAAGGGGTGGTGACCATAGGCTGAGAATCACTGAACTGTGTATTGGCATGTGCTCCACCAGAGTCTTCCACAGTAACTGAATCAGAGACAAGATTGTGTGTTTTACTGCAAAAGGAAAAGAGACAAGAAGGATATGAAACCGAAACAATAAGGAGTCACTTAAGACATAATGACTCTTTCAGATAGAAGGATTTGCAGTTCAAGAAGATTCGGGGACAGAAACTCAAGGGTGATAATCCCAGAAACAGGAAGGCAAGGGAATGATTCAAACTTACTGAATGTCCCCGACTGTGAACTGAAAGAGATAAAGGCAAACACATCATCAGTTGATGTTTGGGTGCTCCTTCCTTCCCAAACCCTGGGCCCCTGCATGGACAGAATCCATGTCACTGTTGTCTGAACTCCGCTGGGTGAGATGGGGGACATCTGGTTTCCTGTGCCTGACGCCTGAGCAGCTCAGCTCTTTGGCATAAAAGGCTGCACCCCCGTCTTCACTAGCCTTAATCACGTCTCAGTTTTGATTTGAAATGGGAGATCCCTAGGCTAGCGTAGAGGTTCTCCACTGGCTTAACTTCAAGACTGTGTCTCAGAAAATACTGAAGGTGGAGGGATGGGAGAGACACATGGTCAGGGGAGACAGATAAAATTATTTAAATTTACACTAGCAAACACGGAGGGAAAGGGATGGAAATTTATTTGTGTCTCTGAGCTCAGTGGTTCAGTTCAGAAAGCACCAATGCACTTGGAGGCCAAGGATGCTACCCACACCAGAGGAAGCTTAAAAGAGAAGACCTGGACTTACCGGAGCCTATCGGTGCAAACACTTAAAAGGAAAAGAAAATGGATTAGTTTTAAAATAAATTACGTCCTAGGTTCCCATTAAGACCCCACTTGTAACACTAGAGGAAGGACTTAGTGAGACATTCTATCCTCCAAGAATATGCTATGATCTCATAGCCAGTCTGAACCCCTGTGAATGACTTAGGAGCCCACAGCATCTTTATGGCCTGTGGGATCAGTTATAGGAGCAATGGCCATTTTTTTTCTTCATAAAATGCAAAAAAAAAAAAAAAGATTCTTAGCCAAGGCAAAGTGAAGTGTCATGACTTTTAGGAGACTGACAGGTTCCTAACATGAGCGCTTCTCTCTTTCTTCCTACTCAGGAACATCATCACTGTGTTCTCCCGTACACTTACAGGGAGCACATTTGTAACCTAAGCTCATGTCTCTAAACTTTGGTTACAGTTTCTGTTTTTTGGCAATCTCTGAGGTTTAACAAGAATTCTAAAGCTGGCTTGGGAAGAGTTGTGGAAGAATACTCCAGATATTTTAGGATGAGAATATAATTAAGAAAGAAAATGATTTTTTAAAAAAAATTTTTAGGTGTGTATGTCTGTGTGTGTGTGTGTGTGTGTGTGTGTGTGTGTGTGTGTGTGTGTGTGATACATGTGCCATGGTGTGTGTGGAGGTCAGATGAAAGCTTCCTGGAGTCACTGGGCCTTCTAAAAGCTTCCCACCTTTAGGTTTCAGGGATTGAACTTGGGCTGCAGTCTCAGTGGCAAGCTCCTTCGTTCATGGGGTCGGCCTGCTGGCTGGCTGGTCTCCTCATTACCTTTCACCATGTCCTTCAAGGTCCCCA
Source organism: Peromyscus californicus insignis (assembly GCF_007827085.1). NCBI lineage: Eukaryota > Metazoa > Chordata > Mammalia > Rodentia > Cricetidae > Peromyscus > Peromyscus californicus. The sequence goes on from NW_026294491.1 coordinate 2,839,957, forward strand.
CTGCTTAGTTCAGTTTATCTTTAATTCAAAACTGCATGAATTGTCTCTAAGATTTCTCTGGGTTTTGTGATAAGCTCGTGTCACGATTGAGGAAAACTCAATAACCCCACAACTTCATAAGAACTGTGTGAAATCAGAACCGCAGCAGCAGGAATTGATCTTCAGCTGGGCGTGTGCAGTAGTTATGAGCAATGTCAGTTTCATCTTTGCTCAGAGGGCATTTAGGGAAGAGTTGAAATACAATCATCTGGTAAAAGCGCTTTTTATGGGCTTAGGGAGGCTAGCGAGAGCTGCTAAAAGGTGGGCGAATTCACGAGAGAATGTCACCCGGGCTGGGGTCGTAGCTCCCCGTAGTGTTCTAAACAAAATTTGACTTAATGCTAATAGGCAAGGATTTTATCATTTGATTAAAATCCCACTTCCCTCACAAAGTGCTTGCAGTAGTTAATGTCTACCTAGAGAGCATAATGCTGCCCACTGAAGGACTAACGACTTGTGGTATCAGGAACCCTGCACCACAGTGTGTAAAGTGTTGCTGAGAGCAGCACGACACCAACTCCCCTGCTAATGGAGCGGTGGGATTGTCACCTTGACCTAACTATCACATGAAAAGCTAAGACTACGTTGGGAGAGACAGATGATAGAAAAGTGTAAAAACACACATTGCTCAGGAAACAATGAGGAGAAACGGACTCCGCATTCAGCGGTGAAGGATTTCTCTTCAAAATTCTCTGCTAGGAATTATGCTAAAGGAGGCCCCAGAGAGACCTATCCCATAATTTAGGATTACTCCATAGAGCATGTTCCTACAACTGGAATTATTAAGACCCTGTACTCTAATGTACTTCATAGCACATGGCACGTTTGTTTTCTAAAGGGCTAGCCATGTGTGAAAGCAAGATCTCTATCAAAATTGCATCAGCATTAATCATTCCTGAATTCTCTTTGCATTAAGCGAACAGCACCACGCAGGGCCCTAATGCCCATCTTTAGTCCTCATCACATTTATTCGCTGCTGGCTAGTCATTGTGCAGATTAGATAGTCAATTCTTCAGTACTTGAGGGGTTCTAGACCACAGAGAGGAAAGGGAGGTGGAAAGTGTGTATCTAAAATCCTTTACTTCTGGGAAAGGTTCTAAACGATACTGAAATGTAGAAATAGATGAATAATGAACTTACCAAAAGGCACGAGAGTAACTGGCAGGACAACATGAAACAAAAACATGTTAGCAGAACATTTGAACAAGGCTCCAATCTCTTTCCTTGTTTTTTTTTTCTTCCTAGAGCTAACCATTGCTAGTGCTTCTGCTGGCGCCAGACCTCCCGGGAAGCAGCTATCTATGATAGGAGGCAGGGGTGTTTTCTAATGGGAGGGGCTAGTCTGATGTGACTGACGGCCCTGTATAAGGTTCCCTTTTCCCATCCAGCAGGACGTTAATGTGGAGCAGTCAGTGAGCTGGCTGCACTTGTCCGCCTCCTTTCCCTCCTTCAGTCTGTGTGCCCTGGGCTCCTCACTGGCTATCTCCGTATCTGGTGGATCATCCTCCATAGCTTTTCTTCTTGAAAGAAGCTTGGAAACTTCTGTTTCTTACGGGAAGCTGTTGGCAGGCTGGAGAGATGGCTCAGTGGTTAAGAGCACTTGGCTGCTCTCCAGAGGACTCTTCTCCAGCACCCAAATGGCAGCTCACAACTATCTGTAACTCCAATTCCAGGAGATCTAAACCCTCACATAGGCATACATGCAGGCAAAACACCAATGCACATAAAATTAAATAATTTAAAAAAAATAGGAAAAGCAAAGCTGTTAGCAACTTGTTCTGGGGATTTTTTTCCCCTCAGTCTTTCAGTCGAGTGTTTGTTTACCTTTCTAATAACAGATTGCTCATTAAGAGGACATTCACAAATAGAAGCATTCCACTGAATAGAGATCAGTTAGGTCAGCATTCTCCCCATTTTGGGATCCCTAATTCTACCAGATTGATGAAAAGAAAATGCACTTACAGATAGGCACTGCTACATGGGCTAAGATCCAAACAGACAGTTAGTGTGGGCTGACACCAGCAGCAGAAACGCTGACAGAAGTCTAAGGATAAGTTCTTTCCAGACAAGGATTCTGGGCTGAGGAGAGGCCCTCCCACCCCTTCATAACAAGTGGCTGCAGTATGTTTTTTTTCTTATACTGATGTCGTCATTTTGAAAGGGTGAAAAAGAGACAAGCCCTTTCCCTTTGGTATCCAGTTCCTCTGGAAAATGAAGTACTGCAGAAGCTGGACAAACGCCATTTCTTGGGCTTTTGCTCTGTTGTGTTACTTTGTCTCTCAGGACTTTTCTGCTTCCCCTCTCATCTCTTGCCTCTATTATTTGAAAATGCGTTCTTTTTGTGGAAGAGTCAGGAGAGCAAATTCAGGAGATGCTGCCCAGCTCTAACTTCTGTTTGCCAGTTTCATTCCATTTGGCCAAATGAGGCAGAACTTTGTGAATTACATGCAGAGGCCCAGCAAGCTGGGCCACTCTGGTGCAGGGCCGGGGAGCCTGCCTGGCACCAGCAGGTGACCTGTGATGTCTTACAGAAGACTCCTTTTACTTTTTATCCCCTCTCTGAGCACCTGTGTGCCATGGCATGCGTGTGGGGTAGAGGACATTTTGTAGGAGTGTAATTCTTCTTAAGTATGTAAAAACTTACTTGCTTCTAGCAAGACACTTTACTTGCCAGGAAAATACCATCATGTTGATGTTTCCACTAGTCCACTGTACCCTATGCTTTAAAAACCAAGAGATTCTGGTACTCGGGAGGCCTTGTAATCTGCCCTAACATGGAGACAGACAAGTCTGCACTGAGCAGGTGCCATACTTATCAAACAGGACTTTCTTAGAATCACAGCAGTCGGTAAAGCCAGCTCAGAGAGCGCGATGCTCATGGGTCCTCTTCAGTGAGGGTAGAAACACACATTCAAGTTCTAAGAGGTTTTTGTTAGTGGTCAGAAGTAGGAGCTGTGAACTACTTTCTGCCTTTCAACTTCCTTGGACATGAAACATGTCAGAAATGTTCAATTGCATGAGTGAACTCTTGGAGGGATGAGTCTTTTTCTATCTTGGCCCTGCTGTATCTCTCCTGGCTTGCCATATTTTTTAAAATTTTTTGGTAAAAGAGTAACATCTCAGCTGACTTAACTTTGCTAATTCAATTTGATTTCACCATCTCTTACTTTCTTTTTCTTTTTCTTTTTTGTTTTTAAACCCCAATTACCCATAAACTCTAACAAGAAAAACAGCAGATGACATTTTTTTCATAGGTGACAATTTTTGAAAACTGTTCAAAACAGCAGGAGTATGTTCTGGCATCCTGTAGTAGGGGGACTTCCGGCAAAGCATTATGTGTTTTAGAAGGAGCCAGCAGAGGATAACAGGCATGCACTAAACAAAGAAAGGATGCTGCATAGGGAGACGAAGGTGCTGACTAGCTGGATGTGGTGACAACATGACATATACATACAACAAAGTACACACAGTAGCCCATCAATGCAAACATTATTGTGTCACTGCAAATAAGTTAAAAATAAAATAACCCAGTTAAAAATATTCAAAAGGAGCACATCTGACTTCAAGGTACCTTCAGGAAGCACATTGTCTGACTTGTAATCTGTAGGGTTTTCAGTTTCTAAAATATTTACCAGTGACTTTAGAGGAAGCTGTTCAATATAAAACAAGAGAGACTGAAGGTCTGAGGTCAGAGAGGCAGCAGGTGCAGGAACTAACCCCAGGATCATCGAGCAGACACAGCACTTACCCGGATCTTGTCTGACTGTGAAAAAGAAACAAATAAATAAATGACCATACAGTTTCTAGATGAAGAACACAGCTACTTCTTAAACTATGCAACAAATTCTAGCAGAAGGACTGGGAGGGACTGCCGCATTCTCTTCAGAATCCACCACATTCGCTGGCGGCTCTTAACTGAGGCACCTTTTTGGAGAGAGGGGTATCTCTGGGAGAGGCCATTGCCTTTCCAGATTTTTTCCCCCAGACTCCCTAGAAATTTGAAAATTCCCAGTTAACATTTTTAACATTTCTATCCTTTTCTTACCCCTCTTCCTATTTACCTCTTTGGAAAAATTGTGTTCACCTGTAATATTTTTATTACAGCTCAGTTGTTTTTAGGTTCATCTTAGAGCACACTCTCTTTTTCCTCCATAAGCATAAATCTTGCATGGGGGCAGGGCAGATGGTGGCCATTATTTCTCAGACAGCCAGCTACAGAGACCTAGTATGAGTAACTGTGGTACGATATGTTAGTTTATAATTCCTCCTGTATATGTTAGGAGTAAGTAATGACTTATCTGATACAATGTATATGCATGTTAAGCAGCAAGTTCACTGCTTGGCACAAGGTAAGTAAGTACCCAATGAATAGTTATCATCACAGCACCACACCAGGTACTAAGCAATTTCAATTATCACTTCCAAACGGCTGTGGATAGCTAAGAATGGAGCCAGCTGCTGGGAACAGGAGTAGGGAAACAGGAAACTAGAGAGCAAGGGATTCTGAAAAGCTAATGAACACAGTCAGAAATAGAAATGTTGGGTCTTGGTACGTTCATAGTATTTTAACACTGGGAGTCGTCCACGGGAAGTTAGTAATGACACAATTGAGGAGAACACAGGACTGCTGGGGGATGTCTTTCTGTATGCTGTGAACATATGTTGTTCCCATTGGTTAATAAATAAGTTGCTTTGGCCTATGGCAAGGCAGCTTAGAGGCAGGCAGGAAATCCAGGGAGACAGACAGGAAGGAGAAAGGCGGAGTCTGGAGAGAGACGCCAGCCTGCCGCCCAAAAACAACATGCCATCAGGTTAGTAAGCCACAGAACATGTGGCAAAACATAGATTAATAGAAATGGGTTAATTTAAATTATAAGAGCTCGTTAGCAAGAAGCCTGCCATAGGCCATACAGTTTGTAAACAATATTAAGCCTCTGAATGATTATTTTATAAGTGGCTGAGGGACCTTGGAGCTGGAGGAACATGGGACTGTGGGGCTGGGCAGGACCAGAGAAACTTTTGACTACACAGAGCTTTCCTATTACAGGTGGTCCAGGTCTTGCTTTAATGAAAAAGGCAAAAAATTAGCATAGTTTTTGATTAAATAGAAATATTTGTCCACGTGTGTGACTTCTGCATGAGTCTTGCAAACTGACCAAGGGGTTCAGCAGGGTGGCTTTGTCTCAGAAGGAAAGAAGGGTCTGAGGCTAGAGATGAGCGCATGCCACCCCTCCCGTCTGAGTGTCCCATGTCCCAAGCTGTGTTGAGCTTCTGCTCTCAGCTGATGCTCACGTGTGAAGGTCGGTTCCCTCTTTCCACCGTGTGTGTGTCCTGGGCTGGAACTCACAGCATCATGGTTGGCAGCAAGAGCCTTTATCTGCTGAGCCAGCTTGTTAAATGCGAACGCGGATTTTCCTGGGCGTGCGCATGCGTTCTTGTTCGTGGGTGGCTAAGCAGCAATGTTATTAGATGTGAGTCTGAACTTACGCTCTCTCAGGCTGCGTGACAGGATTGTTGTGGTTCAGAGGCCTCTGTTTCTTGTGAATTCTAGGCTCTTTGAGGCAGTGGGTTTTTGTCAGTATCCCAGAACTGCACCTGTGACTGGAAAGGGCTTCAGTTCTGGACGTGGGGTGCCTTCACATCTCACCAGGGACAGAGGAAACCCCAGCAGGGTTGTTCTTATCGCTAGTGAATAAGGAGGAACTGCCCCCTCTTCCATCTTAGAAACACAGACGCTTGGGTCTTCCGCAGGTGCTCACTTTTCCCAGGACGGGCTCCTTGGGGTGTGATTGCTTTCTTTGCTCTCTTATTGCTTTGAGAAATTAAAATACATCAAACTAAGTGCCCAAGTGCCGATGGTCACCACCTACAACAGGACATTTGCCACAACTCACTACTGGGTTTGTTTGTTTTGAGAAAAAAAATGGTATGGAAAACTAACAGCCTTTGAACACAGATCTCAGGTCAGTCTCTCCACTGGCTCTTCAAGGCAGTCACTCCCATGAGTTAGGTGTGTTTCCAGTAATTAAAAAACTGCCTCACTGTCATGTGGAACCTTAAGCTTTGTTTTTTGTTTTAATTTACTTGAGTAATCTTTTAAAAACTTTGTATCTGTAAATATCATTTAATACTGTAGTTTGGGATTTTTTTCAGTCATACAAATGTAGAAACATATGCTCAATACATTTTAAAATTTATTTTTATTATTAACCATTTCATATACCCTTGTGTGTTTTTTCACTTATATATAAGGTGTTTCTCTGGCATTTACATTCTGAAGTGGAATTCAGAGGTTCTGCATGGATCTAGTTTTGGGGCGGGGATGGGTGGTTAACGTCTTGTTGTGCAGCTCAGGTTAGACCTAAACTTACATCTTCCAGCATCAGTCTCTCTGTCTCTGTCTCTGTCTCTCTGTCTCTGTCTCTGTCTCTCTCTCTCTGGTTTACAAGACAGGGTCTCTCCGTGTAGCCCTGGCTGGTCTGGGACTCACTATGTAGACCAGTCTGGCCTTGAACTCAGAGACCCATCTTCCTCTCCCTCTCGAATGCTGGCATTAAAGGTGTGTGCCACCACTGCCTGGCCCTGCCTCTGGGCACCCTCAGTCTGTCTCTGTGTTTGTCTGTCTATCTTTCTTCCTTGGTCTTTCTTTCTTACGTATCTGTCTTCAAACTATCTTTAATATATTCTCTAAGTATTTTTTTATTGTATGATCTTTATTGTATTTTTTTTATTGTATGACAACCCATGAGGAAACGTGTGACCTAGAACACTGCTTCTTGGTGTCCCTTCCGTGCTCTGCCGTGCACTGGGCCGCATCCACATCTTTACCTGCAGAAACTGTCGCAGCTTCTTTAACCTTCTCCAGGGAGCTCCCTTGTCCTGACAAGGTGAGTGATGACTTCCGTTTTGAAAACTATATCGCCAACTCTTCGTCCCAAAGTTTTATTCTCTCCAGCTTGGAAAGATGGTTCTGTAGGACCCTTGGCCCCTTCCTTCCGATGCTGTCTCTCCACTCACTCCTTCGTGTCTGTCCTTAGATTTTTCTTCTGTGTCTGAAACTGACAGTCTTGAGCACAATCCTTAGCTCTCTCTCTTTGTGTGCACCTTTGATGACCCAGTTTACTTCAGTCTCATTCTTTCCATGCCTCCTCTTTCTCCCTGGCCTCCTGTTGTTCATTTCATCATCACCATTATCATCATCATCATTATTATTGGTATCTCTCTATGGCCCATGTTTGTGTCAACCTTGCTATCCTCCTGCCTCAGTCTCCTGAGTGGTGGAATTACAGACATGAGCCACTATACTTGACTGGCCCAGTGGTTTAAGTATTATCTGTTTGCTAATTAACATTAGATTTCTTCCTCACTGGGTTTCTCTCCAAGTCTTCAGATTCAGACATTGAGTTTTCTTTTCACATACACAATATGTTTCCATAGGAAGAAGATTCTTAGGCCAGAAGAGGGTGTTGGATCCCCTGGATTAGAGTTATGAAAGATTGTGAGCCACCATGTGGGTGCTGGGAAGTGAACTCGGGTCTCTTGCAAGAGCAGCAAGTGCTCTTAACTGCTGAGACAATTCTGCAGCCTCCATTACATATTAAAATATCAAAATAGAATCTTGAGTGAGGAGATGTCTACTCACTGGATCAGTACCCACACTTAGGGCAATGCCTGAACAGAATAGGCCAACACATACTAAATATATATCTTGCAGTGTGTATCATCTATGTCTGCTAAGCATATTAACTCTGACACTTGAGAGTAAATAATTTCCTGTCTCAGTCCTCTTCAGATTCATCTAGCCCTGTTTCTCAGAGTTGGGATTTCTTCATAGATTATTGTCTTCTTTTCTTCTTCCTCCTCCTCCTGTAAACGAGCCTACGTTTGTGCGTAAAGCCAGACAAGACTAGGCCAGTCAAAGGGAAGATGACATAGTTCCCAGGGTGCTTTGGCACACCTTTATGCCTTCACAAATGTCATGTCATGGCTTTTACGTTCCTTTTCTGCCTAGCTTCTCTGATGCCTCCACCAAAAAGAATATTATTTACTTGGTTTGGATTCTGGCTTCTCATTTCCAGGGGCAAGACCTGTTTACTTCAAGTGTGTGTTCCTGTTCCCAGCTGTGGGTCTGAAATGATTCACCTCATTATCAACTTGATTGATTTAGAATCATGCAGGGGACACACTCTGGGTCTAACTATGAGAGTGTTATGAGGTAGCTTTTTATTTTTTATTATATGTCGGCGTATGGGTATGTGCACATGAGTGCAGGTGCTCTTGGAGGTCAGTTGGCATTGGATCCTGTGGATCTGGAGTTGCAGTGGTTATGAGTCATCGGATATGTGTGCTGGGAATCAAACTCTGTGGTCTGCTGCAAGGGTAGTACACACTGTCTTTTAAGTTAAGAGAGGTAGATCTCCAGTCCCACAGAATCTTTAGAAGAGGGTAGACCCATCCTGAATGTCGATGGTACTTCCCATGGGTTGGAGTTTTGGACTAAAGAAGAAGAAGAAGAAGAAGAAGAAGAAGAAGAAGAAGAAGAAGAAGAAGAAGAAGAAGAAGAAGAAGAAGAAGAAGAAGAAGAAATTGTGCTGTCACCAGCATTCATCTCTCGCTTCCTGACTACAGAGGCGGTGTGACCAGCTGCTTGGCCTGCCCCGGCATGACCGACTGCCACCCTCAAATCCCTCCTTCCCCGGCATGCTGGGCTACCATTAAATCCTGAGCCGAAATAAAGCCTTCTTCCTGAAGATGCTTTCTTTCACAACAGGGGGAAAAGGTGACAGACACAGTGATGTGCCTAATCTGGAACATCTGGAGTTTCCAGTTCCATCCTTGGGCCTGAGTTATGATGGTGTGTTCATTGTGCAGTGAGAAGTGGCTGATCTGCCTGTCTGCTGAGGACACAGGAGGTATATGTGGATGGGAACTTGAGAGAGGCACTAGCGTATCCCAATCCATCCATCCAGCTCCTTTGTCCTAATACTGAAATCACAAAAATTCTAACAAAAACTGCTGGGAGTGCGCTTGGGTGGAATCCGAGTGTTTGCAGCCCACCAGACAGATCCAGGTGCATATTATGGTTAAAAATTAGGACATTTTACCCCAAATGTGGATTAAGTGAGCTGCTTTGTCAACTTTCTGCATTTTTTTTTGCATGAATAAGTAGGTTGAGTGGAGCACCCTCTTCAGACCCTGCAGCCTCCTGACCCCACTCCCCACAGCAGCACTTGGCTTCTCCTCAGCACACTTACTTATGGTACCTGCTGAGCATTTTGAGTTTTTAACACCGACAAAAACTCTGCATTTTAAGTTCAGCACGAGGAGCACATGGGGACATCACACTCGCGAGACGGCCCTGAGTTCTGTTCTGCATTCATCGTCAACACTTCATCTGCATGGTCTCGAGTAGCAACTGATACCTGAAGATGTGAGTTACTAGCAAGGCCTGGGAAGTCTTTATCTGGGCCCCGTGACGCCTGCCATGCAGTCGGCCTCAGGCCCTTGCGAAGCATGAATGGACACGAGAAACAGGAATCTCCTTTTCTAGCGGTTAGAAGCAGAGCCAGCTAAGTCATGAAAGCCCCACATACCCCAGCAGAAAAGTAAAGAACTTACACAAAGTTTTCTGTGACATGACTAAGAGAGAGAGAGAGAGAGAGGGGGAGAGAAGTCCATTTAATTTTTCTTATCTAGAACCAACAGAGTTCTCTAACGGTTTTGCTGGTGTCTGTTAGGGGTTACTCAGCAAAGATGCACTCAAAACAACTCCATGCAGATTAGTTGTAGCTCAGATTTAGATGCAAGATTAATTAGTGATGAAGAGGTCAGAGGCAGAACACCTGAAAACCCCTTCATTATTGGACTCGAGCAGCTTTGGGTTACAGACTTCCCTGAGACCACTGGACTGTGTACTTCCTGTACACACCATTATTCTCTCGCTAGAAAGACTCTGCCTACATCGGCTACTTCATAGTGTTTTTAGATTTTTGTTGACAAATGCAAGCTCATTACTTCTTGGTATCCTATTCTACAGTTATGTTTGGTGCAGGGAAGCTGGGTGGGAAGGAATGAGAGGGGCAGAGACTCGGGCCAACAGAAGTCAAGAGAATCAAAATCAAGCACAGTACTCACCTATGGACACCGGAGTCGCACCTGAAAAGTAACAACAGCTGTGAGAGGTTTCCGTGAGAGGCACATTTGTGAGGCGGGCAGCTTAGGAGGGTACAGCTCTGGGCTTCAATTAGGTCCTATGACTAGATTCTTGGGTAAATATTTGGCCTCAGTTTCCTATCCACTTTACAGGGATTGATTAATGGTACTACTATAGGAATTCAATGAGATGACGCAACTAAAAATATGTTAGTTCTTACAGGAGTGGGGAGTGGACACACATTGGAGGCCGGGGGAGCTGGATGACAGAGGCAAGGGGGACTGGGGGGGGGTCACACATCTCAGGTCTGCACACAGGGTAGAAATGGGCAGGGCACACACAGAGAGCCGTGACTACAGAAAACAGGCACAACTCACAGACAGGTGCCTTGGGTGACGGTGGACAACCTGTAAGACAGAGAAGGGGTTTAGCGCTTCCCTCTTGCACGGATCTGTCTTCTTTTTAGAGCTCCATCTTGATGGGAGATAACCACCCTTTGGTCCTGCCTGACCCCTGTGTGAGTTAGTAGATCTGGCTGTCTGAAAGGGCCCTGTGGCATCATGGTTTCTGATACAGGAAGGTAGGTAGGTAAAGTTGTGTGACCCCTAAACCCAGAAACCTTAGGGTTGTCAAGGAAAGGAGGTTGTGGGGCCCCAGAGCGAGACTTACTGATGGCGACTGGAGTTATTGCACCTGACAAGAAAACAAAAACAAAAACAAAACAGAAAATTACCTGCTTTTTATTTTTCCTTATTCAGTTTTCACTTTATTTTTACATTTTAAAGTTTATTCATTTGGCGTGTGTGTGTGTGTGTGTGTGTGTGTGTGTGTGTGTGTGTGTATCTGTGCTGTGTGCATGTGGGTGTAGGGTGTATGTGGTTGTGTGTATGTGTGAGGTGTGTGTACACACACGTGTGGAGGTCAGAGGTCGACTTCTGGAGTTGATTCTCTAGCTCTCCCTTGCCGGTTTCGGGGATTGAACTCAGGTGTCAGGCTTGTGGGACAAGTGCTTTTACCCTGAACCGCCATATTTTAAATTGTTGAGAAACTTACCCCTTGTTACTAATTTTATCTAAGTCAGTTCTTTGACTTTTTCCATAAAAGTATTTAAAAAGTAAAAAAAAAATTATGGGTAATGTAAAAGCAGGTGCCAGGAAAGAGCAGCTCCTAAACTCTGAGACTTCCTACAGAGTCAGGGAAATTGTCAGATGTTGTTATCAAATGTGGAAAAGGCAGACCCAGGTTGGGACACCCTCACCACAGCACTTATATAAGCACCCTGTTCCTCTTTTCCGTAAGCAGTCTTTTGTTGATGGTTATGTAAAATTGTAGAACCCTGTGTGTTTTCCCTCTTCATGTGTCTGTACATCAGTCAAGTTCAGACTTTATAGTATATTGTTAATAACCCAGGCAGATTTTGATAGTGAATTCTACAGTGGTCAGATAAAGACTGTTGGACCCTAGCAAGGGGGTGCTGGGGGTGGGGGAAGGATGCAGACCTTCTCATCCCACAGTGGTCAGATAAAGACTGTTGGACCCTAGCATCCATTCCTTCTGTGGGGAGGGATGCAGACTTACTCATTGCCTGAGACTGTATTCCAACTTAAAAGCAAGTAGAGAAGATTGCTTTGCTTTCTTTCTTTAAAAAGAGTTGCTTTGAGACAGGGTCACACTATGAGTCCAGATTAGACTGTGACCTCCTGTTTCCACTGCCCAAGCGCTGGGATTGCAGACATCACCGCCACAATGAAACAAGCTTCATTACTTTTGCTTGTTTCTGATTCCCTTTCTCCCTCGCCCCCATATATTAGGGACCGAACTTAGGGCCACACTTATGGTAGGCCAGTGCTTTACCACTAATCTATATTCCTGACCCCCTTCTCTCCCAACTCCTAGCCCCTTCCTTTTATGTTTTTGCTCTTTATTTTGAGTCAAGGTCATATGAGTTTGCCCAGGCATGCCTTTCCCTTAGCCTGTAGGCCACAAAGCAGGCAAGGCCCTAGCTCCGCCTCTCAAGCCCTTGGGCTCACAGATCTGAGGCTCCAGCCTTACTGGTTTTCTTCCTTGCTGGGGACTTTCAAGTTTTCAGAGAACTGTTGACAGCTTGGTGGAATTCCAGACAATGGGAAAGCGAAGGCTCAGAAAATGGGGGTTTTCAGGTCCCTTGTTAGATCATGGGGTCTGACAGGTTCTGTGGGGCTCTGAGAAGGCACAGCAGGACAAACAACACACTAATCACTTGTGGAAATGGCCCAGCTGGAAGACAGGAATTTGTATTATTTTTCATTCATTCATTTCTTCCTTCTGTATAAGTTCCCAATTCAGAATCTTTAGAACCACAGGGAAACTTTCCTTTGACCCTTAACTTCCAAGTAAGTCAAGGAACACTGTAGAAGCTTGCTAATATCCTCGTGGAGTCCTAGGGGCCAAGGGATTGGAGCTTTAAGCTATTGGGTTCTAACATGGATGCGGACGTTTTGACTCAAGAGCTTTTTGACATCCCTGGAGACATTGGTTTCTGTCATGTAAGGAGGCAGCCAGACTTACAGTTGGATCCTTCAGCTGAAAAACAAAGGCAAAAATTAGTGTGGGAGGTCTGGTGACAGGGTCCTCAGTGGAGGGACTAAGTGCCTGCTGGGGACACACTCGCGGGCTCTTGTCTACTAGGGTGGGGAGGCCTTCCCTTTACAGCGGTTGTCACCTGCTCACACCTCGGGTTGGCATTTTTTCTAACCCATGCTGCCATGTTCACCTTCCTTCTTTGTGCAAGCCTTGGCTCACGTATACAGCCTCCCTCCCACTCTTGTTGACAAGTTGCTATAAACTTCGGGAGGTTCCCTCTAGTCTTTTTTTTTTTTTTTTTTTTTTTTTGACGAGATCTCATGTAGCCCCGACTGGCATTGGGCTTGCTAAGGGTGACCTTGAACCCGATTCTCCTCTCCTCCAGCTCTCCAGTACGAGGGTTACAGTACACGCTCCTCCCTTCCTGGGGACAGGCACCAACTAGATGGTGGAAAAAGTAAAGGGGCAGGAGGAGCAAGGGAGGAGCACAGGAGGAGCAGAGGAGGAGCAGGGGAGGAGCAGGGGAGGAGCAGGGGAGGAGCAGGGGAGGGGCAAAGGAGGAGCAGGGGAGGAGCAGGGGAGGAGCAGAGGAGGAGCATGGGAGGAGCAGAGGAGGAGCAGAGGAGGAGCAGGGGAGGAGCAGAGGAGGAGCAGGGGAGGAGCAGGGGAGGAGCAGAGGAGGAGCAGGGGAGGAGCAGGGGAGGGGCAGGGGAGGAGCAGGGGAGGGGCAGGGGAGGAGCAGGGGAGAAGCAGGGGAGGAGCAAAGGAGGAGCAGGGGAGGAGCAGGGGAGGGGCAAAGGAGGAGCAGGGGAGGAGCAGGGGAGGAGCAGGGGAGGGGCAGGGGAGGAGCAGGGGAGGGGCAGGGGAGGAGCAGGGGAGAAGCAGGGGAGGAGCAAAGGAGGAGCAGGGGAGGAGCAGGGGAGGGGCAAAGGAGGAGCAGGGGAGGAGTGGGGGAGGAGCAGAGGAGGAACAGAGGAGGAGCAGGGGAGGAGCAGGGGAGGGGCAAAGGAGGAGCAGGGGAGAAGCAGGGGAGGAGCAGAGGAGGAGCATGGGAGGAGCAGAGGAGGAGCAGGGGAGGAGCAGGGGAGGGGCAAAGGAGGAGCAGGGGAGGAGCAAGGAGCACAGGAGGAGCACATGAGGAGCACAGGAACAGCACAAGGCAGAAGGAAGAGGGGCGAAAGAGCCCGGCCTCTCTGAGAGTCTTTACTCATGAACAGCGTGTGACTTACGGAGGCAGGCTTGTGAAGGTTCATCTGGGGGAAGAGCAAACACAGGACGGTCATCAGAGAGCCTTCACTTACCTCCTTTCCACCCGGGGTGGAAATTCTTGACACTGTGTTTGATAGCATCGTGGTCTGTGTGCTCGGGTCCTCTGCAGCCCCTTCAGACCCGCTCCCCACCTGCCACCTGGGCCGTCCGAAAAGCTTTTCTTCCCCACTTGTTTTTGTAAATTCTTTTAGTTTTAATTAGCCTGCTCTAAACTTTCTTTTTCATCCACAACTCACAGGGAAGCTAGAAGGAGTAAAACCAGCAATACAATTTTCATGTATATATTATAATATTTCAAAAGCATTTACACGCAGCACACCTATGGTGGCTCTTCAGAGACTTTGGGCCGCTAAGAAAAAAAAAACAAAACAAAACTTTCTATGAGAATTTCCAAGGCAGCAGGTGTGGGATAGTTAATAGTAGAGATGGAGGTAGCTGTGATTCAGGGTTACAGGTGTGTGCCAAAAGTCAACTATGATGACTTTTATTCATTTGCCAAAAAAAAAAAAAAAAAAAAAAAAAAATCCTTGAGACCAGAGTTCAGGGTGGGAAACTACACCTGCTGCAGAGGTCACGGGCGTCATGGTTCTGTGGATGCCTGTGGGGCGGTACGCACCACAGCACCCAAGACCAACCAGCCTCAGTCTGTTCAGACTGTATTGTCTCCCCTCTTTAGGGCTTATTTGGAAAGTTTCCTCGCCCTTTGTTATTTTCTCTACGTCATTGCCATCATCTTCTAGCAGGGCCTCCGCAAACTGCAAAGCTCTCCTAAGCCACCTTTCTCTGGGGCCTGGGAAAATTATTCTGTGTATAGAACATGTTATATGTTGTGAGAGCACACCATGTTTCAGAGTACATGGTGACATTTGGTGTTTTCCTTTCTCTTTTTCTTTCATTTGAAAAAAATTTAATTATTTTATGTACATGGGTATTTTGCCTGAATGTATATCTGTATTCTATGTGTGTGCTTGGTATCTACAGAGGTCCCCGGAGCTGGAGTTACGGTTGTGAGCCTCCATGTGGGTGCTAGGAACTGAACCTGGGTCCTCTGCAAGAGCAGCAATTGCTCTTAACAAATAAGCCATCTCTGCAGTCCCTCTCTTAATATGTAACTCTAGAGAGTTCTTAGCAGGTACAAAGTGGGAAGCATGGCATTGTTCTATGGCAACAAGAACCATCAAGAGGAGGAACAGGCCCTCTGAACATTATGCGAGGGCAAGGAACACCAGAGAGAAAAAAAAAATACATCGGGGACTTACCACTGGATTCTGTAAATTGTGCTACAAACAGAAAAAACAAAAAAAGATTGTGGTTAGATACAAAGCAGACAAACTGTTCTCTAAAGGAGCTCGCTGAGAGCAGCCTTTCCAGGCAGCATTGATCAGAGCATTCAGCACCAATGGTTCCCATGACATCCTTGCTGCGTGCAGCCTGGCATCGAGCACCCGGCCTCCCTCCAGATTTAGCTAGGAGGAAGGGCTGCCTCCTCAGGCTTGCCTTTTGTGACAGGTGCTGCCGATGAGCTCCTTAGTTACATGCCCGCCCTTGCCTTCTTCCACTGCCCGCCCGCCCGCCGGCCCGCCGGCCCCACGCAGGCTTCATTGTCGCAGCCATCCCCCTCTCAGCTTTACCCCTTCCTCCAGCCCTCTTGACCGTCAGGTTTGCTTCAGTCGGCTATTCCAGTGTTTATTGACATAGCGTTACAATCATAAACAATAAATGCTGATTTTAGGGCAGTGGGACCCCCATTTTCTAAAATATGAGTCTCTGAGAAGGACGGTGTGACACAGGGGGAGTCGCGGTGGAGGAACAGGATTTGGGAACAGCTGGAGCCAACGTCCTTCTTTGTCATAGACTGTCACTCAGGCTGATCCGGTTCATCTACAGGCAACTCACCAATAGGGCCAGGAGTTTGCACTACAAAGAAATTAGAATGGGCATGTTAGTGCGAATGTTTTTTGCTGGAGAATTTTTCTAGGGGAGGAAGAGCAGGAGGAGTGGTAGCTGAGATCATGGAGAACTAGCCCAGTCTGCTAACCACGAACAAAAGGCATACGTAGCTCTCCCTGTGGGGTTCTTGTGGACATAGGGAATGTTAGAGAAAGAAGGAACTCTGCTTTTCCTGCCAGTACTGAGAAGAAACCATTTGCCTACACGAGGGACTATCATCTAATAAGAATCTTATTTCTCACCAGCTAACACGTCCCAGGGGTACACAGGCAGAGGAGGTAAGGGCTTAGTTTGTCCTTCTTCCGGATTCTGTTTGGAGACTACGGTGGTGACTGCCATCCGATGTGATAAGCTTCAGAGTCTGAGCAGAGGGTCAGCTGATGCTGCTGAGGTGACCGGAAGCCTGGAGACCTGTCCCCTCACTTGCAGCACTACTTACATAGGAACGAGCCTTGGTGGGTAATGTGTCCAGAAAGGGGAACGGCAGTCACTCCTGCAGAAGTTGTGGCCATGCTGCTGTCATGATTCCTGTAGACTGTGTGCACAGGGCTTCTGAGGAGTTCTGTGGGGGCATTTTCCAGGGCAGGGCAGCTTTGTTGGAACATGAAGAGAATAGTGTCCAGACGGCTTTTGAACCTTGTGGAGACCACAGCGTGGACACCTCTCAAGAAGGGGTTTGGCTGCTGCTGTCCTGCTGGGGACAGCCTCTCCTGCTGAGGACACACGGAGTCAGCTGGCATCAGATGGCCATGGTAATCCCGCCTGGGTGCGGTTGGGTCAATCCAAAGGACCCCCACTGGGATGCAGCCCCTTTCTCTTCCACCACACCTCATGCCACGGTGCTCATGATGGAAAGTGTGTGCGGTTGACCCACCCATCTGAAGGTGGCTTTCCGGACCTGGGTACCCTGGGCGACGAGCAGCAGACAAGCTAGAATTTTCGGTGTTTTGCAACATAATTTAGCAATTTCTCTCCCCCTACCACTATGTGTGTGTGTGTGTGTGCGCGCGCGCGTGCGTGCGTGCGTGCGTGCGTGCGTTCGTATGTATGTATGTGTGTGTGTGTGTGCGCGGGCACACCCTTGCTTTTGGGATAGAGCTCCTGGAATACCTGCTAACTTAATGTCAGCCACCAACTCCATGGGTATATGATAATTTCACATTTTTTCTCTTTCTTCAGTTTCCCCCACTGCCATCCTGTGCCATCCGGTGCCATCCTGTGCAGCTGTCCTTTTCTGCCCTGTCTTGGCCATATTGAGTCTCCGCCTCCTGCATCTCTTACTCTTCTTCCCCTTTCCTCTTCCATTTCTCCGTTTTCTCTTTTCTTTCTCTCTCTCTGTCATCTTCATCCTCTTCTGCTTTGCCGTTGCCGTTTCTCCTTGGTCTTCCCGTAGCCCCTTCTCTCCTGAACCCAGTATGTTCCGTAACCCACTTCTAACACCCAAAGATGGCAGCAGAAGGACTAAGAGTCAATAAGACTTAAGTCTTTGGACTGGAAAGATGGCTCAGTGGTTAAGAGCACTGACTGCTCTCCCAGAGGACCTGGGTTCAATTCCCAGCACCCTCATGGCAGCTCACAACTGTCTGTGGCTCCAGTTCCAGGGGATCTGATGCCCTCTCACAGACACACATGCAGGCAGAACACCAATGCACTTAAAAAAAGAACTTGAGCCCCCACGTTGTTAAGGACAGTGTGACGCCTGCCTCACTCATCGTTAGTCATCATTACTAGGGCCCAGGAAATAACGTAAATGATAACGGGACATTTCAGAGTCAGCCAGTGATGGCTCATTTGGCTGATCACGTGAATCTAGAGGAGCCTCACGTCATATTTATTGAGTCGCAGAATTTTAAAAAAATCTTAATTTTTGTTAGTAAGACTATAAAACATATCATGGAAAAAAAAGTTTACGTGTGGCTAGGACTCAATTATAAAGCTCTAACAATGGACAACTTTATCTTGGCACCTAGCTGTTACTTGTACTGTTTCTGAGGGAAAATGTACATCGGGAAGTGACAGCTGCCTTGGAAGTTGGTGACAACAGAACCGACTGTCTGGAGAAAAGTCCTCAGAGAAATTAGAAGTCAAAGGAAACGATGTTTCCGTCATTTACAAACAACTGCATGGAAGGCGAGGGGTTTCCATGCTGTAGGGAAAATCTTCACTGTGCACAGGCTCTAAAGGTCTGACGGTGACAAGTGGGTCAGGAGGGGACACCCCAGGCTTGCGGGTTCCACTTTCATAGTTACTGTCCTTTTACTCTTGAACCTGGTTTAATGCCACCTATAGGAGTTCTGGGAGGGATAATCAAGCAGCGGTAGTGCTCGGTGTTTGAATCTGTGGGTGGAAATAATGGGCACGAAACAGACTATAAGCCTAAGTATCTCAAGGGTCCAAACATGCAATGGATACTGAGCTGACTTACCGATGGTTCTCTGAGACAGCCCTGGAAGAAACAGAAAAGAAGGAAATAAGGAGGGGAGGCAGTAGGTGACTCTGGGCTCTGGATACCAATGCTCTCATCTCCATGCTTTCTCTGGTGAGGACTGAACTGCAAACCTGAGGTAGGCTGCAGCAAGCTGACTCTCTTGCCATAAGTGTGTAAGTGTAAGTGCTAGAGCAAGCTCAGGCAGAGAAAAGCCCTTTGCCCTAGGCTTCCCTGAGATGTGGTTGGCAGAGGTTCCATTTAAACCCTTCCAGAGGACTAGAAAAACCCCTGCCTACTGGAACTGCTTTCTTCCGCTCCCACTGGCCTCCCTCATGCTGTTGTTAGAAGCCCCTTTTGGGATGTTGGGTACACCCCTGGAAACTTTCTACAAGGGTCCATCCTCTACTTCATGCTTGTCAGTGAAATGTCAGTCACAGATGACTCACTGAAATGCCACTCGGAGGAAAACCAAAAAGGCCAGGAAAATGACACTTCCGGACCTTTGGAACTCCACCATAGAAAGCAGGAAAAGAACCCTTAGCTACTGCAGAAAAAGAGTAAGCACCACCGAGGATAATCAGACAAGAAACTTACTGATAGGTCCTGTAGCTCCAGCTGGAGGGGGGGGGGGAGAGATAGAGATCATTAATTGGTGTGAAGGAAATACCTGCGTACCTGCCTCTCAGCTTTCATTCTAGCAGGTTCAGCCTTAGGCAACTGAGAAAGACTCATTCCACGTAGGTAGGTTTGTCTTCTTCCGTTTCCTCAGAGACTTAGGGTTTGAGGAGTACACCTTCCCATTCTTTAGGGCGATTACACTGCCCCCTGGAGGCCCTTACTTTGTTTTTTATTAAGTTAGCACGTGGGATTTAAGGTCACTGCACTTCACGCATGGCCTCTTTGGAAACTGCAATGAGATGCCCGTGGCCTCTTTGGAAACTGCAATGAGATGCCCGGGAAACACCGCACCAATGGTCAGGTCCACCCGCACCCCTGCAGGCCCGCTCTCGAAAGGGCAGCGGATACTCACGGATCGGTGCGGAGAATTGCACTGCAATGTGAAGAAGGGAACGTCAATGTGGTTGACAGTTGCAGAGTGTGCATGCCACCAATATTTCCCCAGAAATCATGGAACAACTCAACCATAGGGAGAATGACTAACACAAAGATGGCAAGTAATTTAGCAGAGAATCTCAAAAGTTCCCACCAGAGCAAGTTATTCAGGACCCATCTTAAATAAAAACATGAAAAAAAAAAAAGAAAAATGTAAGAACTGTTTAACTTTCCCTTTTCTTAAACTCAGTGATCTTTCAGGGCACTTTGTCTTAGGTCTTGGACATCAGGAGGTGGCATGAACTTTGAAAGCAATCTGGAAAATGCATGGGAAATTCTTCCGGGATGGGAGTTGAGACAGGTGGGGTACAGAGAGGGGAGGGTCCCATAGAAGGACAAAGAGATAAAAAGGAACTCACTGATAGGTCCGATGGTTCCAGCTAAAATATTGGAAAAAACAAAATGAAGTCAGTTAGTTCTTTAGCGGAGGAAAATGGTTTGTGTAAAAATCTTTCTGGGAAAGAATCGGAAACAGACACTAACAGTGAAGTTTCACTTCAATGGGCAGCACTAGCCGAGGTCAGCACCCTCCCCTGGATAGTGTGCTGTTGACATGGCCATTGCCTTTCTTTTCGCTGCCCAGCTGGGACTGGTCAGCTAGAGTCAATGGCCTCGTCTTCTCAAGGAGACCATGGAATTCCTACCTTTGCGACGAGTTAGGGCCTTGTTCACCAGACCAGGCTTGTCACAGAGGAATAAGACAGACTGAAGACATTCTAGGTAGGGATTGTGGGTAAAGGGGTTAGGACCCTTGACTCCTGTGCTCTGCAAAACAACCTCCTTATGCAGGGTGTGACTCATGAGCCCCGACTCTGACATTCTTTTTTTCTCTTTCCTTCGGAATTAACCTATCGAGGTCTGATCGGCCTCAGAAATCATGGGCAGATGTGTTAACACACTGAGTCCTAGGGAGGTTCACTTTTCTTGTCAGCTGCTATTGTGCGGAAACTCCACAGGGATGGAAAGCTGACTCAATTTGGGCCAACCACATGCGGGTTTGTTCCCTTCCTAAGTCACTCACATCTTTTGCCCTGCATCCCGCTGGCTCCTGACAGATGTGCTGTTAGAGTACCATCCACAATAGTCTGTAGCCTCCTCTTCTAGACACTCTGCTCATTCTACAAACATCAGTGTTGGTGTGGCAACCCTCCGTCTGCAGGTGGGACTCACTGAATGCCACCGAAGCCTTCTCCCGTGTTACTGAGGCGGAGACCATGTTAGCCTTCTCCTGTGTTACTGAGGAGGAGACCACGTCAGCCTTCTCCTGTGAGTGCCACTAGAATTTCAAGTGGAGGGACATTCCTACTTTTCACTCGGCTGTGCCTGTTCCTGAGCAGGTTTAGGTTTTGTAATCCCATCTCCAAGGGGTGTCCAGTGTCTCAAGGACAGAGGAGGAGGAAAGGAAAGAACAGTGTTTGCAGGAAGAAGTAGAGATTCCAGGACTCTGAATGTTGTAATTATTCTGCGAAGCAAGGCACAGCGAATGAGGATCAAAGCGCAGAGAGGAACTTACTGATGTGTCCTGCGTTGCCTGCTAAAAAAACCAAAAAAACATAAAATTAAATTTGGAAGGAGCATAGCTTGTGGACATTTGTTTTGGGGGGTTTCAGGTCAAGCATTCACTAAGGCCAGATTCACATAGGAGGATGCCAGGAAGCCAGTCTGCATTTCCTTTTGTTGTCTAGGCGACAGAGGCCACCCTCTCACTAAAGCCATTTGCCCTCGTGCTTTTCGCCATGTCTTCCTGCAAATTTTTGATGAAGTGCTTCCTCTGGCCCCTCAATTTTTCTTGCACTTTTAAGTGAATGAACTCAGATTTTGTTAGCAGGATGTTCACTGTGTTGCACAGAGCAGCCAGACCGTTACTCAGAGGGTCTTGAAGGAGGAACAGACAGGAAGAGGCAAGCAGCAGGGCTTCCTGCGTCTGTGTCTGCTCCCACCCTTTGCAAGTTCCCCCAGAGCAGGCATTGCACAGAAGACCCAAGAATGGGATTACAGATCAGAGAAATTTACCCAGATTATCTCGGGACTTGCTGCCTTTTGCTTTGTCTGTAAACAGAAATTGAGATCATTACTGAAAGCCACAAGTGATAAAAATGCAGAAATCAACTGCATTTTAGGTGCTTACCCCCAATTAATACATTTATAGCACAACCCCTGTACTTAGAGAACATCTCTGACAAAGGAATGGAAAGACCATCGGGGCAGGATGACCAACACAACTTCCAGAGACAGTCTCCTCAAGAGAGGGCGTGGTCGGGGAGGGGTGGGTCTGGGAAGAAGCAGGTGGTGGCGAATATGGTCAAGATACACTGTATGAAATTCTCTAAAAGTTCACAAAAACATTACAGAAAGGACCGAATGGTCTTACAGTTTGGACCACAGAAGGCAGGTGACTCTGTTTCCTGCAGATGTGTGTGCAGAGTCTTGAGGTCACAGACCCAAGGGTCAGCTTTGTGACTTTCACTGCTCTGGTGCTGGGCTTCCTCATGCTTAGAGTGGAAATTGTGCTCCTCGTGTCTTAGTACTGCTTTGAGACCCCAGTGGGGGGAAAATCCAGAATAAAAACAAATGGGAAAAGAGGAACTTCTGCTGGGAACACAGTGGGGAGAACTAGCCAGTGACGGTGGGGGCCCCGAGGGACAGAGAAGACCGAGTCTGTGGCCGTCAGTGTGGACACAGGGAAGCACCAGAGGGACAGAGAAGACCGAGTCTGTGGGCCGTCAGTGTGGACACAGGGAAGCACCAGAGGGACAGAGAAGACCGAGTCTGTGGGCGTCAGTGTGGACACAGGGAAGCACCAGAGGGACAGAGAAGAACGAGTCTGTGGGCGTCAGTGTGGACACAGGGAAGCACCAGGCCCAAGTGCCCTGCCAAACCCTACAGAAAGTGCACTTGGGATCAGGGCAGTTTCTGTGGAGATTCCTCCAAATGGGAACAGAATCGGTTCCGCGGTGTGCGCTGAGTGCTCGTCCTAGGGGGACAGGCTGCTCACCACTCTGCTGCTTGATGATCAGTGCCCTTGGGTGTCTTCAGGGGCACATGTACAGGCACACCCATGGGCACGCATGTGTGCACATGCACAAGTACCCACATGCACACACACAAGAATGCACACTTGAAGTTTCTGTGCACACACACAGTCTCAGGACTGTGGATCTGCCAGGATGAGCCATCATAGGGGTGTTGCTGACTTGAAAAGTCCATCTATCTAAAAATATTTGAGCTTAATAATTAAAATTAATATGGTGACCAAACAAAATACCCCTGCAGATGGACTGGCTTAGCAGTGGCTCCTTCAGGAGTTCCTGTGAGGCTGGATGGAAGGCAGGAAGCCCATTGCCTTCCACAGCAGTGTGGTGGGGCTAGCTCCAGAGGGCTGTGAGGGAGGGGGCCAGTGAGGCCTTTTCACTGTTTTAAGAATAGGTATCAATTGGTTGGATTGAATTTGACACCTGTGATAAATAAACTCATCTGGTTACAAGGCACTGAGGCTGTGGTGCATTGGGGATGGGGTTAGGGGTGGGAGGGTTATGAACTACATTTTCTTTTTCTTTTTTTTTTTTTTTTTGGTTTTTCGAGACAAGGTTTCTCTGTGTAGTTTTGCGCCTTTCCTGGAACTCACTTTATAGACCAGGCTGGCCTCGAACTCACAGAGATCCGCCTGCCTCTGCCTCCCGAGTGCTGGGATTAAAGGCGTGCGCCACCACCGCCCAGCTGAACTACATTTTCAAATAACGTGATATACATTTGGACAAGATGGAATGATTTCACCACTAGGAAAATGGGTTTAATATGAATCCAGATGAATAATTTTCAGAGTGGAAAATTATCTGAAGCATATATAGGTCTGGGGAAAAACCCAAACTCTCTAATTGGGATTATTTATTTCTTAAATTTATCCCTGATTTCCTTACTTAAAAAATTTCTTCCTTCTCTTCATCTTTCCTTTATTTAGAAAACATACTTATTTTGCTGAAATCTGACCTGGGAGACTCATTTAGACTTTACCACCTCCGTCTTCCTCACTTTTGGGAACCTTAAAACTGGTTATTGTGGTCTAGAGAGATGGCTCAGAGGTTAAGAGCACTGACTGTTCTTCCAGAGGTCCTGAGTTCAGTTCCCAGCAACAACATCGTGGCTCACAACCTTCTGTAATGAGATCTGGCACCCTCTTCTGTATACATAATAAATAAATAAATCTTAAAAAAACCCTGGTTGTTGTAATTACTTATGTAATTGATTTACATTGTTGGGACAGACTGAGTCACCTGCCTGTGCTCGCACAACTATGAGTGAGCAGGACGCCGGCAGGAGGGGAATGCAGTGCTAGGCAGCCTGGCAACAGTCCCTATCTCAAGAAGACTTCAGTCAGCATGCAGACATGATTTAAAAGTGTTTGTGAGCAGGCCCTGTCTCATGACCCTCAGTTTATGTAGGACATGAGCAATAGCTTTTCCCTAAGCCCCACAGCCAACAGCCAGCAAGAAGAATGTGGGCCTTCCTGGGGGGCTGTGGTTAGGCAGGGTGGAGGTCGGAGGAAGATTCACCTGTGTCACAGCTTAAGGAGGGGGTCTGAAGGGAGGAGAGTGTAAAGACACAGAAGAGAAAGGGCTGCTGGAGCTGAGGGATGTGTGGTCAAAGACACGGGTTTGCTTAGGCAAGGTGTGTCACCGCCTTGGAGAGAAATGTTGTGAAGGTGGGCATGACGCAGCTAACATGGTCGGTGAAGGCAAGCCACAGAGTCACGAGATCCAAGTCCAGTCACCCTGCCTTATCAGAACACAGGTAAGAAGGGGAGCAGTCCTCTGTCTAGTGTGGGAGTCTGATGACATTAGGTACTGAAAATGTAAGAAAAACTTACTTCCTGGTCCTTGGCATAAAGCTGAAGAACAGTAAAAAACAAAAATCAAGTTAGTGTAGAGACCATGGTTCGTCACTGTACCCCGTTATGTCCCGAGACCATTTTCAGGAGCTGCACCCAGGATGCGTGAGGCCCTGCGCTGCCCGGGAGGCACAGCACTGTCCCTCTCTGCTTGGCTGTCACTGTGCTGGCTTCAGATTTTTCAAATCTGAACTGAGTTCTCCAGCACACAGATTTGAGATTCCTTCCCTAGGGTACCACAGTCAGGGGGTGGTCTGTGGCCATGCCTTAGGGGAGACCTCACACCTCCTCAGATCCACACAGCTCTTGAGCCTCAGGGATGCACACCCTTTAGCTGAGTATTTTAGCCAATTACACTTTCCTTTGTGGTTAACAGTGACAGGGGCCATATCCTCATGGAATTTACCTGCTGCCCGAGGGTGATCTTTGTCTTAAGCCTGTTGGCCAGCGTGGGTCTCACCCTACTCTGATGCCCCTGAAGCCCCCTGCTCTCTGAAACTTGTGCTCTTAAAACACCTGGTGCCTGAATTCACACTGGGGACTTTCCCTGCAATGCTACAGTGTCTCATCACCAACTTCTTTTGACAGATAGGCAGCCCCGTGTCATTTGATGATCAGAAAACAGGGGAAATG
The DNA here is from genome assembly GCF_007827085.1 of Peromyscus californicus insignis. Classification (NCBI taxonomy): domain Eukaryota; kingdom Metazoa; phylum Chordata; class Mammalia; order Rodentia; family Cricetidae; genus Peromyscus; species Peromyscus californicus. The sequence goes on from NW_026294491.1 coordinate 2,864,989, forward strand.
ATCAGAATCCTCCCAGGGGCCTGCCCTGAGAAACCCAGTGTCCTGGGGGAGATGCTATGGCTGGCATGGGGTTATCTGACAGAAAAGAATCTACGTACACTGTGCTCTTCTGTCCATCCCCCTTATTACTTTAAGACAAAATTCCATCTACAGCGCTTCAGTTCTGTTCTGACACTCAGTTCCTCTCTGTCCCTTCTTTACCTGTGCTCTCATAGCACTAGTCATAACTAAGCTCTTACACTCTCAAACGCATCCTCATCCTCCATTCCTCTGTTCTCCATCTTTCCTTTTTCTTCTCCTGATCTCACCTTCTCCTGATCTGACCTAATCCCTACTATCTACAAAAGCTCTTCCTGATTCTGCTGGGACCAGGAATTCTGCTCCAGTCTTTACTGCACTTGGTTATGTAAAAAATCCTTTTGTCCTGAGTCAATAACTCTGCAATGCCACTAGTCCTGAAGGAAAGGGATGGTCTGAGCTTCATTTGCACAAGAAACAAAGCCATGCATCTACAGTCTGCCTGTCTCCTAGGCTCTGCAGGGGTGTTACCTAGTTCAGAATCAGCAATAGATCTGAGAAGCTTATACTGTTTGCTGTAAAGGCCTAGTAGTACATGAGTGCACAAGAAATTCATAGCAAAAGACAGTGGATATATTAAAAGCTGTATAACACCAAATATTCCCTGATATGTGACTTCCCTCTAGAAAAATTCCTTGACTTTTCTAGGTATAGCCTTATTATATAAAGCCGAATCTATAATATATCCTTGTGGCTTGCAGCAAGAAATGAGCACTGGAATTTTAGAGCATTGTAATTGCAATTAGTAACATATATATTCAAAAGTTGCAGAGACTCTATTTTATTTTAATTTTTTGGTTTCTCAAGACAGGGTTTCTCTGTGTAGCTTTGCGCCTTTCCTGGAACTCACTTTGTAGACCAGGCTGGCGTTGAACTCACAGAGATCTGCCTGCCTCTGCCTCCCAAGTGCTGGGATTAAAGGTGTGTGCCACCACCACCCGGCTTTCCGAGGACTCTATTTTATTTATTTATTATTTAATATTTATTTATTTATTCATTAATATTTTTTTTAATTAAGAAATTTTCTACTCACCCTACATACCACCCACAGATCCCACCTCCTCCTTCCTCCACCCCCCAGCTCTCCCTTCTAAGCCACCCCTGATCCCTACAACCTCCATCCAAATCAAGGTCTCCCGTGGGGAGTTGGCAGAGCCCAGCACACCAAGCCGAGGCTGGTCCAAGCCCCTCTCCGCTGCACTAAGGCTGCTCAAAGGTGCCACACCGCAGTCACCGGGCTTCCAAAAGCCTGCCCATGCACTAGGGATGGATCCCAATCCCCCTGCCTGGGTGTCCCCCAAACAGTTCGAGCTACACAGCTGTCTCCCATATCCAGAGGGCCTAGTCTAGTCTCATGGGGGCTCCACAGCCACTAGTCCACAGTTCACGAGTCTCCACCAGTGTGGCTGGTCATCTCCGCATGTCTTCCCATCATGTCCAAGACTCTATTTTAAATGTTAACTCTGGAGCATGTGACTATATATTAATTCTTGTGCTGTAGACATTGTATAATAAATACATGTACAAAAATGCCATGCTGTATACTATAAATAAGTACACTTTGTACTCATCAATTAAGAAAAAAGACCCCCAAACCCACCATGCCTTTTGTAGCCCACTGGGCGTTGGCTGTTTAAAATTTCCACACCCACAGCTGTAGAGAAATGTCTTCCTTGATCCAGAATGCTCTCCCTAAACAAGTCCCTTCTTTAGAAGCCCCTGTGGTCTGTGGAGAACTTGAGCTTGAGTTCCCCACATGCAGTGCGTGGCCACCTCAGCTGTTTCACACGCCGCAGAGGCCTTTCAAAGTGTAGTCTCCTTCCCCAGCCGAACCTTCCCAGGCGCAGGCCACAGTGTTCAGCATTGCTGTTCGCTGCTTTAGTCTCAGAGGCTTTCTGTGGTCCAGCCAATCGCGCTCTCCTTCAGCAGCAGCTGCTGGTCTTGCAGTCTGTTGCCTTGCCACCCTCCTCTTTATCTCCGGAACTTGACACTCTCTTTGCTGGGGAGGGCTGTTCTTCCCACGGTCCTCTGGATCCTCTTGTTGCCGCCCCGTTTTGCCAGGCTGGCGTCAGGTCAGGTCTCCTTTCAAAGCCCCGATGTCTTGCTGTTGCTCCACACCTCCGTCTTCAGCTCCTCCTCTGTACCGCCCTAATCTACTCTCTCTGAAGTTCTGGTCTCCAATCTGAACAAGTCAAAGTGTATTTGTGTGCAGGTTTATTTTTTGTCTTACTTGGCTAGGACCTGCACTCTAACACAGGGGCTGAGGCTGGCTTGCTCACACATCAGACACATTAGTACAACATGTGACTTTCAAATATTACATGTTCAATGTCCAGTGTTCTCTAATTTTCTCCTACCTTTTCTTTTCCTACCAGCTTGGAAAATTCACCTCCTTTTCAAGTAAGCAAGAATATTTATGGTTATTATGGTCAGAGCTGTAAAATGACATGTCCATAAGGGAAGGGGAATGAGCTAATTAATCATTTACGTATGCAAACCCCAGGAGACTCATGAGTGTAGACACAGGCTGGCACCTGCTGTTTGATACATCCTCCTGTTTGCTTCTTCTGTCCGTGTTTCTAACTCTCTAGACTTCAGCTAATTCATCATTACGATAGAATTTGCATAATCTAGAAATCAGCACTGACTCACTTTGCAGTGCCCAGTTCAGAAGTAGGAAGTACATCCACAAGACATTGAGTTCCTACAGTGTAAGGGGGTGGGTCCAGTGTCCTGAAAAACCCAGCCTGTGCCACGTTAGCCACAGCAGTGACAACTCACTGTGCCGTTAACGCTTCCCTGTGCAAGGGCTTCAGGGGCCAATTTGTCCACTGAGAGGTGGAAGGACACACTGAAGGTCGGAGTTTATTATTTCAAATATTTAAATAAGAAAAGATCTAGGTTGTTCCTATAAGAAATTATCCTTTAAAGAATGATTTAATAAATAAATTAGCTAGATCCATTAACTGCCTTAGAGTCAGATGAGCAGCAGTTTGAATATTTTTTGCTTTAAAAAATAAATTATCCTTTACATGACTGACTTACATAAAAATGAAGCAAAGCTAAATAAATCTATCTTCATTATTGTGGTAGTTTGAAAGTAATAGCCCCCATATGCTGTGGAATGTTCTGTATGTTAAATATGTTGCTCTGATTGGTTAATAAATAAAACACTGATTGGCCAGTAGCCATGCAGGAAGTATAGGCGGGACAAGGAGAAGAGAATTCTGGGAAGTGGAAGGCTGAGGCAGAGAGATGCTGCCAGCCACCGCCATGACAACTGAGATGTAAGGTACCGGTAAGCCACAAGCCACGTGGCAACTTACAGACTAACATATATGGTTTAATTTATGATATAAGAATAGCTAACAAGAAGCCTGCCACGGCCATACAGTTTGTAGGCAATGTAAGTCTCTGTGTTTACTTGGTTGGGTCTAAGCAGCTGCAGGACTGGAGGGTGAGAGGATTTGTCCTGATCGTGGGCCGGGCAGGACTGGAGAAAACTTCCAGCAACAAATGGCACCCAATGGATTGGCAAGAGTTTCCACCTAAAACCTGAGAAAAAAGATTCTCAAATGGAGCTAAAACCAGCTTCCTAGTTGTCTCTCTTAAGTTAGCGGCAGCCTGCAGGTTTGAGCTACTCTATGGTGGGTTCATGGAGTGCGTGAGGGCTTGACCTACGCTATGTCACACAGAGGTGTCTCCAAGCTGTGCACTATGCTGTGTGTTGGATATAGTTTTTGCTAGTTAAAAAAAAAAAGAGGTTTCTGGGCTACACTCTCCTTTGATAGAAGCATAGAGCCACTGTTTCTAAGAGTTGATGGCTCCCAGAGCTGACAGTAAACTGTACCACCGTCATGTTGGGAAGCTGAGGTGGGTGGAGCCACCAGCCAAAGCTGTTATTTTAGCCCTAGTAATGCTGCAGTTTAAAATAATAGATTCACAATAAGACAGATTCAGATGGAACAAGACTTTAAATGATTTACAATGTGTGTAAAAATGTATGTAGGCTTGGAAGAGAGAGAAAAAGGAATATATGCGGTTATATAAAGAAATACATAGTTTTAAAAAATAGTCTTTAAAGAGACAGTAAAATTAATATAAAAAATAAGCCATATAAAGATGGAAATTATACAGAGAATCTGGATTGTGTTGTCTTTGGGATTCTTAACTACAGAAAAACATTTGATTGTAAAAGCTGTTGAGTTAAGCCAAAATGTAAATTTTAAAGGTACCTTGACTTCAAAATTTGGATTTAAGGATATGTTGCTTTGGAAAGGAGGCTCTGCTTTTGTTTCCACAGAAAGCCAGAGGCTATGGATTTGTTCCAGATTAAGATACATCAGGTTTGACCAGCCAAGACCACCTGAAAGGTCTCCGATGACACTATGGCCCAGATGATCCAACATCCAGAATGGTTTCAAGGCATCTGGCTCAGACGATACACCCTCATGGACTACTCCATAATCCTAAAATTTTCTTTGTGTCCCCATAAGATACAGCACCCCCCTCCAGCAGGAAGCAGTAAGAGAAGCTATGCCCAAATTCCCAAATATACCAAGCTGGCTTTGGAGATGGAATTGGCTCATTCCTTCTCTAAACCCAAACATTATTGCAAAAAAAAAAAAAAAAAAAAAAAAAAGGACATTCTTGTGTCCTATATCAGAAGAGCCCTCTGGTGTGGGACAGAGGAAAACCAACATTTTTATTTAAAACAGGTTGATTATAAATGCAATCTCTTTCTAAAGAAAAAGAGGGTATATGATATAGATATGATAGGATGAAAGAGTAGATTATTGAACCTACTTTTAAAGAGCAACTTGCTTAAAAATGTTTTAAATTGCTATGGATTTTAGTTTATTGATTCAAATTTAAAGTTAATTTTGTTATACTGTATGTGGATTTTTACTTTTGTTTAAGATACTATGTTTATACAACTCATTTAAATTGTAATGGATCAATTAGTCTTCTATGATAGTCAAACTTATAGTCATGTTAAGTTTTCTAGGTATATATAGATATATTTCAGATACATAGGTAAACTTCAAATACTTCAAAGATCTACAGAATATGGCATTTAAAATGTTTTTAAAATTTAGACTTTCTGGACAGTGAGACATGTCTGCTCCTGGCAGCACCGATTTACTTCAGAGAGGAGGATGGGCATCAAAGACACTCCATGTGGAGTTTATCTTCACCTTGGTAAAAAATAGCCAGTTGGGCAAGAAACTGTTCTTGCCTGGACCTCTTGATTGACTGGACATGCAGGACCCATAGGAAGGTGACCCACTGAACTTTGCTTGACAAAATGGTCCTTTAGATTCCTGCTTCGCAGAGGAAACTGCCAGACATTCTACAGGACACTGAGAAAAATGACTGAGAGACTCTAGGCCTGTGGACTGAAGACAAATGCCCCATCTTTACAGAGAAACTTTGGATGACTGTCCAGGCTGCCAGCTGTCTGTCTACTCTCCCAAGACTCCAGAAAGTTGCTTGTGTCCTTCTCCCATTTCTCAGGTAATTATCCTTCTGAGGTCTTTGATGTAGTTGAAGACTTGAAAGTTACAATTTTCCTTAGTTATGATAAAAGATAAGTTAGATATGAAACCTTAGACTCACAAATATAGGATAGATAGAATATTTTCTTTAATTTTGCCAAAAAAATCGACAAGAAATTGTAACTGTAATTCTTGCTTAATAACTGTTTTGTTATATGTAATTTACTATGTAAAAGTTAAAACCTTCCTTTTTGAAAAAAAGAAAAGGAGAAATGCTGTGGGATGTTCTGTATGTTAAATGTATTGCTCTGATTGGTTAATAAATAAAACACTGATTGGCTAGTAGTCACACAGGAAGTATAGGCGGGACAAGGAGAGGAGAATTCTGAGAAGTGGAAAGCTGAGGCAGAGAGACGCTGCCAACTGCTGCAATGAAAAATGAGATGTAAGGTACAAATAAGCCATGAGCCACGTGGCAAGGTATAGACTAATATATATGGGTTAATTTAAGATATAACTAGATAACAAGAAGCCTGCTGTGGCCATACAGTTTGTAAGCAATATCAGTCTCTGTGTGTTTACTTGGTTGGGTCTAAGCGGCTGCAGGACTGGAGGGTGAGAGAGATTTGTCCTGACCGTGGGCCAGGCAGGACTGGAGAAAACTCCAGGAACATCCATAACATCATGGGGAACAGCACTATTAGAAGGTGTGGCTTTGTTGGATTGGGTAGTCCTTGTTGGAGGAAGTGAGTCACTGTGGGGATGGGCTTTGAGATATTCTATGCTTAGGATACTTCTCAGTGTCTTAGTCAACTTCCTGCTGCCTGCAAGTCTCTCAGCTACTGTCTACCTGCATGCACCATGTTCTTTCCTATGATGATAATGGACTGAACCTCTGAAACTGTAAGGGAGCCACCTCAATAAATGTTTTCCTTATAAGAGTTGCCGTGGTCATGGTGTCTCTTCACAGCAATAGACACCCTGACTCAGACAGTTATAAAAGTCAACAGAGGATGTAAGGGCAGCTTGGAAGGGTCAGTGTGAATAGCCTCACTCATGGATGATGTGTGGCCCATCAGTGGCAAGTACTATCGTTTTCAGAGTTAGATTGCCACAACTTATGGTTTTCAAGCCACATTTAAAGACTGAAGTGATATTTTAAAATGTAAGCACGATTTTGTAAATTCCTTGAAATCAACTTTTCCTTTTGAAAACTCACTGTGGACAGAAATAAGTAGTCATGTCCCAGAGTCCCAGGGTCCCTGGACTAGCCCTGACCAGGAGTGCAAACCCATGGTTCAGAATGTGAGTTCAGTCCCTTTAGAGCTGTGTACCCACAAGCAAGTTCAGTGCTCGCAGTCAGCTTCTGTTTGCTCATCTGTGGTGTCTGTGATCCAGTCTGTCTTTCCCCACAGCCGTCTCCCTGCACCCTGCTCCCAATGGCCTTCCACTACAGCCCACTTCCTGCCTGTTACTAAGTTTAAGAAAGATGGCATAGCTTTGTTCAAGCACACAAAAACTTTTGCTAACCAACACCTCTTCAATTCTCCATATTTTTGTTAACCTGTTTGTCTATCACTTTCCTAAGAACTCATTAATCTTTAAAATGCTCAGTGGTGGATAAGGAAGGACAGAAACCTAGCAGGGATAGAAAAACAGTTCCCAGCTCTGTGACCAACCAAAGAGTGAGAGTGCTAAAGAGTTGGAGTCCTGGTGGTTTGTTCTCCAGAAAATAAATGCAAGCAAAGGGATGATGACATTAGGCTCAAAAAATGTGTCCGAGTCTCTGTGTGTGTTTATTAACCTGGAGAGAATCCACTTCCAACCAATGCAATTGTAGCCAGGGCCTGGGGCATCAGTCGTCTGCTCCATTGTTGCCAGTAAGACTAGGGGACATGTATGGGAAGTGGGCACTGTCACTTATACAGAGCTTTGCAGTCCCTCACAACATGTGACATCATTTCTCTCTTGCTGCATGCCCTATTCTCATTGAACCCCCTCATCTCGTTCTCCTTATTAATAAGGTCCTTCTTCTACAGATTTGGGAATCTGTGTGATTTGTGGGAGCATGGCTCTTAGTAAGCCACAAGGAACTTCCATTTACTTTCTATTCGTTGGCTGAGTATTGGGGTGTCTGCTTATAGTGAACCAAGAAATGTGGGATGTTTATGGAAAGCTTCTGGGGCAGTTCAGGGAAGTGGCCTTGTGATGTGCATGGGGCTGACTATTGTCAGGACTGTAGGAAAGCTAAGAAACTTACCAGGATTGGATATGGTTAGGGCTGAAAGGGAAAAAAGAAAATCAGAGTGAGTCCTTCACAGGTCTGAGAGAACTCAGAGTCTGTGGAAGTTGCCTTAGAACAAGGCTATAGGAAAGAGGACAGGAAACACACACCCCCTTCTCTGCCATTGGTGTGAGGCAGTGTGGTGAGAAGGTGTCTCCGCACCACCCTCCAGGCATGTCCCGGACTGTGGTGTGTTTCCTGAGGAACACTGGAAGGAGAGAGAAGGACTGGAATCCACAAGAGTAAAGATCAGACACCTTGAGAAAGAACAAAATGAACTAACAAATGTGGAAAATACAACCATTTTATCCAAAGATCAGTGACACAGGTGAATGAGAGAGTGAATTCAGCCAAAGAAAGCTGGTGAAGCAGAGGGGAATTATCCAGGGACTGCCTGGTGTTCACTGTGCTGGCTGCTCTGTGTCAACTTGACACAAGCTGGAGTGACCTGAAGGAACAGAACCTCAATTGAGAAATGATTCCCTAAGGTCCAGCCGTAAGACATTTAATTAGTGATTGATAGGAAGTGCCCACCCATTGTGGGTGGTGCCAACCCTGGGTTGGTGGTCCTTGGGTTCTATAAGAAAACAGGTTGAGCATGCCATGAAGAGCAAGCCATGAGGAGCAATCCAGTGAGCAGCAGCCTCTATGGCCTCTGCTTTAGCTCCTGCCTCCAGGGTCCTGCTCTGTGTGAGTTCCTGTCTTGACTTCCTGACACTATTAGGAGGTGTGGCTTTGTTGGATTGGGTAGTCCTTGTTGGAGGAAGTGAGTCACTGTGGGGATGGGCTTTGAGGTTTCCTATACTCAGGACACTGCACAGTGTCTTAGTCAACTTCCTGCTGCCTGCAAGTCTCTCAGCTACTGTCTACCTGCATGCACCATGTTCTTTGCCATGATGATAATGGACTGAACCTCTGACTGTAAGGGAGCCACCTCAATAAATGTTTATCCTACAAGAATTGCCATGGTTATGGTGTCTCTTCACAGCAATAGACACCCTGACTCAGACAGTTATAAAAGTCAACAGAGGATGTAAGGGCAGCTTGGAAGGGTCAGTGTGAATAGCCTCACTCATGGATGATGTGTGGCCCATCAGTGGCAAGTACTATCGTTTTCAGAGTTAGATTGCCACAACTTATGGTTTTCAAGCCACATTTAAAGACTGAAGTGATATTTTAAAATGTAAGCACGATTTTGTAAATTCCTTGAAATCAACTTTTCCTTTTGAAAACTCACTGTGGACAGAAATAAGTAGTCATGTCCCAGAGTCCCGGGGTCCCTGGACTAGCCCTGACCAGGAGTGAAAACCCATGGTTCAGAATGTGAGTTCAGTCCCTTTAGAGCTGTGTACCCACAAGCAAGTTCAGTGCTCGCAGTCAGCTTCTGTTTGCTCATCTGTGGTGTCTGTGATCCAGTCTGTCTTTCCCCACAGCCGTCTCCCTGCACCCTGCTCCCAATGGCCTTCCACTACAGCCCACTTCCAGCTTGGGAATCGGGGTTATTTGAGGGGACATGCCATCTCAATAAGTCACAAGGAACTTCCATTTACTTTCTGTTCTTTGGCTGAGTATTGGGTTGTCTGCTTATAGTGAACCAAGAAATGTGGGGAGTTTGTAGAAAGCTGGGGCAGTTCAGGAAAGAGGCCTTGTGATGTCCATGGGGCTGACTATTGTCAGGAATGAAGGAAAGCTAAGAAACTTACCAGGAGCAGGTCGGCATAATGCTGAAAGGAAAAAGAAAACCAGAGTGAGTTCCTCACAGGTCTGAGAGAACTCAGAGTCTGAGGAAGTTGCCTTAGAGCAAGGCTGTAGGAAAGAGGACAGGAAACACCCCCCCTTCTCTGCCATTGGTGTGAGGCGGTGTGGTGAGAAGGTGTCTCCGCACCACCCTCCAGGCATGCCCCGGACTGTGGTGTGTTTCCTGAGGAACACTGGAAGGAGAGAGAAGGACTGGAATCCACAAGAGTAAAGATCAGACACCTTGAGAAAGAACAAAATGAACTAACAAATGTGGAAAATACAACCATTTTATCCAAAGATCAGTGACACAGGTGAATGAGAGAGTGTATTCAGCCAAAGAAAGAGCTGGTGAAGCAGAGGGGAATTATCCAGGGACTGCCTGGTGTTCACTGTGCTGGCTGCTCTGTGTCAACTTGACACAAGCCGGAGTGACCTGAAGGAACAGAACCTCAATTGAGAAATGATTCCCTAAGGTCCAGCAGTAAGACATTTAATTAGTGATTGATGGGAAGTGCCCACCCATTGTGGGTGGTGCCAACCCTGGGCTGGTGGTACTTGGGTTCTATAAGAAAACAGGTTGAGCAAGCCATGAGGAGCAATCCAGTGAGCAGCAGCCTCCATGGCCTCTGCTTTAGCTCCTGCCTCCAGGGTCCTGCTCTGTGTGTTCCTGTCCTGACTTCCTGACACTATTAGGAGGTGTGGCTTTGTTGGATTGGGTAGTCCTTGTTGGAGGAAGTGTGTCACTGTGGGGGTGGGCTTTGAGTTTCTCTATGCTCAGATAACTGCCCAGTGTCTTCTTTAACTTCCTGTTGCCTGCAAGACACTCAGCTACTGTCTGCCTGCATGCACCATGCTCCTTGCCATGATGATAATGGACTGAAAATCTGATACTAAAAGAGAGCCACCTCAATGAATGTTTTTCTTATAAGAGTTGCCGTGGTCATGGTGCCTCTTCAGGAAATAGAAACCATATTTCTAACATTAAGAAAAATGTTATAGATTTGTTCAAGCACACAAAAACTTTTGCTAACCAACACCTCCTTAATTCTCTACACTTTTATTAACCTGTCTGTCTACGACTTTCTTAAGAACTCATTAATCTTGAAAATGCTCAGTGGATAACAAAGGGCAGGGTCCTAGCAGGGATAGAAAAACAGTCCCCAGCTGTGTGACCCAGCAAAGAGAATTGAATGGGAGAGTTTGGGCCCTAGCAGCTTGTTATCCTGAATATAATTGCAATCAAATGGCTTATGGCTCTAGGCTCAAAAAATGCATGTCAATGTGTATGTGTGTATGTGTTTATCAAAACAAGGAGCCTGGAGAGAATGCACTTCCATCCACTTCCAACCAATGCAGTTGCAGCCAGGGCCTGGGGCATTAGTCCTCTGCTCCATTGTTGCCAGCCTGACTAGGGGACATGTTTGGGAAGTGGGCACTGTCACTTATACAGAGCTTTGCAGTCCCTCACAACGTGTGACATCATTTCTCTCTTGCTGCATCCCCTATTCTCATTGAATCCTATCATCCTGTTCTCCTTAGTAATATGGTCCTTGTTCTACAAATTTGGGAATCTGTGTGATTTGTGAGAGGATGGCCCTTAGTAAGCCAGAAGGAATTTCGATTTACTTTCTATTCGTTGGCTGAGTATTGGGGTGTCTGCTTATAGTGAACCAAGAAATGCGGGGAGTTTGTAGAAACCTTCGGGGGCAGTTCAGGAAAGAGGCCTTGTGATATTAACGGGGCTGACTGTTGTCAGGAATGAAGGAAAGCTAAGCAACTTACCAGGAGTGGATGCACATATTGCTGAAAGAAAAAAAGAAAACCAGAGTGAGTTCTTCACAGGTCTGAGAGAACTCAGAGTCTGAGGAAGTTGTCTTAGAACAAGGCTGTAGGAAAGAGGACAGGAAACACGCCCCCCTTCTCTGCCCTTGGGGTGAGGCAGTGTGGTGAGAGGGTGTCTCCGCACCACCCTCCAGGCATGCCCCGGACTGTGGTGTGTTTCCTGAGGAACACTGGAAGGAGAGAGAAGGACTGGAATCCTCAAGAGTAAAGATCAGACACCTTGAGAAAGAACAAAATGAACTAACAAATGTGGAAAATACAACCATTTTATCCAAAGATCAGTGACACAGGTAAATGAGAGAGTGAATTCAGCCAAAGAAAGAGCTGGTGAAGCAGAGGGGAATTATCCAGGGACTGCCTGGTGTTCACTGTGCTGGCTGCTCTGTGTCAACTTGACACAAGCTGGAGTGACCTGAAGGAACAGAACCTCAATTGAGAAATGATTCCCTAAGGTCCAGCCGTAAGACATTTAATTAGTGATTGATGGGAAGGGCCCACCCATTGTGGGTGGTGCCAACCCTGGACTGGTGGTCCTTGGGTTCTATAAGAAAGCCATGAGGAGCAATCCAGGAAGCAGCAGCCTCCAAACCTCTGCCTCAGCTCCTGCCCCTTGTCCTGACTTCCTGACACTATCATGAAGTAAGTCTCCTCAATTAATGTTACCTTTAAGAATTTCCGTGCTCAGGGTGTCTCCTCAGAGCAACAGAATCCTCTTTCTAAGTGTAAGAAAAATGGCATAGCCTTGTTCAAGCACACAAAAACTTTTTGCCAACCAACACCTCTTCAATTCTCTACCCTTTTGTTACCCTCTTTATCTATCACTTTCCTAAGAACTCATTAATCTTGAAAATGCTCAGTGGCGGATAATGAAGGGCAGGTCCTAGCAGGGATAGAAAAACAGTTCCCAGCTGTGTGACCCAGCAAAGAGTGAGAATGGGAAAGAGTTGGAGTCCTATTGGTTTGTTCTCCTGAAAGTAAATGCAAGCAAAGAGTTATAGGATTAGGCTCAAAAAATGTTTGTCCATGTTCATGTGTGTGTATGTGTGTGTGTGTGTTTATCAAAACAAGGAGCCTGGAGAGAATCCACTTCCAACCAATGCAGTTGCAGCCAGGGCCTGGGGCATTAGACATCTGCTCTGTTGCTGCCAGCAAGACTAGGGGACATGTTTGGGAAGTGGGCACTGTCACTTATACAGAGCTTTGCAGTCCCTCACAACGTGTGACATCATTTCTCTCTTGCTGCATGCCCTATTCTCATTGAATCCTATCATCCTGTTCTCCTTATTAATATGGTCCTTGTTCCACAGATTTGGGAATCTGTGTGATTTGTGGGAGCATAGCCCTTAGTAAGCCACAAGGAACTTCCATTTACTTTTTATTTCTTGGCTGAGTATTGGGGTGTCTGTTTACAGTGAACCAAAAATGTGGAAAGTTTGTGGAAATCTTCCGGAGCAGTTCAGGGAAGTGTCCATATATTGTTAATTGGGCTGACAGTTGTAAGGGTGAAGAAAGGTAAGCAACTTACCAGGAGCAGGTCGGCATATTACTGAAAAAAAAAAAAAAAAGGGAAAACAAAAAACCAGAGTGAGTTATTCACAGGTCTGAGAGAACTCAGAGTCTGAGGATGTTGTCTTAGAGCAAGGCTGTAGGAAAGAGGACAGGAAACACTGCCCCCTTCTCTGCCCTTGGGGTGAGGCAGTGTGGAGAGAGGGTGTCTCCGCACCACCCTCCAGGCATGCCCCGGACTGTGGTGTGTTTCCTGAGGAACACTGGAAGGAGAGAGAAGGACTAGAATCCACAAGAGTAAAGATCAGACACCTTGAGAAAGAACAAAATGAACTAACAAATGTGGAAAATACAACCATTTTATCCAAAGATCAGTGACACAGGTAAATGAGAGAGTGAATTCAGCCAAAGAAAGAGCTGGTGAAGCAGAGGGGAATTATCCAGGGACTGCCTGGTGTTCACTGTGCTGGCTGCTCTGTGTCAACTTGACACAAGCTGGAGTGACCTGAAGGAACAGAACCTCAATTGAGAAATGATTCCCTAAGGTCCAGCTGTAAGGCATTTATTTAATTAGTGATTGATGGGAAGTGCCCACCCATTGTGGGTGGTGCCAACCCTGGGCTGGTGATCCTTGGGTTCTATAAGAAATCAGGCTGAACATGCCATGAGGAGCAATCCAGTGAGCAACATTCCTTCGTGGCCTGTGCCTCAGCTCCTGCCTCCAGGGTCCTCCTGTGTATGAGTTCCTGTCCTGACTTCCTGACACTATTAGGTTATGTGGCTTTGTTGGATTGGGTAGTCCTTGTTGGAGGAATTGTGTCACTGTGGGAATGGGCTTTGAGTTTCTCTATGCTCAGATAACTGCCCAGTGTCGTCTTTAACTTCCTGTTGCCTGCAAGACTGTCAGCTACTGTCTACCTGCATGCACCATGCTCCTTGCCATGATGATAATGGACTGAAAATCTGATACTAATAAGAGAGCCATCTCAATGAATGTTTTCCTTATAAGAGTTGCCATGGTCATGGTGCCTCTTCAGGAAATAGAAACCATATTTCTAACATTAAGAAAAATGCTATAGATTTGTTCAAGCACACAAAAACTTTTGCTAAACAACATCTCTTTAATTCTCTATACTTTTATTAACCTGTCTGTCTACGACTTTCTTAAGAACTCATTAATCTTGAAAATGCTCGGTGGATAACAAAGGGCAGGGTCCTAGCAGGGATAGAAAAACAGTCCCCAGCTGTGTGACCCAGCAAAGAGAATTGAATGGGAGAGTTTGGGCCCTAGGGGCTTGTTATCCTGAATATAATTGCAATCAAAGGACTTATAGCATTAGGCTCCAAAAATGTGTGTGTATGTCTGTGTCCGTGTGTCTGTGTGTGTGTGTGTGTGTGTGTGTATGCACATGTGTGTTTATCAAAATAAGGAGCCTGGAGAGGATCCACTTCCAACCAATGCAGTTGCAGCCAGGGCCTGGGGCATTAGTCCTCTGCTCCATTGTTGCCAGCAAGACTAGGGGACATGTTTGGGAAGTGGGCACTGTCACTTATACAGAGCTTTGCAGTCCCTCACAACATGTGACATCATTTCTCTCTTGCTGCATGCCCTATTCTCATTGAATCCTATCATCCTGTTCTCCTTAGTAATATGGTCCTTGTTCTACAAATTTGGGAATCTGTGTGATTTGTGAGAGGATGGCCCTTAGTAAGCCACAAGGAACTTCCATTTACTTTCTATTCGTTGGCTGAGTATTGGGGTGTCTGCTTATAGTGAACCAAGAAATGTGGGATGTTTATGGAAAGCTTCTGGGGCAGTTCAGGGAAGTGGCCTTGTGATGTGCATGGGGCTGACTATTGTCAGGACTGTAGGAAAGCTAAGAAACTTACCAGGAGTGGATGCACATATTGCTGAAAGAAAAAAAGAAAACCAGAGTGAGTCCTTCACAGGTCTGAGAGAACTCAGAGTCTGTGGAAGTTGCCTTAGAACAAGGCTATAGGAAAGAGGACAGGAAACACATCCCCCCTTCTCTGCCATTGGTGTGAGGCAATGTGGTGTGGAGAGAGGGTGTCTCTGAACCACCCTCCAGGCATGCCCCAGACTGTGGTGTGTTTCCTGAGGAACACTGGAAGGAGAGAGAAGGACTAGAATCCACAAGAGTAAAGATCAGACACCTTGAGAAAGAACAAAATGAACTAACAAATGTGGAAAATACAACCATTTTATCCAAAGATCAGTGACACAGGTGAATGAGAGAGTGAATTCAGCCAAAGAAAGAGCTGGTGAAGCAGAGGGGAATTATCCAGGGACTGCCTGGTGTTCACTGTGCTGGCTGCTCTGTGTCAACTTGACACAAGCTAGAGTTCCCTGAAGGAATAGAACCTCAATTGAGAAATGATTCCCTAAGGTCCAGCCGTAAGACATTTAATTAGTGATTGATGGGAAGGGCCCACCCATTGTGGGTGGTGCCAACCTAGGGCTGGTGGTCCTTACTTTTGTAAGAGGGCAGGTTGAGCAAGCCAGTGATCAGCACCCTCCATGGCCTCTGCCTCAGCTTCTCCTCCAGGTTCCTGCTGTGTGAGTTCCTGTCCTGACTTCCTGACACTATTAGGAGGTGTGGCTTTGTTGGATTGGGTAGTCCTTGTTGGAGGAAGTGTGTCACTGTGGGGATGGGCTTTGAGGGTTTCTATGCAGAGGATAACTCTCAGTGTCTTAGTCAACTTCTTGTTGACTGAAAGACACTCAACTATTGTCTACCTGCATGCACCGGGCTCTTTGCTATGATGATATTGGACCGAACCTCTGAAACTGTAAGGGAGCCACCTCAATAAATGTTTTCCTTATAAGAGTTGCCGTGGTCATGGTGTCTCCTCACAGCAATAGACACCCTGACTCAGACAGTTATAAAAGTCAACAGAGGATGTAAGGGCAGCTTGGAAGGGTCAGTGTGAATAGCCTCACTCATGGATGATGTGTGGCCCATCAGTGGCAAGTACTATCGTTTTCAGAGATAGATTGTCACAACTCATGGTTTTCAAGCCACGTTTAAATATTCAGTTGCGGATAATGAAGGGCAGGGTCCTAGCAGGGATAGAAAAAAAGTTCCCAGCTCTGTGACCAAGCAAAGGGTGAGAGTGCTAAAGAGTTGGAGTCCTGGTGTTTTGTTCTCCTGAAAATAAATGCAAGCAAAGGGCTTATGACATGAGGCTCAAAACATATGTGTCCAAGTCTCTTTCTCTGTCTCTCTGTCTCTGTGTGTGTGTGTGTGTGCGCGCGCGCGCGCGTGCGTGTGACTGTGCATGTGCGTGTGTGCGGTGTATGTGTGTATGTGTGTGTGTGTGTATGTGTGTGTGTGTGTGTGTGTGTGTGTGTGTGTGTGTATGCGCATGTGTGTTTATCAAAATAAGGAGCCTGGAGAGAATCCACTTCCAACCAATGCAGTTGCAGCCAGGGCCTGGGGCATTAGTCCTCTGCTCCATTGCTTCCAGCAAGACTAGGGGACATGTTTGGGAAGTGGGCACTGTCACTTATACAGAGCTTTGCAGTCCCTCACAACATGTGACACCATTTCTTTCTTGCTGCATGCCCTATTCTCATTGAATCCCCTCATCCCTTTCCCCTTATTAATAAGGTCCTTGTTCTACAGATTTGGGAATCTGTGTGATTTGTGGGAGCATGACACTTTAGTAAACCACAAGGAACTTCCATTTACTTTCAATTCGTTGGCGCAGTATTGGGGTGTCTGCTTATAGTGAACCAAGAAATGTGGGGAGTTTATGGAAACCTTCTGGGGCAGTTCAGGGAAGTGTCCTTGTGATGTACATGGGACTAAGAGTTGTAAGGGTGAAGGAAAGTTAAGCAACTTACCAGGAGCAGGTCGACATATTACTGAAAGAAAAAACAAATGAAAACAAAACAAAACAAAAAAAAAAAAAAAGAAAAAAAAGAAAACCAGAGTGAGTTATTCACTGGTCTGAGAGAACTCAGAGTCTGAGGATGTTGTCTTAGAACAAGGCTGTAGGAAAGAGGACAGGAAACACCCCCCCCCCTGCCATTGGTGTGAGGCAGTGTGGTGAGAGGGTGTCTCTGCACTACCCTCCAGGCATGCCCCGGACTGTGGTGTGTTTCCTGAGGAACACTGGAAGGAGAGAGAAGGACTAGAATCCACAAGAGTAAAGATCAGACACCTTGAGAAAGAACAAAATAAAACTGAACAAATGTGGAAAATACAACCATTTTATCCAAGATCAGTGACACAGGTAAATGAGAGAGTGAATTCAGCCAAAGAAAGAGCTGGTGAAGCAGAGGGGAATTATCCAGGGACTGCCTGGTGTTCACTGTGCTGGCTGCTCTGTGTCAACTTGACACAACCTGGAGTTCCCTGTAGGGATAGAACCTCAATTGAGAAATGATTCATTCCCTAAGGTCCAGCTGTAAGACATTTAATTAGTGATTGATGGGAAGTGCCCACCCATTGTGGGTGGTGCCAACCCTGGGTTGGTGGTCCTTGGGTTCTATAGGAAATCAGGCTGAGCATGCATGAGTAGCAATCCAGTGAGCAACAGCCTCCATGACCTCTGCCTCAGCTCCTGCCTCCAGGGTCCTGCTCTGTGTGAGTTCCTGTTCTGACTTCCTGACACTATTAGGAGGTTTGGCTTTGTTGGATTGGGTAGTCCTTGTTGGAGGAAGTGTGTCACTCTGGGGGTGGGCTTTGAGATATTCTATGCTCAGGATGCCACCCAGTGTCTTAGTCAACTTCCTGTTTCTTGCAAGGTTCTCAGCTACTGTCTGCCTGCATGCACCATGCTCCTTGCCATGATGATAATGGACTGAACCTCTGAAACTGTACGGGAGCCACCTCAATAAATGTTTTCCTTATAAGAGTTGCTGTGGTCAAGGTGCCTTGTTCAATCAAGCACACAAAAACTTTCGCCTACCAACACCTCTTTAATTCTCTGTATTTGTTAACTAGTTTGTCTATCACTTTCTTAAGAACTCATTAATCTTTAAAATGCTCAGTGGTGGATAAGGAAGGGCAGAAACCTAGCAGGGATAGAAAAACAGTTCCCAGCTCTGTGACCCAGCAAAGAGTGAGAGTGCTAAAGAGTTGGGGTCCTGGTGGTTTGTTCTCCTGAAAATAAATGCAAGCAAAGAGTTACAGGATTAGGCTCAAAAAATGTGTGTCCATGTTTATGTGTGTATGTGTGTGTGTGTGTGTGTGTGTGTGTGTGTGTGTGTGTGTGTGTGTGTGTTTATCAAAACAAGGAGCCTGGAGAGAATCCACTTCCAACCAATGCAGTTGTAGCCAGGGCCTGGGACATTAGTCCTCTGCTCTGTTGCTGCCAGCAAGACTAGGGGACATGTTTGGGAAGTGGGCACTGTCACTTATACAGAGCTTTGCAGTCCCTCACAACGTGTGACATCATTTCTCTCTTGCTGCATGCCCTACTCTCATGGAATCCCCTCATCCCATTCTCCTTATTAATAAGGTCCTTGTTCTATAGATTTGGAATCTGTGTGATTTTTGGGAACATGGCCCTTAGTAAGCCACAAGGAACTTCCATTTACTTTCTATTCATTGGCTGAGTATTGGGGTGTCTGCTTATAGTGAACCAAGAAATGTGGGATGTTTGTGGAAAGCTTCTGGGGCAGTTCAGGTCATGACTTCCTGATGTGTATGGGGCTGACAGTTGTAAGGGTGAAGAAAGCTAAGCAACTTACCAGGAGCAGGTCGGCATATTGCTGAAAGCAAAAAAGAAAACCAGAGTGAGTTCTTCACAGGTCTGAGAGAACTCAGAGTCTGTGGAAGTTGCCTTAGAACAAGGCTGTAGGAAAGAGGACAGGAAACACACACACACCCTTCTCTGCCATTGGTGTGAGGCAGTGTGGAGAGAGGGTGTCTCTGCACCACCCTCCAGGCATGGCCCAGACTGTGGTGTGTTTCCTGAGGAACACTGGAAGGAGAGAGAAGAACTAGAATCCACAAGAGTAAAGAGCAGACACCTTGAGAAAGAACAAAATAAAACTGACAAATGTGGAAAATACAACCATTTTATCCAAAGATCAGTGACACAGGTGAATGAGAGAGTGAATTCAGCCAAAGAAAGAGCTGGTGAAGCAGAGGGGAATTATCCAGGGACTGCCTGGTGTTCACTGTGCTGGCTGCTCTGTGTCAACTTGACACAAGCTGGAGTGACCTGAAGGAACAGAACCTCAATTGAGAAATGATTCCCTAAGGTCCAGCAGTAAGGCATTTGATTAGTGATTGATGGGAAGTGCCCACCCATTGTGGGTGGTGCCAACCCTGGGTTGGTGGTCCTTGGGTTCTATAAGAAAGCCATGAGGAGCAAGCCATGAACAAGGCAGTGAATAGCACTCAATGTCCTCTGCCTCAGCTCCTGCCTCCAGGTTCCTGCCCTGTGTGTTAGTTATTGTCCTGACTTATTGATGATGAACAATGATACGGAAGTATATGCCACATAAACTTTTTCCTCCTCAGGTTGCTCTTTTTCATGGTGTTTCATCACA
This sequence comes from Peromyscus californicus insignis, assembly GCF_007827085.1. Classification (NCBI taxonomy): domain Eukaryota; kingdom Metazoa; phylum Chordata; class Mammalia; order Rodentia; family Cricetidae; genus Peromyscus; species Peromyscus californicus. Next base: position 2,884,466 of record NW_026294491.1, read on the forward strand.
CCCACAGTGTCTGTGACTAAGACCTTTACCAAATGACTTCCTTTTCTTTCTCTTGCCAACGTGTGTGGTTAGCAGAAGATAACCTCCTTGGAGCTCACTGTGTCCCAAACCGTGGCGTCTCTGATATATGGAATATAGTGTCAGTGCTGCAGATTTAGGTCAGGCTGTTCCAGAGATCGTCCTCAATTGTGTTGATGAGAACACCATTTCAGGGGATTATTTTATTTCCATGATGATATGTCTAGCCTATGTCCTCAACTCCTAGCATGCCCTCCGTGTCAGCACTGACTTCCTCTCACTCCTGTCCGAGGCTGTGCCCCTTTGCACCAAACTGGATGGAAACAATGAACTGCAGGGCTAGACTCTGTAACAGCCCTTCATATCCTTGTAAAAGAGGCAAGAACACAAGAAATCTCAATTGTTTCATTTATGGTCTAGTTGTGTTTGTAGCTCTACCTGTGTGTCCAAACAAAAAGAGGCCATTAGACAAGACAGATAAAAGAACATGTGAATGCAGAAGACCAGACCATATGGAACTTGATAGAATTTTGTCAACAGTGAGGAAGGAAGAAGGAGGCTGTGATCCAAGGAATCCTGGGAAGCTGCTAGCTGAAAAACAAGGGAACACCCTCCAGGAGGGTACAGATGCACTGACACCCTGATTCCATGTGTGTTGCAGGCGCCCTTCTGACTCCCGAACTGTAAGGTAAATTGGTGTTGTGTTGAACCAGAAAGCTGTGATCATTTGTTACAGCCACGGGAATAACACATCCAATCCTCCCCTGCAGTTAGGTGTGATCCTCTGACTGGGGTCTAGCCCACCCGCTGCCACAATTGATAAGTAAGACAACACCCAGATTCGAGAGGAGCTCCCACTAAAGACATCCAAAAATCTACTTTGGATCACTTAGTGGCAGACAGCAGGAGGAGTTAAGAGCTGCTAACTGAAGAGGTAGAGACGCTGGATGAGATGATAGCTCAGGCTGTGGCTGAGAGGTGGGCACTTAGCTTCCAGGCAGGACTTGCTTCAAGCCAGCATACATTCTAGTGGCCAGTGCTCGGAGAACCTGAATCAAAAGCTAGCCTGGGCTACACAGTAAGACCCTGTTGCAAACCACTTATCTTCAGATGTTAGTCTTTATTATAAGACATGGGTTTAATTGAAAGCATATGAGAAATGAGCAAGAAGTGCTGAGACCTGAGGCATGAAGGGATCCTTAACATTAATTTTCATATGTGCGATCTCTAGAGAGAGAAACTATGGGTTTGTTAGACAGATGTAGATGGAGGTGGGAGGAATGGACATATTCACGGCAATCAAGGTAGGTGATTTTTTTATAATTAAAGATTCAAGCCAACAGATTGGAAAATCTTGAATCCTTATTCAAGCTAATTCCACATGCAAGAACAGCATGGCTAATACATAGAATGCAAGAACAAAGAGAAGTCTTAAAATATTTTTACTTAGTAACAATCATCAAATAGAAGATTTTATCAACAATAACAAAACCAAGAGTGATCAAGAAAATAAAGTGCTGAAGGAAACAAATTTCCATTAAACACATTCTGTGTTTAATGAAATCATGAGACTGTATGTGAAGTCAGGGTATTTCCAGTCACAGGAAAGTTGGGAAAACAGCTCCTCACACATGGGACTGAGAGGCCAATTTTGTGTGAGACGTAGATCAAAAAAGAAAGGCTATGGCAACATTGTAAAACAAGTTCTGTGGGGTAATATTAATGGAGCGATCGTCTTTTGCTTATAAACAGTCATTAGTGTGGGAGCAAAGCCTATTGGCCGATGGCCAATTAAACGTTACTGTCCCGTAGAAAATGCTGGTTATCTCCATTAAAAACAACAACAACAATTAGTGAGAGTGTATATTACAAATTTAAGGTGAACAAAACAAAAGCAGCCAAACACCAAAGACAACCACGACAGAAAAAGAAGGCCACGGGGCAGAGATCACATCAGTTAATGGACTCATCAGAATAGCTGGCTTTAAAACAAGAAACTAGATCCCCCACATTATGTCCAAAATATCCATCTAGAAACAAATTTAAAAATCATTTGGAGTAAGGCTTTGTATCTAGAAATGTAACCTTTATAATGATAAAACATAGCTTAAGGCAGTAATTTGTGGTACCACATGAGAAAAACCAAAAAAAGCACAGACTTGAAAAGATTGACATGTTGCGTGACAGAGGCTGTGTGCTGGGGGAGGGGTTTGGAGCCAGCCAAGAGACAACCTGAGAGAATTAGAGAAGACCCTGAGGATGCATCAGTAGGGAAAATGATAAGAAAGTACGGTATGTTCACAAATTGTGATTCTATTCCACAACTGAGGTGCTAAATTACATTTCTGTATATTTCAGTATTGCAGTTTTGAGGAAAATGCAAACTGTAATGATGCCTTAAAAAGATGGCATTTCAGTAAAAAATTATGAAACAACAAATAATGCTACATTGCATTCAGCAGTAGATTGTATAAATATCACAAGTAGACATTAGAGACCACAATGCAGTTATAAGTCTTAGAGAGAGTAGAGTAAAGGAAGAGTCTGTAATGGGGACAAAGGAATTTCAACATTATTTACGACTTGAGCAGGACAAAATATTAGTAATTGCCACAATAAAGGTGTTCCTACACATTGATGTGTTTACACGTTGAGGGTGTGTACATATACTGAAGGTGGGTTTGCACATTGTACCAGGGTGTATACACACACTCAAGGTGTTTACACAGTGAGGGTGTTATATACACAGTGTTAATTATTTTTGTATCTTATTTTAAAAGCACTTAAAGAGAAGAAAAAACTAGTATATAAACAATAGGGCGTGCAAAGCAGAACAGAACATGGCAGAATTGAAAGAAGCCATGGAACACTCATCCTGGGAGCTCGTTGGTGGTGCCCCTAGGGAGATGGCTGATGCTCTCCCCTGACAAACAGCAGATCGTACTAAAACATATAAACTGACATTCAGGAGGTCAGCCAACAGAATTTGGGCTTCCACCCTTTGCCTGTCAGCTCCTGCAAATGCTGTTGCTGTCAGACTCTTTATTTTGGTGATGGTAATTGAACTTAGAGCCTGTGCTAGCTAGTTTTATGTCAACTTGACAGGAGGTCGAGTCACTGGCCTAGGAGGGGTCTCAGTTGAGAAAATGCCTCTATAAGATTGGGCTGAAGGCAAGTCTGTAGGACATTTTCTTAATTAGTGATGGATGGGGGAGGGGGCAGACCACTGTGGGTGGAGCCATCCCTGGGCTGGTGGTCCTGAGTTCTATAAGAAAGCAGGCTGAGCAAGTCATGAGGAGCAAGCCAGTAAGCAGTACTCATCCAAGGCCTCTGCCTCAGCTCCTGCCTCCAGGTTCCTGCCTTGTGTGAGTTCCTGTGTTAACTTCCTTAGATGATGAACATGATGTGGCAGCAAGCTTTCCTGAGCTGCTTTGGTCGTGGTGTTTTGTTGCAGCAGTAGAAAGCTAACTAAGAGGGCCTCGCACATGCTAAGCCAGCACTCTGCCACCGAGCTGTGTTCCCAGCTCACGTCCTGCTATCCCCCCTCCTCTCTCTTTTCCTGCTCTCTTCCTCCCTCCTCCGCCCCTTTCTCTGGTTCACTGTTTTCCCCTTTTCTTCTAGGTGGTCTGTGGCTAAGATTCTTCTAAGTCAGCCCCGGGGGAGTGGACGACTCTTGTGTGTGGCGGCGAGTTTGTCTCTCCTTAAACACAACCTAAGGAATCAGGTTTCAAGAAGCCAGACAATACTTACAGAAACCTCCTTTGGACACCTCTGAAAGCTCACACACACAAAACAAGAAAAGTTCCATGTTAACATCACCAGAGAGCAGGCAGGCAAAGAACCAGAGGCAGCATCTCCTCATGAACAAGCGAATGGAGGTTAGCCAAGGCGGATCATTTGTAGAAGAAATACAAGGGATGGAGACGTTCCCAGGGGATATACTAATTACAGCAGGGGCTGAAGAAGAGTAGGAGAGGTTTGATAGAACAGCTACTCGGCTGCCTGCCTGAGAATTTGAAGGGTACCACAAGCCATAACTGCACACGAATGTGGATATGATCGTTAGATGTACTTTGAGAGAGCAAACGCTTGGTTTTTAGTGACGTCACAGCCATAGAATTCCTAACGGATCTCAAGATAGGCAGAGCAAACACAAACACCGCCATCCTCCCGTGGACTCAGAAGCTGCACTTGACCCTGCTGTTGACCTGTGTTGACGCCTGGCAGCCGGGGTGTTTGGGATTCTGTGAAAGTCTAGTTGACTTGTCCAGAGCTGTCAGAACACCAGCCTTAGTTCCCCCCTGAATACGGGCGCTGTCTTAGTTAGGTGTCTGTTGCTGTGATAAGGACCCTGACCGAAAGCCACTCAGAGAGGAAAACATTAATTTCATCCTGTGGCTTTCAGTTCTTCATGAAGAGAAGTCAGGGCAGGGACTCAGGGAGGAACCTGGAAGTAGGAACTGAAGCGGAGGCCATGGAGGAGTGCTGCTGACTGCTTGCTGCTTCCTGTGGCCTGCTCAGCAACCCAGGACCACCTGCTGGGGGGAAGGGCAGGCAGGGAGAGGGGTGACACCGCCCACAGTGGGCTGGACCCTCCATCAATCATCAATCCAGAGAATGCCCCCCAGATTTGCTTAACAGAGCAATCTGATGGGGGTGTTTTTTCAGCTGTGGTTCCTCTTTCCAGATGACTGGCTTGTGTCAAGTTATCAACACAGACACTCTCTCTTCTCTCTCTCTCTCTCTCTCTCTCTCTCTCTCTCTCTCTCTCTAGCCAGAACAGATGCCATCATAGGGAGAATTAAGTCAAAGCACATGGGAATTTCTCTTTTATACTATTACTACTTCTTATGGCCTTACTGTGTGCGTGCACGAGTGTGGTGCATATAGGTGTTTATGTATGTGTGCATGTGAATGCCGTGGACAAGTATGTGTACATGTGGAGGCCAGAGGTCAGCATTGAATATCGTTCCCATTCATTCTCACCTTATTTCATTCATTTATTTGGCAATGCTGGAGATCAAATCCAGGGCCTGTGTGTGTCCAGCAGCACTTTATCACTGAACCGCACTGCCTACCCTGTCCCTTAACCTTAGTTTTTGAGGTAGTGTCAGCCATCTACCTTGAAGCTCATCAGTCTGGCTTAGGATGGCTGGCCTGTGAGCACCAGGGGTCAGGCCATGTCTGCCCCCAACCACGCTGTCCCTATGTTTGGTTCTATGTGGGTGCCAGATATCTGAACTCAGGCCCGTGTGTAGTATGTGTTTGAAATTTGTTATAAAATAAAACACTTAGGCACTGTACATACATTTTCCTATAATATTAAGCATGCATTCAATTAAATCTCAAAATATTTAAGGTATCATAGCAACCTTATCATATCTGTGATTCATTTAAATTAAACTAAGCTTTAAACACTGAATTTCATGCAACCAAACTAACATCATGATTTCCATAGTCTCAGTTGATGAGCTAATTAATATTTTTACGTTCAGAAGTGATAGAAGGGAACTTGCCAGAGCTTGGGCACCCAAAAACTTTGGATAGTTGGGATTTATAGGGCCACCTTAGGGGTGACTGCAAGGCCATTAGTCTTTATGAGTTTTAAATTTTGGCTTGTCTACACGTCAGTAAAATGTCTCCTGATTTAACTTTCCCCTAAGGATGCAAACATCCACAGCCAGGAATAAAGTTAGGGCTAAGAAATCCCATGTGCGCATCTGCGTTGCATCATCTGCGATCCCACAGCTTTGGGCTAGCCATTATCACTTCTCGTGGATAAATTTCTCTTCTGTAAATTAGGAATAGTCACATCAGCAAATAGACTGATTTAGATAAGAGCTGATCACCAAGGCCCTGACGGTGTGCATCTTCAGAGCTGCTGTGTTGTGGTGGTTCCAGCTGTTCACTGCGGAGAGAACCCCGCACTGTGCTCCTGCTGTGGGCTGTGTGAGCCTGGAGGGTATCCAGTGTCCTCCACTGTAAGCTAGAGGTCGCTTGTGATGGCAGGGACAGCTCTGGGCAGTTCATCTATGTGTAGCTGTCTGAGCTGCTTGTAGAGACAAGATGATGCATGCCCACAGTAGGGGCCAGCACACAGTAGGAGCCAGCGCACAGTAGGAGCGGAGTTCATATCCATCCTCTTCACATCCTGGTGCGTGTGGCTTTACTTTGCAACCTTAAGTTTCTCACACTGAGGTAGCACTTGCTGGATGTGCTTTGAGGAGTAACTGTCACCAAGGAGGTGAGTTCCCCAGGAATTAGGAGCCACAATGACAACACCAGACAGTGACCATACTTCTTTGAACCCTGGAACTTCACTGTCCAAATCATACCATAATGCAATTAATTTTTAGGGATCTGTCCCCTAGTATTAACATTGAGGAAGCTCATTGAGCACTTGGTGTTTGTGTGATCCAGACGCTGGGTTTCCCTCTAGCACTCAGGTGACGTTTTCTTTTTCTGCCTGTGTTGGGGCATAATTGGCATAAGATCGTATAGCTTCATAATGGTTTGATATAAACATTGCAAAATGATGACCACATTCAGCAAACCAGTGTGTCACCATTTAACAGACTGTCTTTTTCTTGTCATGATGAAAGTCTTTCCAACCCATTCACTGAGTGAACTACAAGCATACATTAATTATTTGTTGTTATTTCTTCAGGACTCGGGCCCCTTAGAATGGCAAGTCTGTGCCTTTGACCAGCATTGTCTGGTCCTCCACCCTTGGTCTTTAGTAATTGCTTTCTCATCTCTGTTTATATGAGTTTATTTATTTTTATTGGCAAACTTAGTTTTTGAGAATTTCATATATGAATGCTGTATTTACATAATTTCTTCCCTGCTTCTCCTCCATCCACCTCCTTCCTCATCTCTCCCACTCCTCAAATTCATGGTCTCTTTTATATATATATTTGTTATATTATATATAACAAAATAATTAAAAATTAAAAATAATTAAAAATTATTTTGTTATATATATATACAAATTGCCCTTCCTACTCCTCCTCAAATTCTTTTATATTATTTTGTTATTACTGCCTCCCCTGCCCTCACAGTCCACCACTGAGAAAAGTCAGGGTAGGAACTCAAACAGGGCAGGAACCTGGAGGCAGGAACCAGAGCAGAGGGCACTACATTAAATAGAAGTGGTGAGTAGACATCTTGATCACAGAGGAAAAAGGTTCAGTTTTCCACCCTGGAAGGTGACATTAGCTTTAGAGCTGTCACTTGGGGGCTTCATTTGTTGAGGCACCTTCATTACACACCTAACTTACTAATCATGGAAGAATGGTGGATTTTGCAAATGCCTTTTCCACAAATCTAGATATGGTCTTACGACTTTGTTGTTTATTTTTTTATCCCACTTTATTGATTTGCATGCAGGAATAATTCCCCCACTGCTCACGGAAATGACTCTTTTTTGAAACACATAATTTGGTCTCCTGTATTTTTCCCATTGTTTTTGCACCTGGCTCTTCAGTGATGCAGCTGGTATTTTTCTCCTGGTGCTTCTGCCTGGCTTTGGTATCAGTGCCGGGCTGGTCTGTTAAAGCAAGTCTCGAAGCATTCCTTCCTCCTCAGTTACTTGAGCTTGAGAGATTGGGATTGGTTATGGAATGTTAGATCAATTCACTTGTGTGTGGGCCTGAACTTTTGATGAGAGAATTTTGCAAATAGCTGATTTTTTAAAATCCATCTGTCAGGAGCTGCTTCCAGATGCTTTCCTTGGGAGACACTTAGGAAGTGAGCCATTGAGAGGGGCAGTTCCCAGGGAAGGTATCCGAAGTGGCTCATGGGAAATGTTCTTGATGGAGTCTTTGGAACATCATCTGGCAACTTATCTTCCCTGCTCCCAACCTCTTCTGTCACTCAGGGTGGTGATCACCTTTGTAGGTAAAAAAATTGAATCTGTTGGGCAGCATTCTTTATGGCTGGAGGATGTGGGCACTCATTTGGTATGCTGAGACTTTTCCTTGTGGGAGAAATGATGGCCTTCGGGGCCTTTACTCAGCTTTGAGTTTGTCCAGGTGGGGAAGGTAATATGGCAAGAGTGAAAATGTCAATATTTTTAATGCTTTTATTCTGAAATTCTCTTCCTGACTCCTGGAGTCCCACAAGGTTCTCTCGGATGTTGATCTACGCTGCTCGGCACAGAGAGGAAAGCCTCTTGGTCACGCTGGTCCTCTCAGTGCAGACCTGCTCTGGAAGCACTGAGACTTTGGGGCCCCTTGGAGAGGAACTAGATGCATTTTGTACTATGGGATGCACATGAGCCTGTGGTTTGGATCCCAACTGTGCTCCAGAAGGTCACAGGTTGAAGGCTTGGTCCTCAGGGCGGCATCCAGCGGTGGGGTTTTTGGAGGTGACTGGAATCATGAGCACTCTCATTGCACGACTGGATTGATTTATTTATGAGCCCGTGGGTTAACGGGCTTTGGACCAGGGGCCATGACAGTGAACATTCTGCATTTCCTGAGTACTTTTCCATCCCCATGTAACCCTGCCGTGGTGTGCTTCCTGGTCACAGTTCACAGCAACTGGACCAAGTCTCAGTGGGTGGAAACATCCAAATCAGCAGCCAAACTTAAGCCCTTTCTTTCCAAGGTGTTTCCTTTAGGGGTTTTATCACACGATGAATAACACACGGCCTTGCAGATCCTCACATTAGGAGGCAGATTGATGCTCCCTCTAATTTTACCATAAATATACTTACCTCAGTCATCACATGAAATGTCTAGAGGATTGAAGAAAAATGTAAGTTCTTAATGTCTTCTAAACAGACTTATGTATTCATTTCTTAATAAGCCAGTGTCTGATTTATTTACCACTTTCTGTTGAACACGAAGTTCGGGATCCTAAAGGAAACAGAACATAATGAGACTCTGAATTGATTATACACACATCTGTCCTTCATATTAAATGAAATTCTGTTTACCTCTTCCTTTTTTTGGTCTCGCACAGGAAACACCTTGTGAAAAAAAAAAAGAGAAAGAGAAAACAGACTAAGTTATCAATATCTCATCAAGAAATAAATTTACCACTTGCCCACATCACTACTGGGGGATTTAGCACTTTTCCAGACCTTCCCATTCATTCGTCCTTAATTTCGGAAAATAAAGAGGTTTCAGAAGTTCTTCGCTCTCCGCACACCATGCATCACAGAGATGGAGAGGGAGGGGTCGTGAATGTAAGTGGAGGGGGGGTACATGCAACAGACAGGGTGACCAGACTTTCCCCAGCTCTTGGGGATTTATGTTTGGGGTGTGTGTCTGTGTGTCTGTGTCTGTGTGTGATTGCTTCTACAACCCAAAGCTTCATGACTCTTGAGTTATAGACTGGTTGGTGGCCCAGTTTGGTGGCTTCAAACAGGAACAAGAGGCAAGTCTAGCATTTCCCGGTGAGATACGGGTGACTGTGGGGACAGTGAGCTGAGGGCACATCCATACGCAGCCCTGAGGGGAAGTTCTGAGGGAGAACAGTTTGAATGCTGAGGAGTCAGAGTGAAGGTCATCAGTGGCAAGCTGAAACCAGAGGTCTGTGTGAGTCCCTGCAGAAAACCATCAAGTTTCTGAAGATGTTTTATTCCAAGTTATCTTTGTAATTACTCTGTGTTCATACCAGCCTACATGTCTCAATTTGGTGGATAACCTAACTATAAATAATGCTAGATATTGAAATCCAGCATTCAGTAATTCTCTTTTCTCTTCAGTCAAGTGGCTGCACTTAGTTGGGTTCTGGACACTGGAGTCACGAGCCTCACCTCACAATCCAGCTTCTCCTTTAGTAGTGGAGCCCAGGTGAATATCAGCTATGTTTAAACTATTATCTTCATTTTCTAAAACAGGGTTCATAAATTTTGTGTGTCTCATTTTATTGAGTAGCTTTCAAAGTATCTTTTCAACATGCTGTTTAACCTTCATGAAATCTATAAAATATGTATTTTATCTATTTAAAGTTTATTTTCTGTATATGGGATGGGTGTTTTGCCTACATACCTCTCTGTGCTCTTAACTACTGAGCCATCTCTCCAGTCCCTTTTTATCCTATTTTAGACATCTGTGGAATTGTTTCATAAGTACTTACAGATCTTGGGGGTGGGAGTAAGCAAGAGGTGGAAATTAACTCTTTTAACGGTCTTAAGGGGGAGAAATAATTGCCCATTTTGAGAAAGGTGCACAGCTGTTGTGCACTTGCACAGGTATGAGCACAGAGAGAGGCAAGTGGGGATGTAGCAGCATCTGTGCTGCTTGTACACATGACGCTGAAAGGGGGGAGCAGCTGCTATGTCCTAAGGAACACATTCTTCACGAATTCTCTGTAGCTCCTAATCTTTTTGTCCCTACCATCCTCATAGTCCAGAAGCCCAGCACCTAGGGAGAAAGGAGAGAGAGCTCCGTGACTGTGTTTCCTCATCATCACCGGGGCTTTACTTACACGTCTAAGAGTTAATGTAAACACGAATTTCCAGGATGGAGAAGCATGTGGGTTAACTGTAAAGGGACACTTTATAATGTTGGCTAGGCCAGGTGACCTGGGGAGGGGGGATGGCTATCACTGCAGCACCCAGCTCCCTCTTCCTGCCCAGCGTCCTGGGCTAGCTTTCAGAGACATTGCTCTCTTTCCCTCCCCATCACGGGAACCTTAGCTGGATCTCACCATTCCTGACTATTAGAGCCTTCTGTCCAGTCAGCCACCTTATGGAGACTTAGACCTTCCACTGAGTCATTAGTCTAATGCCCAAGGGGTCTGTTGATCCCAAGGCTTAGTGTCTCTGCTGCCACTGCAGGAGCCCTGAGACCATGCACGCTCACACACTACCGATCCATTCTAGATATACTCTATCAAGTTCTGGAAGCACATGGTGAGCCATGCACACACACACAGAACCCACATGCGCTAAGCGTCAGATACTCACTCTGTTCTGAAGGGTATCTGGAGAGCTGTGCCACTGTGGAAGGATGAGGCAAATGTTTCTGTTAGCTATTGACAGAGATGCTTTTCCTAACCCAACCTTCTGTACTCCCCCACGGTGGTCCTCCCTGTCCAGCATCTCCATCCGGCCCTGTCACGCTTGCCTGTTTTCTCTCTGAAGGTTCACAGGTCCTGAGGAGAGGAAATCTGGGAGATATGGGTGCTGAGAAGGAGGCAGGACAGATATTGAGGAGGACCCTGTGGAGAGGGACCTTAATTTTGTGGCCCTGTCCCTTTCCTCTTACAGGTACCACCCAGGGTTTGTATTGCTGTCTCCCACGCTGCGGCTCACAGCCCCGGGATCTTTCTGCACACTGTTAGATGTGGCTTCTGCCAGCACCTTGTTTTCCCACACTTGCAGACTTGAGTACTTTCCTTTGGAGCTGAGACAGTTTGCTTTAAAGTATTCTTATTCCTCTCGCTAGCTCGTCTGTTTTTGTTGACAGTGCTGATAGTGTAAACTTTAGAATTTCACATTGTGAGCAGCGTCACTGGCAGGGTGAGATCTCTGACGTCTGTGTGGGACACACACTGAGCACACTGGCAAAGCCTGTAGCTATCAGGGCTGCATCCCAGCTTCCTTCTCCCTGAGACTTTCATGGGGAGTCACCATGGTTACTCACCATTTTGCTTACGCCGTGTCCATCTCGCTATCAGAATAGCCAGAATAACAAGGCCCAGCAGAGTCAGGGTGACAGCCAAAATCACTTCTGAAACAGAAAGCACCTGTAAGCTTTGGGCCATGCATTCATTGGAGACAGCCGCTGCCATCATACTGTCCTGTCCCTCTTCCCTTCTTCCTCAACTCTTTGATTGATTTATTGTTGTTTTTAGATGGGGTGTCTCGTAGCCCAAACTGGCTTTGAACTCACTATGTAACCGAGGCTGGCTTCGATTCCTGATTCTTCGGCAGACTTTGCCTTCCGTGGACAAGGATACCAAGCCTCATGGCTTCTGGATTTATCTTCCTCATGCTTCTGTCACTCCCGTCTCAGCCCAGTTTTAGCTCTTACACTTGTTCTCTTGGTGCTATAAGAGCCCCGGCTGCTATAACCAGGGCTTTTGCTTTAAAGTGGTCAATCTGAGGGACCCTGCCTCTGTGGAGCCCCTTGGTAGAGCAGGAGAAGGTTAGGGAGATCAGTGGTCTGGCAAAGTAGTCCTCTGAGGTGTGAGGAAAAAAATTAGAACTTGTATTTTTTTGTGTATAATTTAACCTTTTATGTATACATTTCCCATTTTCTTTAAAACATAAATATTAGTATATTTGTACATTCATAACATTGACAGCTATACGAGGCATGACATACTCATTTTTTTTTGCATGGATGAGCAACCAAAAGTTTTGGAGGTCCTGGAAAGATGCTGTCTAAAGGTAACGATATTAATGTAAGCCATATGAGAGGACAGACGTTTCTTATCAACGAGGAAGACCCTGGAGTCATTGCCCACTGAGCCGAATGATAAGGTGAATATTGGTGACCTTTGTCAAGGAGACTGGAGGATAATGCACATTAGGACTGTCTGTATATTTATATGATTGATTTGTATTTGATATTTAAGATAGAGCAGAAAAGGCGATGAATGGGAGAATACATCTGTAGCAACTACAAGCCTGTTAGTGACAGCAGAAACACTAAATATCAAACTCTGAATGACTAAGAAAATAGATTATTCCACAATCAAGGCTGCTTCCAAAAATCACTAGTGGAATGCATGTCACGATGTAACTACACCCCCAACTGGCAGATTGGGCTTATGTCTGCTGAACCTTTTTAGATGTTTGGCACTGGCCAAACCCTTTGCCTTTAGAGGTTTGCTCTGAGTGTCCCTCTAAAGTCAGCAGCCAATCTCCACCATGAGAGTGAGATGAACTTAGATGGTGGGCTCAGAGGAAGTCCCAGGAAGCAGCCATCCCTTTGCTTGGGAGTGAAATGCTCTTCGAGAGGGCATTTGGGAGAGGGTCATCCCGTGTGCGGGGGTGGGGAAGAGATGAAGTCCTTATTTCTCAGTACTGAGGCAGTCTTGGAGTGAACGGTACAGTAGGAAGGATAGCAGAGGCAATGTGGACAGTGGTTACTCTGAGAGTTCAAACTTCAGAAAGCAGAAAAGATTGCTCTAGAGATGAGGTGATGGTGGGCAACTGTCCCTCAGCTTCCCAGAGGAATCAGTCAGAATGAAAGAATGAATATTGGGTTTGAAAGACACAGGCAAGCCAGCTTCGTAAATGTCCCCAAGACAAGACTCTTGTGAGAGCAGGTATCAAGGAAATGCGAGAGAGGAAGCTGGTTCTTACCTAGGTCTTCCATCTTCGGGTTAGTGTCTCCAGTGAGTTCCACATCATCTGGATTCTTTTGTCAGAGAGAGATCAAGATCAAACAAATGCCCCGAGCTCATCACCTCTGAGCTGTGAGAACCTGAGTGTTGGGGAGACCCTTGTAGACAAGGGTGCAGAGGGTCTCCCAGGAATTGTGTGCCTTAGGTTCATCAGACCTAAGCAGGATATGGTCTATGAAGATTCCAGAATTGGTGTCATAACAAAGTCTTAGAACTTCTGAGAGGCAAGGGAAGTTCCTAGAGGCAAGGGCTTCTGGGAGACCATATTCAAGGACACTTTGGTGGATCTTGAATTCACATATGAAACTCATACTATTGGCCTTTACAATAATTTCTAATGGTCTGGACACTTTGGCTCAAGAGATTTCATGTTAAGAACCTTGGGCAGAGTAGCTTTAAAAATGTTTCATTGTGAAAACTTCCTATATTTAAAAATAAGAGCCTTCAGATGAAGATGGACAGAGGAAGTGAAGGCATTGAGTCAGGTGACAGAGCTGAGGGGTGTGGTCCTGAGGACTAAGCCACCAAACAGGGTCTCACACACCCGTGTTGATAACAAAGGAATGAATGAGCACCTCTTGCTGAAGTCTGTTAGCCCCAAGGCTGTGCAGTAGGCAGCTTGAAGCACACAAGCAGCCCGCAGTAACCTTCATACCCCCAGTAATCTTCATACCCCAGTAACCTTCATATCCCCAGTAACCTTCATATCCCCAGTAACCTTCATATCCCCAGTAACCTTCATACTCCCAGCAGCCTTCATTACTCCAGTAACCTTCATTACCCCCAGTCACCTTCATACCCCAGTAACCTTCATACCCCAGTAACCTTCATACCCCAGTAACCTTCATTACCCCCAGTCACCTTCATACCCCCAGTAGCCTTCATACCCCCAAGTGACCTTCATATCCCCAGTAACCTTCATATCCCCAGTAACCTTCATTACCCCCAGTCACCTTCATACACCCAGTAACCTTCATATCCTCAGTAACCTTCATACCCCCAAGTGACCTTCACACCCCCAGTAACCTTCATATCCTCAGTAACCTTCATACCCCCAGTAACCTTCATACCCCCAGTAAACTTCATACCCCCAAGTGACCTTCATACCCTTCATACCTCCAGTAACCTTCATACCCCCAAGTGACCTTCATACCCTTCATATCCCCAGTAACCTTCATACCCCCAAGTGACCTTCATACCCCAGTAACCTTCATACCCCCAGTAACCTTCATACCCCCAGTAACCTTCATACCCCCAGTAACCTTCATACCCCTCAGTAACCTTCATACCCCAGTAACCTTCATTCTCGCCCTCCCCAGTACCCTCATACCCCACTCACCAGCAATCTTTCTAGACAGCAGACACTGAAAGTTATACCAACAAATGTCTGGGTTTCTGATCACAAAGTCCACGTGATATGCACAAAGCTACATTTTCCTTCAGCGTTGAAGGCCTACTGTCTGACAAGGTGTTTCCTAGGGAAAGCGGCCAGCCCTAGAAGAGGAGGCCTCCAGCGTCAGATGCCCCCCCATAACCCCATTTCAGGACTTTGTTTCATGTCAACCCTGATGGTTACAATCCTTACTTGATTTTTATGGTGTAAGTTAATGAAAACATTATTTAGAAAGTTTCATAGCTATAAAATTAAATCACTAGAATTTCAATAGTAATTTAAAAATTTTGTTAAAACTTGTCTTGGCATGGGTCCATTATAAAGTTATTAGGACCTTATATGTATAGTGTATGTGTGTGAGGTGTGAGTGTGGTGTATGTGTATGTGTGTGCTGGTGTGTGGAGGCCACACGAAGGTGTCCTCATCGGTCTCCACCTTTTTCCTGAGTTCAGGTTTTTTTTTTTTTTGGTTTTTCGAGACAGGGTTTCTCTGTGTAGCTTTGCGCCTTTCCTGGAACTCACTTGGTAGTCCAGGCTGGCCTCGAACTCACAGAGATCCGCCTGGCTCTGCCTCCCGAGTGCTGGGACTAAAGGCGTGCGCCACCACCGCCCGGCCTGAGTTCAGGTTTTTAGGCTGGGCTGGCAGCCAGAAAGCCCCAGCAGTTGTTCATCCTTGCTGAGGTTGGAGGTGCACAGGTTCACACCAGGCTTGTTCTGTGGGAACTGGGATGGAAACCCAGGTGCTCTTAATGGCTACACCATCTCTCCAGCCCCTCAACTATATAACCGTGGTCATAGCACACCATAATAGAATTAGGATTTGGTTGCATAACATTGTACAAAATAGATTGCTACCTCAGCTTGGTGTCCACATTTCCATTCAAGTTTCTCTGGTCTGTTTTAAAATCTTTTATCAGTGTGATCAAGTGCTTACCAAAGGGACCCTGTACTGTGGCAACAGGGAGACTTGCGTAGTGAGGGTACCTGCTGTTATTGGGGGCAGATACAAGGATGAGGGTATCCAGTATCAGCTAGGTGGAGGGAACCCCTGGGGGCCCATGACCTCCCAGGAGTACTGCAGAGCTATTCTGCAGGGGGCTTGGTCTTCATAGCTGTGCCTAATTCCACAGTGATCCCACAGTGATCCCGCAGTGATCCTGCAGTGATCCCACAGTGATCCCACAGTGACCCTGCAGTGATCCCGCAGTGAGTGCCACAGTGATCCCGCAGTGATCCCGCAGTGATCACACAGTGATCCTGCAGTGATCCCGCAGTGATCCCGCAGTGAGTGCCACACAGGCTCTGCCAGCCACTGGGCACCCAGGGGCTCACTCCAAGGAAACCAACAGCAGAGAAGTGGTTCCCGTTGCTTCTGACATGAAAGACCTCGAAGATCAGCTGCCACAGCCTGAGGCCCTCAGAGAGCTTCCTCTCCCTTGCCTCCTTGGAACTGTCCTAGCTGAAGTTGTCATGATGTGAACAAACCTCAGACCTTTCATGAGTAAGGAGACTGAGCCAATAATAGAAAAATTGTCCATCCATGGAAAGCTCAGGATCATATTGCTTTACTATGAAACATTTGATGAAGAGCTAAAGGCAAGATTCTGTATAACTGAAGAGGAAATGCTTCCAAGCTCACTTTAACAGAACACCATTTTCTTGACACCAAAATCAAACAAGGACACTGTGAGCAGATGACACACGAGGCTCAGAGGCGCAAAAATCCTCAGCTCAACACCTGCAAACCCACTTCAGTGAGCCACACGGAAGAATCCCACACCATGACTAGTGAGGGCTTGTCCCGGGGATGCAAGGGTATTTCATCATGCATATCAGAAAAGGTGATAGAAAATGCAAGAAACACCAAACCACAGACTCAGCGTTCATAGAAAAAGTGTTTTCAGATTTAGACATTCTTCCATGACCGAAGTTCCCAGTAAATTCAATATGGTAAGAAGACACTTGAGCCTGATGGAGAACACACACGACATTTCTACACCAATTGTGACATTCGATGGAAAAACCAATAAAGACCTGAGCCTATGGGATCCTATAAGGAGCAAAGAACCTTGTGGTGTAGTTATGGCAATCATCTTTGGAACATGAGACCAGAACTGAGGGACCTCAAATGCAGCAATGTCCTGTACTGTGGAGGGACCGAGCTCAGTGGGGAGTGGGCGGAAGGGACAGGAGGAAAGATCTGAAAACGTCATCAGACAAGAGTTGGTATTGAAAATACACAAACAACATGTACAATTTGGAAATCAGGTGACAGACAACTTGATTAAAATTGTCAAAAGCCTTGCTAGATGCCTTTCCAAAGAACACACAGAGCACCGGGTCACAGTGCAGTGTTTTCACCGTGTGAACCTAAGCCACAGGAGGTGTCCCTCTCTCCAGGTTCTCTTGTGCATTTACACAGTGTCCGGGGATTGTTGGGTTTTAGCCTGTGGTTCATACAAGTCAATTTAGTCAACAGCTGAACAGAGGTCAGAAGTGGGTGTGAGGATCTCCTTGCCACGGGCAATGCAGGAACATGGTAGACATGTTTAGAGTCATTTAGAAAGTTGCTTTTCCTTTTCTAAAGAGTGTTTTATAAGATTTATTTTAATGCTAGGTGGTAGTGGCGCAGTTTTAATCCCAGCACTCAGGAGGCAGAGGCAGGTGGATCGCTGTGAGTTCTGGGATAGGCTCTAAAGCTATATATGAGAGACTCTGTATTGGAAAAAAAATTATTTTAACTTTGTGTGTGTGTGTGTGTGTGTGTGTGTGTGTGTGTGTGTGTGTGTGTGTGTTCTATCTCTGTGTGCCCGTGCATGTAAGTGCTGGTGCCTGAGGAGGCCAGAGACAGCAGATTCCCCCTGGAGCTAGAGTTGCAGGGAGCTGTGAACTACCCCAGGTGGGTGCTGGGAACTGAGCTAGGGTCCTGTGAAAGAGCAAAGTGGTTCTTCTGAACCACTGAACCATTTCTCTAGCCCCTGGTAACTTTCTAGAGCAAATTTATATAAATATATATTATATATATTTATTAAATTATATAAATAAAAATATATTTGTGTGTATGGATATATATGTATGTATGTAAATATGTGTATATACATACACACACACACACACACACACACATTTTCCCTACTAAACTACTGTGTCCTGAAGTCACCTGGTCACATACTGGTTGTTTCTATACCATGGTTTAAAATCTCTTGCCTCTAAGCTGGATGTGGTGGTGTATGCCTGTTTTCTGAGAAGTTGCAAGACTGAGGCAGAGGAGCTGCAAGTTTGGAGTCAGCCTGGGGTACATACAGAGTTTGGGGCCAGCCTGGGGTACATACAGAGTTTGGGGCCTTAATGGTTCCTTATCTATGGATCCCAGATGATGCCTCACTGAGGTCTCTTTGTGGTACTCTCCACCCCTGCAACCAACTTCCTCTGGGCCTGCAGGCTGGACAGTGCAGCCCATGGAGTCTGGATGGAAACCCCAGTGGCCAACAGCCCTTGCCCTCAGTGCACCTGCAGCATTAACAGCACATTGATGCCTCCACAGTTAGCAGCGGTGGCCTCTGGACTGGCTGGTAAGCCACCCTGGGCCTCCTTGTGCTGTGGCCTGGGAGGGCAGGAGGCCCTAGACCAGGAGAAAGTGAAGGAACATCAAGAGTGCTGCTTCCTCTTTGGTCAGGGTTTCTAGGTAAAGCAGTTCAGGGACTTAATCCTTCCATTTTCTTTCCTTTTGAGTCTAGATACATGCATATGTAAACACATGAATATCCATGTACACACACAATTGAAACTGATACATACAAACTGAAACATACATCAGAACCTATCGGTCTATATCTATATAATTTTAGTTACTCAGTAGATGAAACTTTCAGTCCTTTATCTGTTCATCCATTGACAGGCATCCTGGCTGACTGTACATTTAGTCATGAAGAATTATGCTACAATAAACATGGAAGCAGGGGGAAAGTCCTGGGTTCCATCCCCAGTACAGGAAGATAGAATGTCAATGTATAGTGACAGTCAATGAACAGCAGCACATGGCACCTGCTAGAGCCACACAGCATGCAAGTGTGCTGGGCTTTGTCTCACATGTGTGTGCGCGTGTGCGTGCGTGCACGCACACACACACACACACACACACACACACACACCTGCCAATGCTGCCTGACACACCTCAGCTCAGACTTGCCTTTACTGTGAATGCAGTGTTTCCGCTGTGTGGACCGGTTTCTTCTGTAGAAACAGTGTTATGATTGCCAGACTTTGGGTTAAAGACTTAGTATTTCTTAGCACAGGTCTCCATCAGGTCAGGGCCCAATCAGAGCATCCTTGGATTGTGTTGTGTTGGACAAGCATGTGTCTCATTAGCATGCAAAGAGGCCTTCATTTTTAGTTATTTATTTATTTGAAATGCATTTTACTTTATTTTAAATTGTATGCATGTGGATGTGTGCGTATGGGTGTCTATGTGTGAGGCAGGTACCCACAAGGCCAGAAAAAGGAATCTGCTTGAGGCTGGAGTGATGGGCGCTGTGAGCTACCCAATGGGAGTGCTTGTAACCAAACTCAGGTCCCCTGTAAGAGCAGCAAGTGACCTTGGCCATCTCTCCACCCTGCACTCATCTTAATAAATGGCAAAATTATATGTATTTCAAATAATTGCTTTACAAGAAAGTTCTTTATCATCTGTGGGTGTTTGATTTGCATGCCTACCATGTGTCCTTATCTTCCTGGGTCAGGCAGTATTTAAAGTCCATGGGACAGTGTTGGTATTGTTATAGGCTGACACATTTAAGGGTGTCCCACACATTCAACACTCTGCTCTTCATCTTGATGTTCCACTGAGCTCCTTCCTTATGGGTGAACATCTCAGTTTTCTGCATTAAAATTCAATGGTGACAAGCAAGGTTTTCAGACAATGCTTTCCTCTGGAGAGGACCGAGTAGACCCCATAAGAGGCTGCTCAGTCTCCTCTCAGAGATCGGGCCTGAGGGCCGAGTAGACCCCGTAAGAGGCTGCTCAGTCTCCTCTCAGAGATTGGGCCTGAGGACTGAGTAGACCTCGTAAGAGGCTGCTCAGTCTCTCCAGAGATCAAGCCTCAATTTCAGTTTCCTGAGACTGAATAAACAGTTTCTAAAAGAGCCATGAGCAGAGGACAATCAGTCTCCAACACCCCCATCAGCAAGGATGAGGAGGCCTGGTACATACAGTCCAGGCCTGAGCCACAAACAGCTCAGGTGATAACCAAATAAGGACAAAGCCTGGCACTTCTCCAGGCCTGCCCAAGAGTGGAAAACTGTAGCCCTCACCAGCCCCTAACTAGCCCAGGCCAATTAGAATGCACAATATGATTGCACTTGGGAGGAGGGAGCAGGAAGATCAGGAGTTCAAGGCCATCATGGGCTACATGAGATAGAGCCAGGTGGTGGAGGTACACGCCTTTAATCCCAGCACTAGGGAGGTGGAGACCGGAATATAAGGCAGGAGGAGACAGGAGCTCAGTCCCCTTTCAGTCTGAGGATTCCTAGAGACAGGATCATCTCCTTTCAGGCTGAGGATTCGGTAGAGGTAAGAAGTCTTTCTAGTGGCTGCTGCTCTGCTTCTCTGATCTTTCAGCTTTCACTCTGATATCTGACTCTGGGTTTTTATTATTAAGACCAATTAGAATTCAAGCTACAATGGCCTGGTTGTTGTTACCAAGCTTAGATATATTTTTCAAGATATAGGTCTTAGGTCTAAGTTTGTTTAGCTCAGATATATTTAATAGATAATGGTCCTCAAACTTGTCAAAGATCTGATGAATATGGCTTTTGAATTATTTGATTAAAAAAAAAACTTACTATGACAAACAGAGGCTCCCAGCTCTTAGCAATGACTCCCAAGTTCTCCAAAGAAGACAGGAAACAACCCGATGATGCCACCTGATTGTTGAGGACACTGACCACTGGGCAAGATGCCTTAATGCAACATCTGCTGCCAGGACCCAACCCAGACTACGGACATGTGAGACACAGTCAAAATAAGATGATTTGCCCCCAAGTTCCTCCTCCTCCACAGGGAAAGCTCTCACCTTACGAGCCTGGAGGCCAAAGACTGATGCTGTCTTGCCAATGCTATGAAGACCACAGGGGCCTGGGATGGCTAACTGGGTAGGGATGGTCTCTCTAATTTTTTTTTGATAGATTTGGAAGCTGCTTGATCTGCACTTCTGCTCACTCAGATAGGATTTATCCCTCTCAGATCTCTGATGGTATTGACATCTAGGCTCACTGTAACTTTGTCAGCTTAGCAGCATCAGACACCTAGGGTCTTCCACAAGGCTGTAGCCACCTTGTTAGTTCATTGATCAATACACTGATTAATTAAAGCTATTAGGTCTCTTGAAAAGAAAAGGCAAACAGGTTTGCCTTACTCACAAGCTTCATATTAAGGGACACATAAATTTCAAACATGATTTAAAATGACTGTTCTTAATGATAACTGCTTATATCTCTGAGAAATGATTGAATAAAAAAGATATAAAAGTCTATATAAATTCAAAGGCTCTAAGAGGTATAAAGGTCTGAAAACATAAAGGCTTAGGGTATGAGGGTCTGAGAAAATGTTTTGAGAAATAGGATACAATTTATGAGGATAAAAAATGGCTTAAGATGTATGAAAATTATCAAAAGATTCCTTTCCATCAACATACTGTCATTGCATTGAAATTTCAAAAATTCAGAGTTGAATATTAATAGAGTTCTTACAAGCTAATAGAGCAATGACTCCTTACTGTTTGGGTCACAAGTAAGTGTGATTTTAGATTTCTTTTGCTTGTCTTCTGAATATAGACTTACAGATGCTTTTCATTGGGCCAAAGACATTTTAGTCTAATCTATACCTGACTCTCTAGACAGAAGGAAAATGTACATATTTTTTTAATCCAAATCTGGAGCTTTTGCCAGGACTCAAAGATAAGAATCTACTTTTGCTGTTTTACAGATACCTGCTACCTGCTTTTTCTACAATATGGATTTCAATACAAATTGATAATACTGATGTATCTGAAACTTTTATGTCTTTTCATAAAATGTAAGTTCACATAAACTTCGAAGAATTAAAGACATCATAAAACTTGGATCTACGTCTTGCAGATCAAAAGGATTCCAGATAAATACAGACTAGGTTTCCCTATCTGTCTATTCCTGAGGATGGTATATCTCTCACTCCTGGCCTTGGGACTCCTCCCCTTCCTCAGTTACTGAGACTATGGGCCTAAAAGTTCCAAATAAGTCCATAAATTTTAACTTCTGTTCCTAGTTTGTATCTGTCTCAACAGGTTTCCTCTTGGCTGACAGACACATCCAAGCACCATTTGCTGATGACAACCTGCTCCAAATGACTGTGAGCCCTGAACTTACTAAGAGCTGGTATGGACCAATCTAACCAATGTTAATGCTGTCTCTTCAGCTGGTCAATGAATCAGATGTTTCTAAATTCCCTCCTTGCCTTTTACTAACATTCTAGACTTCCAGGGCCCTGACAACAGTATCCTAATGTCAGCAGGAAGTGATTACAGAAGCAAATACATCGCCTCCTGTTCCCCCCTGGAATGTTAGATCAAAAGAGAATTTCTTGTCATAGGGAACCTGAGATAAAATAATAACTTGTCCCCATTCTCATTTTCAAGTTCCTTCTAGATAAGGAACTCTGTCAGTCATCACGGGACCTTTGGCCCTTCTGCTTCTGCTAATTGCTGTTGGTTTTTGTGTCACTGATGCCATAACTAAATGATAATTCCTGTCTGGGTGCCACTGAACTGATGATGCTAGAATCCCAATATCAGCCCCTGGACCAAACTCACAACACACTTGCAAATGGCAACAAACAAATAAGGGAAGTTTCACTTTGCCATTGGTAACAGAAATGGTCTCTGTTTGGAACAACCTCCATATGGCCATTCCCACCTCTGCAGTCTCACTCAGAATCCAATGGGAATTGGCTTCCTGATACTGCTGGAGGAGACCTAGTGATGGGCATATGCCTCTGGCTTGACCCCCTATGTTAATACTCAGGTTTTGAACCAAACAAAAAAAATTCTTGTGTCCTGGTCTAGTTAGACCCCATAATAGTCTACTACCCTGAGGATAAAGTCTTTTAGCAATTAGAAACATCTCCAAGATTTGAGATGATGAACTTACTCAAGGGGGGAATGAGAGGACTGAGTAGACCCCATAAGAGGCTGCTCAGTCTCCCCTCAGAGATCAAGCCTCAATTTCAGTTTCCTGAGACTGAATAAACAGTTTCTAAAAGAGCCATGAACAGAGGACAATCAGTCTCCAACACCCCCATCAGCAAGGATGAGGAGGCCTGGTACATACAGTCCAGGCCTGAGCCACAAACAGCTTAAGGTGATAACCAAATAAGGACAAAACCTGGCACTTCTCCAGCCTGCCAAAGAGTGGAAAACTGTAGCCCTTGCCAGCCCCTGGCTAGCCCAGGCCAATTAGAATGCACAATATGATTGCCACTTGCTTGAGCCAAACATATCCAAAGTGACCTGACTGCCTTAGGACCTCCCCCTGGCTGTGCTTAAAAGGAGCCCCCACACCCCTCTCGGGGTCACTGCCATCTTGCCTTTGTGTGGGATGGCAGACCACAGCATGCTGGAAAAATAAACACTCTTGTTGATTGCATATGTGGATGGTGATCTTTTGTGGGGCTTCTCCAGGAACCAAACACCTCTCTCTGAAGAGAAAGGGTGAAGAGTCCAGGCAGCAGGCCCCCTGGCTTCTTTGAGAAGGCGGCAGTTACTCCAACTGTAGATAGCCCGCCCCTCCCCCCACTGTGCTTCCTGGGGGAGTGTGGGATTCCTCAATGGCCTCTGCTGTGCAGCTTCAGGTTTTGCTAAAAGGAAAACTGATGAGTTACCCACAGGTCTCCACCAGGGGATATTCACTTTCCATCAGACAGTGTGTAGGGGTGAGGTGTGCACGCAGCAGGCTTCTTGTAGCCACAAAGCTGCTAATGGACACAAAACTGCCTTTGGGTTTGAGGACTGTTTCTTTTCATGGTTGTCAGAGCATGGTGACTCAGTTGCTTGTGGTGTCTGAGAACTCTGTCAGAGTGCAGCTCCTCAATGTTGGACTGTACTGGATTTACTGGCATAAGATGTCAAGAATGGCATTTCAACTGGAGGAGCTCACCCACCCTACACATTCTGAGGCTTGCTGGTTAGATGCTTAAGCTGATTTTACTTATATAAAATATTACTGTGAATAAATACTACTTATTTTATGCTTTAGTTAGAAACTTATTCATCAGCTGGGATGGGTTTTTAATGAGGTGAATAAAAGACTATTGTTGATTTTTAGTAAACAACATTCTATCCACAGGATTTACAGAATGGATTGTAAAGATAATGATTGAGCAGGCTGATTTCTATTATGTGCATGGGGATGCATTCGTGTGTGTGCATGTGTGTGTGTGTGTGTGTGTGTGTGTGTGTGTGTGTGTGTATGTGTGTGTGAAGGTGTGTATGCATATGTGCCTGTGCATATCACAGCCAGAGGTCAATTAGGATCAGAAGCCGTGCACCTTGTTTGAGACAGGGTCTTTTACTGGGACCTGAGTCTTGCTAACTAGGCTGGGCTGCCTGGCCAACAGGCCATAGGGATCCATCTGCCTCAGCCTCCCCAGTGCTGGGATCACAGTCATGTGCCATGCATCTAGCGTTTTACGCAGGTGCTGGGGATCAAGCTGAGGCCATCAAGCTTGTGTGGTAAGCACTTTCCTGACCGAGCTGTCTCCTCAGCCCCAGGTTAATCAGTTTCCTCACTGTCCACACCACATGCAGCTGCAGGATGGTAAGTCCTGGAACACTGAAATGAATCTGAAGAAGAAAAAAAAAATCTTCCTCCTTGGACCTTTTAGATCCCAAGTCTGTGATCTTAGCTAGTCTAGAGGTTAGGATGGGAGGACCAGAAGTTCAAGGTTATCTGTGAAACAGTGACTCCTGTCTCAAAGTGCAAGTGGGGTCTGTGGCTGCAACTCAGTGGCAAGCGCTTGCCCAGCATGCATGAGGTCGTTGGTTAACTTGCTAGTACTTTAATCTGCCGGTGTTAGTCTGAACTTTAAGGAGGCCGATGCTTTGCCATGGAGATTTAGATGGGAAAGAAAATGTAAACTTTTCCATTGTGGAATATTATTTTAACTGGGCAAAGATGTGTTACATGTGTTTATACTGCAGATTATTACTTTAACTACATGAAGGTGTGTTACATTTGTTTCTGCTGCTTTTGTTAATGATGTAAAGATGTGTTACATTTGTTTGTGTGGAATTTGTTTAATTATGTAAACACGTGTTACATCTGTTTCACCTTGCCTACCTAAGACACCTGACTGGTCTAATAAGCTGAACGGCCAATAGCTGGGCAGGAGGGGATAGGTGGGGCTGCAGGCAGAGAGAATAAGTGGGAGGAGAGATCTAGGCTAGAGAAGAAGGTGGAAGAGAACGAAGGAGAAAGAGAGGGATATGCCCTAGAGCCAGAAGCTAAGCAGCCACCAGACAGACAGACAGACATGAGAAGCAGGAAAGTAGGACATACAGAAGGAAAGAAAGGTAAGAAGCCCTGAGGCAAAACATAGATGAAGAGAAACAGATGAAAATAAGATCTAATGTAAGGCCGAGCATTCATAACTAATAATAAGTCTCCATGTCATGATTTGGGAGCTGGTTAGTGGTCCAAAAGAAAGCCTGCCACACTTTTTCCTGAACAGTATTAATCTTCAAGGATGTGAGAATTCCAGTTCCCTCCCTGTGCATCCACAGCAATTCTGGACCTGACTTCAGTGTGTTGTGGTAACGGATATAAAACCAGGTAAGTTGAGTCAAGGACATCAGGAAGAGGAGCCTCGCCTCCAGCTGACACCCGCAGAGATGAGCACATCTTCTGTGGCTGCACACCAAGTCAGAGAACCGCTTCGGTCTGGATCCAGCTCTGCGGCACACCATACTCCCCGGACTCTTGCTCTCAGGACTTTAACTGAAACCTGGCAGGATCCCACCTTCATTTTCCCAGGATGTCCAGATATTATGGAATTGTCTTTTTGTACACTGTGAAGATGTGTTGCTCTCATTGGTTTAATAAAGAGCTAACGACCAATAGCCAGGCAGGACATGTGGACAGGGAAAAGGAGAGCATGGGGTGGGGTGGGATGATGAAGGGCAGAGTTGCCAGGAGACTCAGAGAGATGAACTTGTACTGAGAAAACGTACCAAGCCATGTGGTAGTACATAGATAAGAAATATGGATTAATTTAAGTTGTAAGAGGTAGTAATAAGCCTATGCTATCGGCTGAGTGTTTATAATTAATAAGTCTCCATGTTGGTTATTGGGGAGCTAATGGTCCCAACAAAACCTCCGCCTACACCCAGCCTCCATTTTGAGGTTCTCCCTTGAGGACTGGGCTGTGGATAACCACAGGGACCCTCACCTGAACTTCTGGAGGCTCCACTGAATCAGAAATGGTTCAGGGACTGAACTGTAAATGCCCCTTGCATCAGGGCTAGACCATGACTCACCTTCAGTTCCTTTCAGCTTGTCAGAGATTTCCCTAGCTGAAGTGCAGATTCCACTGTCCAATCAAGAGCTGGCGTTCTGCCACATCATCAGTTACCAGGGGAGGCTGTGGGGCAGAAAGCACCAGGTTAAAGGTCATCTTCACTTCCTCACAAGCTTCAAACACACAGTTGTCCCTTCAGCCCTGTGTAGGAGAGGCGAACGCTCCCCAGGTGCTCAGATTGGTGAATGAATGACAGACCATCTCAGAGCTGGCTCAGCACTGCGGCCGGATGAAAGTGTTTCAGCTGTAACTGAATCAAGCATTTAAAATACTAAATAAAAAAGAAATTGCTGCTTTCAAAGAGGGCCCTCATACTGAATTTCTAACTAGCAACTGATGATGCTGTTTACATCTGATGTTGATTGGCTCCTCAGCACTGACCTTACTCAACACAGCACCAAAGCAGTGAATCCCCTGTTTCTTCTGACCTGGGGTGTAGATGGAGAGAGGAGATAGTTTCCAGGGTGTCTCCTCCAGCATGGTGTGTCTGTGGCTCCCCAGAGGCCCCTGTGTG
The DNA here is from genome assembly GCF_007827085.1 of Peromyscus californicus insignis. Taxonomy (NCBI): domain Eukaryota; kingdom Metazoa; phylum Chordata; class Mammalia; order Rodentia; family Cricetidae; genus Peromyscus; species Peromyscus californicus. The sequence goes on from NW_026294491.1 coordinate 2,911,305, forward strand.
GCAGCTGTGGTCCTGACACTGATGGTGCTGAGTCCTCCCGTGGCTTTGGTCAGGGACCCCCGACGTAAGTGCACACCTCAGGGGCTGAGCTGCTGGGGTGGGGGAGGAAGGGGCCGACTTCTCACTGCCCAGGTCACGTCACTTAATCTGCTGATATTTTCTGTGACCACCCACAGTCTTCACATGAAATCCAAACTGTTCCTCAGATAGGAGGCTGACTGCTGTGCTCTGAGATCTGTGTGAGAGGCCCGTGATGTCAGCCATTGCTTTTCAGTTTCTTCCAGTAACATCTCCAGCCTTGTGACATATTCCCTCAGGACCTCCAGAGGATTGATATTCATGATGTTAAATTAACCTCTTGCACAGGGCTTGTCTTCATTGTGTTGAACTATGCCAGACAACGAAGTTTCTCTTTAAAAACAGAACTGCACGTGTGTATTTGTATTCTATTTTGTATGTGTGTTTCTGTTATTTTAACTACAAAAACAGTCAAATATTGAAGTAATCAAAAGGTTTCTCTGAAAGCATCATGAAGTCACGGGAACAGGGAGAGCATCCCAGGGACAATCCATGTGCATCCTCTACAGGCTGTGAGGCCGCTGCCTGGGCACCTGGGAGGCTGAGCCCAGGGCTCTGTCTTTCTCTCTCCCTGTGCGTGTGCAGCCTGTTCAGGTGTGGGAGCTCTGCAGGATGGTGGTGAGTTCCCTTTCTCCTTGAGAGCACACAGCAGCTGAGGCAGCCTTAGAGAGGATGGGCTGTGTGAGCTGTTTCCAAGTGTGCGAGGCCTCTTCTGAGAGCCCGAGGTGGGTTAGAGCCCATTTTAGTTTTGTTTACACATGCCTGTACTTTAATTTTTCTCCTACATTCTCTGGCTGGGACCAGGGAAGAGGATTGAATCCCATCACCCCTCCCCTCAGGTCAGATATGACAAATGAAGTTGGCATTGAATTTTAAAAGTTCTGGTTTGTGAATTCTCTGGAACTGTAATTCAGATAAAGGACTGTGGGTCAGGGTTAGGATCATGGTTTTAATTTCTGGAAACTTCTCCAGTAGTTTCCTGTTACTTAGGAGAAAATCCAAAAGTCTAAGTCAACCACAAGGCTCTGAGGTGCTTGGCTCCGAATGATTCCTACAGCTCATTTCTCACCTGTGCCCTCACATTCCACGCTCCATTGTCCTCTGTGTTCTTGAGTAAGTTCATGAACTCAAGTTTTTACGCATGGCATCACCCCAGCTCACATGTGCCCCTCCCTAAACACTTGCAGTCAGCACCCTTCCCCTGTCTGAGATCAACTTAACCGTCCCTCCCCAGAGAGCTGCTCTGGTTCCTCCATCACTCCAGCCTTCCACTCCACCCTCCTCTCCTGACGTTTCTCATTCTGTGATAGTTTCTTGACCAGTTCCCTTTGGTTTCTGCTTTCAGAATTTTAAGCTGTGGAAGCGAGGGGTGGTCATTACTTTCTCCTCTCTAGATTCCCAGAGGAGCAAAGACCTGGGTCACAGCCAGCTCTAAGAGGAGCATTTGGCAGAATATTCCAGAAAGGTGTGGTTCAAGGAAAGGGTGAGGAGGGTTGAGTGGGAAGGTGGGAGGCGGCAGTCAGGCACAGGCTGGAGCAGTCACTGTGTGTGGTCTCCTTTGTAGCCCTCAGGCTGAGCAGGCCATTATTGGTGTGAGATCAGAAGGTGTCCCTGGTCCACAGCCCCTCTGTCTCTGGAATAACAGGGATGCACCCTTTGGGTGCTGATCTTTGAGGTGACATGACAGCACTTGTCACTACCAGCCCCTTCTGGTGGCCATAGCAGGGTTGTTCTGTCTTGTTTTAACCCACCTGGGCCATTCTTCCAGTCTCCCTGAGCAGCAGAGACTGTATGTGGGAGACAGCGAGACATCCCACCATTCTTCAGGCGGTTTTTGTTTTATTTTGGGGACACGCTCTTTGATGGGTCTGGAGCTCACCAAGCAGAGAAGGCTAGGCTAGCGGCCTGTGAGACTCCTGGATCCTCCTCTGTCTCTCCATCATGGGGTTACAGGTGTGAACTCTGGGAATCAAACTCAGATTCTCAACGCTCGAAAGGCAAGTGCTTTACCCTTGAGCCATCTCCACAGCCTCAGCAGAGATTTGTTCTCTTGGCTCAGACTGGGAGAAGTGGGGGATGGAATGGCAGAGCAACTTCTCCACCCTCTGGGATGTGGAGGTCATGACGAGGACCAAAGGAATGAGGGGAGGGATGGGCTAATAAAAGGGTGGGGTGCTTGTGCTTTTTCTGGCAGTGAAGGTAGGTTTTCCCAGAATTTGGGTTCTTTTGTCTTTTATGGCGAGAGAGAGAGAGAGAGAGAGAGAGAGAGAGAGAGAGAGAGAGAGAAAGAAAGAGAGAGAAAGAGAGAATGAGAGAGAGCAGTGTAGGCAGAGGTGGTCCATGGCATTCATGCCCAGCTGGTTTGGGCATCTGGAGAGGGACTTATGGATCTGAGGGGTCTGGTCCCTGATGAACCACCTGGGCGGCTGACACTCTTGTCTCCACAGCACGTTTCTTGCAACAAGTGAAAAGTGAATGCCGTTTCTCCAGTGGGATGGAGCAGGTGCGGTACCTGCAGAGACACATCTATAACCAGGAGGAACACTTGCGATTTGACAGCAGTGTGGGCAGGTACCAAGCAGTGACCGAGCTGGGACGGATCCAAGCCGAGTACTGGAACAGCCAGAAGGGCTTCCTGGAGCAGAAGCGGGCCAAGGTGGACACGTTCTGCAGATTCAACTCCGCCATTGTAGAGATATTAACTGTGCAGCAGAGAGGTGAGGAAGGGGGGAGGGAGGGGGGAAGAGAGGTCACGCACATGAGGAGCACCCAGAGGGAGTGTGGGGTTGTGAGGCTGTTGATTGACAGGAGTATTTATCTGGAATCCATCTGACCTGTGACAGGTGGATCCAAGTTGTGACTCCCCGAGGCTTGCATTAATTTTTTAAGTTTACAAAAAGTGATAAAAGTTATAGACATATTAGCATTACCACTGTTTGCAATTTGTACTTAAAATGCTCCTATAGAAAAGGCAGCTAACGGGAGTCTGTAAGACAGCTGGAGTAGACTCACGTCTTCGAGTCATAGCAAAAGCTATGGCTTTGGGTTAAAAGCTTGAGCACTCTTTCCTCTGTCCAGAGGGCTGGATACATATATATAGATACATAGATATAGATATAGATATAGATATAGATATAGATATAGATATAGATATAGATAGATAGATAGATAGATAGATAGATAGATAGGACAGAGATATTTTCAGCGCGATGAGAAGCACTTTTAAGTCTATGCTTAGAAAACAACCAAGGAAATTTAAAATATTGAGCTTGTGACTATGATAACATTACTAATAATTTGTAGAGCTAGATTAATGGCTTATCAGAACTCCATTGATTAATGTTAAAACTCGAACTTCTTTTTCTTCCTTTTTATTTATTTATTTATTTTTGAGACAGGGTTTCTCTATGTAGCCTTGACTGTCCTGGAATTCTCTCTGTAGACCTGCTGACCTCAAACTCAGAGATCTGCCTGCCTCTGCTTTCAGAGTGCTGAGATTAGAGATGTGTGCCACCACTGCCAAAAACTCTAAACTTTTGAAGTCTTAATATAACACTAGCATAGAGAGGGAAAGAAATCTGAAACACTTCTTATTTTTCACATACCTTAAATCACTTCCTTAGACCTTTGCAACTTGTATTTACACACCTTAAATTACTTTCTTAGATCCTCACAACTCACTTAAACTTCAAATCTTTCATTTTCATGCCATGGTTCCTGAGATCAGTCATTGCAAAGCAAGGTCCTTTAAATAAAGGAAGAGTAAAATGTTACATTGAAACCTGTTTTGTGAGTTTATCTTTCAGTGGGAAATTAGTCAGCAAGGAAAACTGTTTTGTGTCTGCCTTTCTCAGTGGGAAATCTAATGGCCCTGGACAAGTGAGGGCGGAGTTTACATGTGAAATGAGCTGAGCAGGCAGCTGCAGCCTTGGGCGGAGGGGCTAGGTGGAGCTGCTGCCAAACTGATAATGTTCTTTGCCCAGTGGTTAGTGTTACCACAATCCAGGAGGAGTTGCCTATGCCCGTGGATTTCTTTGGAGAACTTAGGGTTGCCTCTAGGAGCTGTCATTTCTGTCTGTCATGGGAAGATTTTTAATTAAACATTTTTTAATTAAACATTTTAAATGCCACATTTAGCAGATCTCTGAGGAGTTTGAAGACCATATATTAAGTACACCTGATTTTGAGCTGGAGAGATGGCTCAGTGGTTAAGGGCACTGACTACTCTTCTAGAGGTCCTGAATTCAATTCCCAGAAACCACATGTTGGCTCACAACCATCTGTAGTGAGATCTAGTGCCCTCTTCTGGTGTGCAGGTATACATGCAGACAGAACACTGTATACATAGTAAGTATACCTAATTTTAAACAAACTAACTGTTTTTAGTTACTTGCTTTAGGATTAACCTTGAAAGCATATTCAGGAGGCTGAATAAAGTTTGTCCCTGTAAATGAATTGTATTTGTCCTTAACATGACTATGAGCATAGTTCTTAGCACATTAAAGAATCTGATCATTTATAAGGTTACTGACCATTCTTGCATGTCTTAATTATCTTCAACAGTTTACAAGAAGTTAATAGCTTTTATAAGATTAGGATTTTATATTTTTATCCCTGTTAAGTCTGGGCCTTAAAAAATTGTCTTGAAGCTGGATAGTGGTGGTGCATGCTCTTATTCTCAGCACTCGGGAAGCAGAGGCAGGTGAGTCTCTGAGTCCAAGGCCAGCCTGATCTACAGAGTGAATTCTAGGATGGCCAGAGCTACACAGAGAAACTCTGTCTTGAAAAACCAACCAACAAACAAACAAAACAAAAAATGAAGATTTAATTGAAGATCTTTTAGTATCAAAATAAGACTTTAAATTGTAAGTATAGAAACTGGGAGCTTTACAAGATCATAAATACAGTTCACATAGAGACTTAGAACCTCCCTTCTTGATCCTTTCATAGTGCACCATTATAGAATGTAAGGAAAGTGTCAGCTGAGAACCCCTAAGACCAAGTTCTCAGCACAAAGGAGATTTATTTGCCCCAGAGGGACAGAAGGCAGAAAATAAAAGACAAAGGCAGGAGACAGAGGATGAGGGAGAAGGGGAAGGGAACAAGGGAGTGGGGGAAAAGGGTATTTGTCTTGGAGGGGGACAGAGGACGGCCTCTGGATGGAGAGGAGACAGACATGGCACATAGGAACATGGCAGTTTATAAAAGTAGAAAGGGAAACCCCGTGTTAGCGTGAGGTGGGTAATTTTAATTGGGCATGTTGATTAGGTGAGACAACGGGGGCTTTTGAGTTCTGGACTTCAATACTTTGATAGCTGGACCTTGGTAGTCTCAGGAGGAGGAAGTGGCCAAATAAGGAAATAGACCTTGGTGGCTAGCTTCAGGAATAGAATCTAATAGTTTTTAGCAAGGCAGAAGGAATGGGGGAGGAGTCTCTTCACAGACTACCAGTTTCTTGTATGTCTTAGGGTTTCTGTTGCTGTGAAGAGACACCATGACCATGGCAACTCTTATTAGGAAAACATTTAATTGGGTAGGCTTACAATCTCAGAGGTTTAGTCTGTTATTTTCATGGTGGAACATGGTGGCTAGGAGTGTGGCAGCGTGCTGGAGAAGTAGCTGAATGTCCGACATCTTGCCTGGCAGGCAACAGGAAGTAGCCTGTGACACTGGGTGGTATCTTGAGCATCTATGAGACCTCAAAGCCTGCCTCCACAGTGACACACTTCCTCCAACAAAGCTACATCTACTTCAACAAGGCCATGCCTCCTAATAGTGCCACTCCCTTCATGGGCCATTTTCTTTCAAACCACCACATTGTATGACTCAGTTTACCCAAATAGCTAAAGCTTAACAAAATTAGCAAAGACAAAGAGGCTAGACATATATCTCCAAGCCAGTTTCTGTTAACCTGAATAGACCTTAGGAATTTATAAATCTTGTTTATCAAACATATGTTATTCCTTTTTAAAATTCTCCAGAAGCCTAGTTTTGAACACAATTAGTAAAGACATGAGTGGTTAGACATATTTCAAACGCAGTTTCTGTTAACCTGGTAGACCTGTATTATTGGTGAAATTATTAAGGCCACTCCACGTAGTTAAAAGGAGATTTATTTAATGGCGTAATGCTGTGGGATGGTCTGTATGGCAAATGTGTTGCTGATTAGTCAATAAATAAAACACTGATTGGCCATTGGCTAGGCAGGAAGTGTAGGCGGGACAAGGAGGAGACTAAAGCTGGGAAGTGGAAGGCTGAGTCAGAGAGACACTGCCAGCCGCCACGATGACAAACATCATGTGAAGATGCCAGTAAGCCATGAGCCACGTGGCAAGGTATAGATTAATGGAGATGGATTCATTTAAGCTGTAAGAACAGTTAGCAAGAAGCCTGCCACAGCCATACAGTTTGTAACCAATATAAGTCTTTGTGTTTACTTGGTTGGGTTTGAGTGGCTGTGGGACTGGCAGGTGAGAGAGATTTGTCCTGACTGTGGGCCAGGCAGGAAAACTCTAGCTACAGCGTAACTTACAAATTAAGGGTTAGGTAGGTCGCAGGGTCTGGGGAAGGTGTATCTCAGTCCAGCGGTGTTCTCTGGAGCTCTGCTTGGCCCACCTCCACCGTCCAGGGTCCTGGAACAGAGAGAGCGCTGGCCCATCCAGATCTCGGGTCTCCAGGTGCCTCTCTTGGCCCTGCCTTGTAGGCATGACAGTTGCCGAAGTCTCAATGGGGGTTGGAACTTCCAGATCAAAGCTGGAATGGCTACCCACTACATCTCCCCCTTTTTGTCTAAATAAGAAAGTTCTAACCTAATACAAGACTATATACAAAGGAATGGTTATCAAATATTGTCCAGGAATAATGAGGGATAATGACCTAGATAAGATGGAACTACAACCAATGCAAACAATATCAAGCAAGAAACACATACTAAAATCCAGAGAAGTATAGAGCATAGGTAAATGGCATGTTACAAAGATCATTCCAAAAGGTGTCCTATCCTAAAGAACCTGAATCTAATACTTAATATGTTCTATCTACTAAGTTGTAACTATAACTGCTAGTCTTCAGTCCCATCAAAGACCTGAGAAGGAATATAATGGTACCTGAGAAATGGTAGATGGATGCAAGCAACTTTCGGGAATCTTGCAAGAGTAGACCGAGACAGCTGGCAGCCTGGACAGTCACCTAATGTTTCTCAGCATTGTTGGTGCATTCAAATTGGCTACAGGCCTAAAGTATCTGACAGACCATTTTCAGAAGCAGGAATTCTGAAAGACCACCTTACCCTGTCTTGGCAGAGTACAGTGGTTGCTTGCCTTGTGTCCTGCTTGTCCAGAAAGGACAGCATTGCATTTGTACTGTCAGCCATCGAGGCAAGGGCAGTTCTTTGCCCAGTAGACCATTTTGTGCCAAGAAGACAAACTTCCAAATGGAAATGTCTTAGAAGCCTAACATTCTCTCAGGAACAAATTGGTGCAGCCAGGAGCAATTGTGTCTCACGTCAACAGAATTCTAAGTTATTTAAATGCCATATTCTCTAGGTCTATGAAGTGTTTGAAGATTACCTGTCTATCTGACCTATGTATCTGTAAATCTGGATAACCTAACTAACATAACTATAGAGATGACAAGCATAGGTGACTATAAATCTATAAGTCTTATCTACCGAAATAACCTAAAGACTAAGGCTTCACGTAAACAAGATAAACAGTCTATAAGCAAATGTATGGTAAAGAATGATGACTTCAAAATTGTGACAATACACAAGATATTTATAACAGAGGTAGGAATATATAGTGCGATATGCAATATGACAATAATCTTAAATATATATCAATATACCGAATATCCTAAACAGAAGTAGAACATACATAAAGTATGACAGATAAAAATTTACATTTGTATCAATATACAAATATTTCAAATAAGAGTAGAAATATATGTACATTATTAACAAATATAGTTCTGTATTTGTATCAGTATACAAATTATCTTAAACAGGAATATAAAAATAGTTTACATTTGTATCAACATATAAGAATCCATAACAGTGCAAATTACAGTGCAAATTATCTAAGGCTGCTATTTTACTAAATTTGTTTACTAGTATACATAATAATCTACCATAATATCTTATACCCATCCATTCCATTTCTTCTTTTCTCTTTTTTCTCTCTCTTTTTTTTTTAGAATACTGAGTCTAATATTTTCTTCCACCCCCAACCCTATAACCATCATCTATAACCCTGAGAATTATGGAACCTAAGGGAGAAGGGGTGTCGTTTTCTTAGAATTGCTTCCTGCTGTTTAGGGGGTGATGTTATCTCTGTTGGGTACTGTGAGAAAGCTCAGATAGTTAAATCTCAGTTAGACTAACTGTAGGTTCTGTAGCAAGTCTTAGAGTAATGGGTAAGATTGTGTGAAATTCTGGCAAGAAGTGTAGTATGATGATGATTACCATGGCATCATTCTGGATTGGGTAGAGTTGCTGTTGTTGCCCCATCTTCCTTCTGGAGACTTCTGAGATTGCTATTGGAAAAACTTATTTGTTATCAAAATGGAAGGTTTGGATTTAAAGAGGACATAGCATGTAAGAAAGGATTCTGAGAAATCAAGAGTAAGCATGGAGAGAATTAGAATCTAGAAGACAATGGTCCCTTTTTATTGGTTTCCTTCTGTCCCACACCAGAGGGCTCTTCAGATATGGGACTGAAGAATCTCTCAAACTTCCTTTTAGCAATATGCTTGGGTTTAGAGAAGGAGTGAGCCAATTCCATCTCCAAAGCCAGCTTGGCTTATAATTGAATTGGAACCACAACTTTTCTAGATTGATAGAGAGACAGATGTTAGACAGTGAGATTTTTACCGTGTGTAGATTGGTACCAATAGATTCTTTCTGCTGTAAACATCCGGATATCCAAGGCCTTATGATTTTTGGAAGATGGGTATTTCCATTATCCTGGGAAGACAAAAACAGAACCCTACCCCAACCTTTGATTGTTAAATTTTTCTTACAACTTGTAGAGATGTCACATTGGTGGATGATCTTTTACTTCTCCTCATCAAGGGGATTTTCCTGTTCGAATCAAATTTTTATTAATTTTGTTGGTATCCATAGCTTTTCTTCTCCTGCAGAAACAAAGGCAAAACCCCTTCCCCAACGTAGAACATATCCAGGTTTCCATTCTGAGGTCAGCACATCCTTGAAATAAACTGGTTGGTTTAGCTCAGGAGTTTTGTCTGTCGTCCAATGTCTCTCTGCAGCTGTTGTTCCTTTCTCATCAGCATTGAGAAAATTCAAGGTTAATAAAGCACTATGCAATCTATTTCTAGGAGTCATTGTTACCTGTTGCTGTTTATTTAGCATATCCTTTAAAGTTCGATTGGATCTTTCTATGATTGCTTGGCCTGTGGGATTGTGTGGTATACCTGTAACATGCTTTATATTGTAATAAGCAAAGAATTGTCTCATTTTATTGGAGACATATGCTGGGGCATTGTCTGTCTTAATTTGTACAGGTATTCCCATGATGGCCATAACTTCTAATAGGTGTGTAATCACAGAATCAGCCTTTTCAGAACTCATAGGAGTTGCCCATTGAAATCCTGAATAGGTGTCAATGGTATGATGTACATACTTTAATCTTCCAAATTCTGCAAAATGAAACACATCCATCTGCCAAATTTCATTTCTTTGTATACCTTTTGGATTGCTCCCTGCAGGTAATGGAATTTGGTTATAGATGGAACAAGTAGGACATTTTTTCACAATATCCTTAGCCTGTTGCCAAGTGATGGAGAAATCCTTCTTCAAACCTTTGCTATTTACATGGTATTTCTTATGAAATTCTGAGGCTTCTAGCACATTACCTATTAGTAACTGATCAATCTCATCATTACCTTGTGCTAGAGGTCCTGGCAGACCTATATGGGATCTGATATGTGTTATATATATAGGATGTTCCCTTTTTCTGATGATTTCCTGCAATTGTATGAATAATGAAGTTAATTCTGTATTATCAGGAATAAATTCAGCAGTTTCAATATGTAAAACAACTCTCTCTGCATATTGAGAGTCAGTGACTATATTGAGGGGTTCTGTGAAGTCCATCAGTACCATAAGAATGGCATACAGTTCTGTCTTTTGTACAGAGCTGTATGGACTTTGTACCACTTTACTTAAGTCTCCTGATTTATATCCTGCTTTCCCTGATTTATTTCCATCAGTATAGAATGTGAGGACTCCAGAAATTGGCTTTTGTTGTATAATGTGAGGAAGGACCCATTCAGTCTTCTTTATGAATTCTATTCTCTTGCTTTTGGGATAGTGGTTGTTAATCTCTCCCAAAAAGTTACTGCAGGCTCCCTGCCAGTATTCATTATCTTTCCATAGTGATGAAATTTCCTCATTAGTTAAAGGTACTACAATTTCTGCTGGGTCCATTCCTGTCAACTGGCGAAGTCTTAGTTTACCTTTTTGAATCAAATCAGAGATCTTTTCTATACAAGTCTTTAATTTCTTATTTGGTTTATGTGGTAGGAATATCCATTCCAATATAATATCTTCCCTCTGCATCAAAATACCTGTTGGGGAATGTCTGGAGGGGAATATGACAAGAATGAATTTAAGTTCTGGATCCACACGATCCACATGTGCTTCTCGAGTTGTCTTTTCTACTAGAGCCAATTCCTTCTCAGCTTCGGCTGATAATTCTCTTGGACTATTTAATTCTTTGTCCCCTTCTAGAGTATTAGCCAAATTTTGTAGTCCATCTTTGGGTATTCCCATGATGCCCAGTAAGTTGGAAATGCTTCCTAATAACTTTTGAAAATCATTAAGAGTCTTCAATCAATCTCTCCTCAGTTGTACCTTTTGAGGTCTAATGTTTTGTAGCTCTATCTTATATCCTAAATAATTAATAGAATCTCCTCTTTGTATTTTTTCAGGAGCAATTTGCAGTCCCCAGTGAGGCAAAACTTTTTTTACTTCTTCAAACATGCTTTCTAATGTATCTAACTTTGGATCAGCTAATAGGATATCATCCATATAGTGATAAATTATGGATTGTGGAAACTTTACACGAATTATCTCCAATGGTTTCTGCACAAAGTATTGGCACAAAGTAGGGCTGTTTAACATTCCCTGTGGGAGAACCTTCCATTGATATCTCTTGACTGGCTGAGAATTGTTATAATTAGGTACTGTGAAGGCAAATTTTTCTCTATCATTTTCTTGTAAGGGCATGGTAAAGAAACAGTCTTTTAAGTCAATAACTATTATAGGCCATTCTTTAGGTAGCAGAGAGGGCAAGGGCATCCCAGTCTGTAGGGAGCCCATTGGCTGAATTACTTTATTAATAGCTCTCAGATCTGTCAGCATTCTCCAATTACCAGACTTTTTTTTTAATAATAAATACAGGAGAATTCCAAGGGCTGGTAGATGCTTCAATGTGTTGAGCATTTAACTGCTCTTGAACCAGCTGTTCTAAAGCTTGTAGCTTCTCTTTTGTCAAAGGCCATTGTCCAACCCAGACAGTTTTATTAGTTAGCCATTTTAAAGGTAAGGCAGTTGGTACTTCTGAGAGTTCAACAGCAGTCATGCTCTGTTTGTGAACAGCCTGAATGGTTGGTGCCTAATTTTTATAGCATGTCATGATATTATTCCTAGAAACATGCATTGGTCTGTATTCCTTTTCTGAAAGTGTAGGAATCTTAATCTGGGTATTCCACTGTTGTAACAGATCTCGGCCCCAAAGATTTACTGCTACATTTGCTACATATGGCTTCAGCCTTCCTCTCTGTCCTTCTGGCCCTATGCATTCAACCCATCTTGAACTCTGTTTTAACTGAGATAGGGTACCAATCCCTAAAAGTTGGACATCTACCTCTTGAAGAGGCCAATTCAGATGCCATGATTTTGGTGTAATTATAGTCACATCTGCACCTGTGTCTACCAGGCCCTCCATAACCAGGCCATTAATTCAAATTCTAAGCTTTGATCTTTGTTCATTTATGGAAGTCTGCCAAAATATTTGTTTTAAAGTGTTCTTTGTAAACTGTGATCCACCTATCGAAGCTGTTTTATCATCCATTGCAGTATCAGTTTTTACATTAGGCATTGGTTTATTCAGTTGTCCTGGAGAGGAATTTCTTCCACAGTGGCTGGGAATGTTCATACTACATTTGATTTAGGGGCCTGCAAGAAGCCCCCTGAGGCGTTTCCTGCCAGTAAAGGGTTGCCTCGTATACCTATTTTTGATCTGCACTCACTGGTCCAATGTCGGCCTTTGCCATACCTTCTACATAATCCGGGAGGTGGTTGGTGTCTCCTGTTTAGGCTATTTCTAAAAGGAGTATTACTTCTAGGAGTACCCCACGTACAGTTTTTACTTATATGACCTGGTGTACCACATTTAAAACATTTGGTAACATGGGGCCTTCTTTCACCTCTGGGATTTGTCTCTCCTATCCAAGCCTCGTTACTGTAGTTACGAGACTCAACACCATTAGTATACTGAATCCATTCTTCCAAAGGAGCTGATCTGATCTTTAATGGTGTAAGTATTCTTATGCATTCTGCATTAGCATTGTTGAATGCCAAGGACTCAGTTAATACTTTTCTTAATTCTTTATCTGATACAGCTTTTGTTATAGCTGTGTTCAGCCTTTGTAAAAAATCAGTGAAGGGTTCGTGCAGTCCCTGAAATATCTTTGTGTATACCTCGGTTGATTTTCCAGGTTCTGGAATTTTTTCCCAAGCATTTAGAGCTGCTGTACAGCATAGGGATATTGTATGCTCATCATAAGTGGCTTGTACATTCCTGCCAGTGAAACATCCCTCACCAAGTATTTGATCTTGGGAGATCACAAAACCTCTGAGTTTACCTTGTTGTTCTAAATTTTTTGCCTCTTCTCTAAACCAGCTTTTCCACTGTAGCTGCTGGCTATATTCTAGAACAGCTGAAATTAACTGATGCCAGTCATCTGGGATGATTCTATGTGAGGTAGACCACGAATTTTACATCTGTTTTACGTACGTGGAGTGTACCCCATACGTAACTACTGCTTCCTTTATATTTTTAAAGTCCCTTGTTGAAATTGGTTGTAATGTATATGTATTATATGGCTCGAGGTGTGTGTCATCCGCTGGCTTCTCATGGATGATAACAGGATAAGCCATTGTATGAGAGCCATTTGGAGATGTTACAACCTCTATGGTCTTGCCCTTCTGCTTATTAAGTCCCTTGCCATGTTTACTGAGAGTTTCTTCTAAGGCTTGCAAACAAGCACCTAGGGTCTGTTTTAGGGAGTGAACCTCCTCTCTGGCAAGGGACTCCAGATTTCTCATGGAATCATAGAAGTTTTTATGTTCTTCAGAAACACATGATTCCATGGACCTTATCTTATCAATTAATGATAATCTTTCTTCCTTATATAGTGTCTGGAGAGTTAGTGTTCTGTCCATTAGATATTCACATTTATTATCAATAAGATCAATTTTTGGTACAAGCCTGTTTTGTAAATCCTGATCAGCAGATTCCAGAGAAAGAATTTTCTGTAAGCTTTCATTGCTATCTTTTAAAGCAGATTCCAGGGAATCTTTTTCTGTAAGCTTTCATTGCTATCTCTTAAAGCCTGTATCAGTCCCAATAATGACTCATCTTTGTTTTTGTTATTAAACCAGTGTTTGAACACTGTGTGAATTATTACGATGAATGCCAAAATGGTACAGGCCAGATATGCCTTAGGAAGGTCGTATATTTCCAGGAAGATGTCATTCATCATACTGGCAAAAAGGTTTTCAAATTCTTGTGCGGTAATGTTGTCAGCCATATTACAATAATTACTCAAAATTTGTTAGTCAATTTTAAGGTGTAAAATTATCAAGTACTTTTACTTGAAACAATATGCTTACCTTTCGTGGTTTTTTGGGGGTGTAGTAGCACTTTTCAGCCAGCAGGTGGCGTTGGTACAGCTCCAAAGCAGGGCCTGCTGGTGATCTTGGCTGACTGCAGCTCGCTGGAGTCGAGATGGTGGGAGCCGGCCGGCACTCACAAAGCGGGGGGAGTGCCTCTTTCACTGGTCTCGGGGCTAAGAACCATGCCGGCGTTCCCTGGTTATATGGAACTTTGCAGGCAGGTTTAGGTACCCGCTAGCCGGGGAGGAGGCTGAGGGTGGGAGCCACCCAGGCCTTTGGAATTTGCCCCACGTGAGCGCCAGATATTGGTGAAATTATTAAGGCCACTCCACATAGTTAAAAGGAGAATTATTTAATGGCATAACTTACAAATTAAGGGATACGTAGGCCGCGGGGTCTGGGGAAGGTGTATCTCAGTCCAGCGGTGTTCTCTGGAGCTCTGCTTGGCCCACCTCCACCGTCCAAGGTCCTGGAACAGAGAGAGCGCTGGCCCATCCAGATCTCGGGTCTCCAGGCGCCTCCCTTGGCCCCGCCTTGTAGGCATGACAGTTGCCGAAGTCTCAATGGGGGTTAGAACTTCCAGATCAAAGCTGGAATGGCTACCCACTACACTGTATAATTTTAGGAATTTGTCAACCTAAAAACCTATCCCACTCCAAAATATTTTTGGAGACCTGCTGTTGCTTCTTTAGTGTAAAGGGAGACAAAATGATGAGCAGAGGGCTCAGGATTGGTTTTAAAAATAATAAGCGGCACTGGTTACTGTGCCAGAAAGGTCACAAGGCACGAGGCACAACCAAAGCCAGTATCAGAGCTTTATTTAGGAGGAGGGGGTGGGACAGAAAAGAGTAACCAGGCATTGGAAGAGATACATGCAGAAAGAGAGAGAGAGTGGGGGAGGGAGAGCAGAAGAGAGGGGAGGAGTCTGTGTCCGGCTTTTTAAGGATTTCCCTGCACATGAGCAGGTAGGCTTACAGAGCTATGCCATGCATGCGCTGATTGCATGACCATGCTGCATGCATTTGTGCAATCACACAGTGCACTGATGACGTAAGATGTAAGACCCCTTGCTTAGCTACTGAACTGCACATGTGTGGTCATACAGCTGGAGTGGCAGAATCCTAACTCAGTAGGACTAAGAAGTTTTATGGCTGTTGCCTTAGTTGGTTTATATCACGTGCTTATTTTAAGCAAGATGGTGGTGAAGTCACATGGCATGTACTCTTTTTTAACCTGAGAATAGTTGGCTGCCGGCCACGTGGTTCCTGATGAGGTCATCAGCTAAGATGGAGGCGAGCCACGGTTGCTATTTAAAAACACCCATTTTCCTAAACAAGTTACACGTAGTAAATAATGTATATGTATAGATTTTTTTAAAGTATCAACCTTTTGTTACAAGTTTTAAGCTTTTTGTTACAGATTTTGTGGAATTTTAACCACACCCAATAAACTCACAAATCCTAGAGTTCACATAATAGGTTTTAGAGATTTTTTTGTTTTGTTTTTGAGCAGAAACAAATAAATCATGAAGATAAAAGATTTTCAAGAGTGGAAAGTGGAAAAATCTTAGAGTTAAGAGACACTTGGAAGTGTAGAGCAGAGAAAGTTCAGACATAAGAGATTTGGGATCATTTGTGCAGTGGCAGTTGTTAGGATTTGTGAGAGTTTAGAAATGGAGTCTGGCATCGTTGACCATTGAGCTATACTGAGGCCAAGCTGACAGCAGGCTTTAATGAAATCTCTGTGTCCAAGGAGGAAAGGAGAAAGGGTCGCAAAATGAACTCCACTGGAGGGAGGATTTCGATAAACTCCAAGAGGGAGCGAGAGACAGAGAACAGGGCCGCAAGCAGAAACTCCACCCGAGGGAAGATCCCAATTGATAGAATTCCTAGCCACTCCCCATGACTGAGCATGTGCCAGCAAGATGCTTAGTCATCCCAGGGCCTTATGTCTTATGTAATCCATGAGCTGCGTGGCTCAGTGTGATCACGTCATCTATGCGCATGCGTGGTGTAGCTACATAAGCTCATATGCGCATGTGTGGGGAGGGGGAGATTCATAAAAGCGGGTCCCACATACCCCTCCCCCTTCTTCCTGCAAGATCGTTCCCACAGGCCTAAGCACCCCCTTCTGTTCTCCTTCCCCTAATAAACTCTTATAGTGGGTTTTGTTGTGCCTTGTGGCTTTTCTCGCACGGTAAACAGGGCCACTTAATAAATAACACCAATATTGTAGAAGCCCAGGAGAGAGCTGAGAAGGAACAGGGCCGTAACTGTAGGCCCAGGAAGGCATAGCCAGGAGAGGGGAGGGGCAAGTGTCTCAGTGGAGAGATGTCCATGTGGAGGGTATAGTAGGCTCCAGGAGCCAGAGAGACACTGAGAGGGTGAAGGGAGGGAAAAGCAGCTGAGGAGTTGGAGTCTAGAACTCGGAGTCAAATTTGGTGGGTGGCAGAGGCCAGTAGAAAGAAACAGACAAATCTTAGGAGAGTCAGATCAGCAGCCTGGTTCAGTTAGGAGAGGCTGGGACCCTTGGGAGCGGCTCACATGTGCCCCCCCTGGGTTTCGAGCACCAGATGAATGAAATGAGGACATGGCACTCCAAGGTGTGGTTGGGGAGAAGGGTTTTATTGTACAAGTGAGGGAGAGAACACCAGAAGCATCTGGAAGAATCCAGACTGAACTGGGCCATGGGGGCGGGGCGAGAGAGGAAGAGAAGAAAGAAGGGCAAGGTGACCAGGAGTGGAGCCTGGAGAGGGCATGGCTGAAAAGGCAGGTGTTTTTGCTCTTTGTTTTTGTTTGTTTGTTTGAGACAGTAGTTTTGGTGCCTGTCCTGTATCTTGCACTGTAGACCAGGCTGGCCTGGAACTCACGGAGATCCACCTGCCTCTGCCTCCCTAGTGCTGGGATTAAAGGTGTGCGTCACCACCAAAAGGCACATTTTTATAGAAAAGAGAAGCTGTGGGGAGGGAAGTGAAGCTCAGGGGCTGGAGAGGCAGGGTGCAGGGTGAGGAGAGCTGAGAGGAGCCACAGGTATTGAGGGAGCCCAGAGGCCAAGCAGACACTTGGGTATGCTAATAGGCACCACCACTGGCCGTTTGTCCCGGGTTTCTTACATTGCAGACTTGCAGGCTGACGTCACCAAGGGAGAGGGAGGCTGCAGCCCAAAGCGGTGGAGAGGGAGCCGAAGCCTCGATTCTCTGTGGGGGACACTTTCTGTAAGAGGCTTGTGGAAGTCCCAGATGGGGAGACCTCTTGCCTTTCTGTTCTCCCAATCACGGCTGTCTCTCCACATTCTCTGCATGGTGTGACAGACTTTTCCTGGGAAAACACATCATTAGCACATCTACTTATCGTAGACAGGGACCACAGACCAAAGTAATGATTGAACTGAAATCCAACTTGGTGAAGCCGGTTGAGTTTTTTACTGGGGTCACTCACAGGAAGAGGGGTGACTGAAATGTAGCTACCCCAGTGAAAAGCCCACCTCACCAGGGCCGGGGGGCGGTGGGGGGGAGGGCAGGGGCGCTGAAATCTGCATTCCTGGAGCTCTGCAGTTCATGCAGGCGCCCAGCAAGACTGAGAATCTCCTCTCAGCAGCTTTGCTGGCCAGAGTCCCTGCCCCGCACCACCGTTTATGGTTTCTACAACTTCGGCATTCTCAGATTGTCTACCTCCTGAGCCTCACAGCTGTCACCGTCTCCCCTTCCTGCCCTTCAATCAAGGGAAGCTGCCACACAGCATCCCTGACAGGTCCACAGACTTCTCCTGGGAAGCTGGTTGGACCGGCGGCGGCTCTAGGCTCAGCAGAGGTGGTGCACTGGCGCCACCTACTATTAGCTCCCGGGGCTTCCATGGAGTGCCAGGAAACGGACCGATACTTGGCTCTGCCTCTCTGGGGCACTTGAGGGAAGCAGAGGGCCCTCCGACAGGGTTGAAATCTTATCTGGACACTGCCTGGGATGGAGCTGTGGGAGTCTGGAGGAAACAGAGTGAGGAGTGCTGGGAATTGTCTGCAGGCTCAAGAGAGAGCCAATGCAGAATTACCCCTCAGACAGAAGAGCCTCATCAGGGGAGCACCTGTGACCTCGGGTGTGTGGAGCGCCATGGCCAGGCCTTGAGGTGGGACAGCATCAGTGGCCATGTGTGATGGGAGCCTGAAGGAAAAGCCGTCATGTCCCTAAAGGGGATTTCTGACTTTTATAGATTTCCAGGGAGAAGTAGCTTCCCAGTCAGGGTCACTGTTTGTACAATGAAACTCCATGACCAGAACACCCTGGGGAGGAAAGGGTCTATGTGGCTTATACTTCATCATCACCGTTCATCATGGAAGGAGGTCAGGGCAGGAACTCACACAGGGCAGGAACCTGGAGGCAGGAGCTGATGCAGAGGCCATGGAGGGGTGCTGCTTACTGGCTTGCTCCCATGGCTTGCTCAGCCTGCTTTCTTACAGAACCCAGGACCACCTGCCCAGGGATGGCCCACCCACAGTGGGTTGGACCCTCCCACATCAATCACTAATTAAGAAAATGCCCCATAGTCTGATTTTACAGAGGCATTTTCTCAATTGAAGCTCCCTTCTCTCACATATAGCTTGCCAAGTTGAGGTAAGCTGGCCAGCACAGGCGGGCAGTTTCACAGTGTGTGGTTTAGCCTGGCTTAGCATCCATGATTCCTGCAATGGATGGTCTAGACAGGACCATCAACAGTGCCATGAAGCTGCAGAGGCGGGAAGGGCTGGGCTTGCTCCTGCCTCCAGCTCTGACATCACCACAGGGACCTGTCAGCTCTGGAGCCTGATCTCTGCAGAAACTGGAGCATCTAACAGGAAGTGTGTGTTAATATTCTGCAGTTCTGGGGAGTGCTTCCCAGACCAGGATGGCATTGTGGAATTTCCCTTCCTGTCCTGTCAGTTACGGCCTTCAGTCTGTGAGAAGCACGCAACCGAGGAGGATTGCTCTTCTTCCCTGGTTTTAATTAATACAATGTTTTGTAAAAATTGAAAATACTCAAAATCAATAATAAAAAGTTATTTGAGGTATAAAATAAAACCTTAGAGTTCCTCAGATCTAATGGGCCCCTGCGATCAGGATTAACGTCACGGGAAGGTTTGGGAAGCCTACCTGGACTTCACCTGGGTGGATGGAGCAGACAGACAGACAACCTGGGAGGACAACCGCCCTCATGACTTATTCTCACCTCCCTTTCTCCTCTAGTTGAGCCCAAGGTGACTGTGTACCCGACAAAGACGCGGCCCCTGGACCACCACAACCTCCTGGTCTGCTCTGTGAGCGGCTTCTACCCCGGACACATTGAAGTCAGATGGTTCCGGAACGGCCAGGAGGAGAAGACTGGGGTTGTGTCCACAGGCCTGATCCGGAATGGAGACTGGACCTTCCAGACCCTGGTGATGCTGGAGATGGTTCCTCAGAGTGGAGAGGTTTACACCTGCCAGGTGGAGCATCCCAGTCTGACCCGCCCTGCCACAGTGGAGTGGAGTGAGTGGGAAGCTCCTGACTAGTGAATCCCTGCCCATGGGGAAGGGGGCGTGGTTTACCCGAGCCTATCAGCTCTCTGACCCTGGGAATCCCCGCCCACCACGGAGGGGCGTGGCTTACCCTGCCTGTCTGCTTTCTCTGTCCACACACTGTTTCCACTGGTCTGTGCTGTCCTCTCCTTCAGCACGGCTCACAGGGGCAGGTGTGTGATGCTTCTACAAGCACCTTTGCCCCCTGGGAAGTCCTTACCCCACCACACACTCTTCTGAACCTTCCAGTGACTTCACAGGTCCAGGGACCTGGTTGGCCTGGGCTGCATGGTGACAAGGAGCAGCCCAGGGTCGTGGCTGACCTCAGGGACATCCAGTCTCAGCTCTGCCTTTGCTTAGGTCTGTCACCCACAGGACTGTGGGGTCTCAGAGCTCAGAGACTTCCTGTCAGCTCAGGCGGCCATATTAAATCTCTTCATGGTGTGAACCTCTGATGTTTGATTGCTGTCAAACATCATCAAGAGTGTTCAATTCCAGCTCTTCTAGAACAGGCTTCTTTCTTGATCTCAAAGCTCTGAATCCCAAGATCCCAAGTGGAAACGGGATTTGGGCTGAAAACCTCTAAACATGGCTTCCTTTCTCAGGGGCGCAGTCTACATCTGCACAGAACAAGATGCTGAGTGGAGTCGGGGGCTTCGTGCTGGGCCTGCTCTTCCTTGGGCTGGGGCTGTTCATCTACTTCAGGAATCAGAAAGGTAAGGGGTCTGGTGGGGGCCAAGACTCCACAGCATTTCAGGGAAGAGCCATGGCTCTGTTCTCGGGATGTCACTGGCCCTGTGACCTCAGGTTTCAGTGGACTCTGAGCACAACAGTCTGTAGTTACTGGATTGAACCCTAAGTAGTGATAACATATGGAGATGGGAAAGTTAGGGTGATTCTGACTTGAGAACTGGGAACAGAGCAAAAATGAAGAAGAGCCACTGGGCTGGTGTGTGACTGA
Organism: Peromyscus californicus insignis; assembly: GCF_007827085.1. Taxonomy (NCBI): domain Eukaryota; kingdom Metazoa; phylum Chordata; class Mammalia; order Rodentia; family Cricetidae; genus Peromyscus; species Peromyscus californicus. The sequence continues at coordinate 2,931,788 of NW_026294491.1, forward strand.
GGCTTCCTGAGCCCCTCTCTCTGTCCACACTCCCCTCTGCCCTGGCTGCTGTGGGCTGTGGTGCCAGAGGAATCTCAGGTAGCAGCTCAGAGTCTGGGGACATGCGTCTGGGGACAGATCTGTCTTCATGCACTTACGTGTCTATTTTATTCTCTTTTCTAGGACAGTCTGGACTTCAGCCGACAGGTAATACCCTTCAGTCTTCCCTTAGAGACAGATCTGCTTCCCCTACAGTGTGGGCTGGGGTGTGATGGAGCCCAGACAGAAACACTGGGGAAGGTGTAGATCCCAGGGTCTGGCCGGGCGGTTCGCACTGAGCCTTGTTCCTGTACTTACTGAAGGCCTGTGCTCTGAAGCAGCGCTGACTTGGGGCTTGAGAAGTTCCTCTGCTCACGTCATGCTGTCAGGAGAGGCCTGGGGTGGTGAGAGAAGCCACTGCAGGGTCAGGTCTGGAAAGGCCACTGTCCCCTGTGCTCTGCAGGACTCCTGAGCTGAGGAGAGGTGCCAAGGCTGGAGGAAGGTGCTCCCCTGTCTCCATGGCATGAAAACGTGTCCTGCCTGGTTCGCATTCCTCCATTGACAGTGCTACCCAGGACCCGGCTCCTCCTGACCCTGGACCCTGCAGACCTGTGTTCCCTGTTCAGCCCCTAGCCCCAGTCTGGCAATCCCTAAGACAGAAGCGCCCCCCCCCCCCACCTGCCCTTTGCCCACTGCTGCCACAGTGCCTGCTGTCCTGGATGGTTTTATGTCAACATGACACAAGCTAAGTCATCAGAGAGGAGGGAACCTCAACTGAGAAAATGCCTCTCTAAGACTGAGCTATAGGCAAGCCTGTAGGACATTTTCTTAATTAGTGATTGATGGTTGAGGGTTGGGTGGTTCTGGATTCTGTAAGAAAGCCGGCTGAGCAAGCCATAAGGAGCAAGCCAGTAAACAGCACTTCTCCATGGCCTCTGCATCAGCTCCTGCTTCCAGGTTCCTGCCCTGCAGGAGTTCCTGTCCTGACTTCCTTCAATAATGAACTGTGTGGTAGTTTGAATGTAATTGGTCCCCACAAGCTCATAGGGAGTGGCACCACTAGGAGGTGTGGCCTTGTTGGAGTAGGTATGGCCTTGCTGGAGGAAGTGTGTCTTTGTGGAGGTGGGCTTTGAGGTCTCATATATGCTCAAGCCACACACTCAGTTCACTTTCTGTTGCCTGCAGGTCAAGATTTAGGACTTTCAGCTCCTTCTCCATTACTATATCTGCCTGCACCCCACCATGTCCCACCATGATAATAGACCAAACCTGTGGTGATATTGTGTCCCCCAATATATTGTGCACCCTAATAAACTTTTCTGGGGTCAGAGAACAGAGCAGCCACTAGATAGACATAGAGGCCAGAAAATGGTGGCACACATACTTTTAATCCTAGCATTCTGGAGGCAGAGATCCATCTGGATCTCTGTGAGTTCAAGGCCACACTGGAAACAGCCAGGCATGGTGACATACTCCTTTAATCCCAGGAAATGATGGCAGAAAGCAGAAAGGTATATAAGGTGTGAGGACCAGGAACTAGAGCGTTGCTAAGCTTTTAGGCTTTTAGCAGCAATTCAGCTGAGATCCATTCAGATGAGGACACAGAGGCTTCCAGTTTGAGGAAACGAGATCAGCTGAGCAGTTGGTGAGGCGAGGTTAGCTGTGGCTGGTTCTGTCTCTCTGATCTTTCAGCGTCACCCAAATACCTGGCTCCGGGTTTGTTTTTATTAATAAGACCTTTTAAGATTTGTGCTACATAAACCTCTAAAAATATAGGTCACCCCAATGAAATGTTTTTTTCTTTGTAAGAGTTGCTGTGGTCATGGTGTATCTTCACAGCAATAAAAGCCCTGACTAAAACAGAAGTTGGTACCAAGGACTGGGGTATTGCTGTGATAGGCCTGACCATGCTTTGGTTTGAAGGAATATGGACCTTGGGTTTTAAGTGGAAACTCTTGCCGTTGGGCGCCATTTGTAGCTGGAGTTATCTCCAGTCCCGCTCAGACCCAAGTAAACACACAGAGATTTATATTACTTATAAACTGTATGGCCGTGGCAGGCTTCTTGCTAGCTAGATCTTACATCTTAAATTAACCCATTTCTATAAATCTATACCTTGTCATGTGGCTCATGGCTTACCAGTTTCTTTACATGTTGCTTCTCATGGCGGTGGCTGGCAGTGTCTCCTGACTCAGCCTCCCACTTTCCAGAATTCTCCTCTTTCTTTGTCCTGCCTATACTTCCTGCCAGGCTACTGGCCAATCAGCATTTTATTTATCAACCAAATCAGAGCAACACATTCACAGCATACAGAGCAATCGATATCCACAGCGTAAGACAGACTGTAATAACGAAGAGTAAGTGAAGTAAACCCTTTATTCTCCATGTTGCTTTTGGTCAGGAATTTGGCAACAGCAATAACGAAACAATAGGACATAACAACAAATGACTGGATTTGCAGAAAAGGCAAATTCACTAAACTGAACAGGGAGATGATGAACGAATGCCTCCCCCCTCCCTTCCTCCCTCATTCCCTACCTTTCATACTTTCTCTCTGAGGCAGGGTCTCATGTAGCCCAGGCTGGCCTCCAACCTGCTATGTAGCTGAAGATGATCCTGAACTCCGGATCTACTGTGTTCACCTCTCAAATACTGGAACTTCAGGTGCATGTCCCCATGCCCGGCTAGTCTTCATCTTTTAAAACCCATTCTAATTAACTTTTAAAGTATATTGACACAGGCGACAAGATGAAGAAGACACTGTTTTGAAAGTTATCATACTTTCTAAAGGTCTCAGGGAACAGAAGTTATGTGCCATTTATTTTTCTCGGTGGTCCAGCAGTGAGTGGTACAAAACTTTGCAGAATTAGGAGCTTTGTGTAAGGGGAATCATAACCATACCAGCAACACTGCACTGGGTGGTTTTGTGTATCAACTTAACACAAGCTAACATCCTCCGAGGAAGGAGCCTCAGCTGAGGAAATGCCTGGATGAGATGCAGCTGTAGGGCATTTTCTCATTTAGTGATCGATGAGGGAGGGCCTAGCCCATTGTGGGAGGGGCCATCCCTGGGCTGGTGTCTTGGGTTCTATAAGAAAGCAGGCTGAGCAAGCCATGGGAAGCAAGCCAATAAGCAGCACCCCTCCATGGCCTCTGCATCAGCTCCTGCCTCCAGGTTCCTGCCCTGTTTGAGTTCCTGTCCTGACCTCCTTCAGCAATGAACAGCAATGCTGAAGTGTAAGCCAAATAAACCCTTTCCTCCCCAACTTGTTTTATGGTCACAGTGTTTCGTCACAGCAATAGAAACCCTAAGACGATCACTCACCAGGGTATAAGAATGTGTCCCTCTGAAAGAGGAAGGAATGGAAAGATGAACGGAAGGAAAGACAGACAGAGGGAGCCAGGGAGGAGAGAGACATGGAGTTAGGGAGCACAGGGAAGGGACTAAGCTAAGAGAAAGTGGGGAACATTTTTACATGGAGCGTGAGAGCAGGGTGCTCAGGAAGTGCATGTGAAATGGTCACAGCTTTGTCCCTCGAGTCAGTAAAGGGTGTCCACCCACAGCTACAAAGCAGAGGGTCTCAGAGCCCATACGCTGCACTCCCACAGGGACAAGAGTCCACAGTCAGCCTGGCCTTCTGCACAAGGGCTGGAGGAGGATTGGGAGTCATTGTCTGAGTCCTTGACCCCAGGTCACGGACTGTCCCTGCACTGGGCTTCTGCTCATCTGACAGGAGATACGTTAGGCTGGGGCCTGGAGGCAAAGTGATAGCCACGAAGATGCTCTGAGCTCTGAGCTCAGCCTGGTGCATTAGCCAAGCTGCTACTCTCCTGAAAGTGCTTCTCAAGAACAAAACCTGCTGGGTATGGTAGCCACACCTGTAACCCCAGCTCCTGGGAGACAGAGGCAGATGGATCTCTGTGAGTTCGAGGCCAGCCTGGTCTACATAGCAAGTTCCAGGACAGCCAGGACTACATAGTGAGACCCTGTCTTAAACAACAAAAATAAAACAAAACACATTTCCTGATGAAGCAATGCTGAAGAGATGCCATAGGCTGTACATACAGGTGTGCATATATAAATACACACACACACACACACACACACACACACACACACACACACACACACACACACGCACACACACGCACGCACACACAAACAATGATAACTAAAGAAGAGGCCCTGACTATGGGAGGAGGATGTGGAAGGAGTTGGGGGTGGTGACGTCGACGCAGGGTTTGTGTATGATGTTCTGAAAAAGATAAGACACGGAGAGAAACAAACCCGCACCCAGGCCGCTTGGAGCCTCACCACTCCACGCATAGTCTGCTGCTGTTTAATACTCAAGAATATTTCCTGTTTCTTCTTCCAAATTGTCCAAGGTTTCCTCAGATTTCTTTTTTCCAGAGAAATGGAAGGACTATGAGGCAACACTGGGTAGGTGTTTTATCTTCTCACGAACACAAAGCAGTTAATGTCGACCTTGACTCTCACAGTGCCACTCATGTCTCAGCTTTGTTGAGTCAAGTTTCACCCCCGACGGGACTCAGTGATGTGGTTCTCTGTCCTTTCCTTTCTAGGGGGGTTCTATTGTTTTTTTTTTTATACTTGTAATGAGGTAAGACCCATCAAACACTGAATTATCACTTTGGACAGCTCAAGCAGCCTTAGCACATGGGCATGTTGACAGCTCTCACTCCCAAAGCACTTTTGGAAAGTGCTGTTTGGAAGAAACCCAGTGTTAATTAAGAATACTTCCTCGTCCCCCTGGCCCAGCCCCTGACAACCACCAACCAGCCCTCCATTCTGTGAAGTTTTGGGGATCTGTGTGAGAGCCAACCTGTGCCAACAGCTCCTCCTTTGGGCATCCGGGTCAACACTGTAACAGAGTGGGGATATCACACTTTAGCCGTTTCTCTATAGGCAGACATTGGTCCCTTCCCTTAGCTATTGTGGATAGTGTTGATTTTGGAGTTCTTGTACGGTATGTTTCTGAATACTTGTTTTCAAATTTGGGGAGCCATGTAAGTTTTGGCTCAACTTCCCAGAACGTTTCTCAAAATTCTAGAGGCCTTTTTCAGAGCACTGTTATTATTCAGACAGAAATACAGAGCGAATAAAGTTGCTGGGGCTGGAGAGAGGGCTCAGCGGTCAAGAGCGCTTGTTGCTTTTGCAGAGGACCAGGGTTCATATGAATGGGTAAAACTGCTGCTGGATCTTCCCTGGATTCTCAAATACAAAGACAAATCTGCACGTACCTGTGGAGGTTGGAGGATAACCTTCAGGAGTCTGTTCCCACCTTCCACAATGTGAGCTCCAAGGATCAAACTTGGGGGATCAGGGTTAGCTGCAAACACTACCCAGCCAGCCTGAGAAGGTCTGTTTTCAGTGCTACAAGGCCATTTTTATTGCCTTTAGAGTTAATATCCTATTTCTCAAGTGCCTGGGTTTTTATTTAAAATATATGATTTTAAATTGAAAAAACACATGTATATGAGGGTTTCATGTGCTTGTACATCTGTGTACCATGTGTGTCTTGATGCCTGAGGATGTCGGAAGAGGTTGTAGATGGCTGCGAGTCACTGGAAATTGAACCGGGGTCCTCTGGAAGAACAGCCAGTGGTCGCCACCACTGGGCAATCCCTCCAGTTTCATTAAATATATGACCTAATGATACATGGAAAAGGACAAAGCAAGATCCTTCTGGAACTGTGAAGCGGGAGCAGAGGAAAGAACAAACTTCAGATGCGCAGGAAGCATACTACCCAGGGAAACGGAGGACGCAAAGAGGAGAAACGGAGTGGTGTCCAACAGTTAGAGTTCACCAATGAAAGGGCCGATGAGACTGCAGCCAGTGGACCAGGAAGGAACACCTCCCCTCCCCTCCCCTCCCCTCCCCTCCCCTCCCCTCCCCTCCCCTCTGCATCTTTCCTGTTTCGTGAACAGCGTCCCCTCCCATCCCCATCCTTCCCTGGGTGAGTCGTTGGTGGTTTCAGGAAATCCCCAGCTAAGTTCTGTATTGGCAGGAGACTGAAACGGCTTTGTGTTCCCGACATAAATCCTAGGGTGTCTCCACACCTGGGGCAGCATTTATCACCGAGCTAGAAGGAAGCTTAAGACTCACAAATCAGCCTTTTGCTCCTGAGAGCTGTAGCAACGTGTAGTGGGAAATAACCCCACAAACAAGGGGCCACTCTGGACTCTGCACAAAACGGGTCATAAAAATCTCTGTTGCAAGGTTCACGGGCTTACTCAGTCGCTGTTATGAAACCTCAGCCCACAAACAGCTGGGCAGAGTCTGCTGCCTGAGTACTTACTGTAGCCAGCAGCCGCTTTAGTACACCGCTAAGTAAAACAGACCAAAGCAACACAAAGTCTACCAGACAAATTAGTTTGTTCCAGTTGAATCTTATTCTAGTTCTGTTTTAGCGGCAGCTTACGTGGTTCAAAGACTGTATTCTTTTCCAAATTACAGAATAAGATACTAAAATTTGGGGCTGGCTCAGCGGTTAAGAGCACTGGCTGCTCTTCCAGAGGACCAGGGTTCATTCCCAGCACCCACATGGCAGCTCACAACCATCTGTAACTCCGGTTCTGGGGCTCTGACCCCCTCTTCTGGCCTCCGTGGACACTGTACTCGCATGGTGCACAGACATGCATGTAGGCAAAACACTCATACACATAAAACAAATAGATTTTTTTTTTTAGAAAAAGGACATAAAAATTTTAAAATGATAAGTAGAATAGGAAGTATATTAACTATGTCTCAGCTTATGGGGTGTATTCACGGTATGTTTGGCAGGTGCTCAAATCGACTCCTTTTGTTGAGTCCTCAGGAATTTTTATTAACATGTATCATGCTTTGATTCCATTCATGAGAACAGGCAGTGTGAGTTTCAAACACCTTTAACGATCCTCCTTATCTCCAGGTTCCATGTGACAAGCAAAGTAACTGAAAGGGGCCCCTGGGAGCCCCACTTTATAGCTGCTCCCTGAGAAGCGTAAGTGAAACAGAAGCGGAGGGGCAGGCCTGAGGAGCCGAGCGGGTCAGCTGAGACACCTGACTGGCAGGTGGCAGCAGATCCAAACTGGACTCGGGGAGGACACCCAGGTGTGGGACCCCCTCTGTGTCAGAAGCAGACTGTGAGTGGTGGCTACTGACTGAGAACACAGGAGAAGCAGTAGTTTTTCCTCCTGGGTTCTCAGCAGTGTCTAACGTGACTACCATCTCACCATGGTTTTCATTTATAGATGTTAATTTGGATCTTTAGAAAAAGCAAATCACGCCTGCAAAAACATTATTCAACGTTCAGTCACTATGACTTCTATGGGGTTGATACTGATTCCGACGTAACAGTTCTGCCCAACTGTGGCTTGTCGACCATCTCTTCATCCTGAGAGGGATATTTTCCTGCTCTTTGCCTGGTCATTTTTTATTTAGTATCAGGCACCATGAATTTTATCTTGTTAAACTTTGTTCTGGAGTGAAACTAAGATATTTTATGCAAGGTCTCCATGCCTTTGGACCCAATGTCCGAAGAATGCTCAAGGTTTTCTGGTCTGGCCAATAGCAGCGGTGCACATTTGAGACACTGTTTCCTCCAGGTGTTTCTTACCGTTGTTGTCCACAGCTTCGACTGGACTGGAAGAAAATGAGCCGCCCTCTCCCTCTGCTGACACACTTACCAAGAATTGAAAGTACTCATTTCTCTATTAATTTTTTTTATTATTTTAACTATGCATGTGTATGTGAGTGTGTGTGTGTGTGTGTGTGTGTGTGTGTGTGTGTGTGTGTGTGTGTGTATGTGTGTGTGTGAATATGCATGGGAGTGCAGTTGTCTGTGAAAGCCAGAAAAGAGTGTCAAATCTCCTGGAGCTGGAATTACAGGCAGTTGTGAGCCTCCTGGCCTGGGGGCTGGGAATTATCTCAGGTCCTCTGCAAGAACAGCTCTTGCTCTTGGTCACCAAGTCCTTCCTCCCACCCCTATTTCCCTTATTAACAGCTTAGGCAACATGATAAATTTCTCTCTCCACCTTCAACAAGAGAAATACCTCAATATTTCTCACTCATTCGGATCCCCAGATGCTCATGGCGTTGATGTCACCATGTTTATTGGAACTGAACTTTGACTGACAGTTATTTTCTGCTCAAATCACCACAGCATTTAAGATGTAGCTTAGATTGCTATCAAGTTAGAGTTTGTTTCTCTATCAATATTTGAAAGGCCATTCTTGATATTTTAATACAGATGTGCTGTTTTCATTTTGAGAATCATGAGGTTTGTTTAATTTTTAATCCCTTTGAATATTGCTTTAACACTGTGCTCAACAGCACCCATTCAGAAGTTGTTTACTGCCAGTTCTTTATGAAACATGCGCAGTGTTAAAAAAAAGTGTGGAGCAAGTTCACGGAATAATTTTACTTACGTTAAGTCTAATATTATAGTTGCTATAATTTTACAATGGCAAGGTTTGCCTTTGTGGGGTCATTTCATAGTAATTCAGTTAAGAGAGTTGGTTGTCCTGGTTTGGTTCTCTGTTACTGTGGTGATGACCACGACTGTGGTGGTTGGAATAAGAATGGCCCCCATAGGCTCATATGTCACCAGGGAATGGCATTGTTTGAAAGGATTAGAAGGATTAAAGGTGTGGCCTTGTTGGAGGAACAGTGTCACTGGGGGTGGGTTTTGAGGTTTCAAAAGCCCAAGGTCTCCCTCAAGGCCTGCAGACCAGGATGTAGTGCTCAGCACTGCTCCAGCGGCATGCTTGCCGCCATGCTCTCTGCCGTGAGGATGATGGACTAAGCCTCTGAAACTGTAAGCAAGCCCCCAATTAAATGCTTCCTTTTATAAGAGCTGTTTGGTCATAGTGTCTCTTCACAGCAACACGACAGTGACTAAGACAATGGCCAAGAGCGTTTTGGAAAGGAAAGGGATTATTACTTCATCTCACAACTCTCAGATCTCACTCTATTAACAAGGGAAGGCAGGGCTGGAACTCAGGACAGGAACCTGGAGGCAGGCCACCAAGGAACGTTGCTTACCAGCTTGCTCCACAAGGCTTGCTCGGTTTGCAGGACCACCTTCCCAAGGGTGGAACCATCTACAGTGGGCCAGGTCTTCCCACACTGATCATCAATCAAGAAAATTCCCCACTGCCTGGCCTACAGGTCAGTCAGACAGAGAGAATTCCTCAACTGAGGATCCCTCCTTTCAGACGACTCTAGAGGAGCCAAATTGACAAACACCTAACCAGCACATTGCTGGCCGATAGCACATCAGATACAAACAAAGAATAACACAAGGGGACTGTGCCCAGAGCACATTATACATTTGCACGAGAATGGCCCTAAATGATGATGATGGTGGTGGTGGTGGTGGTGATGGTGGTGGTGGTGGTGGTGGTGGTGGTGGTGGTGGTGGTGGTGATGATGATGATGGTGATGATGATAATGGTGATGGCGGTGATGATGGTGGTGGTGGTGGTGATGATGATGATGGTGATGATGATGATGATGGTGGTGGTGGTGGTGGTGGTGGTGGTGATGTTGGTGGTGGTGATGATGATGATGATGATGGTGATGGTGCCACTGGTGTATAAGCAGGGAGCAAATGTGCCATCAGATTCAAGAAGCCATGGATTAATTTATCTTAGGAATATTTAAACAGATTTATATCAAAAAAAGAAAGGAAGACTATTAACAATCATAACACCATGCACAACACAAACTGTCTTCTTTGCTGATAGTCTGAGAATCTTGATGTCTAGAAACTGGACACAGAGGCTCACGGAGTCTCAGGTAAGAGGCCTCCCAGCCAGAGGTCCCTGTGCCTGCCCAGGAGGACCAGAGTCCTGGGCTGCAGTACCTGCCCATCGAGTTCTTTGTTCACATCACTTGGGACTGTGTGATGGAGAGAGGTCCATGTGATTACATTTGAAGTAAGGATAGAGTGATCCCTGGAAACTGGCCTGGGTGAAGGAGAAGATGTGGGTCTCATCAGTCATGTTGTAGAAAGAAAGGTCATTGTCCTCGTGATCCAAGAAGATTGCAATCTTCAGTGGACGAGTGTCCAGCAGCAGAGCCTCTTCCAGAGAAACGTTTTGGGAACAGAAGGTAAGAGCCCTGTATTCATCTCCCTTCTTCTCCAAGACTCTGAATTTCTTCACTAAGTCTCTGGGTGGTGCATCCTGAGTGTACAACTCATAAACGCCTAGTGTCCATTCCTCAGTGTCCCCAATATCCACCTCCCAGTAGTATCTCCCCAACATGAAGCCTTCCTGGTACAGTGTGATGATGTTGTGGTCTACTTGCGGGTTGCTGAGGGATGGATCCGCTGTCTCCTCTCTGCTGCTCTCTTCTGTCTTTGGGCCAGATTTGTCCTGGTGAGGTACTTCATGATTTATCATCACAGGAGCTGGGAGGAAAAGGAGGAGGGGTGGAGGAGGAGGGGTGGAGGAGGAGGGGTGGAGGAGGAGGAGACTAAACCAAAATTGCAATGTCCATATACCAATAACTCTGTGTTCAAAGTTAGCGTTGTTGTGTAGGAGGCTACTGGGTGGGTGACGTTTTTTTTTTTTTTTTTGGTTTTTTGAGACAGGGTTTCTCTGTGTAGCTTTGCGCCATTCCTGGGACTCACTTGGTAGCCCAGGCTGGCCTCGAACTCACAGAGATCCACCTGCCTCTGCCTCCCGAGTGCTGGGATTAAAGGCGTGCGCCACCATCGCCCGGGTTGTGGGTGACGTTTTAAGGAAACTGGGTGTGGAGAGCTGGTGGGACAACGTTCCTGAGGTGTTGGGCCATGTGCCCTCACAGTGCATTCTGAGCTCTGCATCCCATTCTATCTTGTCTATGCTACTGTAAGGTCTTGGGAGAGCGTGGAGTGAGCCAGGACTTGATAAATCGGAGCCTTGCTCCTCTCTTATGGAAGTGCTGGTCACAAGCTGACCTCACAAAATGAAGCTGAGTGTTCTTGCCCCTTGGCGCAGTTAGGCGCCTCCTCAGTAAGGAGCCATGGTTCTGTCATCCAAGCCCAGTGGATCCCACAGACAAGAATGCTTGGCCAGTGTGTGGAGAAGGGAACAGAACCAGCGTGGTTGAGCCTGGCATTGGCCTGCAGCACAGAACCACACAGCAGGGTCCCTTCCTCCCTGCCTCACTCTCAGTCTCAACAAGGAAGTCACCAACACCAACACACAAGACACCAGAGGGGAGAGTGGGGGGCTGACATGCTCAGCTGAAAACAACAGGAGCAACCTCAGGGCTTGAGGCAGATAAGAGCAGATGGACTCACCCAGCTGGAACAGTTCCTTCCTCCAGTCTGGAAGAGAGCAGAGCAGACAGATGGGGAGCCGCACCCAAGGAATGAATAAGAGACTCACGTCCCCGGTGCGTTCTCCCCCCACTCGCTTCGTCACTGAGTCCCTCAGACTTTCTAGTGTCCAGAAACTCCCACAGGCAGGCGGCTCTCTGTGCTGACTCAGGGACTGCTCCCTAGAGACTCAGTGCTGGGGGTGGGGAGTAGAGTGAGGGTGGGGGTGGGGATGGGACTGGGGTAGGGATGAGGTGTGAGTGGGGATGCAGCAGGGGTCAGGATGAGGTGGGGGTGTGGATGGGATGGGGTAGGGGTGAGGGTGGGGGGGTGCTCAGTTCCTCTTGCTCAGATGCTGTTGGGCCTCAGGTTTTATTCAGAAGTTAGATACGTGCATAGCCTTGGGAGGAGGAAAGACAAGGACTTTCACTTCTTAACAGACACAGCACCGTGGTCTCTCGCTGAACCTCCCTCCATCTAATGTGTAGAGCCATGAGGACAGGCATCAAGAAGAGCAGCTGCAAATGCAGTCCCTCCTCTGTGTCCTGCGGTGGAGGAGAACGGCGGAGCCCTGGCTGCCTGAGCCCCTGTGCTCCATCCTCAGCATTCAGCTTCCTTCGTCAGAACCACAGGAAGTTTTAAAAAAATATTTGTTTTTTAATTTTATTTTATGTGTCTGAGTGTTTGCCTACATGTGTGTACGTGCACTACATGAGTGCAGTGCTGGCAGAGGCCAGAAGAGGGCATTGGATCCCCTGGGACCAGAGTTACAGATGGTTGCGAGCTGCCATACACGGGCCATGGGAACTGAACTCAGGTTCGCTGTAAGAGTAGCCATTGCTACTGAGCCGTCTCCCCAGCCCCGATTGGAACATTTCAGAGCAAATCGTTAAAGTCTCACCAGAAGCTGCTTACTGAGCTGTCCATCACCCTGGAGGGCCCACCTGTCCGTCACCCTGGAGGGCCCACCTGTCCGTCACTCTGGAGGACCCACCTGTCCGTCACCCTGGAGGGCCCACTCCTCTCCTCCTCAGGGCACTCAGGCTGCCTGGAACAGCTTGGTTTCTAGCTTATGTTCCTTGGGGACTTTCAACCTCCACAGGGTCAGAGATGACAGCGCCACCTACGCGTGGCACAATGTCGGATGTATGGAAATTGCACAGATGAGATCAAGGAATGACCTAACATGTTTGTGAACATCACATTACACACACACATCACACATATACTCACCCACACATCACATATACATTTAGTCTATACACACATCGCACACACTCAGGCACACATCACATGCATACTCACACACACATACACACACTCACATACACATTACACACTCACATACATGCACACACATACATCATCACTTACACATGTGCACACACTCATGCACACAGCACACACATATCACACACAGTCACACACACATCATACACACTCATGCACACAGCACACACACACATATACACACACATACTTCATGTGCATGCACACTCTCACACATATCACACACACATCATACACACTCATGCACACAGCACACACACACATATACACACACATACTTCATGTGCACACACACTCACACATATGCACACACATCACACACTCTCACACTTACACACATCACACACATGCATATACACACACTCATACACATATCACATAAACACACACAATAAGTGACTAGTTCTCTCTCCTTTTTCCTAGCTACAGAAAATAGCTGAACCCCCGGCACAAATGACCCCAGCTTGCCGGGCACGTTTGCACACCTGAAATCCTGGCATTTGGGAGGCGGAGGCAGGAGGCCTAGGAGCTCAAACCCAACCTTAGCTCACAGCACGTGATCCAGCCCCAGTTGTGCGAGGTCCTGCCTCAAAAAAAGTTGTTTGTTTGTTTTTCAATTTGCAAGTCAATGGTCATTAAAGTGTGCATGTGTGCATGTGTAAGAGCACGTGTGTTTAAGTTTCCCGATGTGCATGTGTAAGAGCACGTGTGTTTAAGTTTCCCGGTATTATGCCCATTGTTTTAGAGTTGCTGGCAAGATTCAATGCCCACTCGTCACTTACCAGGGTACAGCAGGGCTTTCTTCCAATCTGCAACAGAACAGACCCAAGACAGCTGTGTACTGACTTGTGGCCTCACATGACCCCCTTTTCCTCTCCATTTTCCACACCAGTCACCATTAAACCTTTTAGTCCCCCTGCGCATCCCACGAGGGTACGAGGGGGTGTTGGCATCAGGGCGACCAGGATGTAGGACGCCTGGTCTCTTACCTTCTCTGTACAGCGCCTTCCGCCGATCTGAAAGAAACAACAGTCGATGAGTGGCCGGAGTGGCGGGAAAGAGAAGCAAATGCTACCGAGGGGGAGGAGAAGCCCACTCACCCAGGTCGGTCTGGAGCTCATCTGAAAGAGAGGAAAGACTGTGTGTGTAAGATCCATCAAACTGGGTCTCAGCCCCCCTGAGTCTGGAGAGTAGCTAAATGAATTAGGGTTGGCTTTCCCTTAGGGGCCCCATAATCAAGGAGATGAGCATGCGCACATGGCCACTGTAAACCCCTAAGGTGCCAAGGGAGTTTGAAGTGTCTTAGGGCTTCTTCTCAAGCAGATTCATAGGAAGAGAGCCAGGCACCAGGGAAACAGTTGCACCCTCTGGAAGAAGGGTAGACTGTGGGTGTGGGAGGGGTGGGGTGTGGGACGGTGGGACTGTGAAGAGCAGGGTGTGAAGGCACGGGCTCTGGTTTGAGGCCACACTTCAGAGGCCTGATGTCCACTGGTCCTCTGGTCCTCTGCAATGACTCTCCGCTCCCTAGCTCCCTCGATCCCCCAGCCTTTCTGCGAACCTCTGACTTACTCGGCTTTCCCCATTTTTACCTCTGATCTTCCGGGCGGTTTCCATTTCCTGTCTCATCTGGTCCGTTTTGTGCAATTCTTCTTTCCTTTTCTCCACCTCTCGCCTTTTGGCTTGATGCTCTTTCCAGCCGGCAAGGCTGGTCCCACTGAGCAGGACCAATAGTATGGGGAGCAAGCAAGCCAGAGCTGTTCTCCATGGAGAATTCCTGGGGAAGAAGGGCTCTGACAGAGTGCATGCAGTCGGTCAGAAACTGGCCTGGAGGCAGCTCCCTTCAGCTCTCCCCTTCTCTCCTCTTCCCCCTTCCCCTTCCCCAGCCCAGGAGTCTGGCCCTCACTGACCTGGGAGGGAGATGGTCTTTGCTTTTTCCTGGTCGTGGAGGGGATTTTGGATGGAGCAGATCACGTCACCCACAGCTCTATCTGTGACCAAAAGAGATGTTTCCACGTGGAAGAGCCGGTCTCTGTCTTGGGCCTGTGATTCAGAGGAGGACGGTAGGGTGTTCCCCGAAGGGTCTCTCCATTGGACAGTGGGTTTTGGGAACCAGCCACTTGAGGAACAGGACACTCGGATCCCATTGTTCTCAATCCCTGTCATTCGAACAAGAGGGGCAGAGCCTAACCCTGAGGAGAGAAGACACCTGCTTGAGGCCCGAGGTTCCTGGAGAGCAGAGTGCGTGAGGGAAGCTGACCTCACGGTACTGCAGAGCAGCCTGGGACTCAGAGGTCAGCCGAGTCTACCCTGAGACTCAGTTTGGTCTCAGCTCACTGTCTTTGCATGTGCTTGGACTTGGAGAGGTTAAAGGTCATTCTAGGAAAAGTTAAAACTTGAAAATGGGTCTACTTGTATTTTCTGTCTTGATTTACTGGAAGTTAACGTCAGAGGTGTCTGTGTTCCTACTGAATAATACTTTATGGGGTCTCTCAAGATATCAAAACAGGCTCAGAAGGTTGGTGAAGTACATCAGCCAGCAGAGTGTTTGTTGTGTAACCAAGGATGACCCAAGTTCACCTCCCCAAACCCACATGAAAACCTGGACGTGGAGGCACAAGCTTGGGGACCAGAGACAGGTGGGTCCCTGGGGATCCCTGACCATCCAGCCTAGCTGAGTTGAGAGTCTTGTCTCAGAAAACATGGTGGACAGTGATCTGAGGCTGACCTCTGCCTTCCACATACACAAATATACACATATGTGCACCCCCCCCACCTTTGGTTCAGAAATGTGAAGCCTGTGATATTAACCTCTGATGGTAGACAGTCTCACTCTCACTGGATGTTGCAGGGAATGGATATATCACAGATATATCAACACATCCAGGATCACAGGCAGCTCCAGGTTGGGCGTAAGGAGAGTTACGGGCAGTTGGCTCTTTGTCTTACTTCACAACCAACACCCTGTGCCAAGCTCACATACCTATGACATGCAGCTCCACGGTGGCCTCTTGGGAGGTGAAGCCATATGTGACTAGACAGTGATAGAGGCCGTCGTCAGAGGCCTGGACCTGCTGTATTTGCAGAGCCACACTTCCCGTGGCAATGGCGTCTCTCGACAGCTGGGTCCTGCCTCGGTACTCCGGCATCTGCACATCCTCTTGCTCCTGTCCATCGTGGAACACCAGCACAGCTGGGGTGAGCTGGGCACGATACCAGCGGACGTGCATGAGGGATGCACTCTGTACAGGTGACAGCTGGCAGGGCAGGGTGACATCAGTCCCCAGCAGGACCATAATGGGCTCAGCTGGTCCCCTCACAGAAAACTGAGACACTTCTGGGGACCGGAGACAGATTGTGGAAGTCAGTTAGAGACATGAGACTTCAATCCAGTATTTTCATAGTTAGGGAACTAAACGTATTTCTCTTTGTACTACTTTTAAAAAGTATTAACTTTTAAGTTGGGTGGTGGTGGTAACTGCCTTTAATCCCAACACTTGGGAGGCAAAGGCAGGTGGATCTCTGTGAGTTCAAGACTAGCCTGGTCTACTGAGTGAGCTCCAGGACAGCCAGGGCTACACAGAGAAACCCTGTCTTGAAAAAAAAATGTATTAAAATTTAATAGATAAAATTTTAATAGTTATATAAATGCATACAAATACCTTGGTCTCTGTGTATATATGTATGTGTATGTGTGTATATATGTGTGTGTATGTATGTGTATGTGTATATATGTTTACGTGTGTGTTCTTGGGACTTTTACAACACCAACACTTGTTCAGAAATGTCAGCGTCTTCAGTATTTATAATCTACTGACGTACACGGCCTTACCTCATTGTACAGTTTAGGAAAAGGACATTCTTCAGATAGGTCAACAGAGCCAAGATCACAAAAGCTGCGGAGGAGGCTCTGGGTTGAGGAGAGGTCAGGCAGGGACAGCTGTGCTGGGGAATTCTGTGTGATCTTCGAGTTGGCAGCCCTGGTCATCACCCCAGACAGAATGATGCTCCTGATCACAGTGGCCATTGCTAGCCAGGGGCCAGGCTCTTTTCAGTTCCACATTGCTTCCAAACGTGGGGTGCCTCTGTGCCTCAGAGGGTGTGTGTTCTCATCTACCTAACAATGGGTGTCAGTGTACATATAGGTCGTATATGTACGGCTTGGAAAGACTGTTCCACTTCTGTGAAGCCACAGTATGGTGGGGCATCATGGTTTCACATGAACGCAACCATTATGCATCAGTTTTGGCAATGGAGGACTTCCAGCTGTTCAGTACATGGTTAGCTGTGCCCTATTTATTTACTTTTAACAATCCATACCATTATAGTCAAGCTTCTCCGAATGGGTGATATTCACAGCGCTTCCACCTTATTACTATAAACAATCCTGCAATAAACTTCACACACATGCAAGCATGTGATACAAACATATGTATGCACATATGAATACATACATCCATACATACACAGGACCCCCCACACACACATGCAAGTGTTTTTACACAAAAATTTACAGAATTTTGAATCAGCATTTATGGATATTAGTGTTTTCTGGTGGACCAGTTGTCTAGGATGTAAAGTGCCCTGGGCTTCATTTGGATTTTCATATTTACCACCTGACATCAGATTCAGGAGATAATTCCTGACTATGATCCACATGATCTCTCTGAGTTCTCTCTAGAGTCTGGGAACTTCATCCAGAGTTTGTTTTTGCTTTATGAAGGAAGGGCCAGTGTCCCAAAGAGAATAAATGACTTATTCAAGGTCACAACCAAGAATTCTGAATCCAAACTCTTTATTCTCCTATGTCCACAGACACTGCCCCCACACAGTGGCCCAAACCCTCAAACCATAAACCAAACTAACCACATGCACACAGAACCCCTAATGCATGCCTTCCCTGCCAGTGTCTCAAACCCTGGAACCATAAGCCAAGCTAAGCAATTCCTCTTTAAACTACTTCTTGTCTGGTAGCTGGCCCCAGCAAGGACAAAACTGACACACGCTGTGAACCTCACGAACGATATCTCAACAAACAGATACTGGAGGCGTTAACAGGCTAAACTCACCCACACTTAGTGAAGGTTTAGGTAAATATCACAGTTCTGAGTTTTACAAAAACTACCCAAAGGATCTGAAAGGACTTTTTCTTGGCTGAGTGATTGCATTTACCTGAGAGAAGCCATTGAAAACACACAATAAAACACAGAGCAGGAGGCAGAACACTAACCTCCTGAGACGCCGGTGGACATCAGGAGGAGCAGAGGGAGGAGACAGCAAGCTAGAGGGAGAACCAGGGAGCCCTTCATCTCCAGAGGGGAAGGTCAAGTCTAAGTTCACCTGTAGGAAGGCAGCAGGTGGAGGTTCTCAGGAAAAATCCCCAGTTCAAAGGCTTAACGTTATGCACAGGTTTCTAATAGTGTCTCCCACAAAAACCTCAAGACAAAACCCACCAACCCCACTCCTTCCCAAGGCCCTTCACATCCTCTCTTTATTCTGAAGGCATGGGAAACTGCCAAACATTTTCTGTGCTGGGGGGAGGGGGACTTTCTTGCCTTTCTGTGGGTCCATGGTCTCACAGGGGATCTCGGAGCTGAATTCCCTGAGTTCAGAGTAGGGCAGCGGAGTTACATAGGAAGAAGACCACTCCCACTTCCAGTCTATCATTACTTCTTTCACTTATTTATTTATTCTTTTATTTGTTCATTTACTTATTTCCCAATAAAGGGGCCATTTCTCACTACATCCTCATGACTTCAATCCCCCTTTCTTCAGGCCTACACCTCCCTTGGACAGACCACTCACAGGCACGAACTCCCCACTCACCGTCTGGACAGTGCTGTGGGTCGCTGGAAGCTCCTGGGATCCTCAGTGAGTGATCTAAAGTCTGGTCCCAGAGACCGTCTGCGCCTGTGTCACTGTGATCAGCACCCAAGGGTGTGGCTGCTGGGGCCGGGGTGTCGGATTTTCAGAGGCATTCTTCACAAGGAGGGCACAGGGTTTTCCCCGGCTCTGGCTTTAGAGTTTCTCCTAGAGGAGTCTAGGAGGAAGCCGCAGCCATCTCCAGCCCTTCAGTTACTTCAAGAGTGGAAATAAAAGCACAAGGGACTTTGCACTGGGCTGAGCCGTAGAATGAGCACAACTGTGAACCACTTTGGAGACTTCTCACTGTAAGCTGCCTCCTACATTACCAGGGAGAGGCAATCAGGTCTGATGTTCAGATCTGAGGGTCACTAGCACGGTTAATTGATTGAGAGACTAAAGTCGAACATGCTTCCCCTACTCCATGACTGACTTCTGACAGTATGTGTAGAGCCTCGGTTACGTGAACAAGACCATGTCTCAAACAAAAACAGAATGACAGCAGACCAGAGGGCTCTGCCAACTCTCAATAGACTTGCATTTTAAAAAATGTATTTCGTGTGTATGGGTGTGTTGTCCGCATGCATGTGTGTGCACCACATGTGTGCAGAGTGCATGGAGGACAGAAGGGGATGTCAGAGGCCCAGCACCAGCGTTACAGGCAGTTGTGACTAGACCTGGGTCCTCTGCAAGAGAAGCCAGTGCTCCTAACTGCCTAGACATCTCTCCAGCCCCCCAATTTTGCATTTTCATACTCTACTGTATTTTGTCACCACTTGGCAACTGCTGGAAATCACATGGTCTTAGTGAATATCTCCATTTAAAAGGGAATCATTTTCTTCAAATGGTTTCTCCTGAAAGCTTATTTTTCATTTTTAAGTTAGCATGTGATACATAAAATTTTGTTAGAAAATGTCTGTCTGTACTTGCTTCATCTTGTAAGTCTCTTATGACTTGCTTGTGGATGTTCAGCCTTAGATCTAGAATTTCAAGGTATAAATTAGTGTTTTCTTTCTTCCCTTTTAAAGAATTATTTTATTTTTAATTATGTGTGTGTTGTGCATCTCTCTCTCTCTCGTGTGTGTGTGTGTGTATGTGTGTGTGTGTGTGTGTGTGTGTGTGTGTGTGTGTGATTGTGTGTTTGTGCACGTGAGCACAAGTGTCTTTGGAGTCCAGAAGAGGCCATCAGATCCCATGGAGCTGGAGTTACAGGCAGTTGTGAGCTTCCTGACGTGGGCGCTGGGAACCAAACTCAGGTCCCCTGGAGTAGTGTGTGCGTTTAGCCATTGAGCCGTCTCTCCAACTGTCATTCTGAGCAGGAACGGTAATTGTTCCGGAATTCACCGGCTTGAAGGACAGGAAGCTTTTCTCTCCTTGCTCACGACATGGGAGTGAGATGGAAGGGCCCAGCTGAGGACTGTCCATGCTGTGTATACTGGATGAGGCGGATTTAATCAATGTCCATGGAGGGCCTGGGTGAATGAGAATCAGAAAGTTGAACCGTTCACGTCTTTTGTTTTAGTGAATGAGAGAACTGACCAGGAGGTGACAATGTGTGAAAGCATCAGGTAAATTCATGGGCCTGGAGCAGACATTGTGAAAGAACTTGCTAGCACTTGGCTAAAAGGCTGTGTTGTAGATACCCTTGTTTCTCATATGTGGTGAAGGAATATACCATCTCAGGAAGGGGTCAGAGGTCTCCGGCAGTCTCAGAACTGATCTCAAGATTATCACAGCACTTGCCATTATCTTTATCAGGTGATTGAGATCAGAGTACGCGGCCACATCTGACCTTTAGAAGCAGTTGGTTGGGTGTGTAGCGTGCTTATCTTCTGCCCACTTCACCTGGTTGGTTAATCATGTATTTGCACTCATCTTCCATCCGCTGCTCCCTCAGCGTCCTCTGTTGTTCTTTACTATGGCTAACCCGGGCTTTCTCGTTTCTACTTTGGACTCCCACGGCTATGTTCTTTCAGGAGGTTGAAGTCTACTTAGAGCTGGTTCTTGCTGCTTCTGCTCGATCTGTCCCACTTCCCTTAGGACCAAGTTCATGCACATGCTTGTTTCCATTTTCCTAAGAGCGTGTGGCAGTGCTCCTCAAACAACTCTGGGAAGACGGACTGTGCCGCAGAGTGTTTGCTGCGGTCCAGAGCTTTGTCCTCCTTAACTGGCCGTGGTGTGGTGGCAAATATCACTGGAGGGATTATAATTTTTAGTTAAAAAATGATGCAGTCAAATTTCATGATGTTTCCTCCATCCAAGAAATAGGGGAGTGAACCCAGGAGAGCTTATATGAGCTTTAAAGGCAAACTCATATGCACTCTTAAAATGAGCATGTCCATCATTTGGGGATACTGGGTCCTTCCTGTGTTCTGGCATTGCTGTTTTCATGTGGGTGCTGGTTACATGGGTCCCACTTGTAAGGACATGAAGATGAGACGTGATGGGAAGAGAAAAGGAATAGATTGCAGATAAAAATGAAAGCCACTAGGACTCCTTGTGGACTCACGCAGCTGTTTTTATTGTTCACATAATCTCCACTAGGGGATTAAAAAAGCGAATTTAGGGAAGAATTACAGAGTGTGGTGTTTTGGATGAGAATGCCACAGCTTGCATGCTTGGGTGCTTGGTCCCAAGCTGGAGGAACGGTTTGGAAGGATTAGGAGGCGTGGCCTTGTGGGAACAACTGTCGCTGGCCTGGTTGGGCCTTGAGGAGTCAAAAGTCCATGCCTCTCCTAGTTAGCTCTCTTCATCATCCTTGTGGCTCAGATGTGAGCTCTCAGCTACTGCCCCAGTGCCAGCCTGCCGGCTGCCATGCTCCCGCCATGACGACCGTAGACTCTAACCCTCTGGAACCATGAGCCCCAGATTAAATGCGTTCCTTTATAAATTACCTTGGTCATGGTGTTTTGTCACAGCAATAGAATATTAACAATTTTTTCCTGTCATCTTTCTGTTACCCTTCCATGACCCAGCTGCAAACATGCTTGGATAGAGACCACAAAGCTGACTTTGGCCTAATCTTTTGTTTTTTAAAAATTATTTTTATTTTATTTGGATGTTTTTCCTGCATGTATGCCTGTGCACCAGGTGTGTGCCTGGTGCCCTCAGAGGCTAGAAGAGGATGTCAGATCCCCTGGCACTGGAGTTAGAGACGGTTGTGAGCTGCCATGTGGGTGCCAGGAGTAGAACTCAGGTCCTCTGCAAGAACAGCCAGTGCTCTTAACCGCTGAGCCACTTCTCCAGCCCCTGCTCTGATTCGTAGTGTAGGTGCTGGGTCTTCTGGAACTGCGACTCACAGTTAGTCCTTTCTCTGTGGAGAAAGAAAAGAAGCCCTCTCCTCCCACCCACAGGTGGGGTGCTTCGTCCCCCTGGAGCTTCTGCATCAGATGTTTCTCGAAAAACCCATCCAGGTCTCAGATGAGTGACACTTCTCTCCAGATCTAGGCTCCCCTTCTTATATCCTCATGATGGCTCCAGAAGTGGTGGGATAAGGCTGCTGTGCATAGGCGAGGGAGGGTCCCCAGGGTGAGGGACAGCAGAAAGATGCAGAAGGAGAGAAGATGTCATCACTGTGTGACACCAAGGTGATGATGGGCGATGGGCTGCCTCCGGTGGAGGTGTCCCTCACTGTGAACAACAGGAATGGGTGCTGCCCCACGAAGAACCCTTTTGGACAGCAGCAGGTGAGGCCATTCCTATGTCAGGGCAGCGCTGCTCATTGAGGGGAAAGATGAAAGGAAGAATGGGGTGCTCAGGAAGTGGGGTGCACCGGGCTCGCATGGTACATACTCAGGAAGTGGGGTGCACAGGGCTTGCAAGGTGCATACTCAGGAATGGATTGCACCGGGCTTGCATTGTACATACTCAGGAAGTGAGGTGCACAGGGCTTGCATGGTGCATACTCAGGAAGTGGGGTGCACAGGGCTTGCATGGTACATACTCAGGAAGTGGGGTGCACAGGGCTTGCATGGTGCATACTCAGGAAGTGGGGTGCACAGGGCTTGCATGGTGCATACTCAGGAAGTGGGGTGCACCGGGCTTGCATGGTGCATACTCAGGAAGTGGGGTGCACTGGGCTTGCATGGTGCATACTCAGGAAGTGGGGTGCACAGGGCTTGCATGGTGCATACTCAGGAAGTGGGGTGCACCAGGCTTACATGGTGCATATTCAGGAAGTGGGGTGCACCGGGCTTGCATCGTGCACATATATATTTTTAACCAGAGCTTCTTGTCAGAGGGAAGCCCTCATGTGGCTTTCATCATTCTTGAGATTTTGCTGATTGCTGTGGTGTTTTTTGGTCTGGAAGGAAACACAGAAGAGAAGGAGATTACAGAACGTCAAGGGTGAAGAGAAAAAATGGAGAGGACGTGCTGGAGTCAGACAGAGTGGTGTTCGAGGGCTTCCGGCTGTGTGTAGGACTGGGATGAAATGTCAACCAAATGGAGCCCAGAACCTCTACAGGAAAGCACACGGCAGGAATCAGCAGAGAAAAAAAAGTCACTGGGTGTGGGAAAACAACCACACAATTTTCAGTTAAGATACATTTGTGGATCTTGGTAATAGAAGAGGCAAGTCACATCTGTGAATAATAAATAATATAAACTAGAAATAAACGCTAGACTTCTGCCCTGAAAAATGGTCTTTGAATCTGGCTTTGCCACTATAGAAACAGTGGAGAAAGAACTGGGGAGCCCTCCCCGCTCTGCCCTTATGGTGGAAGAGGAATTCTTGCCCGTGCTGTGCTTGGAGTCTTGCAGGCTGTCCTCCCTTTTCAGTGCAAAGGAAGACATTGCATCAACAAGGTGTCCCCCCTCTTTTCTAACACCA
This sequence comes from Peromyscus californicus insignis, assembly GCF_007827085.1. Taxonomy (NCBI): domain Eukaryota; kingdom Metazoa; phylum Chordata; class Mammalia; order Rodentia; family Cricetidae; genus Peromyscus; species Peromyscus californicus. The sequence goes on from NW_026294491.1 coordinate 2,955,099, forward strand.
TGGCTGGCCTCACCATCATCACGGCTCTGCCTTAATCTCCTTCTGTTTATTTTTCGGTGAGAGGGGTTCTCCATCCAAGCTAGCTAAATAAGACCAAATGCTTGACACCAGTAGTGGACACATTATTAGTCACCTGCACTCATGGCCTGGGGTGTGAGGACATAGTCTAAGGGCTGGACATGCAGGAACACAGGGTGGCACTTGGGGGCCCAGGGACCCACAAGAGCTTCAGGAGGCAGCTCTGCGGTAACTGGAAGCTGAGATGCCCCCTGGTTTCCAAGAAAGTATGTGACTGGTTTGAGTTATTTGTAGGCTGACAGAGAGTTGGCGCCCCAGAAGTTGGGGGCCAGATAGGGTTTTGTTCACTTGATGGAAGGCATTAGCAGATCGGGGCTTTCCTGCTTGGCAGTGGGGTGGGATATGGGTGAGAGCAGGGGATCGTGGTTGGGCATTGGCAAGGCAGTACAAGAAGCCTGAGGCTGAGCAACTCTCCTGGAATTGGAGTTACAGACAGCTGTGAGCTGCCCAGTGGGTGCCGGGCCCTCTGCAAGAGCAGTCAGAGCTCTTAACCCCTAAGGCACCTCTCCAGCCCCAAGGAGTTAGCACACAGCGATAGGTTCCAGTGTGGCATTTTCTTACACAGATGTCACTATACTTTGCTGTTATTCTTTCTTTTTTCCCATTGCCCATCTTTGTCTCCTCTTCCAACTTCCTTTAAAAATTATTTATTTTTATTTTTTCTGTCTATAACTATTTGCCTGCATGTATGTCTGTGAACCATGGCATGTCTGGTGCTTGCAGAAGCCAGAAGAAAGTGTTAATCCCCTGAAACTGGAGTTACAGATGGTTGTGAGCCGCCATGTGGGTCCTGGGAACTGAACTCAGGTCCTCTGCAAGAGCAGCAGGTGTTCCTAACTCCAAGCCATCTCACTAGCTCTCTCCTAACCTCTTTCTGGTTCCTCTTCTCCCCCTATGCTGAGGTATCATGACATCATTGTCGTCATGAGGCCAGCTGAGGCTGAGAGAGTTCAGTCACCATGATCCAAGTACCAGAGTAGGGATGCAAACCCAGATCCAACGGAGCCTGGGGTTTCGAGCCCGGAGCCAAGCTCAGCCCCCAAGTTGTTGTGTCTAACCCCATTGCTGTTGTATCTGCGAACTCCAAGCTCGCTCATCGCTGAGCCTTGACGGCAGGAACGTGAGCCAGGACTCTCCTGACTCATCGGTTGCTGAAGAGTGACCCAGTGCCTGTCCAGTCCTGTTCACCCACGTACCTTTCCTACGGCGCTTCACCTTGAGCAGGTCAACAGCCATGGCAAGAGGCAGCACCAGAACAGGCAGGGTCATCCACAGCAAAGCTATCTTGGAGTCTGAAACACAAACCCCAGTAAGTCATGAGACTAGGAAAATATCAAGATTCCCAGGAGCAGCCTGAGGACGGGGTCCCTCCAGGAACCTGCTGGTTCCGGGCCTGCTCCACAGAAGCCAAGGGAAGCAGGCAAGTTTGGCTTTGGTGCCCCCCCCCCCCCCCCCCCATTTTCCTTCTCTTTCTAGTTACATCACTGCGTCACAGAGTCACTGGAGCGACTGTTGTGGTAAAGTCTCCCAGGCTATAACCACCAGGGTTTTGAGGAGAATTAATTTCTAGTGGTGAAATAAATTCACTATTGTTGAATTTATTTGAGAGAGAGAGAGAAACTCAGAGGAATGTTGTTCTTAAGTGACCTGAGGACAAACTTTGCAAGCAACATAGATTTATTTTTTAAAGATTTATTAAAAAAAAAATACCCCACCAGAGAGAAAAAAATAAAGCAGGAGGAGAAGAAGAAAAGAAGACAAGAGGAGAAGGGGGAGGAGGAGGATGAGCAGCAGCAGTAGCGGGCTGAGTGTCGGGTTCGCACCCGTAATCCCAGCACTTGTGATGTGGAGGCAGGAGGATCAGAAGTCCCAGGCCAGCCTGAGCACATGAAACCTCTCCAAGAAAAACCGCAGATCCCTGTGAATCAGTCTCAATCCCACGCCAGAGGAAAGCATGCAGTCACCAACCTGAGAGAGGAAACCGCGCAGCTTTCTCCTCGCCCCCAGTGAGGCTGACGGAGCAGGTCACATTCACCACGGAGCTGTTTGTGACCAGCAGGAGCGTCTCCACCTGGAACAGGCCCTCGCTCTCTTGATGAAAGGCCTCGGAAAACGATGCTATTGCCTTTCCGTCTCTGCCCCTCCACTGCACGTGGGGCCGTGGGAACCACCCATCCGATGCGCACCTCAGCTGCATGCCTCCATCCTTCAGGACCTCCTGGGTGATCCGTGGGGTGGAACCCACCGCTGGGGACAGAGACCAAGGAAGCAGAGATGAAACCTTCGCGCGCGCGCGCGTGTGTGTGTGTGTGTGTGTGTGTGTGTGTGTGTGTGTGTGTGTGTTCAGCAACTTCCCCGGGGGAGGGGGAGGACAGCAGAGCTCGTAGCCGAGGCCTCCTCTGGGAACTGGGGCCGGCTACAGGGTTTCCTGTTCTGTTTTTCTATTTTCTATTCCAAAGTCTTCTGAGGCAGATTAGGAGGGTTTTTTGACTCCCTACCTCTTTCCTCCGGCCCTGACAACAAAGTTGCTTTGATCAGACATGAGACACATGGGCAGCGTGGAAGAAACTGGGTAGAAGTTTCTCAAAGCAGAGGCAGAAAGCGATGTAGAAATCCTCCATGCACTTCACGCACCTGCTCATTAATTTAGACTGGGACTTGGAGAGAGAAATATGAAGGACAGCCATGGTTTGGGCCTATGTCCTTGACGACATTTGCTGACCTTGGAGAGCTGTTCTAGGGGTGATTTCTGTGTGCCGTCCTCTGAGCACACCCACACTGTCGGTCTTCACAAATTCTGTGTATGTGGCAGATCGAGCTGAGTCTTCAAATTACTACACTTCCTGGAAATTACATAGTTCCCAGAATCTCAGCAGCACTGGGAAATAATGAGTCTCACATAAAATTATGGGGAATAGTCTCAGATTGTCCAGAACCTATGGCCGCTTTATAGAGGTGCTTGAGAGTTCTACTTTCCTGATTGTTCTATACTTAAACTTTTAAACCACAGGAAATGCCTGGTACTGCCAGACTGGCCAAGAACTCACAGTGGTGAAGCTTGTAGCCCCAAGGGAGACCCTCCTGCTATCATTTTGTTAAATAGTATCAAACTGCCTTCCAGATTCTTGATCTCTGACCCCATAGATTAGCACAGCTCTCAGACCTCATCAGAGAAGCGTCTTTGTACAGTGGATGGTGGTTAAGACAGAAACTCACAGCTGTCAAAGTGCAGGGAAGTGTCAGGGGGGTGCTCAGATATCCACAAATGGGATATCTGTATCCCCCCCACCCCCCATGGCTGAGCGGCCATCAGAGTGAAGCAGAAGGATTGTAAGGGCCAGAGGTTCGGGGTGGGCATGGTAACTGAAACAGTGTCTGAAGCTGACAGGACCGCTGTATTCAGGAATTCATAGCTGTGCCGTGGTTGCCTATGCCAGACCTCATAAGATCAAGCCAGTCAGCATTTCAGCAGGGAAGTGGGAGGGGATCATGAGCTGCACCCCGAGCTGAGGCGCTGTGGACAGTTGATAGCTTCAGGGAAGGGGAGAGTCGGTTCTCTTAAAGGGTGTGGCTCCTGTAGGCTGACCATGCTCTAGTGGGTGATTCCACACCCATGAGCACAAATTGGAGTCGATGGGTTATTAAATTAAAAAAAAAAAAAGAGGATAGGAAGTTGGGGGGTAGAGAAGGGAGGGTAGATCTTGGAAGAGTTAAGTGGGGAGGTTGGAGGGTGAATATGATCAACACACATGGTTTGAAAATCTCAGAGAACTAGTAAAAATATTTATTTGAAAACTTCAAGTTGTGATCTTGAAGAATCTGTGGTGGTTGCTGCACTAAAAGTTCAACATAAACTGAAAATGAATGAGCACAGAGAATACTTTGGGAGCCAGAGAAATCTCCCAGGAACCAGCATACATCCCAGTGTTAACCTGGGATTCTTACCCATCACCTGTACATCCACACGGGCTTCCTGGTAGACACCATCTTTTCCAAAAAGGCACCGGTACTGCCCATCATCTGAAGGTCTGGCATCGTGTATCCGCAGGGTCAGATTTCCCTCATGGACGGCGTCACTCATCACCATGGTTCTCCCTCTATACCCCACCATCTGCTCCTCAGCCGAGTGGGCCCCGTCCACATACACGGAGACTGCGGGGTAATAGTGGGATCGGATCCACCTCACCTCCATGCTCTGAGCGTCAGTTTGAGGTGACAGGTGACAAGTTAATTCTATGTTTTCCCCGACTTGGACAAGGATGGGCTGGGAAGGTCCAATCACCCTTGAGGAAGCTGTTAAATATACCAGACAGAGAACAAGAAATGAACCAACATGGAGAAGTAACTCTACCAACACGGACTTCTTATGTGAGGTTCAGAACCTGCAAATACCCCAGGGGAGGTATGAGGCTCAGGGTTACTCTTGAAGGAGGGTGGGACTCATGGTCTTAGGATGCCAGTGGTCCTTGTTTAAGGAAGAGCCTTGCTAGTCTGAAGAGAACACGAGCTAAAGCCCAGGCTACACACCACCTAATGGAACGATTTTACTGCTAAAACTCTCAGAATAAGATGAATATTCGGTCATTTCAAATCTGGCTGACTTTACATACTGAATCAGTCCATGTCTCAGAGTTTCAAACTGTAAAATATACCTACTGCTACTCAAATCCTAAGATAGTTGTGGGACTAAACAAAGGCTCTTTGGTGACCATGCAGTGACAGCAGAGGTTAGATTTGGAGATGTAAGGGTGCAGGAGCCCACAGCAGAGGTTAGATTTGGAGATGTAAGCGTGCAGGAGCCCACAGCAGAGGTTAGATTTGGAGATGTAAGGGTGCAGGAGCCCACAGCAGAGGTTAGATTTGGAGATGTAAGCGTGCAGGAGCCCACAGCAGAGGTTAGATTTGGAGATGTAAGCGTGCAGGAGCCCACAGCAGAGGTTAGATTTGGAGATGTAAGGGTGCAGGAGCCCACAGCAGAGGTTAGATTTGGAGATGTAAGGGTGCAGGAGCCCACACCACCCTCTGGTCAGGGGCTAAAAGTGAGTGCCAGGAGGGTGTGTAGCAACAGAAATCGAAGAAGCCCTTCCCTATACCAGTATCTGAAGGAGGCTGTGGAGTTCTGTGCCCTGCCATTCCCTTCCCACGCTAACTTAACCAGCACCGGGGAGAGCCCTGTCTCCCCTTTTCCTGGGGATCATGAGGTGTCCCGGCTGTTTTCTATGATCTGCCTCCTCCAGGAAGGGGTATGCATGAGAATCTCACTCACCCAGCTCTGTCTGGAGTTTCTCTGGAGAAAGAAAAAGAAAAACACTTTAAAAAATTTAGTATAAAGGAAAGGAAAGAAACTATCTCCAGAAATAAAGGCAAGCTTTACATTTTATTTAAGAACTCAATTTACTTAAAAAATATGAAAAGCAGAAAAATAATTCTTCCCCATGGATCATCTGGTAATACAGATTTTACTTTTTTCACAACAAAAAGCTGTCAATTTTATCACCATCAATTCAGTTTGCTTCAGCTGATATTAAGTGCTAGTAAAAAATACATATTATTTTTATAAATGAGTGCTAAGTATGAAATATATGGTCACAAACAAGTATCACTTAGAATTCCACACTGGGACTATATGACACTGATTGACATCACATTTACTGGGCTTACATCAGCAACACGTCCAAACAGAGTGTCCTAAAATCTCACTTCAATTTAAGGTATTTACAGACGATACTCATCATGTAATAGCAATGTCTAGGTTGGCACGTCAGCTCATGCTTATAGTAACATAGTAACAACCCCTGGGAGGCTCAGCCAAGAGGATTGCTGTGGGTTTGAAGCCAGCCTGGAGTACAGAGTGAGACTGTCTCAAAAGAAAAACTAATGCCTATTTCAGATAGAAATAGACAGACAGATAGATGATAGATAGATTGATAGATAGATAGATAGATAGATAGATAGATAGATAGATAGATAGATGACAGACAGGTAGATGATATTTAGAAAGATAGGTGATTGATAGATGATGATATTATAGATAGATGATAGGTCAATGATAGATTAATAGATGATGGTGATTGGTAGATATGTGATATCTAGGTGGTGGATTAGATATATGAATGATAGATAAATGATGACTAATTAATAAATAGTTGGCAGATGGATATATGATAGGTTATTGATAGATTAATAGGTAGATAAGATAGATAGGTGATAGATGATGCTAGATGGTAAGTAGATCTTTATCATTGAGCATGAGGATTTTCTGGGCTCTCAAAATCATTCAGGGCTTCTCTCCATCCCAGCTCTAACTTCTAACAACACATGAAACATACCTCATCTCAACTGTGTTGTGTGTTTTGATTATTGTTTTTGTTACTATTTATTGACTATTTTGTTACTATTTATAATTAAGAAGCTGTCAAAGAAACCATCCCATTCTGACTAAGCACGTGATTGGTTCCTGGAGGTAACCAGCATAGCACAGGACAATGTCTCAGCTGGAGGAATGTTTTTATTATATTTCCAATGTATTGAACATCCCCGAGGAAAAATCAACACTGAATTAAAATGCACTCACTATATGCTTTTCTCACATAAATGTTTATGAATTTTAGCATATTATTTAAATACAATCAAATAAAACATGAGTTACTGTTGAGCAGCCCCCCCAACCTTTCAGGGTGCCTGAGGCAGAGCGCTGACCTGGCAGGGCAATGGTGGCCTCCTTGGCCTCCTTGAGGCCATGGTTGTAGATGAGGCAGGAAATGGTCTCTGAAGTGTCATTCCTGACCACCAGTGTGTCTTCCACGTAGAACAGCCCATCTTCACCCAGCACGTGATTCTCAGAGAAACTCAACAACTTTTCTTCCCAGGTGCCCTCCCAGTAGACCTCAGGCGCAGGGAACCAGCCCTGGGATGTGCACACGAGCTGGACCCCTCCATCTCCAGGTCCCTTCACGTGGATGTTTGGGGAAGATCCTAGAGCTGGAGAGAGAGAGAACATCCTTGAAGCTCAGAGACCGCAGAGGGGGCCGAGACCCCGAGCCCTTCACAGGGAGGAGGTGGGAGCCCAGGGCCTGGAAGCAGGCATCGTTACTAGGATTTCTTCCCACTGAGTTCTGGTTTTTTTGTTTGTTCCTCAGTCTGTGTCTTTAAACTTTAGCATCTGACCACACTTTTCTTCGGACTCAGATGGTGAAGAGGGAGAGGAGGGAAACTTGACAGAATTTGTTTTGTGTCTCAGGTGCTGTGAAGATGATGTGGTAAGATATGGTGTGAAGATGTGTGAAGATGTGGTGAGAAGATGTGGTGAGAAGATGTGGTGTGAAGATGTGTGAAGATGTGGTGAGAAGATGTGGTGAGAAGATGTGGTGTGAAGATGTGGTGTGAAGATGTGGTGTGAAGATGTGGTGAGAGGATGTGGTGTGAGGATGTGGTGTGAGGATGTGGTGTGAGGATGTGGTGTGAAGATGTGGTGTGAAGATGTGGTGTGAAGATGTGTGAAGATGTGGTGTGAAGATGTGGTGAGAAGATGTGGTGTGAAGATGTGGTGTGAAGATGTGGTGTGAAGATGTGGTGAGAAGATGTGGTGTGAAGATGTGTGAAGATGTGGTGAGAAGATGTGGTGAGAAGATGTGGTGTGAAGATGTGGTGTGAAGATGTGGTGTGAAGATGTGGTGTGAAGATGTGGTGAGAAGATGTGGTGTGAAGATGTGTGAAGATGTGGTGTGAAGATGTGGTGTGAAGATGTGGTGTGAAGATGTGGTGAGAAGATGTGGTGTGAAGATGTGGTGTGAAGATGTGGTGTGAAGATGTGGTGAGAAGATGTGGTGTGAGGATGTGGTGTGAGGATGTGGTGTGAGGATGTGGTGAGAAGATGTGGTGTGAAGATGTGGTGTGAAGATGTGGTGTGAAGATGTGGTGTGAGGATGTGGTGAGAAGATGTGGTGTGAAGATGTGGTGAGAAGATGTGGTGTGAAGATGTGGTGAGAAGATGTGGTGTGAGGATGTGGTGTGAGGATGTGGTGAGAAGATGTGGTGTGAAGATGTGGTGTGAAGATGTGGTGTGAGGATGTGGTGAGAAGATGTGGTGTGAGGATGTGGTGAGAAGATGTGGTGTGAAGATGTGGTGAGAAGATGTGGTGTGAAGATGTGGTGTGAAGATGTGGTGTGAAGATGTGGTGAGAAGATGTGGTGTGAAGATGTGGTGAGAAGATGTGGTGTGAAGATGTGGTGTGAAGATGTGGTGTGAAGATGTGGTGTGAAGATGTGGTGTGAAGATGTGGTGTGAAGATGTGGTGTGAAGATGTGGTGTGACTCATTCACGACAGCTTCTGTGCTCCCAGCTTTGCTTTTTCCTCTCTCAATGTTCTCTGTGCTAGGTGCCTTGTCTGCCATTTTGGATGATATCTGGACTCTAATTTAAATGAGACATTTATCATTAAACTCAGACATCACGCTCATGGGCTATTTTCATTTCTTCAGTGGGCAGTTGCAGTTTTGGCACGCAGTAAAATGCATGAGAAATTACTGTACCTTAACATTTTTTCAGTGGGGGAAATCTAACTAATTTGTATAAACCCCAAAGTGCTTTCTTTAACATCACAGCTGTTTATATCACGGGCTGAGAGAATGAGTGAATGAGCCTTTCACTCGCACTCGGAGAAAACCCCAGACTTAATTCTAAATGTCCCTGAGTGTGGCAATAGTCAGTGTCCAGCTCTGCTTGCATCTCCAAAACATACAGATCCTCACATCCATTTCAAATCAATGGGACATAGCAATGGGAATCGGCTGTGAGCGTCAAGGAAAAAAATTGGTAAGTGTGGAAGTGTCTCAAAAAACCAAATAACAACAACAACAAAAATCCCAAAAGCAGAACTGATGTGTAACCCCACTGTCCCACTTCTGAGAAGACACCCGAGGGAGTTTAAGCCCACCCTCATTCATGGCATAACCCTTCCCAAAGTCCAGCCAAAGCCCAATTCTAAGGTCAGCCTGGATGTCCGTCCACAAATGAGTGGACAAAGAAAACGGGGTGTGAATGCACAATAGTGTTTTCTTAAATTTTAGTTTATGCATATGGGTGTTTTGCCTGCACGTGCATCTGTGCACCACGTGTGTGCCTGGTGCCTGTGGAGACCAGAGGAGGCGTTGGATGCCCTGGAACTGGAGTTACAGGAGGTTGTGAGCTGCTCTGTGGGTGGCGGGAATCAAGCTGGAAACAAGCATCTGGGTCCGGCAGCTCGTTTCCCTTTTCACTCTTTTGTAGATGAATTCAGGGTAGTCGGTCCTGCTCACCCTGTCCTTGCCAGAGTCGGGGAAGATGCCCTGCTAACATGATGGTTTGATGCTCTGGAAGAGCAACAAACACTCCTAAAGGCTGAGCAGTCGCTCCAGCTTCCACAATGCTGTTTATTCACTCAAAATGGATTAAAGTAAGTCATTCATGGGAAATGGATAACACTGGAGACCCTCATATTAAGCAGAAGGAGATTGTGGGATGAGGGGGGAGACAGGAGAGGGCAATGGGTAAATACGGTCAAAGTCCATGATAAACTTGATTGAAAACATCATGAGACCCATCACTTTGCACAAGGAATACATGCTGATGGATTTTTTAAAGTTGGTAGTAGCAAAGAAAGAGCTGTACTGGCCTGAGAGGCCAGTGTCTCCAGAGAGTCCTGGAGTTAAGAACACCAGCTGCTCTTCTGTAGGACCTGGGTTTGATTCCCAGCACCCCCATAGTGGCTCACAACCATCTGTAACTCCAGTCCTTGGGGATCTGACCTTCTTCTGGCCTCCATGGGCATTGAGCACACACAGGGTGCACAGACACACATAGGCAAAACACCCTTACATGTAAAATAAAAACGAATAAGTTCTTTTTAAATAAATGAGTAGAAAGGAAGGGGTTTTTTGTTTGTTTGTTTTTTGTTTTTTGGTGGTTGAAAGAGGATTTTTTAAGGCACTAAGGTTGCCACAGGTGAGTGGATGCCCCCTGGTGCCCTTGGGCCCCTGTGCACATACCTGCCACTTGGAGCAGCACACTTGCCTCCCTCCAGTAGTCCCCCTCCTGGAAGCGGCACCAGTATTGCCCATCGTCACCCGGCTGGACCTGGCGAATCTTCAGAGCCACACTCCCCTCGTCAGTACTGTCCTCTGTCCACTCTGCCCGGCCTCTGTACCCCTCCGTCTGTAGCCCCGACACCTCGGCTCCATCCCGGTGCACAACCACAGGTGTGTCGGGGTCGGAGCGGTACCACCTCACCTCCATGTGCGCCCTTGTCCTCTTGGGGAGGAGCTGACATGTTAGCAGGGCATCTTCCCCGACTCTGGCAAGGACAGGGTGAGCAGGACCGACTACCCTGAATTCATCTACAAAAGAGTGAAAAGGGAAACGAGCTGACGGACCCAGATGCTTGTTTCCAGTAGCCAAGGTGCTGGAATGTGGTACCAGCAGGCAGGAGGGATTCAGTGTCAACAATTCAGAGAATTCAAGCATGGAAATCTGTACATTTTCTGGTTAAAAAAGAAACTGTATGCATCCTAAAGTTTAAAGATTTGAGTGTGACTGTGTCACCAGCCTTGTGACTGGGAGGCAATTCCATGGTTAAGGAGCCTTTGAGATCGGGGATTTTTTTTAAGCATTTTATTTTTAATTATGCACCTTTGTGTGGGTACACACGTGTGTGCAGACCAGATGAGAACGTCAGTTCCCTAGGAGCTGGGGTTACAAGTAGTTGTGAGCCATCTGCCGTAGGTGCTGGGGACTGAACTCAGGCCTCAGGAGGAGCATTCAGCACTCTCAACAATGGAGCCACCGCTTCTGCCCTGAGATTTGCACTCTTGAACGCCCATCTCTAAGACACTAACAGTGACAACACCTCTGGGTTTCATTCCCGAATAAATTAATGTGTGAGTTGATGTTTCCATGGGGAACTTTATCTTGGTTCTATAGCCATTTTGAGTTTAGACAAATCAACAATGCCACTAGGTGCTGCAGCCTTCCTGGGTCACTCATGCCATCGAGGGAGCTGACTTGGTTTTCTCCTTCCTTCTGGAGAAGTCCAGGAGGTGGCAAATGGGGGCCTCACCGAGGGCTAGAGGCATGGCTTGCTTAGAAAGTTTGAGTCTTCTGGTCAAATTTTAAGTCATCTCCCTTGATGCCTGGAAATCAGAGAGATGTCTGATAATCCCGTTTGTTGCTGTCTTAGGGTTTCTATTGCTGTGACGAAACACTATGACCAAAGAGCGAGTTGGGGAGGAAAGGGTTTATTAGGTTTACACTTCAGCATTGCTGTGCATCACTGAAGGAGGTCAGGACAGGAACTCAAACAGGGCAGGAACCTGGAGGCAGGAGCTGATGCAGAGGCCATGGAGGGGTGCGGCTTACTGGCTCGATCCTCATGGCTTGCTCAGCCTGTTTTCTTACAGAACCTGGGACCACCAACCCAGGGATGACACCACTCACCATGAACTGGGCCCTTGTCCATTTATCACTAAATGAGAAAATGCCTTACACCTGGATCTCATTGAGGCATTTCCTCAACTGAGGCTCCTTCCTCTGATGACTCTAGCTTGTGTCAGCTTGATGCACAAAACCAGCCAGACAGTTGCTATGCCGAAGAATGTCAAGCATGTATACCATGGTCTTCCTCCGCACTTTCAGCAGAAAGGACCAGGAGTTCAAGGTCATCTAGGCTACCATGTGGGTTAGAGGCCAGCCTGGGCTACGTGAAACCCTGTCCGGGAGAGGGAGGGACTCGGAAGTTTAACAGACACTTGCAGCCAAGCATGAAGAACTGAGTTCAAGTCCCAGGGTCCACGTGGTGGAAGAATAGAACCAGCTCTGGCAAGTTCTCTTCTGACTTCCACACACGAGCCTCGGCATGCACATGAGCCCCCCACCCCACGTAATGTTAAAAGCTAATACAATAAAAGTAGTCATAAGAATTAATTTATTTAATTCAGATTTAAGATGAAATAAAATGATACTGCTCAAAAATTCTCTCCAGAACCTAAACAGAGATCTTGTGTCTTCCGTTGGTGGGATTTACGTGTCACGCCTTACCCACAGTGTTAGAGCATTGAATGAAAACTGAGCATGCTCCAGCTACAGACGCAATCGCGCTTTCCAGGTGACTTTCATTGCTGCCTGAAGTTGTTACTCACGTCCAAGAGATGAGCAAGTAAGGCAAGAGCTTTCTGAAGCTGGGGGTGTGAAGCCCAGCCTGAGCCCTGGACCTCAACACCCTGGGTTATTGCACTGCTGGTTGGGATGTGCATCTTAGATCCTCAGGGCATGCCAGCAAGGGCGGAAGGGAGCCTACCTGGGTGCTTCACAGTCAGCAGGATGAAGAGCAAGGAGGCAGCCACACCAGACAGACTGTACCCTGGACAATCCACCATCCTCCCTGGAGCAAACACAGGAGAAAGTGCTGCTATGATATACCCAGTACGCCCTGCAGCTTCTGCCCTGTTTGGTGTGTGTGTGTGTGTGTGTGTGTGTGTGTGGGTGTGTGTGTGTGTGTGAGCTTGACACAAGCCGGAGCACTGGTTCTCAACCTTTCTAATGCTGTGACCCTTTAATACAGTTCTTCATGTTGTGGTGACCCCCAACCATAAAACTATTTTTCCAGTTGCTACTTTGTAACTGTAATTTTGTTACTGTTATAAATCGTAATGTAAATATCTGTGTTTTCCAATGGTCTTAGGCCACCCCTGTGAAAGGTTCATTTGACCTTCAAAGGAGTCACCACCCACAGGTCGAGGAATGCTGAGCTAGAAGAGGGACCCTCAGTGGAGGAACTGCCTCCATCAGATTGGCCAGTGGGCAAGTCTATAAAGCGTTTTCTTGATTAATGATTGGTGGAGGAGGGTCCAGCCCACTGTGGGCGGTGCCACCCCTGGACAGGTGGGCCTGCACGATATAAGAATGCCAGCTGAGCAAGGGGGCAAGCCAGTAGGCAGTGTTGCCCTGTGGTCTCTGCTTCAGTGCCTGCCTCCAGGTTCCTGCTTGAGTCCCTGCCCTGACTTCCCTTCAGAGTAGATGGTAAGCTGCAAGACGAAATTAACCCTTCCCTCCCCAGGTTGATTTTGGTCTTGACGTTTGTCTCCGCAATAGAAAGCAAGCCAGGACAGTGTCCGATGGCTATGTCGTCTTAATAAACATCACCAAACCCTCACCGCCACGGTCTGTCTTTGTTCTCTGCAGTTACTGATCACAGCTGACTCCCTGCCTCACAGCTGACCTCTCCCTATGGGGTTCCACAGGAAGTTACTCCTTAGGCTCCACCCCTCTCACACCTCACATAGCCCAGACTGGCTTCTACCTTGCTGTGTAGCCAAGGACAACCTTGAACTCCTCCCTCTACCTCTTGTGAGTGCTGAGATTGAAATTCCATACACCGGGAGGCAAATACTGAAGAGGATGAGGCAGGAGGATGTCCAATTTGAGGCCAACCTGAGCCGAAGGAAGTTTTCTGATTGGAATGAAAAGCAGTCCTGAACTAAGGAGACAATAACAATAAAAAGAGACTCAGCCTGGTAGCTCACTAAAAGCCCAGTACTCAGAAGGCTGAGGCAGGAGGATTACCATGAGATGGAAGTCAGCATGGGCTATAGAGTGAGAGCCTGCCTCAGAACACCACTCTCTGAGAAATGTGCAGTGGAGATCAACAGGAAGTGAGAGCTATTGTCACCGGTGGCCATTTCCTGACAGGATGCTGGCTGTATGTAGGCTCTACTTCCTCATGTTAGTAGACTTCCCCCAAATCCCATGTCCATCCTTCACTAGAGATTCTCCAAGCCACTCACCTGTCTCTCTCTCTTTTGGGGTGAAATCGAGGCTGTTGAGTTGTGTTGTCTCACTCAACCACAGGTGTGTCCCTCATCCACACAGCAGATGTTTAAAGACAGGTGAGCCCAGGACACGCTGGCTGGAGAGGCAGCTGTGGAGCAGTCAGGGGAAGTAGAGGCATCTTTGGGTTGGGTGAAGGGAGATTTGAATGTTGCCAGCCTGGAGGCAGAGCCAGGTCTCCGAGGTTCAGTCTAAAATGAGACTCCAGTCAGAACAGCACACTCACCTCTGGCCCATTGCACTCGCTCAAAAGCGAAACCCAAAGGACGGGTGGACTTTGACTGGGCTCAGCTCTGATTTCGCTAGACTTCTAGGCACAGCTATTAAATTGACACTTAACCTCGTCAGAATGCCAGCACTCAGGCTGGACCCTGCTCCACATCCTGTTCAGCAGGCAGGACCTACCATCTGATAGCGCCCCACGTCATGGCTACCTTTGTCCTGCCCGCCAGCTTGCTGAACATCTATAATTCCCCATGTAGGACCAAGCTCACCTCAGAACATGGAGTCTGTGGTCCTGCAGAGTTGGGAGCATGACTGTCTATCTATACCTGATCTTAACTCTGCTGAGGAGAAAACTAAGGCAGGGATGTTCCTTCCCTGAGACCAGAGCATCAGGCCAAGGTGTCCTGTGAGCCAATTTATCTTTGCTTTTTCTTTCTTTCTTTCTTTCTTTCTTTCTTTCTTTCTTTCTTTCTTTCTTTCTTTCTTTCTTCCTTCCTTCCTTCCTTCCTTCCTTCCTTCCTTCCTTCCTTTCTTTTTCTGGAAAAAAAAGTTTTGTGTGTGGTCTTTTTTTATACAGGGTTTCTCTGTGTAGTCTTGATGTCCCAAAACTCATTCTGTAGACCAGCCTGGCCTGGAACTCAGAGATCTGCCTGTCTCTGCCTCCCAAGTGCTGGGATTAAAGGTGTGCGTCACCACCGCCTGACTTTGCAGTGGTTAGTTTTAATTGTCAGCTGATCCAATGTAGACTCTCCCGTGAAGGGACTCTCCATGAAGGATTGCATCGATGGGGTTGGTCTGTGGGCGAGTCTGTGAGGGAATATCTTAGCTGGGTTAGTAGAGGTGGAAAGGCTCAGCCCTGAATGCTGAAGGCACCCTTTCATGGACTGGGTCCTAAGCTGCACGAGAGTGAAGAGGCAAGGTGAGCTGAGCAGACATTTACAAGAGCAGAACAGCTGTGACATCACAGGACCAGAGCATCCATGACATCACAGGGGCAGAGCATCCATGACATCACAGGAGCAGAGCATCCATGACATCACAGGAGCAGAGCATCCACGACATCACAGGAGCAGAGCATCCACAACATCACAGGAGCAGAAGCATTCATGACATCACAGGAGCAGAGCAGCCGTGACATCACAGGAGCAGAGCAGCCGTGACATCACAGGAGCAGAGCAGCCGTGACATCACAGGAGCAGAGCAGCCGTGACATCACAGGAGCAGAGCAGCTATGACATCACAGGAGCAGAACAGCCATGACATCACAGGAGCAGAGCATCAACGACATCACAGGAGCAGAACATCTATGACATCACAGGAGCAGAGCAGCCATGACATCACAGGAGCAGAAGCATCTATTGACATCACAAGAGCAGAGCAGCTGTGACATCACAGGAGCAGAGCATCTATGACATCACAGGAGCAGAACAACCATGACATCACAGGAGCAGAGCATCTATGACATCACAGGAGCAGAAGCATTCATGACATCACAGGAGCAGAGCATCTATGACATCACAGGAGCAGAACAACCATGACATCACAAGAGCAGAGCAGCTATGACATCACAGAAGCAGAGCAGCCATGACATCACAGGGATCTGCAGCCAATCTGGCTTTCTTAGGAAAACCTTTCAGAAGAGATTTACCACTTGAAGTCCTGCAGAACTAAAGAGGATGAAGAAACTAAAGAAAGCAGGGGTCGGAGTGGGGCAAGAGCAAGGGAAGGAAGGAGAGAGAGGGAAAGAGAGAGGGAAGGGAGAGAGGGAAGGGAGAGAGGGACACAGGGAGGGAGGGAGGTCAGTGGTACTTGACGCCCAGGCATTTAGGTCTCAGCCCGGGCGTCCCTCACCTGTCAGCTGCAGAGCTCTTTGCACTGTCAATCCAAAGACGTTCTGACAAACCAGTTCCTCTGAATGTTTAATTTTTCACTTAAAATTTTAACTTACTTTCAAGTTGACTTTAAGAGATTTTACAAGTATGAAATTATTGTTTTCAACTCACCAATTATTGTTTTCTGAAAATGACAAAATTGATTTTGCTGCTGAAACAAGCAAGGTGCCTGCGGGGGACTGGGAGGACCATGGGGTGCTCCCCAATCCTTTAAACTCCCCAGGACCACAGAGACCCAGACCCCGGCCGAATGCTTAATTCCTGTTCCTACAACTATGAGCGTGCCCGTCCACTGGCCACTTTGGCGCACGCCACCCTGCGGGGTAAGAGCCTCCGGGAGCTCAGAGCTCACTTGCCCGGTCAGGCTCAGTCGGGCCATTTGTCCCTCTTGGGTTCACAGCTCCCCTCACCGACCCTGGAACGTCCAGCCTGAACCTAGAGCTTCAGGGTGAAATATTTCCTAATGAGTCAGCCGGCCCCCTCTCGCCCTCTCTCACAGTTGACTCAAGGCTGCCCTGTCTGGAGGAGATGCTTTCCAGACGAACAGCTGGACAAGTGTGGCCTTCAACATTTCGGACACTCAGGCTCATGTCACACTGGCGATCAGAGGAGCATCCTAGCTGAGAAAAAAATTGAAAGTAAAGCTTATTGGATACTAGCACTCTAGCATTTGCACCCCCGAAACCACCCCATTCTTTTTGGTTCCCTTCCTTTGGTTGCTGTCTTGATCCAAGTGGCCTCAGGGCTCCAACTCTGTGAAATGCACCCCAATGATGGCAGTTCCACTTGTGACCAGTAGGTGGCGGATTTGTCCAAGACAAGATGCTAGTATTTCAAGGTGGCCGAAGAGATCCACACAGTTTGGCTAAGGTCTGAAGAACTGTGCCCCGAAGACTCACAAATGCTTTCAACCCATTATTGTATCTAAGTGTGTGTGTGTGTGTGTGTGTGTGTGTGTGTGTGTGTGTGTGTGTGTGTGTGTGTGTGTGTGTGTGTGATTTCATAGCAGACTCAATTCAGGGCCTGGGGAATGAGGGCAGGAGTAAAAATAATGAGCTGCTGTCACCAGCTATGGTCAAGTCTCCTAAGGACCCCAGAGGCGTTCCAGGACCAAAGCTTTGTTGGGGGGTGGGGAAGATGGAGCTGGAGAGAGGTTGCTTTATCAACTTCAAAGCTGCTGCCGTGTTTCCTTGCCTGGCACCTCAAAAATGATCAATTCTTCTCTCAGAGTCAGCAGGAATTCTAAGAGTTAACTCAGGCATGAGTACTCCAGCAGTTCAAAGGCTTTGGAGGAGTCAAGAGCATCATCAGAAAGGACTGCGCTGGGCTGGAAGACTCGGGTGGCTCATAGTTCACTTAGGGCTGTAAGGGAAGGAGGTTGAAGTATTAGGGATGCTCTATTTTCAGTATTAGGGTGAAAGTTACTTGTAAATACATAGAAAACTTAGTAGTCAACAGGGAAAAATGGAAATTACATCTCTAGAGGCTGTAATCCCCTCACTTAGTTCATACCACTGGAATGGGAAACAATTGGCAGCTGCTAAGTTTCATGAATACTCGTGGATTTAACAAACCGTGTCTGGGTCTAATTTCATTCTGCAAATAGGAAAGCCTGGTGATTCCACCTAAAGACCCCCATAACTGATCAGTTCAGTAATGTGGTCAGACCCAAAACCAACAGACAAAACCACATCAGCAACAGATTTTCTAAAAAGAACTTGTGAAAGGCGTTCAACCTCAATCGTCACAGTTCTCTGCAAACTTAGAAAAAATACTGAGGGAAAAACTGAAGAAGCCAGGCTTGCCGACATCCTGTAACCCTGCCTCAGCATGATGAAAACCGTAAGTTCAAAGTTGACCAGGGGTGCAGAGCAAGTCCTAGGCCAGCTAGCCGAGACCCTGTCTTAGCAGTATATATACTACGACTTCATACTGGGGTTATAGTTTGCTGGAGGAGCACATCCATAGCATGAGATGAGGCCCCAAATTTAATCCCTAGTATTAAAAAAATTAATTAAATGAAAAGAAAAAGAAACCAAAGAAGATACAGAAATAAAAACACTTTCTACGTTCGTTGTTTAGAAGAATTAATATAGTCAAAACATTCTATTAAGGGCAATCTAACAATTCAATGCCATAGGTATCAAAAATAACAGTGACATTGTTCACCAAGCTATAGAAATCAACCCTAAAATTTACACAGAATCATGAGAGACCCCAATAGCTGTGGCAATCTAAAGAAAAAAAGAGCAGATTGGGATATGATTGGGATGTGATACTGAGCAGCTCAGGGTACAGAGGGAGATGGGGGAAGGGATGCTAAAATGGAAGCTGGGGGTTGGCAAAACTCAGGCCACACAAACCCAGAATGCACTGGAGCTCCAGAATTGACCTGGGACCAGTGTGGAAGCACCCTTATGCTGGGACCTGTGGGAGAATTAAGTGGGAGAGTCAAGACAGATGACAGCCAGGTCTGTAGCTAGATGACAATTATATTCACATGCATCCAGTCATCTTTATCCGATACCCCTTCGCCTCCGAGGCCCTGTTTGGCTCTTGGGGAACGTGTGACAATACGTGTTCTCCCACCCTCCCTTTTCTGAACACACATTTTTGAGGGTGGGCCCAAGCTTTGTGGTCTGGGTGGTAGAAAGTATGCTGGACCTGCATCATGCAGTGGGCAAGCTTGGACGTGAGCAGCAGACATGTGACATCCTCACGCTGTTCCTTGTGTCCTATGGCTCTGTCAGAACTGACATCAAGGGGACTTCCCAGGGCCTCTGACCACGTTAAAAGCCCACCCTGACCAATGCTCGCCAGCCTTAGGGTGTGCTTCTTATAATATATTCGATTTGATTCTGTTTTCTGAAGGAACTATGACTGGTGGCTCATCACAGTTTAATGTCACTAAGGAAATATCATTCAGGCGGCTTTAGAAATCCCCTCAGACACATGGGAAGCTAGAGTTGAGAGAACAGAAAACCACGAACGGTCCTCAAATAGAAACTTCCTCCCGTCACAGAGAAGGGGAACTGAAAGTCATTTTCTGAAGTCTAGTTTAATAATCTCATGACAGAACCAATCAGCAGACGGGAACTAGGAGGCATCATATGCTGCTAAGCAGCACCGTGTATTTGGAAGGACTTTAAACTTAGTATGCACTTGCCAAGAATATGGCATTGCAGACGCTAGCAAAAGACAGAGGCAAAAATTGTGTTTGGATTTGGCTCTGAGAAAGGTGGTCGGCCTACAACATAGAACTGTAGCATCAACCTCTCATCTGGAATGATCCCACGGGACGCTCCTGCCTCCAGGAGATGGATACCTAACTCTCTGTGGACAGAACTGCACTGTTGGTCTCCTCTTAGTGACCTGGGGTTAACATCAGATGTCCAAAGCCCCTGGCATGATCAGACCATCGTCAGTCAGAGGATGGCTGCCCTCCTGGTCTGTGGGGGTCTTTGTTCAGGTAGACAGGACCTCACACAACAGTGTAGAAGATCCACCCTGAGCAGTCTCCATCCGACTGACATTAAACAACTAATTCAGCACCCGATGGGCAGCCTGGCTGCCTGCTGGCTCTTCACTGGATTTTAGTCCTTTCTGTGTGTAACAAAATATTTTTCTGTGTTTTAGACGATGTTTTCAGAAACAAGGCATGTGACATCTCTTAACTTTCAGCAGCCTCTATGGAGAGTCTCAGAACACACATTTGGCTCAGGACTTCAATCCTTATAAGACAGGAGAACTTCCACAGCCCGTTGACACAGGGTGGTAAGGCACTGCTTTACCGTTCCCAGTGGCATAAGCTGTGCCCAAGATATTCTTCAAAAGTGACCTGAACTCGCAAACGAGGCTCCATCCTCAGGTTGCATTCTGGCTAGAGATCCAGGCCATGACAGAAATTGGAGGAAGCACCCGGTATAGCCCCTGGCTTCTAGTGATCGCTGCCCACTTTCCAGACATGGCGTTCCAGCTCTCTCTAGTCTTTGGAGCCCTGGGACTCAGTTTATTTACCGACGTTCTCAGAATATAGTGGATGCCAATGGTCCTGGGATCTCAGCCTGAGCTGACCATGTTGGGGTTCAGCACACTGGAAATGGAGATGTAGCCAGCAACAAGGGATCCTTGAGTAACGTTCCTTCACCAGAATCCAGACAGTCTCCATGGCCCAGTTGTTCAATTTCTCTTTAGATGATTCAGTGTCCCGCAAAAGCAGCCTTCCCAGATGTCATATCCAGAGCTACAATCTGTGATTTTTAAAAATCTATTCTATCCTCACTAATGTGTTTCAGACAGAATTTAGATTGGGACAGAAGAGTTTGTGTTTGACCAACATTCCCAAACTCTTGAAGTTTTTTTTGTTGTTATTGTTGTTCAGTTTGTCTAAAGACTCTGTTTTTTGAATAAATGGAGAAATTTCTTCTTGAAGAGAATAATTTCTTGAAACGATAAGTAGAGAATATGATATTAAATAGTGGGTTGCATAGAACCTGTTTGTTGGAGTCCTTTCCCTAGCAACAGATGTGTCAGCCTGAACAACTTTTCTGATTGGCTAAAAAGAAAGTGATTGGATTTTAATCCCTTTTTGTTCTCGTTAATTCTGCCTCAGTCTGTGATCTCTTCTGACCCCACCAAACACCCAAGAAGAAAATGGCCACAACTGGAGCCATGGTGTTAAGACTTTTCTTCATGGCTGTCCTGATGGGCCCCCAGAAGTCATGGGCTATCAAAGGTAAGTGCTAAGGGACAGGAGACTATGAGGCTTTGGAGAAATGTGCAGTGGGCATCTGTAAGGAATGTGTAGTGGGCATCTGTAAGAAACGTGCAGTGGGCATCTGTAAGACATGTACTGTGGGCATTTGTAAGACAGTCTTTGGACTGAGAAGTAAGAATGACAAGCGCCTGTAAGTTTGAATCTGAAGGTTACAAAGCAGTTATAGTTTTGGGGAAATTCTTCCTTCCAAGTGAAGTAAGTCAGACTTAGTTGAGCAAGACAAACCGAGGCCTGTGTTGCTGAGGACCACCATTTCACCAGAGGCCAGACTTTGGGGGCTATGGGGAAGTAGTTTTCCAAAGGCACCAACAAATCATATATCTGGGTTTTAATTTTTTTAGGGATATAATTAGAAGTCCCTCACAATGTTGTGAAGATTAATTGAAAAAATATATGAGGAGCCCTGAGTGCTGTTCTTGGCTGAGTACACGGCAGTTCATTGTCACCATGTGAAACCCGTTGTATTTCAGCCACAGACACTGTGTTGAAGATCATTAGAAAGAAAGGTCATCAGTCCCCCACCCCCAAATCTACCCAGGAGGAGGGGCGGGGACAGCAGGCACACTGATATGAAGTGTGTTTAATTCACTGACTCTTGGGGCAGGGGTGGCGTCATGGCGTCTGGGGTGGGACACCCATCCCTCTGTGTGACACAGCAGACGTTATGGCGTCCGGGGTGGGACACCCATCCCTCTGTGTGACACAGCAGACGTTATGGCATCCGGGGTCACCACCGCTGGGCTCTGTTTACCAGAGAGCAGAAACACGCGTTAAGTGGAGACGACGGACTAGACTCTGTCAACGTCTCCAAAGCAAATGTTTGGTGCTGATGTAGACACTGTTGTGAGAAGGGCTGTGCATCCGCAGGGACCCTGTAGACGGCTACAGGAGGAAAGGAGATATGTGGAAACTCAGCTCCAGCCACGCAACAGCAAGTATAGGCTTCATTGCCCAAGGACTTAGAAAGGCAGATGCTCTTCCTGTGAGGCATCCAGAATATATGTTTGTGCATTAAGGCAACTGTAAATTAAATACCTTGGTCAGACATTAAAATCGGTCACCTTATTCCTAAAGACAACAGAGAAGCAAAGGTCTCCTCATCTCCCTCGCTGCTGTTTATTCTCCTTGTCAGACATAATAGACTGTGTCCCAAAAAAGCTCAGTCACAGTCTAAGTAGTGTTTACATACAGGTCAAGTTTCAAAGCTATACCCCTTCTCACAGAGGAAGCCTTGGAGTGAGTGTAAGTGGTCCACAATGTTGCAAGGTCTCTGTCTCAAGCTCTGGGCACCTCAGGCGACACTTATGTCTCTAAGGGTCTAGTCCTTAGTGCTTAAATCAGCTTCTGTCCACACAATGTCAGCAGTGTTTGTTAGAGGCCTGATGAGGTGCTAAGAAAGTTCTTGTCTCAAACCTATCCTGGTAGAACAGGACTCTGTGATTGGAAACACATGTGTTAAGTAGATCGAGATCTGCTCTGATCACAGGGTATGCAAAGGGATCCGGTGTCACGACTGTGTTGGGTTCCAGAGTTCCTAATCCATCCTTTCAAACAGAATGCAGCATCAGGAGAAAGAGCCTCGCTGGTGTGCTGACCTAAGGGGTTTACACCTGCACCACAGGGAGCCAGGAAGGTTCCTTTCTTATACAATGCCGCTAGATTCCCAGAGTCACGAAGTCATTAAACACCCCCTCAAACCTGCCTCTCCCTCAAGGCTCAGGGGACATTGTAGAAGAGGGGACAGAAAGAATCTAAGGGCCGAGGATGGGGAGGGCTGCTGTGAGATACCGTCTGTCAGACATGACATGGCTGTCACACACATGAATGAATTTGCAGTGGCTGTGGTTACCTGCACAAGCCAGTTAAACAATCCAGCACGGATCACGGAGGGGCTCTTGAGGTCCTGCCCCTAGCTGAGGAGCTGTTTACAGTTGATGTCAACTGATGGAGAGTTACTTCTTTTTTGGTGTGTGTGTGTGTGTGTGTGTGTGTGTGTGTGTGTGTGTGTGTGTGTGTTGGGGGGTGGCCACTGGTAGGTGGCTCATGCTTCATTGGGTGACCTCATCTGCGTGCACACAGGGACAACACTAATTTGACCTGGTGGGTTAACAAAGAAGACTGTGTCCAAGGCTGTGTCTTGCATTGTCATCCATTTCCCTCTCTAACACAGCTCTCTCTTTCTCACCCTCCCACTTTGCTCAGCACGGATGTCCATCACCCAGACCCCGTCTCCTAGCCCGCACTCCATCCTCTGCTAATCTACTTGTCCAGCGCCAATCCATCACCTCCAACCCAAACGCACGTGGGTTTTTCATCTCCCTCTCCCATTTCCCTCACTAACTTCCTTTCCTTTCTTTTCAGAGGAACACACAATCATCCAGGCGGAGTTCTTTCTTTCCCCAGACCAAAAAGGAGAGTTTATGTTTGACTTTGACGGTGATGAGATTTTCCATGTGGATACTGAAAAGTCAGAGACCATCTGGAGACTTAAAGAGTTTGGACAGTTTGCCAGCTTTGAAGCTCAAGGTGCATTGGCCAATATAGCTGTGGACAAAGCCAACCTGGACATCATGATAAAACGTTCCAACCACACTCCAGATGTCAATGGTACTCACTTTTCCTCTGTATCACCTCCTCCCAGATGTGGGAACTCGTAGCTTTAAAATAGATGCCTTGGAAATCTGTCCCAGGGTGTTCTGACTTTCCCTCCCAAGACCTATGCTTGCTCGGTGCAGCAAACCCAGTTCTCAGGCCACAGGCCCAGGGATTTTAGAAATCTAGGCCTTTTTTGCTGTTTTAGTTTTGTCTTATCCATACACTATCACTCACGCAGTCATTGCCCTGAGTCTGTCTACACAGGGGAGGTTAGGAACTGGAGTGGGTGTGGGTGGGTTGGTGGGTGGGTATCACATACCTCGATACTGACTCCAAAAGATCATATTGGATAACACGACTCCTCAGGGCACAGCTTTAGAGTCCTGAGGCAGAACTGTACCACAGGCCAGCATGGGGAGGAGAGGAACTCACTGAGAGAACAAAAAGCTGATTTATGTTATGTCCCCCACAGTAGCCCCAGAGGTGACTGTGCTCCCCAACAGTCCGGTGAGCCTGGGGGAGCCCAACATCCTCATCTGCTTCGTCGACAAGTTCTCCCCTCCAGTGGTCAATGTCACCTGGCTTCGGAACGGACAGCCTGTCACCACGGGTGTATCAGAGACAGTGTTTCTACCCAGGGAGGACCACCTCTTCCGAAAATTCCACTATCTGACATTCCTGCCATCCACCACAGATGTCTATGACTGCATGGTGGAGCACTGGGGTTTAGAGGAGCCTCTGCTCAAGCACTGGGGTACGGCACATTCATTACTTCACTTTAAGACTTCTTGCTCTGATGCTGGATTCTGGACCCTTAGTAGGGATGGGAACACAGCTCAGAGGTAGCACACTTGACTCACATGTGTGGCGCCTCAAGTTCAATTTCCAGAACCAAAAACTAACAGTTTACAGTGTTTCATAACACTGATTGCCATTTACACACCTCTGTTCTCTCCCTAACCAGGATCCTCCACTTTTGAGGAAAAAAACAATTATGTGTATGAGTGTTTTGCCTGTGTGTATGTTGGTGCACCATGTAAGTGCCTGGTTCCCCTAGAGGTCAGAAAAGGATGTCAGATCCCCTGGAACTGGAGCTATGGACAGTTGTGAGCTGCCATATGGATACTGGGGATGAAACCCAGGTCCTCTGCGAGAGCAGCCAGTTCTCTTAAATGTGGAGCCACCTCCCCAGCCCCAGAAGTCACTTTCTTTATTACATCAGTCACCAACGCTACCCCCACCACAGTAATTGACAGCTACTTTGTTTTATTTTTCCCCAGAGTTTGAAGAGCAACCCCCCCTCCCAGAAACTAAAGAGAACGTGGTGTGTGCTCTCGGGCTGTTTGTGGGTCTAGTGGGCATCATTGCCGGGGTTGTCTTCATCATCAAGGGTATGCAAAGACGCAATGCTGCAGAACGCCGCCAAGGAGCCCTGTGAGATGCTTGCAGGTAGGTGAGACATGGCCAGAGACTGACAGATGTGCGTGTGTCTGAGGAGAGAAGGCAGAGGCAAGGGTGTGTGGTGCCTTTAAGAAAAGGGTGGGGAAAAACGGTGCCTCTTAATCCCTTTTGTTGGAAGGAATCAAGCCGTAGGTAGCATCATAGCGTAGCATCGGCTGGTCCAAACCTTCAGGATCTGTGATCCCTTCCATGGCTGCTCCTGGACCACATCTTGGGTCTTAGGAATTTTCTTCAACTCCCAAGACCATGGACTCACGTGAGAACGTTGCGTCCTGGTGACTTGGGGAGGCTAGTCTCTGGGCTCAGCCACTTCCGAGCATGCAGCAGCCTCGGCTCCAGAGTCTGAAGCCTTTGGATCCATGGCATGAACTGGAAATGAGTAGCACTGACTTTTTAGTCTAAGAGACGCTTCTAAAGGGATCCAGGGGGAGGTGAGGCATGTTGGCCTCTGTACAAAACAGGGTTTGCAGTTCCTGTTGGGAACCCAAATCAACGTGTAAGGACTCCCCGAGTCAAACGGTCAAGAGGGATGAGGAAGGAAGCGAGGGGCTCTCGGTGCTTGTCCTGAACTCCCTGGTAACCATGTGTGTCCCACCACAGGCGATGCCTTCAATAGACGCTCAGTGAAGAAACTCGCTGTGACAGTGACTGAGGTCCCTTTTCTCAGTTGTTCGCCTCCGTGGGGAGACGCACATCTGCAGTTTCCAGCCTTCAGCCTGGAGAGTGGCTCTCTGGTCTAATGTCTGTCTGGGGCACTCTGCCTCCTTCCTGTATCTGTTTTCTATTTTCCATCATTTACAGTCACTACGTAATTCCTGTGACGAATATCACGGAGTTCTTCCTCTTCTGTGGAACTTTCTGAGCATTGCATGGAGATATCTTCTATCTACTTGTGGCTTGCTGTTTCTCCAAAGTGTATTTTTTTTCTACAAATAAACGTCTTGGATGAGTTATGAAGTGTTTTTTGGTGTCTAAGCAAGTTTTTGGCGGGGAGGAGGAGTCTGAGGAACACGTGTGGTCACTCTAAGTCTGCATGTTGAGTACCGTTTACAAGCTCAGGGGTTAGTCAGAAATCCCAGGTTCACCAGGGTTTTAGGTATCTAAATAGCGGATGCTATTACTTGAAGACATGTCCTCACCTAACAAACCCCAGAGCAGGGCTGCTGTACTCAGGATCAACATGGGGGGAAATCTGTGGGGAGCTGGAGGGGGACATGAAGGTGAATGTGACCCCCTCCCATTTTATACACATGTAAAATCCTCAAAGAAAGTTTTAAGAGATTCAGTATGCAAATAAGGACAACACTAACTGGACTCAGTATATATCTATGTGCACATGCTGTGTGCATTTGTGTGTGTGTGTGTGTGTGTGTGTGTGTGTGTGTGTGTGTGTGTGTGTGTGTGTGAAGAAGTCATGAATTCTAGAATTGGGAGGAAGTGGTTGAGGGATCATAGGAAGAGCTGGAGGAGAGAGGGAAGGGTGGAAATGATGTAAATATACAGATATAGTACACTTATATACAAACTCCCCAAATAGATTTTTTAAAAGGAGAGATTCAGAATCGATATTTGGCTCTTGAGATGGCTTTTATCCATATCTTCAGGGAAATAAATCTCAAGTCTGAGGTCCAGGTCTTGGATAACGAGTGAGAAAGAGAGAGGGGGACAGCTGTGGGAGCAAACTGAAAAGATCCACACATGTTACAGAACGCAACTACCGATCAGTGACCCCTGCTGCAGATTCCTTCGCATTAGGAGATGGCCAGGAGACGCTGAGGGCCGGGGGTGGGATGCTGTGCCTTGAATCTCAAGAGTCTCATGTTTTGAAAACTGTTCTCTGGATGATGGCGACATTTTGGGAAGTGGACCAGATGAGTCTGGCCGCAGAAGTAGGTCACTAGGGTAGGGCTGTTGAAGGTTTCACTCCGTCCGCCCGTCCCTCGTTCCAGCCTCACAGACTCAGCTTTCTGGTCTGGTCCATTCAGTTCATTTCTGTTTCTGTAACAAGCACCCAGACAAAAGCAGCTGATGGAAGATGGAGTTTATTTGTTGACAACTCCAGTTTCCAGCCATTACTGTGGTAAAGTCGGGGCGGAAACACGAAAGTGTTACATCCACCGTCAAGAGCAGAAAGATCAGATGTGGAAAGGAGGTGTTGAATTGCTGAGAGAATGTTAGAAGCTTCAATCAAGTGACAATATAAGAATTTGTTTAGGAAGGCCAGAGTGTTTCAACGTTTGGAATCAGTCCATGCAATCCACATTAATTGAAAAGATGGAGAAAAGCCTTTGATCACCTGGATAGACTCAGAAAATGGACTGTGGTAGAATTTAGCATTAAAGTTGTTTTGTTTTGTTTTTGTTTTTCTTTCCTTTTTTTTTTTTTTTGAAAGAATTGATTTCTTAGGAAATCTGTAATAAAAAGCAATTTGTTTGACCTGGGAAAGACAGCTGTCTTGCTTTGCACATCAGACATGGGGGCAGAGCATTGAAACTCCCCACATGGTATCTAGTACATTATGGTGTTGGGCAGTGAAAAAATGGTAAAATGAATCAACAAAAGGGTATTAGGATTTCAAAGGATACAAAATTTAATCGTTTCCTTTTTGATATAACTAGATACTTAGGAAGTAAAAAAAAAAACAGACAAATGCATAGTATTACTAAGAAAATTAAAAATGTAGGATACAAAGCCATTGTAAAAAAAAATTCTGCCAGAAACAAATGAAAACAAAGTCAAAAAGATGATACTAAAAATGCCAAATATTCAGCCAGCACTAACAGCAGACTAGGAAGACTTTCGTTTGGAAAACTATAAAGCATCATTGGGAAAAATGGGTACAGGTAAACACACGAAGGGATAGACAGGGAGACAGTACGACTGAATATATTCAAGATGTTTTCTCTAAATCACTCTGAAAACAGAAAAATGCTCCAGAAAACCAGAGTAAGACTTCACTTATTTATTTTATTTGCTGGTTTGTGTCTATTTCTTACCTCTATTTAGCAATCTGGGGACTCATTAAGTTATATTTAAACTCCACATGTAAGCAGTGAGGTTTCATTAGATAAGAAAATTATTGGGGGAAAAGGTCAAGGTGCTGATGTTGTCAAATGCAACCAATACCACACCCAGAAAATCTACTTCATGCAAATAATACATAATAAAGCTTAAAATATGCATAACAGAGACCTTGAGTTTGCACTAACATGAGTCCTTCGTGATGGCGTGTAAATTCTCCTGCAGCGACCACTGCACTGAAGTCGTCTTCTGAGCCGATGGTTCATTTCTTGGATTTACTTTTGAAACTAGCTCTTCAGCTCTGATTGGAACCAAGATTAGTGTCTAGCAGGACTATTGGGGTCCAGCCCCTTGTAGCTGAAAGTTTTCCTGTGTCCTGCCTGGTCCGCAGCCGCTCAGACCCAAATAAACACACACAGGCTTATATTATTTTTAATCTATGGCAATGGTAGGATTCTTGCTACCTAGCTCTTATATCTTAAGTTAACCCATTTCCATAAATCTATACTTTGCCATGTGGCTTGTGGCTTACCGGTATCTTTGCATCTTGCTTCTCCTGGTGGCGGCTAGCAGCGTCTCCCAGCTCTGCCTTTTTCTCTCTCTAGTTAGAATGTCCCACCTAACTTTATTCTGTCTCACCATTGGCCAAACAGCTTTATTATTTATCAACCAATCAGAACAACATATACAGAATGACATCACCCATCAGCCCCTCGATAGCCCTCTCCCAGGGTCCGTGGAAGAATCTACAACCAGCTGACATATTAATCTTTGATGATACTGAATGAATCCATGTACACGAAACTCTTTAATCCATTCACTTTATTTTTCTGAGTGAGTTCTCCCTCTACATGGCTTCTACTCTGCTCTGCTACTTAGTTCCTTTCTTGCCTGAGTCTCCCTGCATCTTTCTGCTGTTCGCTCTAAGTGCCACCTTAATCCTTCATCTTAGTTCTGCCCCATCTTGTCCTTCTCATCTTGTTCTTACCCACCTAGTTCTTCCCCGTCCGGCTCTTCCTCGCCTTCCATTTCGACCTTCCAGTTCTGTCTTCTACTCCTCCAATCTAGTTCTCCCCCAAGTCTCTGAGGTTTCGAGTTATATACCATGCAATAGCAGTGCTCTGACTAAGGCAAGGTCACCAGGCTTGAATTCTTACAGGGTCATCAGGGAAGAAAAGTTTTCCTCAGGCAGTGACTCTCAGGCTTTCTTTTACAACCCAAAAGGGGAGTGGTTAAGGGAGGAGGTCAACTAAGAGCTAAAATCAGTTAATATATCAGAAAAAGGGAATTTATGTGCTCAAACTACATTCCTAGAAGTGGTTAGGTAAAATGTTAGGAGTCTATAATGTTAGGATAAATCATGTGTAAAATGAAAACTGCTTATATTTCTTTGGTGCTTTAACTGTCTCGGTAACTCGGCTGTGTCGTTACTGGCAGGGTGGGGACATCTAGGCAGCTGTGTCACAGCTTGATGTACCTGGTGTGCAAAAACCCTTTTGTTCTAAGTTAAATGTCAAAAGGGAAGTTCTACTAAGGCTGTGTAAGAAAGGAGGGTCTGAGGTCCGCCTGACCTGGGTGGTCTCTTCAGATGGATATTTACTTTAACTCAGGGGACTCTATTCTGTCTGCGTTGGTCTTTGGGTGTTGATAGGTGTCTCAGATAAAATGCTTTTGTCGGGAGCTAGCTCTGGCCCTGGATGTAGCTAAAGGAGATTTCTGATTCTAATGCTAAGAAAGGAGAGACAAAAGGCCTGGAGGAAGGAAGCCTTGCCTGAGGCTGTAATCCAAATGCCTTAACTGTGTGTGTCCAAGGAAAGATCAATCCACACTGTTTAGTAGTTCTTAGGAAAAAGAGTCAATTGGGAAAACTATAAAAGTGCACATGAAATTCATAGCAGAAAACAGCTGATATGTTTACAAAGCCGAGTAACACCGAGACTCCCTGAGGCTCGGCTTTTTCCTCTGGAAAAGCCCTGCGCCTTCCAGGTATTAGTTTTGCTATGGTCTGCTGAATTCCTGCTTCACATTCCTGCGACCTGCAGCAAGCGTCTTGCTTTGTGCAGGTTCACAGAGGGGCGGATGTCCATCATGTGAACCAACCCTCAGGCTCACTCTAAACTCATCCGAACAGTTTCTAGCTGTCATTATGATGTCTGTGGGTCTCTGACGAGCCACATGCTGCGTCTTAGACAAGGGGCAGGAAGGTCTGGTTACTTTGACAGCCTGAGTCCTGTTGCATACTTTATTATCACACTTGTTTCAATCTACACGGTTGTTTTGAATGCTTAGGAACTGTCTTTGAATTTTTTAAATTAAAAGTTCAAGCCAATTGGTGACCCCTCAGCCATTGGTTCATAGCTCATGTGTTTCCATTCGTTTGGTTATTTGTCCCTGTGCTTTATCCAACCTTGGTCTCAACAATTCTCGCTCATATAAACTCTCCTCATTCTCACTAATTGGACTCCCAGAGATCCACCCGGGGCCTAGCCGTGGATCTCTGCATCCAGATCCCTCAGTAGTTGGATGGGGTTTCCAGCACGACAATTAGGGTGTTTGGCCATCCCATCACCAGAGTCTACCAGGTTGATCTCAGTCCGCGGGGGAGGCTTTGCCCTGGAGGAGGTGGGAATGGGGGGTGGGCTGGGGGGAAGGTGAGGGGGCGGGAGGGGGGAGAACAAGGGAATCCGTGGCTGATATGTAGAACTGAATTGTATTGCAAAAAAAAAATAAAAAAATAAAATAAAAAAAAAAGTTCAAGCCAGCTGGGTGTGGTGGCACACTTGTTTAATCCCAGCCCTCAGGAGACAGAGGCAGGTGGCTCTCTGTGAGTTCGAGGCCAACCTAGTTTACAGGCCAGTCAGGGATATATATGTAACTACAATGTGGAACATCGTGTTTGATTTACACACACACACACACACACACACACACACACACACACACACATACTCGGAATGTCTGAATTCAGAATTCAGCAGGTGCATTACCTCACATACTTGTAACTAAATGAAAGCTATGTTGTGGTGATATAATCTTTCCTTTCTGTTTTCTACATCTTGTCCTTAAAACTGCATGCTTATTTGAGGAAAAAATGTGATAAGGGATAGTGTCACAGGATGGGCTCAGATGCACCAGACAAAGGGCGGGGGATCCATGGGGGCAGGACAGGGAAGAGGAGAGGCCTTCTGTCCCGGGGCTGCAGGCCCAGGCAGGGGCTGAGCAGGCCATCAGGGAGCGCAGGTCTGCAGGGTCCGGAACCAGGAGGAGCCGGGTCCTGGGTAGCACTGTCAATGGAGGAATGTGAACCAGGCAGGACACGTTTTCATGCCATGGAGACAGGGGAGCACCTTCCTCCAGCCTTGGCACCTCTCCTCAGCTCAGGAGTCCTGCAGAGCACAGGGGACAGTGGCCTTTCCAGACCTGACCCTGCAGTGGCTTCTCTCACCACCCCAGGCCTCTCCTGACAGCATGACGTGAGCAGAGGAACTTCTCAAGCCCCCAAGTCAGCGCTGCCTCAGAGCACAGGCCTTCAGTAAGTACAGGAATGAGGCTCAGTGCGAACCGCCTGGCCGGACCCTGGCAGTGCCCAGTAGCTCTTCCTTCTCTGCGTTTCTCAACCTGTTCTTCCAGCCTGGTTAATCTTTCTCTTACCTGCAAGTCACTGCTCTTCAGGTTGCACTCTAGCAGCCGTAGGCTGTTGAGTTCAGAAGCTGCTTAGAGTTTGAGGTCACCTAGGGGATGGCCATCTTCACAAAGGTTCTGCTGACTCCCTGATAACTAACCTCCGCAAAGCCACGACTCTCCCCTGAAATGCTATGGAGACTATTGACCACCACCAGGCTCCTTACCTGTCAGTTCCTGAAATAGATGAACAGCCCCCCTGCAAGGGACAGCAGACCCAGCACGCCGACCACAACTCCACTCAGCGTCTTGCTCTGTGCAGACATGGACTGAGCCCCTGAGGAGGGAAGCCAGGTGTGGGTTTTATCTCAAATTCAGCACCCCTCATTGGGGTCCTGATAGTCAGAGCACTAGGGGAGCCAGAACTGGCCACTCCTGGAAAGACATTCCAGAGTCACACAAAGCCGCCTACGTGGAAGACTGCAGCTGCAGCCATGGATGGGAAGGCAGATAGCTGCTGTTGCTTTGTAATCTACACTAGCCCTCACAATGGACCTCGTGACATCATTTCTGTCAGCACAGCGGCAGCAGCTGGTGGCTGGGTAGCGCTGCATACTACACATGCTGGCCAACAATATGGTGCCCACGAGTGGTCTCTACAACCAACAGACAAGGAGCATATCAGACCGAGAAGCCAGCTGTGGTGCCCGCAGGCATTTTCTGAGGGCACCAGCCACAGACACAGGGTCAGAATGGAACCAGACCAAGAGGAACCAGGCACATCGTGACCCAGACCCAGAGCGGCCTTTGTCTCTATCCTGCTACGGATTCATCTGCACTTGGTCCCCTGCTGGACTCATCTGCACATCCAACATCTTCAGGTGTGGAGCCCACCTTCTCTTGCACTTGTGGGATGACATGAACTGGGGCGGCTGCCTGGGGTTCATGAGTAACTTGGTCCAATATCACCTGTAGCTCTGGAGAAAACAGCCTGTTGTGGAGGACATGCATCTCACTTAAGAGTCCTCTGCACCATAGAGAACTGAAGTTGGTGAAATTCATCATCCACTGACTGTGTTGTTGATGTTCTCAGGACAGGGTTTCTCTGTGTAGCCCTGGCCCCCCTGGAATTTGCTCTGTAGCCCAGGCTGGCCTTGAACTCGGAGATGTGCCTGCCTCTGCCTCCTGATTGCTGAGAGTAGGATGGCCAGTAAAGCCTGGGCCAGCAGCTCCACTTTACTCTTTTTTTTTTTTTTTTTTTGGTTTTTCGAGACAGGGTTTCTCTGTGTAGCTTTGCGCCTTTCCTGGAACTCGCTTTGGAGACCAGGCTGGCCTCGAACTCACAGAGATCCGCCTGCCTCTGCCTCCCGAGTGCTGGGATTAAAGGCGTGCGCCACCACCGCCCGGCCCACTTTACTCTTAAAGCTGCTGTCCTGAGGAGGTGTATCTAACTTCAGTTCCTTTCTGGGGTCATGGCCTAAACCTTAGAGGTACACTTTCTTGCCAGAGAACCTCGCTCCTGCTGTGTGCTGTGCTGGAGATATCTGTCTTCATTGACACGTTTGGCAGAAGGCGCTAGGAACTTTCACCTAATCTTTCTAATTATTTTATTTTTCAATGACTTTCTGTTTGGGCACATTTCCACATGGCTCCCTTCTTAATCAGCAGTATAGTGGATGTAGACATTGAACTGGGTGAGGAATAAAGGTCAGTAACTTGGAAAGTTTATGCATCATTCCCTGTGGAATAAGGCACGCCCCCTACCTGGTGGGCGGGGATTCTCAGGGTCAGAGAGCTGATAGGCTCGGGTAAACCACGCCCCCTTCCCCATGGGCAGGGATTCACTAGTCAGGAGCTTCCCACTCACTCCACTCCACTGTGGAAGGGCGGGTCAGACTGGGATGCTCCACCTGGCAGGTGTAAACCTCTCCACTCTGAGGAACCATCTCCAGCATCACCAGGGTCTGGAAGGTCCAGTCTCCATTCTGGATCAGGCCCGTGGACACAACCCCAGTCTTCTCCTCCTGGTTGTTCCGGAACCATCTGACTTCAATGTTTCCGGGGTAGAAGCCGCTCACAGAGCAGACCAGGAGGTTGTGGTGGTCCAGGGGACGCGTCTTTGTTGGGTACACAGTCACCTGGGGCTCAACTAGAGGAGAAAGGGAGGTGAGAATAAGTGATGAGGGCGGAGTGTCCTCCCAGGTTGTCTGTCTGTCTGTCTGTCTTCCTCCATCCACCTAGATGAAGTCCCAGACCTTCCTGGTTTATTCCTGACATTAATCCTGATCGCAGGACCCGTTGGCTCTGAGGAACTCTTAAGGTTTTATTTTATAGCTTGAAAAAATAATTCATTATTGAACTGAAATCTTTTCAGTTTTTCAACTGAAAGCAGTGTGGTTGGATTGTGGGCACAGCACCTCAATGTGTACACCCCCAAATAGCTAAGGAATGATTCTACCCTGGGAAACAGGCGCAGAGAGAGGTGATTCTCCGGGGTTGTGATGAAATAAAATTCTAAAAAGTCATTACATTTAGGGCCAGCGAGATGGCTCATCAGGTAAAAGTGATTGCTGCCAAGACCGATGACCTGAGATCGGGCCTATTCAGGGCTGTGTGGCCATAGACTGTTTATGAAATTTCTCTGCTGACACTTCACTGACATTTGCTTTGGTAATTTCCCCAGTTTAGGGTTTACATTTTTATTTTTCATTGCTTTCTTTGAAGAAATTTTTATTCATGAGAATTTCTGACTCCCAGGACCCATGTGGAGGAAGGAGTGACTCAGTCCTGCAAGCTTGTGATCTCCACACACATGAGACGGCATTCTCTTCTCTCTGTGTCTGTCTGTGTCTGTCTGTCTCTGTCTCTGTCTCTCAGTCTCTGTCTCTCTCTGTCTCTGTGTCTGTCTCTCTCACATACACATACACACACAGACACACTATGTGACACTCTCCTTTGCAAAACAAACGTATCTGAAATCAGAATTGCTGTCATTGTACAACTGTGTCTCTTTCTGAGCTGACACTTGAGGCCCAGCCAGGGTCTGGGGCTCACTGTCACCGGGGCTTGGTCTTGGGACAGTCCTTCATACACCAGCCTCTATCCGGCATTTATTTTAAAGGAGGAACCTGGGGAAATGTTTCCTCTCAGTCCTGAGAGATGACACTTCTAGGACTGATTGGCACACACTAATATTTTTTCAGAAATTCTCATGA
Organism: Peromyscus californicus insignis; assembly: GCF_007827085.1. NCBI lineage: Eukaryota > Metazoa > Chordata > Mammalia > Rodentia > Cricetidae > Peromyscus > Peromyscus californicus. Next base: position 2,989,842 of record NW_026294491.1, read on the forward strand.
ATAAAAATTTCTTCAAAGAAAGCAATGAAAAATAAAAATGTAAACCCTAAACTGGGGAAATTACCAAAGCAAATGTCAGTGAAGTGTCAGCAGAGAAATTTCATAAACAGTCTATGGCCACACAGCCCTGAATAGGCCCGATCTCATCTCAAAAACTAAGCAAGGGGTCTGGGGAGGTGACTCAGCAGTTAAAAGCACTTGCTGCTCTTGCAGAGGACCCAAGTTCCTTTCTGGGGGCTCACAACCACTTGTAACTCCAGCTCTAGGGGATCCAGCGCCCTCTTCTGACCTCTGTGAGCACTGCACTCACATGCACATACACATATGTGTGTAATTAAAAATAAAATAAGATATGTTCAAGAAGCTAAGCAGCATCAGGCCTGGTTAAAATGTAGATGGGAGATTCTGGATCACTGAGGAAAACACTGGAATTCAGGGTAGCGGACAATGGGTGACGCTTAATGTTTTAGTTAGGGTCTCTATTGCTGTGAAGAGACACAGTGACCACGGCAACTCTTATGACGTAAAACATTTAATTGGGGTGGCTCACTTACAGTTCAGAGGTTCAGTCCATTATCACCATGGTGGGACATGGTGGTGTGCAGGCAGACATGGTGCTGGAGAAGTAGCTGAGAGTCCGACATCTTGCAGGCAACAGGAAGTGTTGTGGCACTGAGTGAAGCTTGAGCAAATGAGACCTCAAAGCCCACCCCACAGTGACACACTTCTTCCAACAAGGCCATACCTCCTAATAGTGCCACTCCCTTTGGGGGTCATTTTCTTTCAAACCATCACACTTAGAACAGGAATGGACTTCCCCCGCAATGTGAACCAAGTTATAGAAACACAGAATTGAAGGAAATGGGCATTACAAATGAAAGAGAGGCATTCTTTTTTATAAGTGTAGTTACATGTTTTACGTGATTCGTTAAACTTGTTCTTACACAACTTCACACAGGTACATAATACATTCTGTTCATCCCCATCCCACTATTTTCCCATCACTGCTCCCTGCCATGAATCTCTCTCTCTTGCACACTTGTGTCTATTTGTTTTTTTCTGAACTATTTGGCAGCACAGAAAACAACAGTCTAACAGAGAGTGTGTGCTAAACCACCTCACCTGAAGAACGAATCTGCCACCACTTCATTATTAGCAGTACTATATAAAACAGCAACACAGTACATTAAGAACAAAATTATGCCTTAAAAGCCAGCTTCCCAATCATTTAAAAAGAGATTTATGTTCATTTATTATGTGTGTGTGTGTGTGTGTGTGTGTGTGTGTGTGTGTGTGTGTGTGTGACATGTGTGCCAGTGCCTGTGGAGGCCAGAAGAGGGTGTAAGCCCTGGAGCTGGAGTCACAGGCATTTGTGAACGAGCTACCTAGTGTGGGTGCTGGAAACCGAACTTGGCTCCTCTGGAAGAGCAGCAAGTGCTCTTAACCACTGAGCCATCTTCTCAGACTGTCTAACCATTTCAATGATGTAAAATACAGATGCTAAGAAAGAAAACAAACAAAAAGGAGGAACGTTAAAAAGATTTTGTTTTTATTTTTGATTATGTGCACGAGTGCACATGTTTGTGTGTGTGCGTGCATTTTCACGTGTGTGTGTGCAACACTCATGGGAGCCAGTAGAGGGACTAGGATCCCCTGGGGCTGGAGTTGCAGGCTTCTGTGAGCCGCAAACGTGGGTACTGAGAACTGTAAGAACAGTACTTGCTCTGAACCACTGAGCTCTCTGCCTCCCCTGGAGGACCTTTTGACCAACAAGAAGCCTCAAGAAGATCACAAGTGCCTCAGAGTTTCACACACACACACACACACACACACACACACACACACACACACACACACACACTTTCACCTATGCACCTCCAGTCCAATGTTTACCTTTTAACTTCAACAGGAACCACTCAACAAGCGCATAGTTATTTCTGCACCTGTCCACTGAGGCCCGATAGTTGTCCAGGATGTCCTTCTGGCTATTCAAGTCCTCAGCTATGGGCCGCCCCAGCTCAGTCACTGCCAGGAACTTCCCAACGACACTGTCAAAGTGGGCAAACTCTTCCTGGTTATAGATGAATCTGGTCACACTCCTCACACGCTCCCTCCCGTCGAGGGTAACGGCACTCAGCCTTCAACTGCAGCAGAAAGCATGCTGTGGGGACAGGAACACACTCCATCACAGGCTGTCTGGGAGGAGACTCAGAATGCCCCAAACTGGGGGTCAGCGAAGGGAACTATGACACCTGCAAGGAATTCACCTCCTGTGTCCTCTAATCCCCGACCACCCACACCACAAGTCCATCTTGATCACCTGAGGCAGGGGGGAAACTGTTGAGTTTTGTTACTGTGATAAAATATCCTGACAAAGACAACTTAGGGGAGCAAGGGCTTATTTGGATGATAATTTCAGAGTACAGTCTATGACTGTTAGCAAGTCAGCACAAGAACGTACAGCATCATGTCCACAGTCAGGAGCAGAGAGAGAATAAACACATGGATCCTCATGGCTCTCATCTAGCTTCCTCCTCTTCTATACCCTTCAAGGACCCTGCCTAGGGAATGGAGCCACCCACAGTGGGCTGAGTCTACCCACATCAACTAACAATCAAGACAGTCCCCTACAGACATGTCCATAGGCCATCCTGATATAGATAATTCCTCACTAAGATGCTCTTCCCAGGTGATTTGATTCCAGTTGTGTCAAGTTGACAGTTAAAACTAACCAGCACAAAAACCATGCAGGACAGGGAAACCCTTCTGATCCTGTTCCATCCACTACCTGCTGCTTCTTCTCATGCCCACAGGTCTTCACCCTCACCTTAAACAGCACCCATCTAGAACAGTCAGTCTATAAAACACCCCTGTGTGTTGATCCTGTGTCAGGCCTTGCTGCCCCTGGGAACCCTAAGAGGGGAAATCCAATCTCTCCTTTCCACTCTTGGAGCTTGAAATTGTGGAAGTAAGGGATGAAATTATCCAAGGATGAGAAAATCCAAACAGAGGCGCGTCTATTAACAGAGGATAATGGGGCAGACGCTAGAGACACGCACAGGACACTAAGGAGCGGCTTCTCAGAAGGGTAAGTTGATGTCAGCTAGAAGAATGAGGGTGGAGAAGGGGAAGGAAGCGGGTGTGGCGACAAACACTCTTGTGAAAATTCAGAAAGAGTTGATGAATTTCAAGGAAACTGAGGACATGGGGCTGAGAACGTGAGGGTCAGAGGCGCTCAGCCATCAGGCTGCAGGGGTCATGGGATCTCAATCCCTTCGAAGACGTGACTTTCTGAGCAAAAGGAAACTGTAGGAGGTCGCGGTGGATCTGCTGTTGTTGGTGGGATGGTACCAGCTGGCACAGAAGTAAACACAGTGTGACAGGTGGGCAGTGTTCCTGCTGCCCAAATGCCCCCGTGCAGCAAGTACCACCGCTGTCACTCATAACAAACGCCCAGTGGAGTCAAATGACTTCTCCACGTGGCATGTCCATGGCAGTGTGAGAAAGAGTTAGGCTGGGATGGGAAATCTGGCAGTGATGTCATGGTGTATTACAACCTACACACCTCATGTAAAACTCCCTGGGGAGATACCAGCCAAGATGGCGGGACACCGGGCTTGAGGAAGACAAAGGGGAGAACGCTGAACATCAGCCAGTCAGTGAGGGGTACTCCAAGTCAGAGAGTTGCCATGGTAACTCAGGAGAAAAAGACAAAATAACAAAGTCAATCACAACCAGCATGGTGGTGCCGCTTTAGTCTTAGCTGCTTGGGAGGCTGAGACAGGAGGATGGCAATTCAAGGTCTACCTGGTCTATGTGATGAGTTTGGTGCCAACCATAACAACTTTGCAATACTCTGCTTCAAAACATAAAAAAAAAAAGATAAAAATATAAGGATGGTGTATCCCAGTGGCAGAGAACTTACCAGCACCCCGAGGCCACGAGTTCAATCTTACTAGAGAAAAAGAACAAATGTCAGCCTCAGGTCCTTGTTTGGAGGTGGGTATTAGCTGCTTCTCTGCTGTAACTAAGTATCTGGTTTGAAACAACCTGGTGGAGTCCTTAGTTTATTTTTAATTTTTATTTTGTTTTGACTTATGACTTGAAAGGATAAAAGATACAGTCGGTCATGGTGGGGAAGGCACAGGGGTGGGAGCACAAGGGGGGAGCACCAGACAGGAGCATGAGATGGGAGCCTGAGACAGGAGCAGGAGGGAGGAGCAGGAGGGAGGAGCAGGAGGGAGGAGAGAGGAGCAGGAGAGAGGAGCAGGAGGGAGGAGGGAGGAGCAGGAGGGAGGAGCAGGAGGGAGGAGCAGGAGGGAGAAGCAGGAGAGAGGAGCAGGAGAGAGGAGCAGGAGGGAGGAGCAGGAGGGAGGAGCAGGAGAGAGGAGCAGGGGAGGAGCAGGAGGGAGGAGCAGGAGGGAGGAGCAGGAGGGAGGAACAAGGAGGGAGGAACAAGGAGGGAGGAGCAGGAGGGAGGAGCAGGAGGGAGGAGCAGGAGGGAGGAGCAGGAGGGAGGAGCAGGGGAGGAGCAGGAGGGAGGAGCAGGAGAGAGGAGCAGGAGGAGAGGAGCAGGAGAGAGGAGCAGGAGGGAGGAGCAGGAGGGAGGAGCAGGAGAGAGGAGCAGGAGAGAGGAGCAGGGGAGGAGCAGGAGGGAGGAGCAGGAGGGGGAGGAGCAGGAGAGAGGAGCAGGAGAGGAGCAGGAGGGAGGAGCAGGAGGGAGGAGCAGGAGGGAGGAGCAGGAGAGAGGAGCAGGAGAGGAGCAGGAGGGAGGAGCAGGAGGGAGGAGCAGGAGAGAGGAGCAGGAGAGGAGCAGGAGAGAGGAGCAGGAGGGAGGAGCAGGAGGGAGGAGCAGGAGAGAGGAGCAGGAGAGAGGAGCAGGAGAGGAGCAGGAGAGGAGCAGGAGGAGAGGAGCAGGAGGGAGGAGCAGGAGAGAGGAGCAGGAGAGAGGAGCAGGAGAGAGGAGCAGGAGAGGAGCAGGAGAGGAGCAGGAGAGGAGGAGCAGGAGGGAGGAGCAGGAGAGGAGCAGGAGAGAGGAGCAGGAGAGGAGCAGGAGGGAGGAGCAGGAGAGAGGAGCAGGAGAGAGGAGCAGGAGGAGGAGGAGCAGGAGGGAGGAGCAGGAGGGAGGAGCAGGAGGAGAGGAGCAGAGGGAGGAGCAGGAGGGAGGAGCAGGAGGGAGGAGCAGGAGGGAGGAGCAGGAGAGAGGAGCAGGGGAGGAGCAGGGGAGGAGCAGGGGGCAGGAGGGAGGAGCAGGAAGGAGGAGCAGGAAGGAGGAGCAGGAAGGAGGAGGAGCAGGAGGGAGGAGCAGGAAGGAGGAGGAGCAGGAGGGAGGAGCAGGAGGGAGGAGCAGGAGGGAGGAGCAGGAGGGAGGAGCAGGAGGGAGGAGCAGGAGAGAGGAGCAGGAGGGAGGAGCAGGAGAGAGGAGCAGGAGAGAGGAGCAGGAGAGGAGCAGGAGGAGGAGCAGGGAGGGAGGAGCAGGAGGGGAGGAGCAGGAGGGAGGAGCAGGAGAGAGGAGCAGGAGAGAGGAGCAGGAGAGAGGAGCAGGAGGGAGGAGCAGGAGAGAGGAGCAGGAGAGAGGAGCAGGAGAGGAGCAGGAGGGAGGAGCAGGAGGGAGGAGCAGGAGGGAGGAGCAGGAGAGAGGAGCAGGAGAGGAGCAGGAGGGAGGAGCAGGAGGGAGGAGCAGGAGAGAGGAGCAGGAGAGGAGCAGGAGAGAGGAGCAGGATGGGAGGAGCAGGAGGGAGGAGCAGGAGAGAGGAGCAGGAGAGAGGAGCAGGGGAGGAGCAGGAGAGGAGCAGGAGAGAGGAGCAGGAGGGAGGAGCAGGAGGGAGGAGCAGGAGAGAGGAGCAGGAGAGAGGAGCAGGAGAGGAGCAGGAGAGGAGCAGGAGGGAGGAGCAGGAGGGAGGAGCAGGAGAGAGGAGCAGGAGAGAGGAGCAGGAGAGAGGAGCAGGAGAGGAGCAGGAGGGAGGAGCAGGAGAGAGGAACAGGAGGGAGGAACAAGGAGGGAGGAGCAGGAGAGAGGAGCAGGAAGGAGGAGCAGGAGGGAGGAGCAGGAGGAGGAGCAGGAGAGAGGAGCAGGGAGGAGCAGGAGGGAGGAGCAGGAGGGAGGAGCAGGAGGGAGGAGCAGGAGAGAGGAGCAGGGGAGGAGCAGGGGAGGAGCAGGGGGCAGGAGGGAGGAGCAGGAAGGAGGAGCAGGAAGGAGGAGCAGGAAGGAGGAGGAGCAGGAGGGAGGAGCAGGAAGGAGGAGGAGCAGGAGGGAGGAGCAGGAGGGAGGAGCAGGAGGGAGGAGCAGGAGGGAGGAGCAGGAGGGAGGAGCAGGAGAGAGGAGCAGGAGGGAGGAACAAGGAGGAGGAGCAGGAAGGAGGAGCAGGGGGGAGGAGCAGGAGGGAGGAGCAGGAGGGAGGAGCAGGAGGGAGGAGCAGGAGGGAGGAGCAGGAGGGAGGAGCAGGAGGGAGGAACAAGGAGGAGGAGCAGGAAGGAGGAGCAGGGGGAAGGAGCAAGGGGGAGGAGCAGGAGGGAGGAGCAGGAGGGAGGAGCAGGAGGGAGGAGCAGGAGGGAGGAGGAGGAGCAGGAGGGAGGAGCAGGAGGGAGGAGCAGGAGGGCAGGAGCAGAGAGAGGAGCAGGAGAGAGAGGAGCAGGAGGGAGGAGCAGGAGGGAGGAGCAGGAGGGAGGAGCAGGAGGGAGGAACAAGGAGGAGGAGCAGGAAGGAGGAGCAGGGGGAAGGAGCAGGAGGAGGAGCAGGGGGAAGGAGCAAGGGGGGAGGAGCAGGAGGGAGGAGCAGGAGGGAGGAGCAGCAGGGGGGAAGGAGCAAGGGGGAGGAGCAGGAGGGAGGAGAGAGGAGCAGGAAGGAGGAGCAGGGGGAAGGAGCAGGGGGGAGGAGCAGGAAGGAGGAGCAGGAGGGAGGAGCAGGGGGCAGGAGAGAGGAGCAGGAAGGAGGAGCAGGGGGAAGGAGCAGGAGGGAGGAGCAGGAGGGAGGAGCAGGAGAGAGGAGCAGGAAGAAGGAGCAGGAGGGAGGAGCAGGGGGCAGGAGGGAGGAGCAGGAAGGCAGGAGCGGGGGAAGGAGCAGGAGGGAGGAGCAGGAGGGAGGAGCAGGAGGGGAAGGAGCAGGGGGGGAGGAGGAGCAGGGGGGAGGAGCTGGGAGGAGCAGGGCAGAATACCAGAGAGCTTGTCACAATGCCTGTGCAGTCAAGTGTGGGAGCCCACAGAGGTTCCCTAATAAGACCTCACTCAAGGTCAGAGAATCTGAGCTTGCTTTACCCAGCAGGGCTGCATAATAGGATAGTTTGGCCAGGGGTGTGGTTACCAGGTGCTTTGAAGGATCTACACTTGATTGTATATTGTGCTTTGATCTTGAAATCAAAGGTCTTTTGCCTCTTCCCTTGGTAGTGTATAAAGGGCCCATTATGAATAAAGTTGGGGAAGCTAGGCATTGACCCAGAGCCCTCCAAAAGCTATCCTGTGTCTCTGTCTTTCTTGCTATCTACATCTATATTTCTATCTAATACTTCCTCATTTCTCTCTCCTTCTGAGAACCCTTCAACAGGTCAAAGCTGGACTCCTGCCATCAGGAAGCAGAGAGATATAAGGAGTGGTCCAGCTATAAAGCTGCAAGACCCACTCCCCAGTGACATACCTCCTCCCACAATGCTCCACCTCCTAAAGGTTCCACAACCTTTAAAAACAACGTGACTGCAGGAGACTGGGTGTTCAAACATAGGCACTGTGGGGGACACTGCACCTCCAGACCACAGCTGGGGAAACCCCACTGTAGGGAAAGGTGAGCAGGAAAGGACCACTGCACCTTGTCATAGACACAGACCACAGCCTTCACAGCAGGAGAGTGACAGTCCTTTCACACATGACAGTTTGGGAAGCTTGGTGGCCTAGTAGTGACTGTTCAGCTCTAGAGAAGGGGTTTGCTTTGGTCCACACGGTACCAAGAACCCACGCCGGTGCCCAGTCACTGCTCAGAGGCTGACAGCCAGCTCCCCCCTATCCTGGCCAGCAGAAGCCCTGAGTTGGTATGCACCTCACCTGTAGTAACCCCTCCAACATCCCACAGGACCAGTTGCTGCCTTGGTAACAAACTCACATCCCATCCTACTTGCTCTTTCAGGGCCAGGAAAGGCCTCCTCTCCATCCCACAACATCTGGGGTGTGGCAGCTGGTACAAAGTGCTGACTGTATTCCCATGTGTCCAGCAAGAGCTGGCAAATCCCTGTTTCCTCCTACAGCAGCCTAATCTCAGATTCATCCAGTCTTAATTGGCCTTGGGAATGTGGCCTCTGCATCATTCAAGTTCTCCCAAGGCCCAAGGACAGACTCATCCATGTCCTGTAGCTAACAGTGCCACGAGCCCTGTCCTTACCACAGCTTTCCATGGGTCACCACAGGCTCCCTAGGTAATCCACAGACATTCTTTATCTTTCTTTCTTTCTTTCTTTCTTTCTTTCTTTCTTTCTTTCTTTCTTTCTTTCTTTCTTTCTTTCTTCCTTCCTTCCTTCTTTCCTTCCTTCCTTCCTTCCTTTCTTCCTTCCTTTCTTTCTTTCTTTCTTTCTTTCTTTCTTTCTTTCTTTCTTTCTTTCTTCTTTCTTTTGTTCTTGTTTTTTTGAAACAGGGTTTCTCTGTGTAGTCCTGGTTGTACTTGCTCTGTAGACCAGGCTGGCCTTTCTGCCTCCTGAGTGCTGTGTTTAAAGGCATACAATACCACTGCCCAGCTTCCACAGACATTTATACCCATATCCTACAGTTCCAGGATGGCAGAAAAGCCCAAGTCTCTGCAGTACTGCGTTTTTTCTACCTCTGTAGTGTGGATAACCATGCCACAAGCCTAAACATTGTCTTCCTATGGCCTAGGTAACTCAGGAAAGGTCTCCACACCTTAGGACACTAGATCACAGCTTCTGGTGCCCAAATTCCTGATAACAGTTTGCTTGTCCTTTCAGACCTACAGAGACCATCTGGGTAGATAACTCTACCAGTGTTGCTAAGAGTGCCACAAACCTCAGAACAAGGCACAAAGTTCCGCTCTGTGTTCCACAGCCTTGAGCCTGTGATTACTGATGCCACAGTCCCCAGAATCATGAGACCAACTATGTTTAGTTCTCAGACTGAGGGAAATACCATTCATAGCTCTACAGCTATAACCACTCAACCTATTTGTCTCCTACATCCATCCTGAGAGTCCTCAGGGGTCTGCTATGTCTTAAGAGTAGGACTGCTGGTGTCACATCCCTTTGTGTTGCTTGTACTTGTGCTGAGAGACTTCAAGCCAGTGTTCTTCATGTCCTACACCAACACTGCCATCAGGGCTGGACTCCTGAGTAGACTCAGACACACACCACTGGATTCCAACATCTGCTGTAAAGTTGCAAACCTTTATTAATCACTGAAGGTTTCTATTGCTGTGATGGAAAACCATGACCAAAGCAACCTGGGAAGGAAAGGGTTTCTTTGGCTCCCACATCACTGTTCATCATTGAAGGAAGTCAGGACAGGAACTCAAGCAGGGCAGGAACCTGGAGGCAGGAGCTAATGCAGAGGCCATGGAGGGGTGCTGTTTACTGGCTTGCTCCTCATGGCTTGCTCAGCCTGCTTTCTTATAGAACCCAGGACCACCAGCCCAGGGATGGCACCACTCACAATGGGCTGGGCCCTTCCCATCAATCACTAATTAAGGAAATACTCTACAGACTTGCCTACAGTCCCATTTTATGGAGGCATTTTCTCAGTTGAGGTTCCCTCCTCTCAGATGACTCTAGCCTGTGTCAAGTTGACATGAAATTAGCCAGCACAGTGCATGCAGATGATGCTTAACCAAAGATGAAGAAATCACACCAAGTACACTTTTGAGTTCTACCATAACCAAATTCCAAATATCCAATCCACTGAATTTCTATAGTCTATTGTCTTAGTTAGGGTTTCTATTGCTGTGAAGAGACACCATGACCATGGCAACTCTTATAAAGAAAAACATTTAATTGGGTGATTTGCAGCTCAGAGGTTCAGTTCATTATCATCATGATGGGACATAGCAGTATGCAGGCAGACATTGTGCTGGAGCTGAGAATCCTACATCTTGACCGACAGGCAATGGGAAGTGTTCTGCCTCACTGAGTGTGACTTGAGCATAGGAGACCTCAAAGCCCACCCCCACAGTGACACACTTCCTCCAACAAAGCCACACCTCCTAATAGTGCCACTTCCTATGAGTTTATGGGGGCCAATTACATCCAAACTACCACACCTATCTAAATGAAAAAAATTGCTTATTACAAAATCCAATAACACTGGAAGAAGCAAATGTTACACTAGTTGCAAATGCACGAGAGAGAGAGAGAGAGAGAGAGAGAGAGAGAGAGAGAGAGAGAGAGCGCAAGCACAAGAACCATTAAAGGAAATGCAACACCTCTAAAATCACAATTCTCCATAAGCAGACATCAATTTGAAGAAGTGTATGAAATGTCTGAAGAATTCAAATTAATGACACAATTACAAGATACATTCAAATACAAGAAGCTCAAAGAATCCCAACTAGCTCTCACCAAAGTTATTTTTCACCAAGGCATATCACACTCAAATAAGATTGTTGGAAGTACCGAAAACATAGACTACTACAGCATTCTCAAAGATGGGACTGAGTCACCTGGAGGAGGGAATATGGTGGGACAAAGAACACACACACACACACACACACACACACACACACACACACACACACACGGTGGTGGTAGGGGAGATGGAGACAGAGACCAAATCAGAGAAAGAGACAGAGACAGAGAGGCACACACACAGAGACAGACAAAGAGAACTAATCCTAAAACAACAGACAAATACCAATTTACATAAAGTGAATGCCCATTAGATTTATATCAGACGTCTTCGAAGAAACCTTATAGGCTTGAAGAGAATAGGAAAAAAATATTGAAGGGAAAAAACTTCCTGTAGTCTAAGACTATTACACACAGAAAAACTGTCCTTGAACTATGAAGGAGAATAAACTATTTCTCAAATAATTAGAAACTGAGGGAGTTTACTATTGCTGGACCAACTTTATAAGAAATAGTAGAGTGAGTCCAACATTAGAAACGAAAGGATGATAACTGACATTATGAAGTATGGTGATATTTTATTTGTGTGTTAATAAAGTTTGCCTGGAGATCAGAGGCCATAGTGAGCCATAAACAGAGGTCAGCATGGTGACACACTCCTTTAATCCCAGTACCAACCAGAGAGACCTGGAGGTCTGTACAGACAGGCAGTGATGAGGAAGTGATGTGGCTGAGCTAAGAGCCAATGAGAGAGCAGAACAGGAAGGCAATAAAGGCACAGGGTAGACAGGAAGAGGCTGATTCTCTTGGGAAGCTATGGCAAGGTGGTGAGCTAAGGTTAGTTGGCGGCTATTGCTCTGATCTCTACGGCTTGTACCTCTGTATTTGGCTGTGTTTCTTATTTAATAAGACTTTAGGAATTCATCTACAATGGAGACATGTGAATACATACAATCAAGTAGGACATGTACATGAAAGAGAATAAAAGCTCTGAATGAGAGAAAATCACAGCTACAAAACTGAATATTAAGAGAGCTGGAAAGAAACAGAAATAGAAAACACAAATAACACAATGAAAATTGCAGAGGGAATTCATACCTCGTGATGAGAACCTTAAGTATTGGGTGGGGAAGGTGCCTCAGTAACAGAGTAACAGTGAGTAACATCAAGTAACAGTGAGTAATAGGACTTGCTGGCAAGCCTGATGACCTGACTTTAATCCCCAGTTCCCCCATGGTGAAAGGAGAGAATTTACCCTGTAAGTTGTCCTCTGACCTCCATATGTGCTGTGGCATGCAAAAAAAGAAAGAGGAGGGGAGAAGAAGGAAGGAAGGAAGGAAAATATAATAAAAAATAACCTTGAATACAAATGAATTAAATTCACCAATCAACTGATACAAACTGGATGAAAGAATGAAAAAATATACATACTGTTTACAAGAAATTCATCACATTCATGAACACATAAAGAGGCTAGAAATGAAGGCTGGGGAAAGATACATCACACAAACGGAAACTAAAAGTGAGACAAAGTAACAATACTTCTACCAGGTTAAGCAGACTTTACACTTTAAAGAGTGAAAGAGACAAAGAAGGCGGCTGCATATTGATACAATGATAAACTTAACAAAATGACTAAATAGTTACAAATAGACATATATCATGCACCTGACATGGGAACACCACAGTATATAAATCAAATATTAATAGGTCTAAAGAGAGAAATAGACTCTAACACAGTAATAAATAGGGTTGTCAATACCCTATTCTCAATGACCAGAGAATCATCAAGGAAACTGCTGAGTTAAACCACAAGGCACAGCAAATGGACCTAAGGTACAGTCACAGAACATCCCATCCAATGGCAGCAGAGCACACAGCTGTCCTAGCAGCGTGCATATTCCCAGGACAGAGCACATGTTGAACTGTAAATTAAGGCTCAATAAATTTTGCCTCAAAATCAGCTCATGCATCGTCCCAGACCATAATAAAGTAAAACTACAATTAAAAAACAATTAGTAAAGTGGAAACAATACAAACAGGGATGGATTATACAACATGCCCCTAAAAGGCCGACACATAATTGAAGAAACTAAGAAGGAAAATAAAGAACTTTCCAGAAAGAAGCAAAGATAATCACACAACATATTATCTGTGGGTATCAGCAAAAGCTGTTAGGATGGGAAGTTTGGGTGGTTTTTTTGTTGTTTTTTTAGAGTTATACACCAGAGTATGCTCATTGTACAAAGTGGTGGACTTCATACAGACATTGATAATCAAGTGTAGCATGTACTGCGACCGTGTTCATGACCTGTCTCCCTCTTCTGCCTGTCTGCCTCTTCCAGTAACCCAGACTTGATACAGATCATAAATTAATAACGTAAAACAAAAATATGTGGCACAAGGAATTGGTGAAGCTGAGAGCTGTAAAAAGGATTATCAAAAATGACAAACCATTAGCTATTCTGACCAAGAAACAAAAAAGAGAAATCCCAACGCAATACAATTAGAGATTAAGAAAGGATGTTATCCGTTAGCTGGGAAATACAAGGCTTGAGAGACACTGCCTTGAGGAGTCTGTGTTAAACATCGGGCAAGCCTGGAGCAGAGGGGTAAGTCCCTGAACAAGCACAGCCCACAGTAACGGAATCAGGAAGAGACATAAAAGCAAAATAGGTCGATCAGAAGGAGACTCTAGGTCTTGATGGCGCTGCCAGATTTCATGGAACATTTTAAGAATTAATTCCCATTGCAGTTACACTCATCTAAAATCTGAAATGGATAGCTCTTTGTCAACCCTTTCTCAGAGATCCAGCCAAAAATAAACCAGCCATAGTCTTTATTTAAAAAAAAGGTGCCAATAAAACTCTAGCAAATCAAATTCAACAGCACATCAAAAATCCATAGGCCATGTCCAAGTATGATTCATCTTCCAGATGCAAGGATGGTCTGATAAATGTAAATAAATAAGTGTGAAATAATACATCAACATGAATGAAGGTTTAAAACAACATGTCACTAGTTATCAGTAGACATAAGGAAAGTGTTTGATAAAATTCATGCTGTTTATGATAAGCAAAAACTCAAAAAAAGTTAGGTGTAGAAGGAACACACATCAAAACGATAATGGCAATATATATATATATATAACACAGTCAATTTCAGAGTAGGAGGAGCTAATGCCATCTCCTCCTGGATCTGGTAAGACATAGGCCATCCATACTCACTGCCCTTATTCAGTGCATTACTGGAAGCCTTTGCAAGGGCTATTAAACGATAAAAATCAGAAATATCCAAATCGGAAGGGAGTTAACCATGTTTGCAAGCACCATGATTTTAATACACAGAAAAACCTAAACAAGCCACCAAAAAGCTGTTCACTGATAAATTCAGTGAAGTTGCCACACACAAAAGACAGCAGCACGTTCTGCAGCAATAATGAACTTGTTGAAAGAGACCTTTAAAGACCAGGCCTGGAGAGGTGGCTCATCGGTTAGGAACTTTCGCTGTTCTTACCAAGGACCTGGGTTTGATTCCCAGCAACCACACGGTGGCCCACACCTGTCTGTAACTCCAGTTCTTGGGGATTTGATGCCGTTATCTAGCCTCTGTGGGAACTGCATTCTCATGGTGCGCACACACACACACACATGCAGTTAAACCTCCCATATACATGAAACAATTTTTTTTCAAGATAGGGTTTCTCTGTGTAGCTCTGGCTAACCTGGAGGTCGATTTATAGACCAGGTTGTCCTTGAACCACAGAGATCAATCTGCCTCTGCCTCTGGTGTACTGGGATTAAAGGTGTGTCCCACCACTGCCCATAAAACAATCTTTTTAAACGTGAGCATCAGAAAACCAAATAAGCCAATTAAAACACAGGGAAGGGAGCTAAAAAGACACGTCTCAGAACAAGACATAGGGTGCAAATGGCCAACAAGCATTTGAGGAATAGTCTCACCAACCACGAAGGAAGTGCAAACCAGAACCACAGTGGAATATTGTCCCAGCAGGTAGGGTGGCTCAGCAAAAATTAACAAGCGCTGGTGAGGACGGAGAGAAAGGGAAAAATCCCACACTGTCAGAGATGAATATTAATACAGACACACAGTGAACACTGGAGATTCCTCATAAAACTAAACACTTGTGGGTATTAACTCAAAGATGAAATCTTTGTGCCCAGAAGAAATCTGAGTCTGTTCGCCGCAGTGCTACTCCCCATAGTGAAGTGTGCAGTCAGCCGCGACGCCTACCCATGGATGGATGGATAAAGGAAGTGTGTGTACACAGTGGGATCCTACTCAGCCGTGAAGGGAATGAGGTCCCGTCACTTGGAGCAACCTGGATGCAACAGGAAGCTATTATGCTAAATGAAATGAGCCAGAGTCAGAAAGACAAATGGGACATGTTCCCACTCGCCTGTGAACTGAAAAGTCAACCTGGATGAGGAACAAAGTGTGGGGGGGACGGGGCTCTGCTGTGGGATATTTTGTTTGTGTTCTAACAAATAAAGCTTGCCTGGGGATCAGAGGGCAGAGCTAGCCACTAGTTAACCACAGAGGGCAGGCAGTGGTGGCACACAGCTTTAGTCCCAGCACTCGGGAGGTGGAGACAAGACTATAAGGTGGATGGAGACAGGATCTGGCTCCCCTTTTGGTCTGAGGATTCGTAGAGGTAAGAAGTCTATAGTCAGTGCTCCTTTGCTTCTCTGATCTTTCAGCTTTCACCCCGATATCTGACTCCTGGTTTTTATTGATAAGACTAATTAGGATCATAATTCAGTGGTCACCGGAGCCTGGGGACGGCAGAGGAAGGTAGGTGACAAAGTTGAAAGGGGACAAAAGGAGGTCAGAGGTCGTTCCTGCTTTTCTACAGCGCCGTGGGGTTATTGCGGAGTTAAAGCAAATCCACAGTGCACATCCACACGGCTAGAAGAGTAAGGAATTCAACATGTAAATGGCTGGCGCTTGGGAAGATGGGATGCTTAGCACGATTACCAGCCACTGTACATACACTGGTATGTCAGGAGCTGAGAGACAGCTCAGTAGTTAAGATCACTCACTGCTGTTACAGCAGACCTAGGTTTGGTTCCCCAAACCTACATCAGGTGGCTCATAACTGCCTGTAAATCCAGCTCCAGGGGATCCAATGTCCTTTTCTAAACTCTGTGGGCACCTTCACACATGTGTACACACACGTGTACACACACACACCACACACATAATTAAAAGTAATAAAAATAGATCTTAAATATTTTTTTTTCCGAGACAGGGTTTCTCTGTGTAGCTTTGCGCCTCTCCTGGAACTCACTTGGTAGCCCAGGCTGGCCTCGAACTCACAGAGATCCACCTGGCTCTGCCTCCCGAGTGCTGGAATTAAAGGCGTGCGCCACCACTGCCTGGCTAGATCTGAAATATTTATGTGTCATATCAACACAATGTAGCCCAGAAAGATACACTGATAACATATTTTAATAAATTTTCTGTTTGTTTTTTATTGCATCTTATTTGGTGTGTGTGTGTGTGTGTATGTGTGTGTGTGTGAGTGTGCCATGACACATGTGTGCAACTTCAGTTCTCTGCCTTCACCGTGCGGGATCAGAGTTCTAACTCAGGCTGTGAAGGCTTGATGGCAAGCCCTTTGACCCACTAGCCCATCTCTCTGGCCCTCGGAGAAGCTTGTTTTCTTCCAAATTATACGTGCTTATTTTGATCCATGTGCATGTGTGCGTGCTGCTTGTCTGTACGTGCACTACCTGTGTGCAATGCCCACAGAAGCCAGGATAGGGTGTTCGGTCTCCTGGATCTGGAGTTACAGACTGTTGTGAGCCGGACCATCAGTAGAGACCTGCACCACAAAACTCTCTTTGCCCAGAAGGAATGCTGACACCGAGGAGTGAATTCCAGAGCAGACAAAGCTGATCTTACTATCCACAAGTCCCTGAGGGCCTTCCTGAAGGAGAGAGAGTTAAAACACATGTGCATGCAATTGCTGTTCTCTGTCATCCTGTGGTTGGCAGCATAAGCCTGCTCTCATTCTCTCCGCCTTCTGCAGCCGTTTGCCCAGCACAAGGGTGCAGGACACAGCAAATAAGGAAATGGGGTGCCTAGCTGAGCACTTGTTTGCTGTCTGAATTCAGGTTTTCAGATTGAGCTTCTTGCCCCGTGTTTTACTTAGAAACCCTGACTGATGAGGAAGGGAAACACTTGATGATGCTTCACTTTCTCCCAGCACAAGGCCCCTGCCCCTGCCCTCCTAGTCCACAGCACAAGGAAGTGCAGGTGTGGCTTACCAGCCAGTCCAGAGGCCACTGCTGCTAACTGTGGAGGCATCAATGTGCTGCTAACACTGCAGGTGCACTGAGGGCAAGGGCTGTCGGCCACCGGGGTTTCCATCCAGATTCACGTGAAGCATGACCCAGGTTTTGTTGCAAGGGCTGGGCCACCACAGAGACCTCACCCAGGCGCCACCTGGGGACCACAGGACTAAGGCCACCATAGAGTCCCCATGAGGCAAAGCCAAGTATATCCATGTGAGAGGTTGACCACTGGACTAAACAGGGAAGCTGCTTGGTGGGCTAGGGCCAGATAAGCCATGGGGGAGGCTCCTGATACCCCAAGGGACCACTCCCTCATATTCTGCAAGAAAGAAGGACTCGGGTTTGGAGTCCTGGTGCTCTGGTGTGTGAATGTCCTCTAGTGTTGGAAACACTGTCCCCCTTGCAACAGAGACGAGAAGTAGAACATTTAACAAGTGACCTTGTCATGGGGACTTATCGTAATGAAAGGGGTAAGGACTTCGTTGTGGGAGTTGGATCATTGCTGTCAATGCAGCCTGTGAAAGCAGCTCTCTCTCTCTCTCTCTCTCTCTCTCCTCTCCTCTCTCTCTCTCTCTCTCCCCCCCCCCCATTTTTGTGCCCTGCTTCCTGCATAGGATCATGAAGCAAACATACACACAGTAGCTGTGAGCCCTTGAATACTGTATTTCCTAAACTCTAGAACTGCAGAAATCAGCCTACGCACACGTGTGCATGCATGCACACACACAGGCACGCATGCATGCATGTGTACATACATAATACATATATTCATATTTACATCTTGGGTTTTGCATCACATCACTGGGAAAGGCCAGAGAGGAATTGTAAATACCAACAACTCAACATGGATGATCGAGAACAGACATCAAGATGAAGGAATCTACAAGATTTGGGGGAACCTTGGCAGACCAGTGGCCTTTATTTGCTGACTGGCTTCTAAACCGGGAGATGGTAGCAGCCTTCACACTGTCTGCACCCTTGCTGGGGGTGCACAGATTGAACCGTATGAAATTGTTGATTCTGACCACTGTTGATATATGAAAATGGAATTTGATATCTAAAACCAGTTGAATCCTCTGCTTTACACTCAGGCAGGAAGGCGGCTGATGCTGGAGAAATGGTGTGGGCTGGTTCTGAGCTACAGAGGACGCCATACTGTGCTAGGTTGTCAGAGGAACCATTAAGTCTTCAAGACGCTGAAGAGCACACCGTGGATGCCCCTTGTCTAGGAGGGTGACTCAAGCGTTAAGTTCCAGGGTCGGCTCCAGGGTCCCTCCCACAGTAGGGAGGGAACACTGACTACTTCCTGTGACAGCACCCCCACCACAGGGGTGCAGGGCTCATGAACACTGGGATCAGGGAGAAGAGGGGATGCCCTTGACCCCTCCTGGGATATTAGCCAGATGTGCTAACGCTACAGATCCCAGTGAGGGCACAACACAGTCTTCTAGGATAGAGCCTCCCAATTCTTCTTAATCACTCATAAAATTTTAAAAGAAACATTCCCTTTTTTCTCTCTTAATATTTTAAAGAGGTTCTGGACAGGTCATTATTTCAACACCTGATTTCTTCATCTTTTCCAGATCCTAAGAAATGTGATGTCAGGCTGGAGGAGTCTCATGAGGAAGGACGGGGACAGGACCCATGTGTGATGCCATTCACAGGTCTCAAAGGAGCAAGATCCTTTCATATGGAAATAATTTGAGATTCATGTGATTAAAAGAAGTGGTCAAAGAAAAAAATGACAAGTTTTAAAAGGCCTAATGTAGACCAAACAAAGGTAGCTCCCTGCCTTCCCCACCCACAGCAGCTCAGCCCCTGAGGTGTGCACTTACGTCGGGGGTACTTGACCAAAGCCACAGGATGGCTCAGCATCATCAGCGTCAGGACTACAGCCACACAAGGGCCTCTGGGGAGCCACAGACCCACCATGGTAGAGGAGAGGAGATGAGAGGATGGTGGTCAGAGAAGCAGGCCAGCCTGCCTGCCTGAGGACTGTGAAATACTCCACCTATTGGTGCTGGGCTGGGTACCTTCAGTGCTGAAGAGCCAATCAGGAGCAGAGGGGGCCAGCATCATCAGTTGTTAGACAGAGGTTCAGTATGAGTGTCTTTCTGAAGTTTCCAGTTTCCTTTGTTAAGCAGAGGGCTTCAGCTCAGGGTTGTAAAGTTTTGGTCAGTTTGCATCCAAAGCACCTGAATGGACACCATGCCGAGCCACCTCTTCTGAGGCTGGTCAGCCTTGACACTATCACTCTGCCTTAGGACAACTGAGCCTGTGGGAGTCCTGTCCCTACTGTGGTTTCTGTAGTGACTTCCTTGTTTGCTGAGGGAATCCCTCTGTTACTTATCCCCCTCCTACTTAATCCTAAGAAAGGACAGAAGAAGTCTTGCTCATGGATGCATTATAAAGTGTTTAGGAAGATACACTAAACATAAAATATGAATTACAGTATATAAACACAATCATACTATTTGTGATATATGAACCATTATATCCTTGCCCACTGACACTTCGAAGCTTTGAGGGGATTTTTATCTTCACATGTGTTTACAGTGATGGTAATAATGAGTGATGGTGATGGACATATTAACATGCTGTTATGTTTTCATTTTTGTTTTAATTTTATTCATCGGATACTTATTTTACTGACAGGACTGAACTGGGAGTAGATTCTTCTATCCAATTCAACCTCTTCTTGTTCTGATTCTGACCTCAGTCCCACTGCACATTAATCAACAGAAACTGGATATCAAATGTGTTTATTGAAACAGATGTGTACAGCAGGAGTCATGACTCCGTCAGTAAAGTTCTTGGTGTACGAGTGTGAGGACCTGACCTCAGGGTCCCAACACACACATAAAGAGCCAGGCCTCGGGTGGTATGACCTGGAATCTTGCCCCGGCCAGCAGGGCTTCAACAGGTTCTCCACCACCCTAAGGACGGAATGATAGGGACAGGAGACACAAAGGAAATACACCAAGACAAGATTCTGATCAAGGTGCAACTTTATTTTTCTCCAGGAGGGTTTATATAGTTCCTGTAGGGTGGGGGGAGCAGGAAGCTGTTATCTGCATAGGGTGGGGCAAGCTAACAGGATGTTTATGCAGGATGTTGACAGGGTGAAAAGGTCAAGGGCTCTACTCAATGCCCTGTCGCTAGGCAACCTGACTGTAAGATGTTCTAGTTCCCTGTCTTATGGGGGTCTGTATATTTCCATTAACTAGAGATTCTGTCCTTGTCCCTGACAGAATTTCCCTGCCTAGGAGGCAGAGACAGAAGGATCAGTCAGTGCCTTCCAGGATCAGAGAGACTGTGTCTCAAAAAGAAGGTGGAGAGTAACTCAGGAGGGCACACGTGTGAGTCTCCAGCTTCCCCATGCTTGTTCATGCATGAGCACACACAAAGCACACACATCCAAAAAAGAAAATAGATATATATGTTCTAGCATCCTGTAAAAACAGTCCTTAAACTCCACATTTTTCCCTTTAATTTAAAAATTCCATTTAAAAATGTGTATTCATCTGTCTAGGAGGACAACTTTGAAAAATTGTTCCTCTAAACTTTGTGTGGGTTCTAGGAGTGAAATCAGGTCCATTGGATCACACAGCCTGGGCTTTCATCCACTGAGCCAAGTCCTGGATCCTCACAGCTTTGTTTTCTCTAGAGATTTCTCTAGGAAACATGTTTTCCTCAGGAAGTAACTGACCAGTATATAAACTTTGAAAGCCATCATTTTGGTTGGTTTCTTTGTTTCATCATAATTGAATTAATTGCTGTATTTAAAGGTTCACTTCTTTGCTTTGATTTGTTGTTTTGTTTTGTTTTAATGTGTGTCTCTGTGTGGAGGACAGGGGAAAACCTCGGTGTCTGGAGACTGCCGCATCAACTGGATCCCCACAGCAGAACCTTCCAGATTATCAACCAATGCAAACACATTTCTCTTCCCACCCAGCTGCTCCATAGAGCAAAGGACGGAGCATCGCGCTGAGTATGTTCTCACCCACACCGTGACAAGGGCCACAGCAGCATCTCCCGCCTCTGACACAGTCTCACCGATTCCCTTCTTGTGTGCTTGAACGACTGTGTGTGGTCTGATTATGTGTTGTCTTTTCAAATTCAATCCAAAAATATTCTAATTAACAGGAAATATATAATGCTGAAGTTTTATTACTTATATACAATCAGCCATGCTCATCCTGCACAAACAATGTCTTACAGCAGGTCATTTCTTTCTGTTTGCTATTTCTTCCTGAAAGTCAATGAGGCAGGTGATTTTCACTCTTTGTTTATTTGAGAAAAATGTGAGAAAGCATCATGACATCAGCTGGCTGAGAAGCTCCAGACAAAGGGTGGGGGACAAAAGAGAGTGGGACAAAGGAGGTGAGAGGACTTCTGTCCTGGGGCAGCAGGCCCAGGCAGGGGCTGAGCAAGCCATCAGGGAGCACAGGTCTGTAGGGTCCAGGGTCAGGAGGAGCCTGGTCCTGGGTAGCACTGTCAATGGAGGAATGCGAACCAGACAGGACACGTTTTCATGCCATGGAGACAGGGGAGCACCTTCCTCCAGCCTTGGCACCTCTCCTCAGCTCAGGAGTCCTGCAGAGCACAGGGGACAGTGGCCTTTCCAGACCTGACCCTGCAGTGGCTTCTCTCACCACCCCAGGCCTCTCCTGACAGCATGACGTGAGCAGAGGAACTTCTCAAGCCCCAAGTCAGCGCTGCCTCAGAGCACAGGCCTTCAGTAAGTGCAGGAACAAGGCTCAGTGAGAACTGCCTGGCCAGACCCTGGGATCTACACCTTCCCCAGTGTTTCTGTCTGGGCTCCATCACACCCCAGCCCACACTGTAGGGGAAGCAGATCTGTCTCTGAGGGAAGACTGAAGGGTATTACCTGTCGGCTGAAGTCCAGACTGTCCTAGAAAAGAGAACAAAATAGACACGTAAGTGCATGGAGACAGATCTCTCTCCAGACGCATGTCCCCAGACTCTGAGCTGCTACCTGAGATTCCTCTGGCACCACAGCCCACAGCAGCCAGGGCAGAGGGGAGCGTGGAGAGAGAGAGGGTTCAGAGTCCATTGAAACCTGAGGTCACAGGGCCAGTCACATCCTGAGTACAAGCCATGGTCTCCCTGAAATGCTGTGGAGTCTTGGCCCCCACCAGACCCCTTACCTTTCTGATTCCTGAAGTAGATGAACAGCCCCAGCCCGAGGAAGAACAGACCCAGCACGAAGCCCCCGACTCCACTCAGCATCTTGCTCTGTGCAGATGTAGACTGTGCCCCTGAGAAAGGAGGCCATGTTTAGAGGTTTTCAGCCCAAATCCCATTTCCACTTGGGACTTTGACATTCAGCGCTTTGAGATCAAGGAAGAAGCCTGTTCTACAAGAGCTGGAATTGAATTCTCCTGACAGCAGTGCAACATCAGAGGTTCACACCATGAAGAGACTTAATATGGCTGCCCTGAACTGAGCTGACAGGAAGCCTCTGAGCTCTGAGACCCCACAGTCCTGAGGGTGACAGACCTAAGCAAAGGAAGAGCTGAGACTGGACATCCCTGAGGTCAGCCATGACCCTGGGCTGCTCCTTGTCACCATGAGCAGCAGCAGAAACAACCCAGCCAGAGGCAGAGGCTGCAGCCCAGGCCTACCAGGTCCCTGGGCCTGTAAAGTCACTGGAAGACTCAGAAGAGTGTGTGGTGGCTTAAGTGCTTCCCAGGGGCCAAAGGTAAGCCACGCCCCCTCCCTGGTGGGCGGGGATTCTCAGGGTCAGAGGGCTGACAGGCTCGGGTAAGCCAAGACCCCTGACTCCCGTGGGCAGGGATTCTCAGGTCAGGAGCTTCCCACTCACTCCACTCCACTGTGACAGGGCGGGTCAGACTGGGATGCTCCACCTGGCAGGTGTAAACCTCTCCACTCTGAGGAACCATCTCCAGCATCACCAGGGTCTGGAAGGTCCAGTCTCCATTCTGGATCAGGCCCGTGGACACAACCCCAACCTTCTCCTCCTGGCCATTCCGGAACCATCTGACTTCAATGTGTCCGGGGTAGAAGCCGCTCACAGAGCAGACCAGGAGGTTGTGGTGGTCCAGGGGCCGCGTCTTTGTCGGGTGCACAGTCACCTTGGGCTCAACTAGAGGAGAAAGGGAGGTGAGAATAAGTCATGAGGTGGAGTGTCCCCCCAGGTTGTCTGTCTGTTTGCCTCCATCCATCCAGGTGAAGACCAGGCAGGATTAAGAGTCTAACACAGTTGTCACAGGACTTAGGGTCTGTTTTCACACTTCTGCTGTCAGCCCCACTCCCTGGAGGAATCACCAGCTGGAGGTGAACATAACATCCTGGCAGGGAGAGAAAGGCTCATCTCCCAGCTGTGGTAATTTCCCCAACAGCTAAATTACACAAGTGTGTCTCTAAGTTCTCTCTTCTAGTCTATAGATGGCGACTGTTCTGTGTGTGAAGCAGGAAAACTTACTGAGAAGTCTTTTCTCATCTGTTTTTGCCGAACTCTACATAAATCAGCTTTGCCATATCTTAGGTCAATGTTCTCTTAACGTGTGTTACCCGGGGATTCACAGTCACCTCAGCAGGGGCCTGTCAGTTGTGAGCTGCAGGGACTGTGGGCTGCGCTGCAGTCTGCACCCTGACCCTTGCAGAGCAGTGGACGAGCTGCAGAAGGCAACTGGGGAGAATCCTAGCTGACCTGAAGAAGCCGGGCTGTTTTCTTATTGTTTTTGTGTGGACGGCACAGTGTACCAGCCGTTCTCATGGCTGTTATTGTAAATCTCTGCCCTCCTTTAAAATTGGTTTAAAGAAGCCTTCCTTTTCTTTCTTAATTTCGGTTCATTTCTCCACAATCTTCTCAAGCTGTGTCAAGAGACTCTCCCCACCTTGAGCTCTGGAAATGGGGTTTTCAACACCACACACGGTTCTGAATAGTTTTATGTCACTTGACACAAGCTGAAGTCATCTCAGGGGACAGAACCTCAGTTTGTCAAATTCAGAACTTTGGGCACCCAGAGACATCCTCAGTAACCCAGACATGGTTAAGTATAAAGGAGCAGGTACACAGGTCTCCTGTGGGGTAATGCTCTTATACACTGTAAAGATTTGTCACTGAAATTGGTTTAATAAAATGCGGATTGGCCAGTAGTCAGGCAGGAAGTATAGGCAGGGAGACCAGACTAGGAGAATTCTGGGAAGAGGAAGGACAGAGTCAGGAGTCGCCAGCCAGACACAGAGGAAGCAAGATGACAAGGCAGAACTGAGAAAAGGTACCAAGCCATGTGGCTCAACATAGATAAGAATTATGGGTTAATTTAAGTGTAAGAGCTAGTCAGTAATAAGCCTGAGCCATAGGCCAAACAGTTTGTAATTAATATTAAGTCTCCGAGTCAATTATTTGGGAAGCAGCTGCTGGGTATTTGGGAATTGCTAATGAGACAGAAACTTCCACCTACACAGGTCACATGCCAACGCTGGCTCATGTTATAGAGGGGGCTTGAGTGTCTGGATGTCAGGTGCCCCTGGGGTCCTGGAACCACAGCCTCTCCACACCAGACAGGAGCGCAGATCTAACAAGGGGTCATGAGGCAAACATCGTCACATGACACAGAGAAAGAACATGGGACCTGAAAACACATCAGCTTCAAGACAGTAATGTTCGCATATTAAACAAGGAAATGATGGATTAAAGGCGGATCATCCCGTGAAGTAAAGTATGTAAATAAGGAAACAGACAGACAACAGCAGAGAATTTAGACCTAAGAAGTCTCAGAAAAGCCAGAGGCGCCTTGTAATCTGTCAGTGTGTGACACAGGTGTCACCTCAGAGGGGACAAGGGACAGTTGATTCTAGAGCCAAATATGTGTGACCATGGGCCAAGAACACAGAGTAGGATGACCCCAAATTCCGTGCTCCCACATGGTGATTGCTCTGTGATGTTTCCATAGTAACAGAACAACGGAACTGATGAATAAACACTTTTCAAGTGCATCGTGGAAGCATCAGGTGGACGGGTCACAGCAAAGTGGGGACCCGTGGCCATGAGCCTCAGGTGCTCTCCGATGACAGTCTTGGCTTTTGAGTGGGGGAAACTACGTGTCTGAAAATTCCACACATCCCAGAAGGTTTCACTCAGTAGTCAAGGATGTCATGACAGAGACAGAATTAATTATCATTAGGCCCTGGATCTGCAACATTCTAACCTCCCCACATGAAGCCCTCATGAGTCCCCAGCCCTACAGAGGTCCAGTTCTTTCTGGAATCTTCCCTTCACAGGTCACGGTCCTCCCTGCCCCTGACTCTCTGCACACAGCTTACTCTGACACTTCATTCTCAGTGAGCTGCTTTTGTGAGCACAGCACACTTTGTTTCTCCTGAGGCTGGAGGGAAAGTCCAGGAAACCCGGGGACATGAGAGGAGAGGGGTCCCTCACTCTGGGGTCTGGCTGAAGCCTCCAGCTAACAAAGAAGCAATTGCTCATGGCCTTTCTCTGTCCCCAGCTGTGACCTGCAGTTTCCTGGGAATCTCACTGGAGACCCACGACAGGGAAGGAACACAGGGCTAGTCCTTCATGAAACATAGTCGCTCCTGAGTTCACTCCATCCAAGGCACCAGCAGAGCCTCCTCCTGGGTCTCTCATCAGATTAGAGGGGAGAGAAAAGTACATTTCTCAGAGAAAGTTCGAGATGTCACCTGAGAGTCAAACACCGTATATGGCTGAGGCCAAGACAACCCTCTCTGCTCTTCCTGGGGGAGCCCATAGCCAAGGTCTCCTCTGTGTGACTCTTTGAGAAGCCGGCACTCTGGGGTGCATTGTTACCTCCCTCTGTCCACCCCCTTCTCCTAACTCTCCTACTTAAGCTAGATTAATGCATCTTAACACAGTGTCCACCCCCTTCACTGTCCTGGGCGGCCGTGACACTCTCCTCAGGGCTGGAGAGGTGATCTGAGCTAACAGTGCTGCAGCTCCCGCTGAGGACTCAGCTCTGTTCCCAGGCCGGAGTCAGGCTGCTTAAGAACCCAGCAGCCTCTGCGGGCTCCTGTACACAAACACACACACACACACACACACACACACACACACACACATGCCCTCCTGCTGCTCCCTCACAGCCCCCCCCCCCCCCCCCCCCGTCCCACCGCGCCACTCCCCCTCCTCACTCCCGCTCACGTCTCACCTCTCCGCTGCACAGTGAAGTTCTCCGCGACCCCGTAGTTGTGTCTGCAGAAAGTGTCCACCGCGGCCCTCCTGTCCTCCAGGAGATCCTTCTGGCTGTTCCAGTACTCGGCGTCCGGCCGCCCCAGCTCGGTCACCGCGATGTACTCGCCCACGTCGCTGTCGAAGCGCGCGTACTCCTCCTGGTTGTGGACGCGTCTCTCCAGATACCACATATGCTGCGTCCCGTTGTAGAAATGACACTCGTGTTTAACTTGTTCCAAGAACCGAGCTGTGGAGACAGGAATGATCTTCTTCTCTGGGGACAAGACACCCGAGTCCCTGAGTCCTTCTTCAGCTGCTCCAAATGACCAGACCCAAGCCCACCTCTGACGTCACCACAACCCAGGGACAGAAGGCAGCTGACAAGGGTGTAAAGAAGAGGTGGAGGAACTCTGGATAATCTCAATTCCTAGGAGAGGCAGGGGCAGACTTCTCTTAATAATGTCCAGCTCTTTCCTTCCTTCTCTCTCTCTCTCTCTCTCTCTCTCTCTCTCTCTCTCTCTCTCTCTCTCTCTCTCTCTCTCATTCTTTTGTTTTTTTTCTTGTTTGTTTGTTTTTTTTTTTCAGACGGGTGTTTCCTATGGGGTTCTTCCTTTCTTCTATTCTTCCTTCATTTACATCCTGACCACAGTTTTCTCTCCCTCCTCTCCTCCCAACCCCCACCCCACCTCTCCAACCACCCAAATCCACATTCTTTCTTTCCCCTAGATAACAAATGGGCAACTAAGACACAAGAAAAAAAATAATGGGATAGGACAAAACACACACACACACACACACACACACACACACACTCACACACACACACGAAGAGCCAAAGAAAAACCATAAGAAACACAGACACACGCACAAAATTAACATTAAAAAACCCCACAAAATCTGAAACCATAATATATCAGCAAAAAAACCTGTAAGACATAAAACAAACAAACAACTCTGAGAATACCACTGAGTTCACTTTGTGTCAGAACATCTACTGATGCACACCGGGCCTGCCCTTAAGATGTGTTTACACAGCCAGTGTGACTCTCTGTTTTTGGGATTGTAGTATAATTACGTCATTTATCCCTTTATTTTCCTCCCCATTAGTCCTCCTACATGCCTCTCCTTGCTCTCTTTCAAATTCAAGGCCTCTTTTGTCATTAACTGTTACTATGTACATATATGTATACTTATATACATTCCTAAATACGTGAACACGCCCTTCTCAGTCTCTGGAATGTTACTGGCACGTATGTCTTCAGGGCTGACCCTTTGGCATTGGATAACGGACTGGAGTGCTCCTCCCTGGGAAGACTATTTCTCACACCTCAGCACTCCTCAGTTGCCTGTGGTTCCTGTGTAGGGAGACAGCCCATTGCCTTTCCCTGTCACACACTCTTGGTCAAGGCAAGTGTCCCCTGCTCAGTTAGGGCTGGATGCTGCTGGTGGTCCCACAGCTCCAATGGAAAAATGTCCCATTTGGGTATCAACTTGAGAACAGAACAATCCTGTCATGGACCATCCAGGAGGGAGAGGTGTGGTGTCCAGATTCAAGTCACCTCCCCCCAAAAAAGCACCCAACAGAGGCATAGGGACCAGGGGTGTGTGCCCTCTGTGATCCCACACCTGCCCTCTGTGATCCCACACCTGCCCTCTCTGTTCCCACACCTGCCCCTCTCTGTTCCCACACCTGCCCTCTGTGATCCCACACCTGCCCTCTGTGATCCCACACCTGCCCTCTGTGATCCCACACCTGCCCCTCTGTGATCCCACGCCTGCCCTCTCTGTTCCCACACCTGCCCTCTCTGTTCCCACACCTGCCCTCTCTGTTCCCACACCTGCCCTCTCTGTTCCCACACCTGCCCTCTCTGTTCCCACACCTGCCCCTCTCTGTTCCCACACCTGCCCCTCTCTGATCCCACACCTGCCCATCTGGAGCTAAGCTGGATGCCAGCACTCAGCAGCTCAGAAAACACCACACCTCCCACCCCTCAGGCTCCTGATCCTTCCTTACACACACCAGGTAGAACACAGGAAGTCTCCCTCAGCCTTGACCCTGTAGACCCAGGGAATCCAGAGAGGGAAAACAGATGCCCCTCCCCCTCTGTTTGGAGCTTAAAACTGTGAGACTGAGGGACAAGCAGGAGAGGGGTGGAGCTCCACTGACAGGGAGACCTGAGTGACAGGGGACAGAGAGCCACTCTGGGGAGTGACAATGAAGGTGTGTCACAGATGAGAGCCAGAGGAGGAGGGTGTGACTGCCAGTGTCAGGGGAGGGGACAGATCTCAGCTGAGGTGACATCTCGTGCCAACACTGAGTTCATGAGCCATAGGGCACAGGGGGTGAGGGCGGCAGCTGAGAGACGAGACTGTGGGATGAAGAGGAGCCGCACTCAGGAGCCTTGGGGTTGACGGGAGGTTTTAGATTGTTACTAATAGGAAACTGCTGGAGAAGTGTCCAGAAATGAAAACCACTGTCATAAATCTGACCCACAGTCTCTTATCTGAATGACAGGTCCAGAGAATTCACAAACCAGATCTTTTTAAATTCAATACCAAGTTCATTTGTCATATCTTACCTGAGGGAAGGGGTGATGAGATTCAATCCTCTTCCATGGTCCCAGCCAGAGAATGTAGGAGAAAAATTAAAGTACAGGCATGTGTAAACAAAACCAAAATGGGCTCTAACCCACCCCGGGCTCTCAGAAGAGGCCTCACACACTTGAAAACAGCTCACACAGCCCATCCTCTCTAAGGCTGCCTCAGCTGCTGTGTGCTCCCAAGGAGAAAGGGAACTCACCACCACCGCACAGAGCTCCCACACCTGAACAGGCTGCACACGCACAGGGAGAGAAAAAGACAGAGCCCTGGGCTCAGCCTCCCAGGTGCCCAGGCAGCGACCTCACAGCCTGTAGAGTACACACATGGATTGTCCCTGGGATGCCCTCCCTCTTCCCGTGACTTCATGATGCTTTCAGAGAAACCTTTTGATTACTTCAATATTTGACTGTTTTTGTAGTTAAAACAACAGAAACACACATACAAAATAGAATACAAATACACACGTGCAGTTCTGTTTTTAAAGAGAAACCTCGTTGTCTGGTATAGCTCAACACAATGAAGACAAGCCCTGTGCAAGAGGTTAATTTAACATCACGATTATCAGTCCTCTGGAGGCCCTGGGGGAATATGTCACAAGGCTGGAGATGTTACTGGAAGAAACTGAAATGCAATGGCTGACATCACGGGCCCCTCACACAGATCTCAGAGCACAGGCAGCCAGCCTCCTATCTGAGGAACAGTTTGGATTTCATGTGAAGACTGTGGGTGGTCACAGAAAATATCAGCAGACTAAGTGACTTGACCTGGGCAGTGAGAAGTCGGCCCCTTCCTCCCCCACCCCAGCAGCTTAGCTCCTAAGGTGTGTACTTACGTCGGGGGTCCCTGACCAAAGCCACGGGAGGACTCACCACCATCAGTGTCAGGACCACAGCTGCCACACAGGGGCCTCTGGGGAGCCACAGACACATCATGCTGGAGGAGATGAGAGACCTGAACAGGAGGAGCAGACAAGCTCACTCAGTAGAAACAATGTCATCTCTTTACCCATTGACAGGATAGTAAGAACCAGGGGATTCACTACTCTGGTGCTGTTTGGGGTAAAGTCAGTGTGAGCAGCCAATCAGCAGCAGAGGAGACCAGCATCATAGGTTGCTGGTTAGAGATTCAGTAGGAAGGTCCCTGCTATTCTCTTCATTAAAAAGACACCCAGCCTGGCCAGGTGGTCCAAGCCTCCAACCCCAGCACTTGGGAGGCAGAAGCAGCTGGGTCTCTGTGAGTTAGAGGCTAGCCTGGTCTACATAGTAACAGCCTGTCTCAAACCAACCAACAAACCAAGAACCAAAACAAAACAAAACAAAACAAAACAAAAGGATAGTTGTTTGGGGGGGCAGGGTGGCTGTTGGTTGGTAGCTCACATCCCCAGGTGGATGGCCCCACACTCATGTGGACAGTGCTAACTGAACTCAGTGGCTGTTCATTTTTTTAGAGGAAATGAGGTAGGTAGGGAGAAATGTGAGAGGGCCCCAGAAGAAGGTGAAAGGTGATATTGGTGGTGAATAGGATCAAAATATACTGTATACATGTATAACTTTTTCAAAGAATAAATACCATATAAAAAAGTATACATGTATACTTTCTCTAAGGATTTTTTATTTGCTATTTTAAATCTTGATTCACTTGCCACTGTAACATTAATCAGGCCTCAGTGCTGAGCCAGCTCTTCCACGGTCTGTCATTTACTCACCAGACTGAGCACTGGGGGAATGTTCACCTCTCCTACACAGGACTGTTGGGACAACTGTGTGTTTGAAGCTTGTGGGAGCAAAGGAGGTGAAGGAAGATGACCTTTAACCTGGTGCTTTCTGCCCCACAGCCTCCCCTGGTAACTGATGATGTGGCAGAAAGCCAGCTCTTGACTGGACGGTGGAATCTGCACTTCAGCTAGGGAAATCTCTGACAAGCTAAATGGAACTGAAGGTGAGTCATGGTCTAGCCCTGATGCAAGGGGCATTTACAGTTCAGTCCCTGAACCATTTCTGATTCAGTGGAGCCTCCAGAAGTTCAGGTGAGGGTCCCTGTGGTTATCCACAGCCCAGTCCTCAAGGAAGAACCTCAAAATGGAGGCTGGGTGTAGGCGGAGGTTTTGTTGGGACCATTGGCTCCCCAATAACCAACATGGAGACTTATTAATTATAAACACTCAGCCGATAGCTTAGGCTTATTACTACCTCTTACAACTTAAATTAATCCATATTTCTTATCTATGTACTACCACATGGCTTGGTACGTTTTCTCAGTACAAGTTCATCTTCTCTCTGAGTCTCCTGGCAACTCTGCCCTTTGTCACCCCACCCCACCCCATGCTCTCCTTTTCCCTGTCCACATGTCCTGCCTAGCTATTGGTCTTTAGCTCTTTATTAAACCAATGAGAGCAACACATCTTCACAGTGTACAAAAAGACAATTCCATAATATCTGGACATCCTGGGAAGATGAAGATGGGATCCTGCCAGGTTTCAGTTAAAGTCCTGAGAGCAAGAGTCCGGGGAGTGTGGAGTGTGCCGCAGAGCTGGATCCAGACCGAAGCGGTTCTCTGACTTGGTGTGCAGCCACAGAAGATGTGCTCATCTCTGCGGGTGTCAGCTGGAGGCGAGGCTCCTCTTCCTGATGTCCTTGACTCAACTTACCTGGTTTTATATCCATTACCACAACACACTGAAGTCAGGTCCAGAACTGCTG
Organism: Peromyscus californicus insignis; assembly: GCF_007827085.1. Classification (NCBI taxonomy): domain Eukaryota; kingdom Metazoa; phylum Chordata; class Mammalia; order Rodentia; family Cricetidae; genus Peromyscus; species Peromyscus californicus. Next base: position 3,021,208 of record NW_026294491.1, read on the forward strand.
TGGATGCACAGGGAGGGAACTGGAATTCTCACAGCTATGAAGATTAACACCGTACAGGGAACGGTTTGTTTCCTTTCCCATCTAGATCTCTCCTCAGCTGTGTCATGGCAAAGCATCGACCTCCTTAGAGTTCAGAACTCACACTGGGCAGATTAAAGGACTAGGGGTTGGACTTACGATCTCATGCATGCCGGGCATGTGTCTGCCATGGATTTACAGCCCCAGACCTCTCTTCACTTAGAGGCAGAATTCTTTAGTTGCTCAGGTTAACCTTGAACTTTGACCCTCCTGCCTTAACCTCTGTACTAGTTGAGATCACAGACTTATGCTAAAAGACCCAGGTGGGAAGAAAAATGAAGTTTTACATTTTTATTGCATGTATTTGTCTATCATGTGTTTATGTGAGTATGTTTCACATGTCACAGCATGCTTGTAGGTAGAGTTTCTATATCTCAGTCGACAGCCCCTTCCCAAATAACCACTCAGGATTAATATTAATGTAAATGCTTGGCCAGTAGCTCAGACTTATTACTAACTAGCTCTTACATTTTAAGTTAGCTCATATTCCTTATTTACATCCTGCCATGTGGTGGCACCTTTTTTATGGCATGTTCACCTCCTGCTCCTTCTGCCTCTGGCTGGCAACTCCTCTGACTCTGTCCTTCTTCCTCCCAGAGTTCTCTGTGTCTGGCTGTCTTGCCTATACTTCCTGCCTGGCCATGTGCCAATCAGCTTTTTATTAAACCAATCCGTGTGACAAATCTTTATAGTGCACAGCACATCCCCACCACAGAGTACACGTAGCATCAAAGCACACCTTCGAGCATGAGTTCTCTCCACGAGGGACCTGGGGCTGGAACTCAGCTCATCAGGCTTGGCAGGAAACACTTCACCCACTGAGTCACCTCAGCAGCCATTGGGAAGATTTCAAATTTTTCTTTCACTATTTGACAAGTAATTACTGTCCATACCAAATTACTGTCCAGTAATTCCATGTAGTGTGGATGCCATAGAAACTGATCAAACCTGGGCCTGGCAAATGGCTCTGTTCTTAAGGCACATGCCATACAAGCATGAGGACCTGAGTGGGGGACCCAGCACCCACATAAACAACAGACAGAGTGTCCTCTTCTAGTCCCAGCACTGCAGTGGCTGAGACAGACGGGTCCCCAGGGTCAGTGGCCTGCCAGTCCAAAAGCTCTAGGTCTCTGTGATAGACCCTGTCTCAAGAGAACAAGATTAGGGGCAACTGAGAAACAACACCAGACTCTGACCTCTGACCTCTGACCTCCACACGCTCACACACACACACATATATTCATAATCTACACACACATATACACAGACACTTGTTCACACATCTGTATGTACACACACATACATACAGGCACACACATACTCATACATCTATACACACACATGCACACACAGACACATCTGCACTTGCACACACACAGAAAGTAATAAACGGGTTGACCCATCTTTTCAATCCACCCTGTAAGTTGGGCCTTTAAAATATTATTTATTAAACATAAATGATAAAGTGATTTTGCTGCAAGTCATAGGAAAATGGATGGCATTCAGCTACTATCACAAAAGCTACTACTTGGAAAAGTCAAGGACTTTTCCAAAGATCAAGCCATGGCTTAAGAAGTTTTGGTGATATTTTAGCTTTTGTATATATATTAGTTGGTTCCTACAATGATTTTCTTGTATGCTGTGTACTTCCAAGAACTCCTAAGAGTGTATTATCTAAAATACCTATCAAGCATCCAAGGCCAATCTATTTTCTGAATTAAGGTAACACCTTTATGGAAACAATACCTGTTTCCTAAGTCAAGAAGATAGCTTTATTTCTTGGGCAATTTAAGCTGAGACCCTCCTTTCTTATACAACCTTACTAACGTTATAGACTCCTAACTTATTACCTAACCACTTCTAGGAATGTAAATCAAGCACATAAATTCCCTTTTTCTGATACACTACTGATACACTACTACTGATAATAGCTCTCAGTTGACCTCCTCCTTTAACCACTCCCTTTTGGGTTGTAAAAGAAAGCCTGGTGGTCACTGCCTGAGGAAAACTCTTGTCTGCCTTTATGACCCTGTAAGAATTCAAGCCTGGTGATCTTGCTTTAGCTAGAGCACCGCTATTGCATGGGTATATAACTGTAAACCTCAAAGGATTTGGAGGATTTTGACTGGAGAACTAGATGGAGAACCAGAAGAATGAGATGAAAGATGAGGAAGAGCCTGATGGGAAAGAAAGAGATGGGGAAGAACTAAGATAGAACATAGAGGGGACAGCAGATAAAGGTAGAGAGAAATCAGGCAAGAAAGGAGCTAGGCATGAGTACAGAACTGTAGCTGTGTAGATAGAATCTTGTCCCAGAGGAATAAAGTAGACAAACAAAGACCTTGGTGTACTTAGATTCTTTTCCTGAAAATAATTCTCGCTGTTCATAGTTTCTCTTCTAGGCTCCTGGGAGAAGATTATTAAGGGTGGTTTTTAATAATTTTGAGATGTTTTAGTATTTACTTCACTGAACATCCATCCCAGATGATGAATAGTCTTCTGATAGCATAAAATTAATAATAGGTATTCACATTAGTGACATTTTACCTAAATAAAATAAACTGAAATATGAAATAAAAGTTTATGGGGGAGTAAGCCTGTGCCATGACCATGGCATCCTCTACATCACATGTCAGTAAGTCCAGCATGCACCCTCTGACACCGTGGAGTAATCTTTGACAGAGTCATTAGAAATTAATGGGATCTAGAAGTGACTGAGTTGCCATGTTCTGACATAAAAAGGGTCAGTCAAGCCAGTTTTGTTTCTGTCCTTCATTGTGTTGTGCACACACACACACACACACACATGCACACACTCACACATGCACACACACACACACACACACGCACACACACACACGCCAGCTCCACTGTGCTGGACCTAGTCCAACTCACTTCAAGGACTTCAAGTGCCAAGCCAAGAGTCTGGGGCTAATTGTTTGCCTGGGAAAGCTAAGCATCTTTTGCAGGAATGAATGGCCAGTTTTCAATGCAGGATGGCCAGAAGGTGGCACCTCTGCTCTCCCTGTCATCTATCAGGTTAAAGATGTCGTGTATGTGAACCGTGGATGCCCTGACCAGGTCTCATACATCACCACTTGTCAATATTTGGTGGAAAGCCCTCCTCCTGGTTGAAGCACTTCCTGCCACTGGCCCAGTGATCCTGCAAGCAAAGGAGGCAGAGCTGCAGAAGGATCATGAGGCAGAGGTCCTACCCTGTTCCTGGTCCAGAGGGACAGTTTTACCTGCCTCCTTATGCTCCGGTCTCCATTCCAGCCCCTCACCCTCAGGTATCTGTGGCTGGGCCAGGCACCTGGGGAGGGGAGGGAGACATGGTGAGCCCTTCTCTCACCTGAGCCTGGACAGTGCAACAGGTCTCCAGAAGCAGATTCCGCTGTGGTGGCCCTGTCCCTGCAGATGATTGGGCCATCAGAACAGGCAGGTTATCGATCTATGACCTGCATACCTATTGCTACTAGTGATTTGTACAACTGGAAAATGTGAAACTCCAAGTTTTCAGAGAAATCCTTTGCCCTGCTAGTTTGGTTAGACTTTGTAATGATCACTCACCAGCCCACTTGGGATGATCATCAGCAGCTTTTGTGGGCACTGCTCACAACAAAGGAGAGAGAGTGGATCCTAGTAGCTGACTGGGACTTGATTTGGGGGTCAAATGGCCAGCCCACGGCTGTCAGGCCAGCATTGAAGAAGCATTTCCCTCAACCCACACAGAATGGGATGATAACGGCCTTGCAGGTAGGGAGAGGCTGAAAGTCTACCTTCAGATTCTGATGGGGAGTCTCCAGGAGGCAGTGAGGAAACCCATAAATTTATCCAAGGTAGGACAGGAAGTTCAAGGTAAGGATGAGACTCCAGGAGCTTTCCTCGAGTGGCTGATGGAGGCTTACAGAACCTTCACTCCTTTGACCCAGAAGCAATAGAAAATCAGTCTGCTGTCAATATGGCTTTTGTGAACCAAGGAGCACCAGACATCTGACGAAAGTTGCAACGTCTGGATGATTTGCAGGTAAGCGACTTGCTGAGCTTGTGGCAACAGCAGAAAAAGTTTACAACACTAGAGAAACTCCTGAAGAAAAACAGACTAAGGGACTTGCCAGAGTGTTGCTGGCAACCACAGGGAAAGAAAGGCCAAATGCAAAGGAACTTAAAAACGTAGCACACAGGAAGAGGGAGTGGAGGCAGCCCCCTTCCTGAGAGGAGTTGCAGCCTCCCCCCTTCAGAAAGGCCAGTGTGCCTAGAAGTGGTACTGAAAAATGAAGCCCACAAGGACAAAGAGAAGAGAGGTCAAAGCTCTTAGAGACAGAGGAGCTCAGTGACTGAGGATGTCAGGGCTTACATCCCCTCTGGGGGCCCTGGGTAACCTAGAAGGTAGAGGAGAGTCCTGTGGATTTTTTGTGGACACAGGGGCACAGCATTCCATCCTAAAATAGCCCATGGGACACTGGTCTAGCAAAAGGACCTGGGTGCAAGGAGTCACTGGGACTGACTGATATTCATGGACCCAAAGAGCAGTGGGCTTGGAAGCAGGATGGTAACACACTCATTTATGGTCATCCCTGCATGCCCATACCACTCCTGGGCCATGATCACTTGACAAAAATGGGAGCACAGAGCCACTTTGGCCCTGAGAGTGGAGGTCCTAAGTGAAGGTGGCACCATAACATGTTTTAAACACGGCACTAGAGGAAAAATATAAGCTCTGTGCCATGCCCCTCCAGACACTGACAACAATCCATTCCTGAAGAGACTATGGGAGGAGATTCCAAGGGTATGGGCAGAAAAGAATCAGATGGGACTGGCTAAACACTAGGCCCCAGTTGTGGTGCAGCTGAAGGCCAATGCCAGCTCAGTCAGGGTCAGCCATACCCTGTGCCCCCGGAGGCCAAGTTGGGAATAGCACCACATATAAACCAACTCTGGGAGCAAGGGATACTAGTCCTTTGCCAGTCAGTCTGGAACACTCCCCTTCTCCCAGTGAGAAAGGCCTATCCATACACCTTATTAAGTGGTCTGCCACCTGAATGGGTCCTTTATACTGTGCTGGACCTCAAGGACGCCTTCTTCAGTCTGCCACTGGCCCCAGCCAGACAACCTGTTTGCCTTGGAATGGAATGACCCAGACCATGGTTTTAATGGACAACTGACCAGGACTAGGTTGTCACAGGATTCAAGAACTCACCTACCATTTTTTTTTTATGAGGCCTTCCATGAGGATTTGGGTGAATTTAGAGGATCTCACCCGCATATAAATCTCTTACAATATGTAAATGGCCTCATAGCAGCACTGGATGAGGAAACTGTCATGTGGCAAACATTGACATGCTTAAGGAGCTGAACCAGATGGGGTACCATGTGTCAGCAAAGAAAGCACAGATTTGCAAGAGAGAAGTGATGTATCTTGGGTACACACTCAAAGGGAGCCAAGGTCTGTTGTCTATTATCCCATGCCTTGAAAGAGACAATTCTTTTTTTTTCAAATATATAAATTTTGTATTTGAGAATATCTTTTTTAAAAAAATTTATAAGTAATTTAATTTTACATATCAGCCACAGATTCCCCTGTCCTCCCTCCTCCCGCCATCCCCCCGCCCTCCCACCAATACACCCCCCATTCCCACCTCCTCTAAGGCAAGGACTCCCCTGGGGAATCTGCTAAGCCTGGTAGATTCAGTTGAGGCAGGTCCAGTTCCCTCCTCCCTGCACCAAGGCTGAGCAAAGTGTCCCAGCATAGGCCCCTGCCTCCAAAAAGCCAGCTCATGCACTAAGGACAGGTCCTGGTGCTACTGCCTGTGGGCCTCCTAAATAGTTCAAGCTAAGTCTCACTTATCCAGAGGGTCTGATCCAGTTCCATGGGGGCTCCTCAGCTATTGGTTCATAGTTCATGTGTTTCCACTAGTTTGGCTATTTGTCCCTGTGCTTTTTCCAATCATGATCTCAACATCTCTCGCTCCTCCTCTCTTGCACCGATTGGACTCCTGGAGCTTCACCTGGGGCCTGGCCATGGATCTCTGCATCTACTTCCATCAGTCATTGGATGAGAGTTCTATCACGACAGTTAGGGTGTTCGGATATCTGATAACCAGAGGAGGACAGTCGGGCTTTCTCTCGACCATTGCCAGCAGTCTATTGTGGGGGTGTCTTTGTGGATTTCTGGGGACCTCTCTAGCACTTTGCTTCTTCCTATTCCCATGGGGTCTTCATTTATCATGATATCTCTTTCCTTGTTCTCCCTCTCTGTTCTTGATCCAGCTGGGATCTCCCACTCCCCTAAGCTCAAAAGAGACAATTCTTAACATTCTAAACCCTAAGTAAGACAGACAAAGAGACAGATTCAAGAGTTTTTGATGTCAGTGGGATTCTGTAGGCTCTGGGTGCCAGCATTTTCAGAGATTACTAAACCCCTCTATGAGGCCACTAGAGAGCAAAACAACTCCTTGGACTGGACCCCTAAAGTGGATAAGGCTCTCCAAAAGCTAAAGGAGGCCCTCCTGAAGGCCCTGGCCCTACCAGATATCTGCAGACCCTTCCACCTATATATGGATAAGAATTAGGGCATAGTTAAAGGGGTAGTAACACAAACTCTGGGTCCCTGGAAGAGACCTGTGGCCTACTTGTCCAAGAAACTGGATCCAGTAGCCTGAGGATGGCCAGCTTGCCTTCACATTGTGGCAGCTACTGTATGCAGCATTAGTTAAGGACACAGACAACATCACCATAGGACAAGAGCTTATCATTACCATCCCACATACCACCAAGGGGACTCTTTAAAAAATTCCATATTGATGGATATCCAATGCCTGTTTAGCCCGTTACCAGTCACTGCTCCAGAATCTACCCCAAATCTGATACAGTTCCTCTTCTGCCCTTAACCCGGCCACCCTGTTGCCTGACTTGGATGTAAATCATGACTGCTTGGTGGTACTGAATCAAGTTCAGAGCTAGAGGCCAGACCTGACAGACATCCTGTGGCCAAATGGCCTCTAGCTCTGAACTTGCTGTAATGGTAACTTTGTGCTCCATAGAATGGGCCTCTGCCCTGCCACCAGGAACTGCTGTCCAATGGGCCAAGCTAATTCCTCTAACCCAGGCCCTTAGGATGGCCAAAGGCATAATTGCCAACATTTTCACAGACAGCTGGTATGCTTTTGCTACAGCTCATGTCCATGGACTTATCTATAGAGAAAGAAGGTTACTTATGCCAGAAGGAAAAGCTATTAAAAACAAAGATGAAATCTTAGCTCTCCTAAACACAATATGGCTACCTCCTAAGGTAGCCATTATCCACTGCCCAGGGCAACAAAAGAGGTCAGAAGACAGAGCTAAGAAAACAGACTGGCAGACAAGGCGGCTAAGAGGCTCATTGGACACTAACACAGCCTCCCTGCTAGCCGTGATAACACTAGAGCTTCCTCTGGCCCTTACTATAGCCAGAAGACAAACAAGACAAGGAAAAATGTCAAGGACTTTATTAAAAGGACAGATGGCTCCATACAGCAGATGGTCACATAGTCCTTCCCTCGGATTTTGCTAGACAACTTATTCATCAGATACACTTGAATACCCACTTAGGACACAGGAAACTTGAATTGCTGAAAAATGCCAAATACAAAACTTTCATAAAGGAATAAAGTAAATGGACAAAAGAATGTCGTGTACATAGATTCCTTTCCCTCAGATACCCCAAGCCTGATGTAGTATCTTCCCCAGGACTCTGGGAGGAATTTTCTCAGGGCTGGCCTTGGGAACATTCTGTTATCTTTAGGCACTCTCTAAAGGTAATGTTGGAAACATTGTTCCTCTTGATAGAGATGAGGAGAGGAACATTTGGGAAGCACTGTGTCAAAGGGACAATATCTTAATGAAATGGTTACTGACTTTCTCATGGGAGTTGGATCATTACTGTCAACATGGACTTGTGAAAATAGGTCTCTCTTTCTGTGTCTCTCTGTGTGTATCTCTCTCCCATTTTTCCTTCCTACTTCCCTGCATGGGATCATGAAGCAAACCACGGACACAGTAGCTGTGAACCCCTGAATACTATACTTCCTAGCCTCTAGAACTATAAGAAATCAGTACACAGGCACACACAGGTACACACACACACACACACACACACACACACACACACACACACACACACACACACACACACGATGATTGCATGCATATATATGTAGTTATACATCTATCTATCTATATGTATGTATGTTGGGTTTTGTGTCATGACATTATAGAGCCACCACACGGCAGATGGAAGGAATGTGGCAGTGGCCACAAGCCCAGGTGTAGAGGGTTTTTATAGGGAAAAACCACAAGCTGGGACGTAAGTGCACACGCCTCAGGGGCTGAGGGTGCGTGGGGAAGGCAGGGAGCTACCTTTGTTTTGTCTACACTTGGCCTTTTAAAACTTGTCAATTTTTCTTTGACCACTGCATTTAATCATAGGAATCTCAAATTATTTCCATGTAAAATTATCTTGGATTCTCCTTTGAGACCTGTGAATGGAATCACACTTGGGTCCTGTCCCCATCCCTCCTCATGACACCCCTCTTCTCCCTGATCCCAGTGTTCATGAGCCGTGCACCCCTGTGGTGGGGGTGCTGTCATAGGAAGTAGTCGGTGTTCCCTCCCTACTGTGGGAGGGACCCTGGAGCCGACCCTGGAACTAGGTCACCCTCCTAGACAAGGAGCATCCACGGTGTGCTCTTCAGCGTCTTGAAGACTTAACGGTTCCTCTGCCAATCCAGCACAGGATGGCGTCCTCTGTAGTTCAGAGCCAGCCCACACCATTTCTCCAGCACCAGCCACCTTCCTGCCTGAGTGTGCGAAGGTAATACAGACTCCGTCTTAGGGTAGGACCACCATCTTAGACCACCTGCTGTACTCAGTTCCAGGAATGTGCAATGACAACGAGAAAAGATACAGAAGCAGTGTGCTCCTGCAAACAATCTGTCTGCAGTTTACGGCCCTTGAAAATATCTAGATAATCCTGCTGAGCAGCCCAGATAATCCTGTTCAGTGGGTAGTGGTTCCTCACCAAAAGCACAATCCAATTAAATGCAGTGGTTAAAGAAAAAAAATGTCAAGTTTTAAAAGGCCTAGTGTAGGCCAAATGAAGGTAGCTCCCTGCCTTCCCCACCCACAGCAGCTCAGCCCCTGAGGTGTGCACTTACATCGGGGGTCCCTGACTAAAGCCACAGGAGGACGCAGCACCATCAGCATCAGGACCACAGCTGCCACACAGGGGCCTCTGGGGAGCCACAGACCCATCATGGGAGAGGAGAGGAGATGAGAGGATGATGGTCAGAAAAGCAGGCCAGCCTGCCTGCCTGAGGACTGTGATCTACTCCACCTATTGGTGCTGGGCTGGGTACCTTCAGTACTGAAGAGCCAATCAGCAGCAGAGGGGGCCAGCATCATTAGCTGTTAGACAGAGGTTCAGTATGAAGGTCTTTCTGAAGTTTCCAGTTTCCTTTGTTAAGCAGAGGGCTTCAGCTCAGGGTTGTAAAGTTTTGGTCGGTTTGCATCCAAAGCACCTGAATGGACACCATGCCGAGCCACCTCTTCTGAGGCTGGTCAGCCTTGACACTATCACTCTGCCTTAGGACAACTGAGCCTGTGGGAGTCCTGTCTCTACTGTGGCTCCTGTAGTGACTTCCCTGTTTGCTGAGGGAATCCCTCTGTTACTTATCCCCCTCCTACTTTATCCTAAGATTTGGACAGAAGAACTCTTGCTCATGGATGCATTATAAAGTGTTTAGGAAGATACACTAAACATAAAATGTGAATTTCAGTATATAAACCCAATCATACTATTTGTGAAATATGAACCTCATTTGCACAATTGTTACATATTATATTAATATAAACACAATGACTTAGATTAAGAATGTACTTTGAGTGACAGTCCAGTATAGGAACCCCAACATTAATTCACTCTGTTCTGATAGTCACTATTTATCTGTCTGGATATTTCTCAGGGCAGAATTTACCACCTTGCAGTAAAAAACCCTGTAGTGAAAAATCACTGGAATTAACTGACCAAGATTTTGGGCACCTGACTTTGTACTCAGAGATATACCAAGGGCTTTCTTTTAAAATTAAAAAAAAAGAATTTTCTTCATATTTTGATCATGTTTCCCCTTCCCTCAATTCCTTCCAGTTCCTTCCACCTCCGTCCTCACCCAACTTTGTTCTCTCTCTCTCTCTCTCTCTCTCAAAAAAAACAAAAAACCAAAAAACAAAAACCAAGAAACACACATACCCACCCACCCACAAATGAAAATCAAAACAAATAAGGAAAAGACAGATAGATAAAAATGCCCAAACAAAGCAAATGAGAAAAAAAGTCTGCAAAATCGCATTGAGTTCACTTTGTTTTGGTCAGCGACTCCTGGGCACGGGGCCTTCCCTGAGGTGTGGTTGAGGAACCCAGTGACAAAACAATTGCAGTTAATTCCTTAGTTGGGGCAGCACCCTGTGCCCTCTTTATCCTCCCAGTGCTGGGACCCAGCTGGCTGGAACCTGTGCAGGTCTTACGCATGACGCTACAGTCTGTGAGTTTATATGTGTGCTGTGGAATATTCTTTTAACTATGTGAAGGTGTGTTACATTTGTTTCTGTTGCCATTATTAATGATGTAAAGTTGTGTTATATTTGTTTTTGCTCATTTGTTCAATTATGTAAAGATGTGTTGCTGGTTTACCTTACCTGCCTAAGGCACCCGATTTGTCTAATAAAAAGCTGAGTGGCCAATAGCTAAGCAGGAGATGTAGGTGAGGCTGTCAGGCAAAGAGAATAAATAGGGGGAGGAATCTAGGCCCAAGACAGAATGAAAGGAGACAGAGAATGAGGAAGAAAAAGAGGAAGATTTCTGGGGCCAGCCAGCCAGGAACCTGCCAGCCAGCTAGTTGGAGTAGGACATACAGAAGAAATAAAGGTTAAAAAAAATTCAAGGCAAAACATAGATGAAGAGAAACAGTTAAATTATAAAAGCTAGCAAGAAACAAGCATAAGATAAGGCCAAGAATTCATAACTATTATTATCTCCATGTCATGATTTGGGAGCTGGTTGGTGGCCTAAAAGAAAACCTGGTACATATGTGCATCAGTCCCTTTGTGTCTGCAGACACTGTTTCCTTGGGGAAATATATCACCTCTGGCTCTTAGGATCTTTCTGACTCCTGTTCCACACAGATCTTGAGTCTTGAGGAGGAAGCATTAAAGACATTCCTTTAGGAGAGAGTGCTTCAAAGTCTCTCACTCTCTGCATATTATCCAGTTGTGAGTCTCTGTATTAGTTCCCATCTACTGCAAGAAACTTTATGCTGGGTGTGAGTGAGGTACTCATCTATGGGTATAGCAATATGTCATTAGAAGTTATTTTTCTGCTATGTTCTTTTAGCAGAATAGTAGTGTTAGGTTTTGGCCTGAGACCTATCTAGTCTCAGGTTCTTTGTTGTATTAGCAATGTCAGTTATGGACTCCATCTCATGGAATGTGCCTTAAACTGAAGCAGGAAGTAGTTGGTAACTCTCATAACATTTTGTCACTATTGTATGAGTATACCATGCAGGGAGGTTCACTGTTGTAGGTCACAGGGATTGTGGTGGGGAGATACTGATGATTACCTTTCTCCTCTGGTAGCAAGCAGAGTATCTTCCAGTACCATGAACTCTAGTCAGTAGAGCTGAAGCTTCCAGTTAGGCAAGAACTCAACTTCTCCATGTTCGATGACATATATAAGTGTTCAATAATAGGGACTTACCATCAGGTTATAGAGACCATCCAACAGCCTTGACAGTAACCAGTGATGTTTGGGGTTTCCATGGTGCCCCTTCTCTAAACAAATCAACAAGATGTAACCTCCTGGCACAGGATATTTTACTTAGTGGAGTAAAACATCTAGTTGGGGTGGTGTCTCTCCTATTATTTGGTAACTGTATTAGTCAGGGTTCTCTAGGGTCACATAACTTATGGAATGAATCTCCCCCTACTCTCATGTATATGTATGGGATTTATTGGAATGACTTATAGGCTGCAGTCCAGTGAATCCAACATTGGCTAGCTGTGAATGGAAAGTCCAAGTTTCTGATAGTTGCTAAATCCCACATGACTGGATGTCTCAGCTGATCTTCTATAGATGCTGGAATCCCGACGAAGTAGGCTCCCATACCATTGAAGAAATTGATGTGCTACTAAGGTGAGGACAAACAGGCAAAGAGCCAAATGTTCCTTCCTCTATGTCCTTATATAGAACCCCAGCAGAAGGTGTGGCCCATATTAAAGGTCTTCAGGACTCATGATCTGATTAAAGGAATGTGCCTTCCTGCCTCAAAGGTCTGGACTAGAAGTGTATTCATCCGCTTCAAACCAAGCAGAAAATCTCTCACAAGTGTGCCCTCCATTTCTGGATTATAGTTCATTCCAGAGAGAGTCAAGTTGACAACCAAGAACAGCCATCACAGTGACTCTATATTTCTTTCATCTATCAATATTTAACTATTTTATGAACCCCAAGATTGCATTGTTTACTGAAAAACTTGCTTCTAGCTGTGGTATGGCTAAGCCCTAGCACATGCCTTTAATCCAAGAACTTTCTGCTTGAATATTGTAAACAGGATTAGATCAAATGAAGAGCAAGCAGCCAGTTGACAGGGGAAATAGAGAATAAGAGGAAGTCAGGATGAAGTGTGGGGTCCTGCCCCACAGGACACTCAGGTCCCCCAAGAAGGGAGACCTGGAACCCAGGAAAGGTAAGTGTGCTGCTCACCCATTCCCCAGCCTCCCTTTTTCCCAGGAGACAATGAGCAGGGAGCCAAGTCAGGCAAGGACTCATTTATTTACAAACAACAAGCTCTTTTTAAAGCATAAAGAAAACGGGGGGAGGGGCAAATGCCCCATTGGGCTGATCAGCTTAAAGGTTACCCAATCGCACGCCTAGCCTACAGTATTTACAGTGTTGTCTATGAGGGAATCATGTACTGACATCATCGTTCTTGACCTGAAGCTCCAATCATATTTTTTTGTAAACAGTTTGGGTTACACCCTCTACACTTTCCCGGGGGCCAGCTTTACTGGCACCTGGCTCCGTAGGCCCTTCCCCCACAACGAAAGACAGAGAGACGTACAGGAAGTAAAAGGAAGGGGCCTCTGGTTGGAGTTTTGTTTGAGATGGCATGGGAGAAAGCTCTCTTTCTGGGATGATGGCGGTGGAACAAGCAGCTTGGTGATTTCTGTGCCTCTCAGTGTTAATGCCCACATTATGAGCACCCCAGAGATCAGCAGGGGTCTGAGTTTGTATGCAAAAGCAAAGAGCTTTTATTGCAAGCTTGAGCTTGGGTTCTCCATCTGTTCCAGCCTAGCAGTTGGATCAGGGAGAGCCCCAAGCAAAAGCTGAGACAGGGTTTTTAAGGAGTAAAGGATGGGGTGAGTAGGGGGATTCTGGATTCAGACAGGGGTTGAACTCCTGATTGGGCAGGAGTGGGGCACAAAAGTTTTGTCAAACAGTGATTGGTACTGGTGTTGCTGCAAGGAAATTGGCAACCTGTATACAGATTATGTAAGCTATCCTTAATGTTCTAGAGCACTTAGTACTTGTTTGTCTCAATTCTGATTGGTTCCCCACAGGGTTCAGTTAGTGGCTTTTCCTGGTTATTGTATGGGTGAGGCCTAGTTCTAATATTGTTAGTTTGCAGCCTGTCGTGGCTGCACTAATGTTAAGTCAGACCTCTTCATATGAGCTATCAAGTTTTCACTTCAGCATCTGGCTCCTGAGTTATTGTTGATAAAATAGAACAATCAAAATTTAGTTAAAAACAACATTTTGCACCCACCATGGGGCATGACACACAGGACAGAGAAATCATGCCAGTGGCAGACAAACTGAGAGGTCAGCAGATTTGGTAAGACACCTGGGAAGTCTTCAAGGAAAGAGTTAAGTAATAGTAAAAGAAAAAATCTTTCCTATGTTAAAGATGGAAAGTATCATAATGCAGGACCCTGTACAATGCTTCTTTAAATGACTTGAAAATAGAAGCAGAAAATGAAAAGAAAAATGACTTAACTGTCATTGACATAATATTGATTATAATTATTATCAGTCTTATAATTCATATTTGATCCTTAATGGTCATAGTGGTCATTTTTGTGCCAAATATGAAAAGTGGATTGATAATATACTCAGACACAGAGGAATTTAGGCAAGGACGTACCATGCAAATGTATGATAAGCCTGAAGAGGGGAGCCCAAGGTTGTTAGAAAACCAACTTTAGTTTATCCCACTACTATAGAAGAACTACCAGGAGATATAGGCAGCCTCAAGGTTATGAAGAAGTTAAATGGAATCTGATAGAAATATTAGAATTGAGGAGATTTAAGTATTGTATGCCTTAACTGCATGTGAAGCAGATGTTAAATTCATGGACAACTCAGAACAGACTTATCCCCCAAGACTGGAAAGATTTTTCAGCAGCAATATTAGAAGCTGGTCCTCAGTTACAATGGCAAACATGGTGGAAAGAGGAAACTAGGGCCATAGAACAATGGAATAGGACTGGAGATATTAATATTTCCCAAGATCAGTTTCTTGGTGAATGTCAGTGTGCTGAGTTGCAAAGACAATTTGGATTTGATGATGACGTCTTGGCACAATGTTCTTTAATGGCTTTAAATGCTTAGGATAAGGTTGAAGAATCAGAAAAGAAGTCTGAGTCATTTACTAAAATTATACAAGGCCCCAAAGAAGCCTTCCCAGTTTTTTTGCAAAGATTGACTTCAGCTGTGAATAGAATAGTATCAAATCCAGAAGACAGGCAAGTATTAATTGAATCTTTGGCTTTTGAAAATGCTAATTCAGAATGCAAAAGGGTGATTAGGCCTTTAAAGACAAGATCACCACCAATAGATGAATGGATTAGAAATAGGCTGATACTGGATTTCAATATCAGTAGTTTATGATGCTACTCTGACAGAAGTAATTTGTAAAAGTTTCAAGAAAAATCAAAATATCAGATGTTTTAATTGTGGGAAACAAGGTCATTTGAAAAGAGATTGGAGGCAAGGTGTTCCCTAGAGACAATTTTTTTTCCTAGAGATAATACAAACAGAAGACCCTGGCTTTCTGGAGCATGCAGAAGATGTGGCAAAGGCTGGCAGTGGACTAAAGAATACAGATCAATAAGGAACCTACAAGGTAACCCTTTGCCATTGGGAAACACCTTGGGCCACCCCTCTTCAGTATCTTCATGAGGTGGTGTGGTAGATTCTTGTCTAAATACCTCTGTCTGTGTCTGAATATTTTTGTTTTCATTTATGTCTTTCTAAGGCTTGTATTTTATCAATCCACTTTTCATATTTGGCACAATTATCAAACCACTTTTCATATTTGGCACAAACCCCACTATGGCTAATAAAGATAAAATATGAATTACCAGACTGATAGTGATTATAGTCAGAATTATGTCAATCTCAGTTAAGTCATTTATCTTTTCATTCTGCTTCTATTTTCAAGCATCTAATGTAGCTCTATAATTATGATATTTCCCATCCTTAACATGGGAAAGATTTTCCTTTTAATACTATGGAACTCTTTCCTTGTGGACTTCTCTGGTGTATTACCACATATGACAACCTCTTTGTTTGTCCCCAGCTGGCATGATTTCTCTGTGGGTGAGGTCATGCTACATGTGAGAGCACCAAATGCTGTTTTTAACTAAATCTCAATCATTCAATTTTTACCAATAAAGACTCTGGACCCAGATGCTGGGGTGAAAGCCTGATAGCTCAGAGAAGCAGAGAAAGCACCCATCTGACATTCCTCTTCCAGCCAATGTCTCAGACATCTCTCTCTCCTCAGTCTCAACAACCCTCTCCCAATCAATGTCCCTCCCTTCTACTTCCTGTGCATTTCTCTATCCATTCTCCTGACTCCCTCTTACTCTCTATGGTTTTTCTTAATAATCTTATGTCCACTTCCTGTGAACCGGTTGCTTGCTCTGCCTCCTGACTAATGGTTGACTTTATTGAATGCTGTTTACAATACTCAAGCAGAAAGCTCTATGATTACAGGTGTGTGCTAGGGCTGAGCCACACCACAACTAGAAACAGATTTTTCCAGTAAATAGCACAACCTCAGGGATCACAGTGTGATCCAATATCCTTCATCAGCATCGGGCAGTGGCACAGACTGCATATGTCCACATGGATCTCAGGCTTCATCAAGGTCAGGGCAGCTCATGTGGACACCAATGTGGCCTCCTGTGGTATCGAGGACCATGATGGTCTCTCAGGAGGTCTGATCCAGAAAGTGAACCTTTCCTTGTCTCGGGCCTCCATCACTGCCCAGAGCTCTGGGGTTTCCAAGGCCAGGCAGCAGGTTCAGGGGCTGTGTCTGTGTCTGCATTAGCTCCAGGCTGCTGCGCACCATCCCACCAACCCTACCAAGCACTGGCAGCATGTCGACCTCAGCCCTCTCTCTCCTCTCACTGCCGTCATGCCCCCAGTTCCACCTCTCTCCCTAGTGCACGCTCTGCTCTGTTTTTGTATCTTTCACACCTCACCATCACATATTTGTTCCTTGTGGTGACGCCCACTAGCCCAGGACCTCAGGGTGGCTTTAGTCACCCAGGACTGTGAGCTTGTTTGTTTTTTCTTGCTGTCTATTCTTTCTGTTATTTTTTCTTGTAGCTCTGGAGCTCTCAGGCAACTCACTAGGTTACTAATGTGAGCTCTGTGCTATTTTCTGATGTAGGCACTGAGGGCTCTGAACTTACCCAGAACTGCCTTCCTGTGCCCAGTGGTCTGGGATGTGGTGAGTTTCCATTTCTATCCAATTCTAAAAAGTTTTTGTTTATTTTTGATTTCTGTCTTGCCCCATTTTTTACCTACTAGTGAGTTGTTCAGTTTCCATGAGTTTGTATACTTTCTGCTGTTGATCAGATAGGATGCAGGGTGTTGTTTCCATTTTCTTATATCTGTTGAGACTTGCTTTTTTCCAAGTATTTGATCAGTTTTGGAGAGCTCCGTGAACTGCTAAGAAGAGGCATATTCTTTTGTGTTTGGGTAGACGGTTCTGTAGAAGGTTCTCTGCTAGGTCCATTAGGTTTATATTATTTAATTCCAGATTTCTCTGTTTGCTTTTGTCTGGATGACCTGTCTATTGGCAAGAGTGGGGTATTGAAGTCACCTACTGTCACAGCCAATATGCCTCCTCCAGAAGTCTGTAACCCTTTTGCAGTAGACCTGAGAAACGCAATATAGCTGAGGTACAAGACAAGGACCTCAAAATAGCAATTGTGAATATATTCAAGTACCTTGAAGAGGATATGAATCAACCCCTTAACAAAGTCTGTGAAAACACAAACAGTTGAGTGTAATAATGAAAATAATTCAAGATATAAGAGCAAAATTTAACAAAAAGAGTCACTAAAAAAAAACCCAAACTGAAATAAAACTGGAAATTAAAAATTTAGGATGTCAAACAAAGGCCTTGGAGTAAAACCTCACCAACAGAGTACAGGACATGGAAGAGAGATTCTCAGGCACTGAAGACAAGGTAGAAGAAATGAATACCTCAGTCAAGCAAAATGTTAAATCTTAAAAAACAAAAACAAAACAAAAACCTATCAACCAAACAACAACGAAAATCCAGGCATGAAACCTCAAGGGAATCTGGGACTCCAGAAAAAGTCCAAATCTATGAATATTAGGGACAGAGGAAGGAGAAGAAGCCCAGGCCAGAGGCACAGAAGATATTTTCAAAAAAATCATAGAAGAAAATTTCCCAACTCTAAGACCCTTCTGTGGGTCAGGAGTGAGATAAAGGAAAGAGAGGAGCTATGAGGACAGGCTGAGAGCGTCGATGGGAAAGAGATAAGCTGGATCCCCAGGGCCTTTTATCCATCTTATTTTTATTTAATTCTGTTGTCACAGTAGGGTAAGTACCATTGTCACCCCCACTGAGGGAGAGATCAAGTGATCCCAACTAACCTCATACAAGGGCATTTTACTGGCAATATACCAGTTGGCAAACAATATACTCTAGATTCAAGAGTTTTCTACGATTCCATATCTCACCAGTTCAGCTACAACATCACACTGCTTCACAGTCACCTTTTGAAGACATTTGTTTATCAGAATGGCTTTAGTTACTTGAATTCATGGGTATCTATAATGACTAGACACTTAGTTTAATGAATGGAATTCTCCTTCCTTCAGGAGACCCCATATCTCCTTCATTATCCTATTCTGGGAAGAACACAATTGCATTTATCATGTGTAATGATACCTGAAGCTCCACATAGGTGACCTTCTTATGTGACCCAGCGGTGGTCACAGAGTTCCTAACTGTGATCTGTTGTTCTGGTCCTGTGTCTTGGTATACTGCCGATCAAGCTCAACTACATCAGATCAGGACAGAAATGGGATCTCACCATTTGGGGAAAATAAGAAATACTATTTTTCTTGAGGCAGTTGGAAAGAATCCAGTTCTCTGCTATCCTAGAATTGAGGCAACACCATGTCCCATGTTCTGTGGTAATTCAGTATAGAGGGCATGCAGGGCTGTGAATGTAGAGAGGACATAATGGAAGGAGGGAAACATTTGAGATGAGGTCTTCAAGAATGGGTCTAGTAAATGGAAAGTTACAATGGATGGGACATGAGTAGCTTGGAGACTGGAGGAAATGTGTGGTGCATTCCTTCAGCTGAGTTTTCTTGCCTTGAAAACAAAAAGTAAATTAAAAAAATCCATTCCTGTTGAAACGTGACATGTCAGATGAAAAGCTCTAGAAACTAATCAGTGGAAAGGGCTTGATGTTCTTTTAACATCAGGGTGAGGTTAGGACTGTGTCTTTCCTGAAACTGAACACAGTCCCAGACGGCTTCCACTTTGATGCACCCCACAAGGACAGCATCCCAAAGACCACCAAATGCCTTTGTCTGTGGGAATAAATGGCACACCTGTAATAGGAGACAGTGTGATGCTGTTGACAGTGTGATGCTGTAGACAGTGTGATGCTGTAGACAGTGTGATGCTGTTGACAGTGTGATGCTGTAGACAGTGTGATGCTGTAGACAGTGTGATGCTGTTGACAGTGTGATGCTGTAGACAGTGTGATGCTGTAGACAGACAGTGTGATGCTGTAGACAGTGTGATGCTGTAGACAGACAGTGTGATGCTGTTGACAGTGTGATGCTGTAGGCAGTGTGATGCTGTTGACAGTGTGATGCTGTAGGCAGTGTGATGCTGTTGACAGTGTGATGCTGTAGACAGACAGTGTGATGCTGTAGACAGTGTGATGCTGTTGACAGTGTGATGCTGTTTTACCACGCTAAGGGTTGTTTTTATCCTTTAGCACAAGTTGTGTGAACAAAAGATGGTGTACAAATGTTTAGCCACCTGAATGGGGGTTATTTTGGTTGGACTAACTAATTGATCAGTATGATGCAATATTACAGATTTTTATCATAACTAAGAACTCTTTAGAAAGCTCTGATAGCGGAAATTATAGTTGTATAAAGATGACAAAAGGAATATCTGATGCATTGTTGGGAGACCCCACTGATTCAGGTTGCAGTTCACTGTGTCCAGACAGATCTCTGAGCTCGGTGTAATATGGAGGACTCCCTTTGCAGCAGGACTCCCTCTCTACCCTCTTTGCGTAGTGTCTCTAGGCCTGGATGCCTGACCTTGTTTGGAAGCTGTCCATAAGTCTGGATGCCTGACTCATCTTAGGTGTGACCTTTGACACAGGTCCCTGCAGATGCTCTCCCCTGCCGCCCATATGATAATTAGGTATTGTGCTCCAGCTGTATGGTAGGACCTGGCTGCCAAACGCAAAGTAGGTGATGCTGTGGCTGCTGTCCCCATTTTACACAGTCCCCTCCCTCTGTAATGAAGTTGGGCTGTCTGATAAAGACTGAAGCTGTCTCCCAGAAGGCTCTTCCCATTGTATTCCCTCGTGTCTGAACTCTCTCTGACACTTACTCCTTCTCTCTTTGTCCTCGTGGTCTGGTGACCAATGGACCACGAGGAAAAGGAAGACCCCATAACTCATTTCTACAAAAGTTGATATTATTGTACCTAGATTAGTGCTATCTTTTGCCAGTGGTTTAGAAATTAAGCACTGGCTTCATTTGGAGCATGGCAGTGAACAAGAATGATCTTTATGTATCAGAAGAGACTTCTATCACTGGGCTCTTAATAAAGGAATTTGTATGGCATGGAGTTACTCATAAGCACTATATACAAATAACAGGGACAGTATGGAATCTACCTGTACCCATATCCATAGGGCTTTTCCCCATATTCCTGGCAGTGGTGGGTTTTTTTTAATCACATTGTTTATGCTCTGAATGTACTTACATCCCTCCTTACTGGAATTCCACCTCTAATCACACCTTTCCCTCTGGTAAACAGCTGCATTTGGATGGACCTTGTGTGTGTGTGTTTGAAAACGCTACTTATACCCCTCCTGTGGTTTACAAAGAGCTATATGGAATAGACAGTGTTATACCATCTTGCTCAGTAAATCTTTGCGATTGATCAATAGAATCAAGAACTCTCCTGAAACTGTAACGATTCTTTGCATCTACTTACCCTGTAATGTTTGCAGCCACAACCACGCTTTACTGCTCATCCCAGGATTTGCTGGACTACAGAGGGAGGTCCCAGAGATGGCCTGCATGATTAGTAAAACTATGAATGTCATGGCAAAAGTATTAGCATAGATTAATCAAGAGATGGGTGAATTGAGGACCAAAGTTTTATGAAATACAGCTAATATAGATTATTTGTAATAATACTACATATTATCTTGGTTGTCAACAATTCCCTGGCATGTGTTTCTTTAATGTGCCACATTTTTCTCCTATTGATGATCAAATTAATTATTTGCATAAAGAGATAAACAAAATTTCTCAAGTGACCTTTGAATGACCATCGTGGTTAAGACGGCTTCTCCCTTTCTTGGTCCTCTGTTAGCTATTTTTATGATTCTCTTATGCTTGCCTATATTAATTAGAATAGCCGTAGAGGTAATGCATTCAACTCTGACCTCTATTAAAGTCACTATTTTTTCCTTTAAAAAATTATATAAACACTCACAGAAAAACACTAGAGAACCCAGGAATGTTAAAGACAAACAATTGTCTCTTCAAGGGGAGTGCTGTGTTACCTGTTACCACCCAGAAGGCTGGGAATGGGTGTGGCTACTAGCCTGGTGACCCCCACTCTCTCTGTATGACTGAGTCCACACCATGTCCTCCCCCCGGTCCTGAAGATAACACATGTAGTCTATTTGTGGAACCCATCTTCATGGAAGAGGTTACATGCACTTTGGAAAAGGTTTCAATGTAATTGTGCCTTAAGCTTTATTGTTAACTAGGAATTATATTATACTAGGAGATATTTTCCCTAATTATTTTGTATGTAAACATGCCTAAAATAAACTGCTCAGTGTCAAACTCTAGAAGTTTGACAATAGGAGTTCCTGAGTCATGTTTAACTGGACTCCTTCTTGTCTCACAGAGATCATTACTCTGCTGGCGAGGTGTTTGCAGAGACCCCTACAATCCATTATTATGGGGGAGTTCTTAATTGCACCAAGAAGAAGATGACACTAATGTGACCAACAGATAAGCCACAACCTAGAAACTAGGTCACTGTGACATGTGCTGATCAAGGGAAGCTAAAGTGAGCTTTCCTGATGATATAATTATATAATAACAATCGCAGAAAAAAATCATATGACAGGCACACAGTAGATTACAGCTAAAAATAAAGCTGTCAAAACTCATTCACATCATTCTGAAAATTTATAAATGATATACATTTATTTTTAGGATTTGAATATTTTATGTATATATGTCTGCATGTATGTCTGTGAGGTCTACACCATATGCATGCAGTGCCCAGAGAAGCTAGAAGACAACACTAGGGTCCTGGATTTGGAGTTTCAGACAGTTGTGAGCCTTCATGTGGGTGCTGGGAATTGAACCAGGATACTCTGGAAGAGCAACCAGTGTGCTTAACCACTGAGCCAGTCCTCCAGCCCCCACATCTCTTTTTAGGAGGACTGGACTGACTCACACAGGACAGGAAATCTGTACATTGTTTCTATAACTTATGAGTGTCAAAAGTAAGCTGTTTAAAATGGTATATCTCTTTATTTCCTTCATTATTAATTTAAGAGAATGATCGTTTGGATAATACAGTGCTACAAATGCCCCCAAACCAGGGGTGGTCTGGGCTGAACTCCAGGGAGGGTAAAGCAAAGACAGTCTCTTCACTTCTGCTGATGTGAGGAGGCAGAACGGAAGCTGATTTCCTGAGGAAGGGGCAGTTGAGGTGGTTTCTGGAAACCTGGATCGGTCTGCACAGACCTTTGCTGCAGACTCTGAACCCACAGGACTGTTCTCACATGAATTAAATGTCAGCATTCCTGTAGCTCTCCATAGTGGATTCAAAGCAAGAAGCTTTCTCTGGCTGCCTTGGGATCGACAACTACAGATCAGTTACTGCGGGTAGGTGACTGTGGGGTGTAGCTAGAGCTTTCCTGCCTGGCCCACAGTCAGGACAAATCTCTCTCACCTGCCAGTCTCACAGTCGCTCAGACCCGACCAAGTAAACACAGAGACTTATATTGGTTACAAACTGTATGACCATGGCAGGCTTCTTGCTAACTGTTCTTACAGCTTAAATTAATCCATTTCCATAAATCTATACCTTGCCACATGGCTCATGGCTTACTGGCATCTTCACATGCTGTTTGTCATCGTGGCAGCTGGCAGTGTCTCTCTGACTCAGCCTTCCACTTCCCAGCTTTATTTTCCTCCTTGTCCCGCCTATACTTCCTGCCTGGCCACTGGCCAATCAGTGATTTATTTATTGACCAATCAGCAACACACTTGACATACAGACCATCCCACAGCACTTCCCCTTTTCTTTTTTTTTTTCAAAAAGGAAGGTTTTAACCTTAACAAAGTAAAATTACATATAATTTGGGAATTTGGGCGTTAGCTTCTCTTACTACTTCCTGCTGGAGGGGGGCGCTGTATCTTATGGGGACACAAAGAAAATTTTAGGATTATGGAATAGTCCATGAGGCTGTATTCTCTGAGCCAGTTGCCTTCAAACCGTTCCAGATGTTGGATCATCTGGGCCATGGTGTCATCGGAGACCTTTCAGGGGGTCTTGGCTGGTCAAACCTGATGTATCTTAATCTGGAACAAATCCATAACCTTTGGCTTTCTGTGGGAACAAAAGCAGAGACTCTTTTCCAAAGCAACACATTCTTATATCCAAATTTTGAAGTCAAGGTATCTTTAAAATATACATATTGGATTAACTCAACATCTTTTACGAGCAAATGTTTTTCTGCAGTTAAAAATCCCAAAGACAACACAATCCAGATTTTCTGTGTAATATTCATCTTCATGTGGCTTATTTTTTATATTAATTTTACTGTCTCTTTAAAGACTTTATTTTTTAAAACTATGTATTTGTTTATATAACTGTATATATCACCTTTTTTGTCTCTTTCAAGCCTACATATATTTTACACACATTGTAAACTATTACATCTGAATCTGTCTTATTGTGAATCTATTGCTTTAAACTGCAGCAGCTGTGGCTGCTGGCTCCGCCCACCTCAGCTTCCAAACATGGCAGAGGTAGTTTACCGCCAGCTCTGGGAGCTATCGTGGGTCTATGCTTTTATCCAAGCAGTGTGTAGCCCAGAAACCTCTTTTTTTTGTTTTGTACTAGCAAAGTCTAAATCCACCATGCAGCTTAATGTGCCACTTGCAGAGGCCTCATTCCCGCCATACTGCAGGTCAAGCGTGCTCGCCAGGAACCCACAAGTAGCTCAAACCGGCAGCTGCCGCTCATTTGAGAGAGACAATTAGGAAGCTGTTTTTAGCTCCGGTTTAGAATCTTTTCTCAGGTTTTAGGTGGAAACTCTTGCCACCACGTTGGACGCCATTTGTAGCTTGAGTTTTCCTGCCTGGCCCACAGTCAGGGCAAATCTCTCTCACCTGCCAGTCCCACAGCTGCTCAGACCCGACCAAGTAAACATAGAGACTTATATTTCTTACAAACTGTATGGCCGTGGCAGGCTTCTTGCTAACTGTTCTTACAGCTTAAATTAATCCATTTCTATAAATCTATGCCTTGTCACATGGCTCGTGGCTTACCAGCATCTTCATATGCTGTTTGTCATCATGGCAGCTGGCAGTGTCTCTGACTCAGCCTTCCACTTCCCAGCTTTATTTTCCTCCTTGTCCCGCCTACACTTCCTGCCTGGCCACTGGCCAATCAGTGATTTATTTATTGACCAATCAGCAACACACTTGACATACAGACCATCCCACAGCAGTGGGAAGCACAATACAGGATAGAGAGACCAGAGCCACCCTGGGACTGGATGCTGGAATAGAGGGCGGGAGAGACTGTGTCAGGCAGGTGTGTGGCTGCAGGCAGCCCTGCCAGGGTCAGGATAACAGACAGGGAGGAAGGAGAAACTGGGTGAGCACAGTCAGCCGACAGTGAGGAGTCTGGATGTGGCTCTCTGGGGTCTACTGACAGTGAGGAGTCTGGATGTGGCTCTTTGGGGTCTGCTGAGCCAGCACTGGGGAAGACCTCTGTGTTTTCAGCATGTGATCTCAGTGTTGTCACAAGGCACAAGGTCGTATCTCTCTTGTTACTCTGGAAAAAAAAAAAATGCCTCTGTTTTCTGTTTCAGTGTGGTCCCATAACAGTGTTGAGCCTGACCTGGTGCTGTGCGGGGGGGGGGGGGGGGGGGGGGGGGGGGGGGGGGGGGTGGGGGGGGACACGACGGACAGTGGGCGGACAGAGGGGGATGGGGGGGGCGGGGGACGACAATGACGACGACTGAAGGGGGCACTGGGGGATGTAACCTGCCTTCTCTTTAAGATTGGCTACTGGGCTCCAAAAAGAGGGAGCTCAGCCTCTGAGCATGCACAGAAGTTTACAGATCCAGGGTCAGGTGGTAGGTTGGGTGGGAGCTGTGGAAACCCACCCCAGTGCAGTTCACTGTCCTGTCACCTGGGAGTCTCACAGTGAGGGCCTGAGACCAGGAGCAGCAGCCCTGTTGTGCATCAGGGGGTCACACGTGACCTGCAGTCTATGTGTCTGGTTTCCTTCACTTCACAACTTTCCCAGGTTCATTCCTCTTCCTGTGCTTGACTCACAGGACTGTTGAGCGGCATCCTGAAGGTGGCTGTGGTTCCCCGTTACCAGATGGTGGGGATCTGGGTTGTCTCCGTGGTGTGGCTACGGAAGCCAATGTTTTTCCAAATATCTGTGCCACTACCTTCCTGGAGGCGGGGGTTGTTTTGCTTTTTTTTGGACAAGTTCTAAGGGTGACAAGTTCCAAGAGGTGGCATTGCTGAGTTATATGGAAATTGAGCGACTTTTGTTGTTGTTGTTTTTGTTTTGTTTTTCAAGACAGGGTTTCCCTGTGTAGCCCTGACTGTCCTGGAACCCACTCTGTAGACCAGGCTGGCCTCGAACTCACAGAGATCTGCCTGCCTCTGCCTCCCCAGTGCCGGAATTAAGGACATGTGCCACCATCACCGGGCTAAGATGCACAACTTTTTAAGACATTGTCAAAGCATTTTCTGAACACATTGTACCCCCTGCCCACCAAAGCTTCGAGGGTCAGAGGGGATTTTTATCCTCCCATGTGTTTACAGTGATGGTAGTAATGGGTGATGGTGATGGACCCAATAACATGCTGTTGTGTGTTCATTTATGTTTTAATTTTATTCATCAGCGACTTATTTTACTGACAGGACTGAGCTGGGAGTAGATTCTTCTATCCACTTCAACCTCTTCTCGTTCTTACATCAGTCGTAGGATTCGGGATTCTGATTCTGACTGCACATTAATCAACAGAAAATAGATGTCAAATGTTTTTATTGAAATGGATGCGTACAGCAGGAGTCACGACTCCATCAGTAAGTGCTGAAGTACAAGTGTGAGGACCTGAACTCAGGGTCCCAACACCCACATAAAGAGCCAGGCCTGGGGTGATGGGACCTGGAATCCCATTGTCTGGGAGGCAGAGACAGAGGGATCAACCAGAGATCTCTCGGTCCACTGAGAGACTGTGTCTCAAAAGAAGGTGGAGAGTAACTCAGGAAGACACAAGTGTGTCTCCAGCTTGCACATGCATGTTCATAAACATGTTCACACATGGGCACACACATGAGGAAAGAAAATAGATATATATGTTTTAGCATTCTGTAAAATCAGGCTTTAAACCACATTTTCCTTTTCTCATTTAATTTAAAATTTTCCATTTAAAAATGTGTGTCCATCTGTCTAGGAGGACAACTATGGAAAATTGTTCCTCTAACCTTTGTGTGGGCTCCAGGAGTCAAATCAGGTCCATTGGATCACACAGCCTGGGCTTTCATCCACTGAGCCACGTCCCGGATCCTCATGGGTTTGTTTTCTCTTGAAATTTCTCTAGGAAACATGTTTTCCTCAGGAAATAACTGACCAGCATATAAACTTTTGAAAACCATCATTTTGCTTGGTTTCTTTATTTCATTGTAGTTGAATTAATTGTTACACTTAATGATTCACTATTTTTGTTTTGTTTTATTTTGTTTTTTAGTGTGTGTCTCTGTGTGTGGAGGACAGAGGAAAACCTCAGTGTCTGGACACTGCTGCATCAGGTGGAACCCCACAGCAGAACCTTCCAGATTCTCAATCAATGCAAGCACATTTCTCTTCCCACCCAGCTGCTCCATAGAGCAAAGGACAGAGCTTAGGACTCAGAGCATCGCCCTGAGTGTGTTCTCACCCACACTGTGACAAGGGCCACAGCAGCATCTCCCTCCTCTGACATAGTCTCGGGGATTCCCTTCTTGTGTGCTTGAACAACTGTGTGTGATCTAATCATGTGTTGTCTTTCAAATTCAATCCAATTCAGAAAATTATTCTAATTAACAAGTAATGTATAACACTGAATTTTTCTTTCTTATATACAATCTGCCATGCTCATCCTGCACAAACAATGTCTTACAGCAGGTCATTCCTTTCTGTTTGCTATTTCTTCCTAAAAGTCAATGAGGCAGGTGATTTTCACTCTTTGTTTATTTGAGAAAAATGTGAGAAAGCATCATGACAGCAGCTGGCTGAGAAGCTCCAGACAAAGGGTGGGGGACAAAAGAGAGTGGGACAAAGGAGGTGAGAGGACTTCTGTCCTGGGGCAGCAGGCCCAGGCAGGGGCTGAGCAAGCCATCAGGGAGCACAGGTCCGCAGGGTCCAGGGTCAGGAGGAGCCGGGTCCTGGGTAGCACTGTCAATGGAGGAATGTGAACCAGACAGGACACGTTTTCTTGCCATGGAGACAGGGGAGCACCTTCCTCCAGCCTTGGCACCTCTCCTCAGCTCAGGAGTCCTGCAGAGCACAGGGGACAGTGGCCTTTCCAGACCTGACCCTGCAGTGGCTTCTCTCACCACCCCAGGCCTCTCCTGACAGCATGACGTGAGCAGAGGAACTTCTCAAGCCCCAAGTCAGCGCTGCCTCAGAGCACAGGCCTTCAGTAAGTGCAGGAACAAGGCTCAGTGAGAACCGCCTGGCCAGACCCTGGGATCTACACCTTCCCCAGTGTTTCTGTCTGGGCTCCATCACACCCCCAGCCCACACTGTAGGGGAAGCAGATCTGTCTCTGAGGGAAGACTGAAGGGTATTACCTGTCGGCTGAAGTCCAGACTGTCCTAGAAAAGAGAACAAAATAGACACATAAGTGCATGAAGACAGATCTGTCCCCAGATGCATGTCCCCAGGCTCTGAGCTGCTACCTGAGATTCCTCTGGCACCACAGCCCACAGCAGCCAGGGCAGAGGGGAGTGTGGACAGAGAGAGGGGCTCAGGAAGCCTCAGTCACACACCAGCCCAGTGGCTCTTCTTCATTTTTGCTCTGTTCCCAGTTCTCAAGTCAGAATCACCCCAACTTCCCCATCTCCATATGTTATCACTACTTAGGGTTCAATCCAGTAACTACAGACTGTTGTGTTCAGAGTCCACTGAAACCTGAGGTCACAGGGCCAGTGACATCCCGAGAACAGAGCCATGGCTCTTCCCTGAAATGCTGTGGAGTCTTGGCCCCCACCAGCCTCCTTACCTTTCTGATTCCTGAAGTAGATGAATAGCCCCAGCCCGAGGAAGAGCAGACCCAGTACAAAGCCCCCGACTCCACTCAGCATCTTGTTCTGTGCAGATGTGGACTGTGCCCCTGAGAAAGGAGGCCATGTTTAGGTTTTCAGCCCAAATCCCGGGATCAGAGGGTTGACAGGCTGGGGGTAAGCCAGGACACCCAACTCCTTCCTGTGGGCGGGGATTCACAAGTCAGGAGCTTCCCACTCACTCCACTCCACTGTGGCAGGGCTGGTCAGACTGGGATGCTCCACCTGGCAGGTGTAAACCTCTCCACTCTGAGGAACCATCTCCAGCATCACCAGGGTCTGGAAGGTCCAGTCTCCATTCCGGATCAGGCCTGTGGACACAACCCCAACCTTCTCCTCCTGGTTGTTCCGGAACCATCTGACTTCAATGTTTCCGGGGTAGAAGCCGCTCACAGAGCAGACCAGGAGGTTGTGGTGGTCCAGGGGCCGCGTCTTTGTTGGGTACACAGTCACCTGAGGCTCAACTAGAGGAGAAAGGGAGGTGAGAATAAGTCATGAGGACAGAGTGTCCTCCCAGGTTGTCTGTCTGTCTGCTCCATCCATCCAGGTGAAGACCAGGCAGGATTAAGAATCTAACAGAGTTGTCCCAGGACTTAGGGTCTGTTTTCACACTTCAGCTGTCAGCCCCACTCCCTGGAGGAATCACCAGCTGGAGGTGAAAGTCCTGGCAGTGAGAGGAAGGCTCTTCTCCCAGCTGTGGTAATTTCCCCAACAGCTAAATTATACCCACCTGTCCCTGGGTTCTGTCTCTTCTTGTCTATAGATGGCGACAGTTCTGTGTGTGAGGTAGGACTCATCTGTTTTTTTGCCAAACTCTACATAAATCAGCTTTGATATATCGTAGGTCAATGTTCTCTTAACGTGTGTTACCTGGGGATTCACAGTCACCTCAGCAGGGGCCGGACGGTCAGTTGTGAGCAGCAGCGTTGTGGGTGGTGCTGCAGTCTGCACCCTGACCCTTGCTGAGCAGTGGACAAGCTGCAGAAGGCAACTGGGGAGAATCCTATCTGACCTGAAGAAGCCGGGCTGTTTTCTTATTGTTTTTGTCTGGACAACACAGTGTACCAGGCATTCTCAAGGCTGTTATTATAAATCTCTCCCCTCCTTTAAAATTGGTTTAAAGAAGCCTTCCTTTTCTTTCTTAATTTCGGTTCATTTCTCCACAATCTTCTCAAGCTGTGTGAAGAAACTCTCCCCACCTTGACCTCTGGAAATGGGGTTTTCAATACCATACACGGTTCTGGATAGTTTTATGTCAAGTTGACACAAGATGAAGTCATCTGAGAGGACAGAACCTCAGTTTAGAAAATGCCTCCATAAGATCAGGCTGTAAACAAGCCTGTAGGACATTTTCTCAATTCCTGATCATGGAGGAAGGCCCAGCCTTTATGGGTGGTGTCATCCCTGGGCAGTGGTCTTGGGGTCTATAAGAAAGTGGGCTCAGCAAGCCATGGAGGGCAAGCCAGTAAGCAGCACCCCTCCATGGCCTCTGCATCAGCTCCTGCCTCAAGGTTCCTGCCCTGTTTGAGTCCCTGTCCTGACTTCCATAAATGATGAACAGTGATACAGAAGTATAAGCGCAATAAGTCCTCTGCCTCCCCATTGCTCTGGTCATGGTATTTCATCACAGCAACAGCTCCCTGACTAGAAAACACACCAAATCAGAATCCCAACACTCAGGCTGCACCAGAGCCCACAGCCTGTCATCTCCACATTTGCATGTTCCCTGGCTTTTCTCTGCTGCTGTCACTTCTAACACTGGAGGGACACAGTGACCGCCCTTAGCCTCCACTCTTTTCCCTTTCTTCTTATTCTGGTATGAGCAGGTCAAGAAACACAGTCTATCAGTACATCAAATTCAGAACTTTGTCTGGGCACACAGCGACATCCTGAGTAACCCAGACATGGTTAAGTACTCAGGAGCAGGTACACAGGTCTCCTGTGGGGTAATGCTCTTATACACTGTAAAGATTTGTCACTCGAATTAATTTAATAAAACACTGATTGGCCACTAGGAGAATTCTGGGAAGAGGAAGGGTGGAGTCAGGAATCGCCTGCCAGATGCAGAGGAAGCAAGATGAGAATGTTGTACTGAGAAAAGGTACTAAGCCATGTGGCTAAGCATAGATAAGAATTATGGGTTAATTTAAGTGTAAGAGCTAGTTAGTAATAAGCCTGAGCTAAAGGCTGAGCAGTTATAATTAATATAAGCTCCTGTGTGGTAATTTGGGAAGTGGCTGCTGGGCATTTGGGAATTGCTAATGGGACAGAAACTTCCCTCTACACAGGTCACATGCCAACGCTGGCTCATGTTATAGAGGGGGCTTGAGTGTCTGGATGTCAGGTGCCCCTGGGGTCCTGGAACCACAGCCTCTCCACACTAGACAGGAACGCAGATCTAACAAGGGATCATGAGGCAAACATCGTCACATGACACAGAGAAAGAACATGGGACCTGAAAACACAGTCAGCTTCATCAAGACAGTAATGTTCGCATGTTAAACAAGGAAATGATGGATTAAAGGCGGATCATCCTGTGAAGTAAAGTATGTAAATAAGGAAACAGACAGACAACAGCAGGGGATTTAGACCTAAGAAGCCTCATAAAAGTCAGAGGTGCCTTGTAATCGGTCAGTGTGTGACACAGTGTCACCTCAGAGGGGATAAGGGACAGTTGATTCTAGAGCCAAATATGTGTGACCATGGGCCAAGAACACAGAGTAGGATGACCCCAAATTCTGTGCTCCCACATGGTGATTGCTCTGTGATGTTTCCATAGTAACAGAACAACGGAACTGGTGAATAAATACTTTTCAAGTGCATCGTGGAAGCATCAGGTGGGCGGGGTGAGAGCAACGTGGGGACCCGTGGCCATGAGCCTCAGGTACTCTCCGATGACAGTCTTGGCTTTTGAGTGGGGGGAAACTACGTGTCTGAAAATTCCACACATCCCAGAAGGTTTCACTCAGTAGTCAAGGATGTCATGACAGAGACAGAATTAATTATCATTAGGCCCTGGATCTGCAACATTCTAACCTCCCCACATGAAGCCCTCATGAGTCCCCAGCCCTACAGAGGTCCAGTTCTTTCTGGAATCTTCCCTTCACAGGTCACAGTCCTCCCTGCCCCTGACTCTCCGCACACAGCTTACTCTGACACTTCATTCTCAGTGAGCTGCTTTTGTGAGCACAGAACACTTTGTTTCACCTGAGGCTGGAGGGAAAGTCCAGGAAACCCGGGGACATGAGAGGAGAGGGGTCCCTCACTCTGGGGTCTGGCTGAAGCCTCCAGCTAACAAAGAAGCAATTGCTCATGGCCTTTCTCTGTCCCCAGCTGTGACCTGCAGTTTCCTGGGAATCTCACTGGAGACCCACGACAGGGAAGGAACACAGGGCTAGTCCTTCATGAAACATAGTCGCTCCTGCGTTCACTCCATCCAAGGCACCAGCAGAGCCTCCTCCTGGGTCTCTCATCAGATTAGAGGGGAGAGAAAAGTACATTTCTCAGAGAAAGTTCGAGATGTCACCTGAGAGTCAAACACCGTATATGGCTGAGGCCAAGACAACCCTCTCTGCTCTTCCTGGGGGAGCCCATAGCCAAGGTCTCCTCTGTGTGACTCTTTGAGAAGCCGGCACTCTGGGGTCGTCTTTACCTTCCTCTGTCCACCCCCTTCTCCTAACTCTCCTACTTAAGCTAGATTAATGCATCTTAACACAGTGTCCACCCCCTTCACTGTCCTGGGCTGCCGTGACACTCTCCTCAGGGCTGGAGAGGTGATCTGAGCTAACAGTGCTGCAGCTCCTGCTGAGGACTCAGCTCTGTTCCCAGGCCGGAGTCAGGCTGCTTAAGAACCCAGCAGCCTCTGCGGGCTCCTGCGCACGCACACGCACACACACACACACACACACACACACACACACACACACACACACACACACACACCACACACACACACACACACACACACACCACACACCACACACACACACACACACACACACACACACACACACACACACACACACACACACACACGCCCTCCTGCTGCTCCCTCACAGCCCCCCCCTCACCCTCGTCCCTCCCCTCCCCCCTCCCCCCTCCTCACTCCCGCTCACGTCTCACCTCTCCGCTGCACAGTGAAGCTCTCCCCGACCCCGTAGTTGTGTCTGCAGAAAGTGTCCACCTGGGCCCGCCTGTCCTCCAGGAGATCCTTCCGGCTGTTCCAGGACTCGGCGACCGGCCGCCCCAGCTCGGTCACCGGGC
This sequence comes from Peromyscus californicus insignis, assembly GCF_007827085.1. Lineage (NCBI taxonomy): Eukaryota > Metazoa > Chordata > Mammalia > Rodentia > Cricetidae > Peromyscus > Peromyscus californicus. Next base: position 3,053,792 of record NW_026294491.1, read on the forward strand.
GGTACTCGCCCACGTCGCTGTCGAAGCGCAGGATCTCCTCCCGGTTGTAGAAGTGTCTCTCCAGAAACCGCACACGCTGCGTCCCGTTGTAGAAATGACACTCGCATTTAGCTTGTTCCAAGAACCGAGCTGTGGAGACAGGAATGATCTTCTTCTCTGGGGACAAGCACCCGAGTCCCTGAGTCCTTCTTCAGCTGCTCCAAATGACCAGACCCAAACCCACCTCTGACGTCACCACAACCCAGGGACAGAAGGCAGCTGACAAGGGTGTAAAGAAGAGGTGGAGGAACTCTGGATAATCTCAATTCCTAGGAGAGGCAGGGACAATCCTCCATTAATAACGTTCAGCTCTTTTCTTTCCTTTCCTTTCTCTTTGGTTTTTTATATTATTATTATTTTTTTTTTTTTACTTTTGTCGTTTTGTTTTGGGTTTTTTTGTTTGTTTTTGAGACAGAGTTTCCTGTGTAGTCCTGATTGTCCTAGCTCTGTAGACCAAGCTGGCCTCTTTTCCTTCATTCTTTCCTTCCTTCCTTCCTTCCTTCCTTCCTTCCTTCCTTCCTTCCTTCCTTCCTTCCTTCCTTCCTTCTGGTTCTTCCTTCATTTACATCCTGACCACAGTTTCCTCTCCCTCCTCTCCTCTCACTCCCTCCCTAACACTCCCCCCCACACCCATCCACTCCTCCTCCATTTCTCTTCAGAAAAGGGCGATATCCCATGGACATCAACCAAACATGGCTTATCTGGTTTACCTCACCCAGCCTTAACAGGAGAGGAGGTGCCCACTCTTGTCCTTAGTCCTGACCTATGACCTCCATATCGAAAGTGGATGTGGAGGTTGATTGGACATTTTAACTCCCACTGTATTATTATTATTATTATTATTAAAAATAGACTTTTTCATACAATATATTCTGATCACAGTCCCCCCTCCTTCAACTCCCCACAGGTCTTCCTCACCTCTCCACCCACCCAAATCCACGTTCTTTCTTTGCCCTAGAAAACAAATAGGCAACTAAGACAGAAAAAAAAAAATGGAATAGAACAAAACACACACATACACACACACACACACACACACACACACAATAACATTTAAAAAACCGCACAAAATCTGAAACCATAATATATAAGCAAAAGACCTGTAAAGCATAAAACAAACAAACAACTCCGAGAATACCACTGAGTTCACTTTGTGTTGGAACTTCTACTGATGCACACCGGGCCTGCCCTTAAGATGTGTTTACACAGCCAGTGGGCCTCTTTGTTTTTGGGATTGTAGTATAATTACGTCATTTATCCATTTCTTTTCCTCCCCATTAGTCCTCTTAAATGCCTTTCCTTGTTCTCTTTCAAATTCAAGGCCTCTTTTGTCATTAACTGTTGTTATGCACATATATGTATATGCATATACATTCCTAAATACGTGAACACGCCCTTCTCAGTCTCTGGAATGTTACTGGCACGTATGTCTTCAGGGCTGACTGTTTGGCATTGGATAACCGACTGGAGTGCTCCTCCCTGGGAAGACTATTTCTCACACCCTCAGCACTCCTCAGTTGCCTGTGGTTCCTGTGTAGAGCTACAGCCTGTGGGCTTCCCTGTCACACACTCTTGGTCAAGGCAAGTGTCCCCTGCTCAGTTAGGGCTGGATGCTGCTGCTGGTCCCACAGCTCCAAGGGAAAAATGTCCCATTTGGGTATCAACTTGAGAACAGAACAATCCTGTCATGGACCATCCAGGAGGGAGAGGTGTGGTGTCCAGATTCAGGTCACCTCCCTAAAGATCAGCACCCAACAGATGTATCTCTTGTATTCCAGAGGCAGAGGGACCAGGGGTGTGTGCCCTCACTGATCCCACACCTGCCCTCTGTGATCCCTCACCTGCCCTCACTGATCCCACACCTGCCCTCTGTGATCCCACACCTGCCCTCACTGATCCCACACCTGCCCTCTGTGATCCCACACCTGCCCTCTGTGATCCCACACCTGCCCTCTGTGATCCCACACCTGCCCCTCTCTGTTCCCACACCTGCCCCTCTCTGTTCCCACACCTGCCCTCTGTGATCCCACACCTGCCCCCTCTGATCCCACACCTGTCACATCTGGAGCTAAGCTGGATGCCAGCACTCAGCAGCTCAGAAGACACCACACCTCCCACCCCTCAGGCTCCTGATCCTTCCTTACACACACCAGGTAGAACACAGGAAGTCTCCCTCAGCCTTGACCCTGTAGACCCAGGGAATCCAGAGAGGAAAACAGATGCCCCTCCCCCTCTGTTTGGAGCTTAAAACTGTGAGACTGAGGGACAAGCAGGAGAGGGGTGGAGCTCCACTGACAGGGAGACCTGAGTGACAGGGGACAGAGAGCCACTCTGGGGAGTGACAATGAAGGTGTGTCACAGATGAGAGCCAGAGGAGGAGGGTGTGACTGCCAGTGCCAGGGGAGGGGACAGATCTCAGCTGAGGTGACACCTTGTGACAACACTGAGTTCATGAGCCACGGGGCACAGGGGGTGAGGGCGGCAGCTGAGAGACGAGACTGTGGGATGAAAAGGAGCCGCACTCAGGAGCCTTGGGGTTGACGGGAGGTTTTAGATTGTTACTAATAGGAAACTGCTGGAGAAGTGTCCAGAAATGAAAACCACTGTCATAAATCTGACCCACAGTCTCTTATCTGAATGACAGGTCCAGAGAATTCACAAACCAGATCTTTTTAAACTCAGATGCCCAGTGTGACCCCAGGGACAGGTGAGGGTGTCAGTCAGTCACATGAGCGTCTGTGGTTTCTATAAATAGAGATGGGGAGAGATGCATCAGATACACAGTTTTCCATTTCCATGTTTAATCTAACTCAGACAATGAACAGGGGATCTGTTAACAGTAACTCAAGTCCATGCGAGCACCAGGCATTATCACCTCACCAAATGCACAAAAAGATTTAAGTTCAGTGCATTTCGTGGGAAAATATTTGTGGCAGTCATCACTACTCATGACTAATAGAGAGATTGCTGAGAGTTTCAGAGATGGAATCACTGATCTCTGTGTTTTGAGACTTTACTGACGATAGAAGAATGAATCTGATTTATATAAAAAGACAAAATGGAGGAAAACAACAGTTTTTTTTTTTTTTTTTTTGTTTTTTGTTTTTCGAGACAGGGTTTCTCTGTGTAGCTTTGCGCCTCTCCTGGAATTCACTTGGTAGCCCAGGCTGGCCTTGAACTCACAGAGATCCGCCTGGCTCTGCCTCCCGAGTGCTGGGATTAAAGGCGTGCGCCACCACTGCCCGGCTAAAAAACAACAGTTTTGAAAGTCATCAGAATAGTTTGTGAGAAGGACGATGATGCAAGGGCAGGAGCCTGGTCTGTGGAGTGTGACAATGAGGTGAGAGGCAGTCTGGAAGCTTCTGCGTGTCCTTTGATGAGTGAGATGATAACACAGAGAAGAAGCACACAGTGTGGCAGCAGGCCCCAGTGCTCTACAGGACCATCCCTCCCAATCCTTAATCAGCTCTATGAAAAATTGTCTCTTCCCCATTTTACATCAGTTAAAGCGCAGAGGGGTCAGATGGCTGGTCCACAGTCCAGCATTTCAGGGTCACAGCTTTCAGCAGAGTTAATAACCCGGCCTTTTATATCCCACGTGCAGATCCCAGACTTCAATCATTCTGTGCATGATTTAGATTTTGGATTTATCCTATAGGCTTTTGGTTTCCAGAAATTAAAACCGTGATCCTAACACTGACCCTCAGTCTCTTATCTGAGTTACAGATCCACAGAATTCACAAACCAGATCTTTTTAAAATTTAATGCCAAATTCATTTGTCAAATCTGACCTGAGGGGAGGGGTGATGGGATTCAATCCTCTTCCCTGGTCCCAGCCAGAGAATGTAGGAGAAAAATTAAAGTACAGGCATGTGAAACAAAACCAAAATGGGCTCTAACCCACCCCGGGCTCTCAGAAGAGGCCTCGCACACTTGGAAACAGCTCACACAGCCCATCCTCTCTAAGGCTGCCTCAGCTGGCCTGTGCTCCCAAGGAGAAAGGGAACTCACCACCACCCCGCAGAGCTCCCACTCCTGAACAGGCTGCACAGACACTGGAGTCAGGGAGAGAGAAAGACAGAGCCCTGGGCTCAGCCTCCCAGGTGCCCAGGCAGCGACCTCACAGCCTGCAGAGGATGCACATGGATTGTCCCTGGGATGCTCTCCCTGTTCCCGTGACTTCATGATGCTTTCAGAAAAACCTTTTGATTACTTCAATATTTGACTGTTTTTTTTTAACTTATAACAACAGAAACACACATACAAAACAGAATACAAATACACACGTGCAGTTCTGTTTTTAAAGAGAAACCTCGTTGTCTGGCATAGCTCAACACAATGAAGACAAGCCCTGTGCAAGAGGTTAATTTAACATCACGATTATCAATCCTCCTGAAGCCCTGGGGGAATATGTCACAAGGCTGGAGATGTTACTGGAAGAAACTGAAAAGCAATGGCTGACATCGGGGGCCCCTCACACAGATCTCAGAGCACAGGCAGCCAGCCTCCTATCTGAGGAACAGTTTGGATTTCATGTGAAGACTGTGGGTGGTCACAGAAAATAATAGCAGATTAAGTGACTTGACCTGGGCAGTGAGAAGTTGGCCCCTTCCTCCCCCACCCCAGCAGCTCAGCCCCTGAGGTGTGTACTTACGTCGGGGGTCCCTGACCAAAGCCACGGGAGGACTCAGCACCATCAGTGTCAGGACCACAGCTGCCACACAGGGGCCTCTGGGGAGCCACAGTCGCATCATGCTGGAGGAGATGAGAGACCTGAACAGGAGGAGCAGACAAGCTCACACAGTAGAAACTATGTCCTCTCTTTACCCATTGCCAGGATAGTAAGAGCCAGGGGATTCACTGCTCTGGTGCTGATTGGGTAAAGTCAGCGTGAGTAGCCAATCAGCAGCAGAGGAGACCAGCATCATCAGTTGCTGGTTAGAGATTCAGAAAGAAGGTCCCCTTCTGAAACTTGCTATTCTATTCATTAAAAGGACACTCAGCCTGGTTTGGTGGTCCAAGGCTCCAACCCCAGCACTTGGGAGGCAGAGGCAGCTGGGTCTCTGTGAGTTAGAGGCTATCCTGGTCTACATAGTAGGAACCTGTCTCAAACAAACCAAGAACCTAACAAACGAAGGGATAGTTTTGTGGGGGCAGGGTGGCTGTTGGTTGGTAGTTCATGTCCCCTAGTGCATGGCCCCACACCCACGTGCATGTGGACAGTGATACCTGAACTCAGTGGCTGTTCATTTTTTTAAAGAGAAACTGAAGTTGGGAGGGAGGCATGTTGGAGGGTCCCGGGGAAGCTGGAAGGAGGTAGTTGGTGGTGAATAGGATCAAAATACATTGTAGACATGTGTAACTTATTCAAAGAATAAATATTGTTTTCAAAAGGACCATTTTCTTAAGTATTTTAAATCTTGATCCAGTTGCAGCTGAAAAACTTTCATCTGGCCGCAGTGCTGAGCCAGCTCTGAGATGGTCTGTCTTCACTCACCAGTCTGAGCACCAGGGGAGCGTTCACCTCTCCTACACAGGGCTGAAGGGACAACTGTGTGTTTGAAGCTTGTGAGAGTAAAGGAAGTGAAGGAAGATGGCTGCGAGCCAGGTACCTTTAACCTGGCACTTACTGCCCCACAGCTCTGTGGTGTAGATGTCAAAAGTGATTTAACTGCGTCTGCTTCAGGTGGAATCGCCTCTGTCTCTCACAATTCCTGTAGCTGAAGAAGGTTGTGGTGTTATGACCATCTCCAGGAGCCGCCTCCCCTGGTAACTGATGATGTGGCAGAATGCTAGCTCTTGATTGGACAGTGGAATCTGCACTTCAGCTAGGGAAATCTCTGACAAGCTAAAGGGAACTGAAGGTTAGTCATGGAGTAGTCGTGACATGAGGGCCATTTCCAGCTCGGTCCCTGAACCGTTGCTGACTTCAGAGGAGCCTCCAGAAGTTCAGATGAGGGTCCCTGTGGCTATCCACAGGCCAGTCCTCAAGGGAGAAGCTCAAAGCAGAGGCTGGGTGTAGGCTGAGTTTTTTGTTGGGACCACTGGCTCCCCAATAACCAACACAGAGACTTAGTATTAATTATAAATGTTTGGCTGATAGCTTAGGCTTGTTACTAAGACTTCAGAGCTCACACTGGACAGATTAAAGCACTCAGGGTTGTACTTATGATCTCATGCATGCTGGGCAAGTGTCTGCCATGGAGCGACAGCCCCAGACCCCTTTTACTTTGGGGTAGGATTCACTAAGTTGACCAGGTTAGCCTTGAACTTGTGACCCTCCTGCCTTATTCTTGGGAGTAACTGAGATCTCAGACTTGTGCTAAAAGGTCCAGGTGGGAAGATTGTTAATGTTTTAAATTTTTTACATATATTCATCTATCACAAGTGTGTGTGTGTGTGTGTGTGTGTGTGTGTGTGTGTTGGGGTCACATGTCATAGCATGCCTCACTACCAGTAATTCCATGTGGTGTGGAGGACACTGTAGAAACTGACCAACCTGGAGCTGGGAAATGGCTCTGTTCATAAGGGACATGCCATACAAGCACGAGGACCTGAGTGGGGGGACCCAGCACCCACATAAACAACAGACAGAGGGTGCTCTTCTAGTCCCAGCACTGGAGTGATTGAGACAGGCGGGTCCCCAGGGTCAGTGGCCTGCCAGTCCAAAAGCTCTAGGTCTCTGTGACAGATCTTTTCTCAAGAGAACAAGGTTAGGAACAACTGAGAAATGACACCAGATTCTGACCTCTGACCTCCACATGCCAACACACAAATATTCATATATCTACACACACACACACACACACACACACAAACACACACACGCTTGATCACACATCTGCATGTACACACACACATGCACACACATGCTCTGGCACACATATACACACACATGCACACACATACATGAACACACACACATACACATATTCATACATGCATGCACACACATACAGACAAAGATACTCACACCTGCACACACACTTGTACACACACACACACACACACACACACACACAGAGAAATTAATAAGCCTGTTGACCCCATCATTCCAATCCATCCTGTAAGTTGAGCCTCCAGAATGCTGTTTGTTTTATTAAAAATAAATGATAAAGTATTTTAGTATTTACTTTACTGATCGTTCATCCCAGACAATGAATGGTCTTTTAAGTGACAACATGAAATTAATCACATTAATAGTTATTCACATTAATAACTTTTTTTCACATTAATAACATTTTGCCCAAATAAAATCAACTTAAATACGTTATAAAATAAGGTTTGGGGGGAGTAAGCCCCTGCCATGACCATGGCATCCTCTACATCACATGTCAGTAAGCCCAGCACGCACCCTCTGACACCGTGGAGTAATCTTTGACAGAGTCATCAGAAGTTAATTGGGATCTAGAAGTGACGGAGTTGCCATGTTCTGACGTGAAAAGGGTCAGTCAAGCCAGTTTTATTTCTGTTCCTCATTGTGTTGTGTGTGCACACGCGCGCACACACACACACAATAAATAAATAGGAAGTTAAATACAGTAAAATGTTGTTTATCACAGTACATAAAGTAAGTTAAATTTTGTTTTGGGTAAAAATAGAAAAATTCAGTACTTTTTAAAGCCCTCCAAAATGTTCACGATAGACAAGCATCACATTTCCTGTGGTCTCCTGGGGAAGCAAGTGTTATACTCTGCACATGGGTCACAGAGGATGACAAGGTGAGAGGATGGGACAAGATGGCTCCCTGCGCCAAGGTCACCAAAGTCTATTCAGTCAAGGAAGCCACCTCAGCAGCGGCATTGACAGGATGGGAACAGGGTGTTGGGGGCGTTTGTGGTTCTCAAGGGCTGATGGAGGAGAGCTCTGGTCAGGATCCTGGAACAAGCAGGAGCTGGGCCCCCAGGGTGGGGACTGAGGGGAGAGAGGAAGGCACTGGTCTTCAGGAAACCTGGACAGAGGCAATTTAAGCAGTAATTTGATGAAAACTGAGTCTTATAGAGGGAGAAATATCATCTGTCTCTCTCCCACACACTTCATGTCTAAACATTCACTGTCAGGACATAGTGACACCTACTGCTGTGTCTGATGTTGCTGATCTCACTCACCAGCACGTGGAGTTTAAGTGAGGGGCTGGCACATGCGTGTTACACACACAGCCTAGTGCAGATGCTCAGTTCCCAAGTGTCAGTGTTTCCAGTGAGTTCAGAGCATCTTCTAATGCTGGGTGGAAAAGACATGAAGCTGGAGCCCACGGTAAAGACAGGCTAACGGAGTTAGTAAAATGGTGTGACGAGATGTGTAACAGAGACAACACAGGAGGGTTCTGTCGGGTCCAAAATAAACTCGGAACAAACGGCTATCCCTGGTGTCTGTTGGCATACCACAGCCCATGCTGGCCCCCAGGCTCACTCAGCTGTGGCTCCTCTCAGCTCTTCTCACCCTGTCCCCTACCCCAGACGCCTCCTCATGGCCTCCCTTCCCCCAGCTTCTCATTCCTATGTAACGCTGCCATTTCAGTCATGTATGCTCTTGGCTCATTCTCTCGGTTCTCTCTTGCTTCCCCCGTCTCTCTCTGTCTCTGTCTCCCTCTGTCTCTCTGTCTCTCTCTCTCTCTCTCTCCTTCTACTCTTCCTTTTCTGTCTCTCTGCCCCACCTCTTTCTCCTTTCAAGGCCCCAGTCAGTCCACTGGTCATGCTCAATCTACTACTTTCTCTCCCTTCTCTGGACCCTTCCAGATGCCCCTGGCTGTTCCCTCCCTCATATCCACAATAAAAACCTTCCCTCAACCATACCTTGGAGCAGTCACGTCCTCACTTTATACAGGTTCCAATCAGTTTTTTCTGTTCTCAGAACTGAACCTATGGCTTTGTGTACACTGTGCAGGTCCTGGTTCTGCTACTTTAAAAAAGTTATATTTATTTTCTTATTTATTTGGTGTGTGTGTTTGTGTGTGTGTGTGTGTGTGTGTGTACACACGTGTGTATTTCCAAGTGCATGCACTTGTGTGCCCTCACAACCTGAGTTGTGTGCCCCACATGCACGTAGTGCCCATGGGGGAAGAAGAGGCATCAAGTCTCCTGGAGCTGGAGTTACAGGCCACCTAATGTGGGTTCTGGGGATTGAACTCAGGTCTGAAAGAGCAGTACATGCTCTTAACCACTAAGCCATCTCTCTAGCCCTCTAGAGAGTTATGTTCAAATGAAAGAAAATGGTTAAAATTAAACCAAATCCAATATTTACACTAAGAAAGAAGAATTGAGCTGGACGTCATTCATGTCCGCAATCTTAGCACTTGGGAGGCTGAGACAGGAGGACTGCTGTGAGTCTGAGGCCAGCCAGGGCTGCCTAGTTCTAGGCCATCCTGGGGTACAGAGTGAGACCTTGTCTCAAACCCCCTTCACAAAGGAGGATTTGTGCAGGTGTGTGCCAGAGGAAATGATGCTGGATTGGAGGAAGGTTCAGGCTTCAGGTTAGAGATGAGAGTTAAGCTGGAAAACTAGAGCAACAGAGAAGAGCGTGTGGGGGGACGCAGGGCAAGGAGGGGTCAACAGGGAGGAATAGTGACGGATGGGACTCCAAAGTCCTTGAACTGCACTGGGCACTCAGGTCCACGATGAGGGGTGGTGAACATCTGGCAAAGAAATTACATCTCCCAGAAATCGAGGAGTAGTAGAAATAATGTTAACCAGTGAAAGTATCCGCAGGAAGGGCTGCTGGAAAGGGCTGGGCGTGGAGATTAGTGGTGTCAACAGGAACACAGAGGAGGATGTCCACAGGCCTTTTTGGTCCCCAAGGGTGTTTTTCAAACTGGTGCTGGTGAATACCAAAAAAGCAAATATAAAAAGGGCATGGTGCCCTTCCTTTTGGAGGCGGCACCCAAAGAAACCAACCCTTCCTTTAAGAGTCCAAGCGAGGTTCCTCCTTTTGGGTGAGACACTGGAGGAGATCTTACTGGAAGTCCCCTCCTTTCTCAGATAACTCCCTCCACCAATGGGGATGAAGGGTAGGGCAGCGTCAGCTGTCTCCAGCAGATGCATGTGGCCAGAAGGTCTTTTGTGAATCTTGAGAGAAACTGGAGTAAGACAGTTGGTGAAAATGTTGTGTAGATGTTGGTTTTGTGTAATGTTGCATGTTGGGGACTGAATTTGGAGCCTCACACATGCTGGACAAGCACTCTACCCCTGAGCCCTGCTCCCAGGCCACACGCTGATGTTGATCTATTCTTTAAGGCTGAGAATTTCCTTCAATGGAAGAATTAGGACATGACTTTGTGGCGCTATGAAGTAGATCATCCTTCTGAGCAAAAGTGCTGTTTGAAAACCCCTGTGGCTGTCAGTTTCTTTCCTGTACAGGCAGTGGCTGAGGCGGCTCATTTGTCTGCAGCAAAGATACTGTTACAATAGCCTGATGATTGGTCAGCTTTAAAGACCCCAGGAGGAGGTAAAGTAGGGATGGCTGATGTGACCGAGGTGGAGACAGGTCTAATACCCTGGGTTAGTGGGTAGAAACAGGGTGTAGCTGCAGATTGCCAAGAACACCCCACTTTTCACTTGGAGTCTGACTTGGGTGGATGTCAAGTGTGGAATCAGGGAGGTTGGTTGTCAACTGTGGCTGGAAACCTCACCCAGCAACGAGGGATCAGAGATGGTGGTGATGCTGGTATCTCATTACAGCTAAGAAGTTAAAATCTCTGGGAAAGATTAAAGGGGAGAAACAGAGGTTGAGAGAGGATCATCTCATCGGCAGGAAGTGCAGGAATGGTGCTAGGAGATAAACCTGTAGGTCTCATGAGGCAATCACCTCATTCATGCTGTGTAACAACCCTGCAAGTGACACTTCACACTGAAGTCTATAGGACGAGGGGAAGTGTTAAGACTGGTATGGTGGCTCACACAGGTAATCCCTGAAAGCAGGAGGATTGCCATGAGTTCCAGACCAGCCTGGGCTATAGAATTAGACCATATCTCAGGGGGAAAAGAACAACAAAGAAGGAAAGAGAAGATATTTATAATGGTTTTTTCTTTTGAGGGTATAAGTTCATTTTTAATGCACTGGTGCTGCAATTGTGCAAACATTCTTCAGGGCAAGGGCATTGCAGGTGTGACTGGGGTCAGCAAATCACCTTTCCTGGGACCCCAGAGCCAGTGTGAACTAGCTGGGATGATACACATCGAGAGCTACAGTGGGTTCGTTTAAAAAGCAAGAGCACAGACTCGGGGTTATGAGTTTGTAAGAGCTGGCAAAGTTGTTTTACTATGTATGGGTCCATGAGAACAACAAAGATTTTTATGTTGTACCTCTGTGTGCTTGACAGAAAGTCAGTTGGTAGAGTGCTTGCCTAGAACGCATGAAGCCCTGGGTTCGATTCCCTAGCATTATGTGAATCAAGACTGGTAGCACATACCTGTAAGCCTAGCACTGGGGAGCGGAGGGCAGGAGAATCAGAAATTCAAGGCTGTCTGCTGTGGGATCTCTTTCTGTACGCTGTGAATATGTGTTGCTATGATTGGTTAATAAAGAAGCTGCTCTGGCCTATGGCGAGTCAGGTTATAACTAGGCAGGAAATCCAAGAGAGAGACAGGGAGAAGAAAGGCAGAGGCAGGGGAGATGCCAGCCCACCACCCAAGGAGCAACATGCCGGCAGACTGTTAACACCACAGCCATGTGGCAAAGCATAGATTAATAGAAATGGGTTAATTTAATAAGCAGAGCTAGCTAGCAAGAAACTTAAGCCATTGGCCACACAGTTTGTAATTAATATAAGCCTCTGAGTGATTATTGTATAAGCGGCTGTGGGACTGCAGGGCTGGGTGAGACTGGAGAAACTTCTGGCTACAGTTGACCTCTCCCACATAGTGGGTTTGAGGCCAGTCTGGGACACCCTGTCTCAAAACAAACAAACAAACAAAACAAAAAACCTAGACAAATGAGTATGTTTCAAGTCAATTAAAGGACCATATGGGGCAGAGAAGAAACAACATCTAATGATTTCACGGGGCTGTCATAAGAGTGTGATACAGGGAGAGTCCTGTCGTGTTTAAGGAATGAAAGGTACTACACAGGGTAGAGCCAGTTGGCAAAGGTAAATGAATCCTGTAGCTGCAGACGGTGGGAATCAGCAGGAATCAGCCGGGATCCCAGGGTAGGTGTAAGGCTAGGAAGTGACGGGTGGAACAAGGGTTTGGATTTACTGAGTGGCCAATATTCTCGTAATTGTACTGGAAAATATAACTTGAAGAATAGAGAAAGATGAGCTTTCTGAGATCGGTTATTCTTTCTTCCCTTCTTCCCTCCCGTGACCCCCACGGTCCTCACTCTCAAACCCAGAATCCACCTCATGGGTCTCGGTTCCAGCTAGTTAGTTCCTATTGGGAAAATGGCCCAGCATTTTCTGCACTGACGCATTTTAGGAAAGAAAAACGTTTTTGGAAACCCCCGTCTGGGCAGCAGACTTTCCTTCGACCAATAGGAATAAAGAGCAAAGCAGCATCACTTGTTTCCAGCAGATGTGACTGCTAAGAAGGTCTGAGCTGATGCAGATATTAAAGAGAAAGTGTGTAAGGAGGAGGACAAGGACAGGGGGTTGGGGGATCGCTGACAAGCTGGTTTAGTGGGGGAAAAGGAAGATCTGCGGTGCCGAAAGGGTAGAGAGGGAGGATTTCGTATGTGGTATTAGCTGGGTGGGAAGGACATCGGACTTTCTTCATGCCTCTGTGGGAAGTCCCTGGTCAGTGTTAGGGGAAGGAAGTGACTGTGATGCCGGATGCCCCCTGCTAGTGATACAATGGTACCTGGGTGGATGAGACGGGAACTGGAAAAGTCCATGGTCACACCTGACTGTTATGGGACAAGGTAAGAGGAAGTCCTGTTACCACAGGCCCTAGCAAGGCAGCCCTGCCTGCGCTCCCATTCCGGCTAATCACCGCAAGAAATCTTTATTGTATTTTTGTCATCTGTTGGATCTTTAGCACTATGACAGTTCCTGGTACTGAATAAATACTTTTTAAAGATTTATTTATTTATTATGTATACAGTGTTCTGCCTGCATGTATCCCTGCAGGCCAGAAGAGGGCATCAGATCTCATTGCAGATGGCTGTGAGCCACCATGTGGTTGCTGGGAATTGAACTCAGGACCTCTGGAAGAACAGGCGATACTCTTAACCCCTGAGCCATCTCTCCAGCCCACTGAATACATATTTTTAATTAATTAACTGGATATGATACTAAGCATTAATCATCTTTAGTGATCCAGGGAATTTTTTTTAATAGTTCAAACTCAGTTCTGCCTAAACTCAAATTCTAGGAATTTAAAAAAAATGTTAGTTTGGGGAGCATGGAGAGATGGCTCAGTGGCTACGAACACTAACTGCTCTTCCAGAGGACCTGGGTTTGATTCCAGGAACCCACAAGGCAGCTCACACCCATCTGTAACTCTAATGCAGGAGATTCAGCCCCCTCTTCCTGCCTCCTTGGGCTCTACATGCATGTGGTACACAAACATACATGCAGGCCAAACACTCGTACATGTAAAATGAAAATAAATTTCAAAAACATTAGTTTGTCAGCTTATCTGGACAAAAGTCCTCTGAACCTTCAGTTTGTGAGTTCACCACATCTGAAATGCAGTGCCCTCTAGTACCGTCCAATAAAAGGCAATATCCACCTGATCAGTTACTTTGCAGCTCAGTTGTAATTACAGAAGAGAATGCAAAGGACATTATATCCATGATCAAGATATTTACATTTGGCATCCTTTGCTCAAGTTATTAAGTGACCTGGTTTCTTCATGACTATAGTAAAATGAATTGAATTACATGAGCTCTGTGTTAACACTCAGCTGGTTCCTGGGACAAGGTAAATATTAGCAAACATTAATTTTTTAATTATATTGCTACTGGTCATTTCAGAAACTGACAATTACTACAAAAAAGGAAATGTCTGAAAACCAATTTCAATAAAAATTAAAATTAATTCCACTATGCACTTGCAATAAATGACCCAAAAAATAAAATCAAGAAAATGATTCCATTTACAATGGTTCCAAATTTAACAAAGGAAGTGCTAAATTAATATTCTAAGAACTACAGAATGCTATTGAAGGTAGTTAAATAAACATTAACAGAAAGACACACCAAGTTCATGGACTGAAGACCACAGTCCTAACACCGCAATATCCCAAAAGATCTCTAATCCATGTAACCTCCAGCAGAGTCTCAAATTAATCCTCAGTAGGTATCAAGCTAATTCTAAAGTTCACAGAGAATTGAAAAACAGCAAAGAAAAACTGTAGCACTCTATTGGGCTGTTAAGATGAGGTTGGTCATACAGGATTCTTATGCTCAGAAAGCATCCTGTAAAAAGTCATCTTACTGTAGTTGTTGTGGAATGCTATTTTAACTTGGCAAAGATATGTTACATTTGTTTATACTGTGGAATATTACTTTAACTGTGTAAAGGTGTGTTACATTTGTTTCTGCTGCATAGTTTAATTATGTAAATATGTGTTGCTATTTCACTTTGCCTGCCTAAGACACCTGATTGGTCTAATAAAGAGCTGAATAGCTAGGCAGAGAAAGGATAGGTGGGGCTGGCAGGCAAAGAGAATAAATAGGAGGAGTAATCTAGAAAGAGAAGAGAGAGAAGAAGAAGAGAATGAGGGAGAAAAAGAGGTACATTCTCAGGGTCAGAAGCCAGGCAGCTGCCAGTCAGCCAGCCATGAAGAAGCAGTGAAAGTAAGGTACACAGAAATAAAGAAAAGTAAAAAGCCCCAAGGCGCCGGGCGGTGGTGGTGCACACCTTTAATCCCAGCACTTGGGAGGCAGAGCCAGGCGGATCTCTGTGAGTTCGAGGCCAGCCTGGACTACCAAGTGAGTTCCAGGAAAGGCGCAAAGCTACACAGAGAAACCCTATCTCGAAAAAAAACAAAAACAACAACAACAACAACAAAAAAAGCCCCAAGGCAAAAGGTAGATAAAGAGAAACAGGTTAATTTGAGTTAAAAAACAAAACTAGCCAGAAAAAAAGCCCAAGCTAGGCTGAGCATTCAAAACTAATAAGAAGTCTTTTTGTAATGATTTGGGATCTGGTTGGTGGTCTAAAAGAGAAAACCATGTAAGTGTGGCCTTCCCAGCAATCACAGCTCTGAACTACACTCTCCAACATAATAATAATATTCATAAATAATGGTTTATGAATAGTTTTGTTCTCATGCTTTTTATGTCTTGTGTGAAGTTTGTTGGGTTGAACAAAAGACATTTAGCTGTCTAAACTTTACATTGAGAACTTCAGAAAATAAATAATATGTTTGTTACTTGCAAGAAGAGGGATACCCTAAGATAAAAAACACTAATGACAGCCTATGTTGGAGAGGATGTGGAGTAAGGGGAACACTTCTCCACTGCTAGTGGGAGGGCAAATTTGTACAGCCACTTTGGAAATTGGTATGGTGGTTTTTCAGAAAATTGGGAATCAATCTACCTCAAGACCCAGCTATACCAACCTTGGGCATATACCGAAAGGATGCTCAATCATACCACAAGGACACTTGCTCAACTATGTTCATAGCATTGTTATTTATAATAGAACCTGGAAAAACCTAGATGCTCCTCAACAGAAGGATGGATAAAAAAAATGTAGTATATTTACACAATGAAGTATTACTTAGCAGGAAAAAAAAATGACCTCATGAAATTTGCAAATGGATGGAACGAGAAAAAAATCATTCTGAGTGAGGTAGCCCAGGCCCAGAAAGACAAACATGGTATGTACTCACTCATAAGTGGATATTAGCTATAAAGTAAAGGATAATCAGACTACAATCCACAACCCCAGAGAATCTAGGTAACAAGAAGGGCCCAAAGAGAGATGCATAGATTTCCCTGGGAAGGGTAAATAGAAGAGATCTCCTGGGAAACCATGACATTTTCCTAATTACTTTTCTTCCCAGCTAATAAACAAGGTAGAGAGGCCACATCAGCTGTCTCTGGTGACTTCATAATTGGGAAGACACACCAAAGCTGCGGGAGAGAAGCGGTGTCATTAACACCTGGGAGCAAAGGGTGATTTCCATAGGAAATACATACAATCAAGAGGAAGTGAAGATGGCACTTTACCAAAAGGAAAACAATGAATCATAAGTGGAAAGATATCACTGATCTGGATGGAGAGATAATCCTTAAAGTCAAATTATATTTGTTTATATTTATGTATTTGTTTGTTTATTTATTGTGTGTGTGCATGTATGTGGAGGTCAGAGGACAACTTGCAGAACTCAGTCTCTCCTTCTACCAGAGACAGAACCAGACTTGGTGGCAGGCCCCTTCACCCACTGAGGCGTTGCCCTGGCCCTATTCTGAGTCTCGTTGGGCCTGAGGAACTGAGGTTTGTGGCCTTGAGACTCCTCACTTCAGGGCGGTTGCATATGGAGTAGAATTCCTGCCACCACCTGCTGGAACCGCCCTGGCTGCCAGTGTCTGTTCTCTGCCTCTGTCTCTGCTGCAGGACTGCAGGGGTGGGGGGTGAGGGGGCGGGGTGTCCCTGGGTTAAACACTCAAATCCACTGTCCAATTCTTTAGCCATCTTTACTTCTCATCTCCCACTCTCATGTTATATTTTATCTACTTGTTCTTGGAACTAAAATAATGCCACCGTGATACCACACAGATTTCACATTACTATAATTCCTCACAGAGGCAGACATGAACACCCACCCCCATCTGATGAGCACGGACTCATTGTCCCCAAGGAAAGACTGGATCACTCCCTGCTGGAGTTTTCATACTTTCCTGCCCAAAGAAGTAAAGTTCCTATCTCAGGCCAACTACAGAAACTTCCAGTTGGACCCAGATTAAGCACAAACCCTGACTCTGCCTCTTATGGTCTGGGCTCTAGAATCTTTCTTTGGGTTTTGATGAAACTGAAAAGGGTCACTAGCCTCAAAGTACACAATAGTTCCAAGCAAATCTGACTGAATTTCTATTCTGATTCCTTGCCTACTTATGAGAATTCTGTAACGTTGCCGGCAGCTGAGCAATGCTGGACCCACCAGGAGCCCCCAGCCCTGCACCTGACGCTGTGTCAGAGCTGAGAGAGAGAAGAGCCCTTGGCTGCAGGTGAGGAGTCCACAGAAAAGGGAAGTCGGCCGAGGGTGTAGGTGGTGGGTTCCTGTGAGCCACATCACTGGAGGAATCACCTGGATGCTTTGACATGTGTGGTGCCCATGAGAGGAAGTGCAGCATAAATTCCCCCAGGACCACGGTGCATCACTGAGAACTTAGGTTACCTGGGTAAAATGGAAAAGGGAAGAACAGAAAGGTTCCACCTCACAGGACACATAAAGGTATTAATAGAGTAGAAAGAGAAGAGGGTCGTCATCATCGTCATCATAGTAATTATTATTAATTATTGCATCATTTTCCACTGTGGTCCTTGTGGCTGGCAGGTCACCTTCCAGTGTCTTTGTTTTCTCACTGTCTTGGCAGAGGAGAACCTGCTGTCTCTGGGAAGAGAGTCTCAGGGACCAGGAGCCAAGTAAAACTGGAATTCTCTGTACTGAGTAGGAATGGAGGGCTGACCATTTGTGCTTTGTTTGGTTCTGGGTGGCCATGGTCACTTTCAGAATGAGCTCCTGGACACGTCCGGTTCATGCCCCCATCTCCACCATTAACATAGCCCAGACTTTCTGGTTGACTTAACCTGTGAGGGTCTGACTCAGACCAATGCAGTTGATTTGTGGGCTTATTGGTAGTTTTAAATCATTTGTTTGTTTTACATATATGGGTGTTTTGCCTGTGTATTTAACTGTACCATATGTGTGCAATACCTAAGGATGCCAGAAGAGGGCATCAAATCTCCTGGAACTGGAGTTACAGGTGGCTGTGAGCTGCCAAGTGGGTGCTGGGACTGAACCAGGGTCCTCTGCAAGAGTAGCCAGTGCTCTTAACCGTGGTGCCATCTCTCCAGCCCCTCATTGGCAGTTCAGTAAGCAGAGCAGAGCTAACCTGGGGGGCCTGGAACTCACTGGGACTGAATGGACATAGAAGTGAAGTGCCCCCTGCATTCCCATGGTGGAAGAGAGGTCACCTTAAGTTGTTCTTGTTCACAAACACCGGTTCACTTCAGATCTGTGGGTGTGTGCCAACCAGGTTCCAAACCTTGACTGTGACCCACAGCTCAAAGGAAGCACCTGTGCCCACCCTCCTGCTGACCCCCACCTCATGAAGAACCTTGTCCCAGACAAAGCCCTCAGAAGGAGGCACCCATGACTGAGTCCCATCCATGTCTCCCTGGCTAACCCCCAAAGTCAGCCCCCCGCTCCTGTCTAGCCAGGCTTCCATTACAAGCAAGCTGTGCAGCAACTGGGTCCAAACAACGCTAAAATCAGACACTATGAGGAACTATAGAAAGAAGATCTAGTTATTGTGGGGGAAATTATCATTAAACACATAAAAAGGAATCTGAATTCATGTGTTTAGTAAGGAATATAATGGATTATTAAAATATTAAAATTTTTGAGACTGAAAACTTCTATGTTCTTAAAAATAAATATAATGGATACATTTAAAGTAGTTTCATCAACATCTACATAAATTTTTATAAAGTTGAGGCTGTTTTTCTAGGAATCAATATGAAGAGGGAGTACACACACATTCACACACACACGCACACATGCAAATCTAAGACTAGAGTGATTTTGTAAAATAATTAGCCTTTCCTACTACCATGTTGCTTAATTTTTCAGGGTTCTGTTTATTTTTCTTTTTTCTTATATGGAGACAATTTTTTCATTTATTTTATATTATCTATAACAGTGATATTAATTATAGTTCTGTAATAAAGAGTTAATTTTAAAGATAGATTCAGGACAATAGAGTGGCTTTGCAGTGTAGCTGGGCCCTCTGCTCTCTACCCACTCCCTCACTCCCCAACCAGTGCATCATCCCCACGAAGGAAGCAGAAGCTAACCAGGATTCACTGCCAGGAGCCTCAGCCTGAGTAATGCTGAAGTGAAACCCTCTGGCATTGGACACGTTCTCTTCAGCCAATGAGGAGCAGGCGTGGACCGTGTCACTTGTCTCCAGAAGAACAAGCTGTTGGAACTTGCAGGAACAGGGGCCACTGTACAGACAAAGGCAGCATGTCACAAAGCCAGCAAAAGCTGTGTATAGGAAACGTGAAACAAAACTTTTAAACCTATTTACATAATTATAGTAAAATCAATATTTAAAATAGAGGTTTTTTTTTTTTTTTTGCTTCACGAACTTCACCCAGAGTTCTCTGTGGACTTAGCACATCTGACCCCTATCCCAATTTTACATTGTAGAATAAGCATGTCTACGCTAAGATTTCTAATAAAGGGAACCATATAACATATATTCTCTTCAAAAGATTTATTGTTTTTATTTATGTATATGTGTGTGCCTGCATGAATTTATGTGCAACCACACACATAAAGATGCCAAGGGTGGCCAGATGATGGCCTGGAACTGCAGTTTCAGGCAGTTGTGGCCCCCCGTGTGGGTGCTGGGAAGGGCCCATGTCCTCTGCAGCAGTAGTCAGTGCTCTTAACTCCTGAGCCATCTCTCTGGCCTCATGGCATGTCTTCCTGTGCCTGGCTTCTTTTCTTTTGTTTGTGTTCATCTTTGCTTTTATTTTTATTTATTTTTACATTTATTTATTTGTATGTGTGGGGCAGCTGTTCTACATGAGCACATGTGTGTGTTGTGCCCTCAGAGGGCAGAAGAGGGCGTCAGATCCCCTGCAGCTGGAGTCACAGGTGGTGGTGAGCTGACACGTGGGTGCTGGGATCTGAATTTCCGTCCTCAGCAAGACCAGCCAGGGCTCTTCTTCATGGCTGAGCTGTCCCTCCACTCCTCATCCCTGCTTTGGATGTTGTCTGTAGTTTCTCCTGTCTATTGCCTAGTGGAGCTCCTCAGTAAGAACTTAACCACACTTTGATCTTCCCTCCTTTCTCCACAGGGCACTTTCTATGGAGCTAGCTGCAAGCTGTTCAGGGGACTTCACGGATGCAGCTTTCATGAGTCATTGCTCCTGCTGGAATGGGCTTTGCATGGTAACACCAGGGTTTCTGTGCCAGAGCAAAGAGCCTCCCGACCAGGGTTTACACAGTAGAAAGATCAAAGACATTGACTGGATCCGACTGTGGGGACCCTTGGGGAGTTGTCAACTCACAAACTCGAGTGTTCTGTACCCCCTATGAAAATAAATAAAGACAAGAAAAAAAAGCTAACTCATGTATGTGAGCCTGAGAAAGTGGCTGGGTGTTGGGGTTGAGGAAGCCCCAGGAAAGGAATAAATTCAGGGGAGACTTCCTGGACAATACAGCCCAGAAAACTCTGAAGAACATCATTATTATAGAAGAGTTCACCTGTCCATGAGACTTTTCAAAAATTCCCTCCTCTCTTGCCAGCCGCACACACATGCACAGGAGAAAGAGTCTGGCCTGGAACCCAGGGCGTTCCCTCGGGTCCTCTCTGAGCAGAGGCTGCAGCAGGTCAGGGAGTTCCCCTGCCTCTTCCAGGCCTCTCAGTACAAACTCTGCACCCGGCAACTGTGACGTCATCACGAGGGAATTTTCTGATTGGGTCTGGCGGGTTTGGGTTGGTGTCAGACCTCCTTGGCTGGGTCCTCACAATCTCTTGAGGACTCAGAAGAGCAGCTGCTGAGACCACCCAGGGAAGAGGATGACGGCCAGCAGAGCTCTGGTTCTGGGGATCCTCGCCCTGATCACCGTGCTCAGCCCCTGTGGAGGTGAAGACGACATTAAGGGTGAGTTGTACTGCTGAGGGACGCCTGGAGCCGGGAAATGGGGAAATGGAGAGAAGAGGGAGACACAAATCGGCTGAGATACGAATTTTCAGTATTGGGCAGTCTAAGAACTATGTGACCCCGTCTTCAGGAGGCTCTGGTTGGTGAGCTGTGCTCACAATACCGTGATTCTAATAGTGG
This sequence comes from Peromyscus californicus insignis, assembly GCF_007827085.1. Taxonomy (NCBI): domain Eukaryota; kingdom Metazoa; phylum Chordata; class Mammalia; order Rodentia; family Cricetidae; genus Peromyscus; species Peromyscus californicus. The sequence continues at coordinate 3,074,802 of NW_026294491.1, forward strand.
GTCCAGGGAGGGAAGTGTGGAAGGATCTGTGATAGGCGGGGGGTGGGGGTGGGGGGGGGTGGGGGGGTGTCTCAAGACTCGCAGGTGTTTCCACGAATGGATGATTTTTCATTACTAAAAATCCACGAACTATTACTCTCAAAATTTTCTCAGAGTTTCTGAAGGCCTTTATACCCATCTCCTGCAGTATATCCTATGGAAAACAGTTCCGTGAATCATGTATACAAATACACGGAAAACGCTTCCCGTGTGTGGGGTTTATACTCTTCACACTAGGAGCTAGCCCTGGTGGGAAGTGAGAGAAGGGCCACCATTTTACAGGACAGTCCTCCTGAATCTTGGTTTCCTCATGTGTCGCCTCACGAGTGACCAAGTATGTACATGTACTTTAAAAATAGTGAAAACCAGGCTGGGCCTGGCAGTGCATGCTGGGAATTCCAGCACTTAGGTGCTGAAGCAGGAGGATCGTGAGTTCAAGGACAGCCTGGGCTACATAGTGAGACCTTGTCTCAGAAAGATGTTAATTCATTAGTAAATATCTTTAAATGTCAAATTTTCTTCCTTGTTCCTATTCCAGATGTAGTTTCATATATTTGAAACAAAGTAAAGAATATAGGCTGCCTGTCCTACACCCCATCTAATGAAGTCTATAAAAACAACACAGACAAGCACAAGATACAGGAGCCTCTGGCCCCTCAGCCTGTGCTGCCCCCTCTCTCCACACTCCCTGTGAACATTCCTTGCCCTCTCTCAGGATCCCTCCTTAACTCTGAGCTGTTTCACAGATGTTAATAGTAGCTTTGTGAAATGTCAGTTGAAAAGTCAAATGTTTGAAACAGGAAGTGAAGGGATGGAGTGACCTGTGACCCATGGCTGATCTCACTCCAGTTCCGTGGGGAGGTGGATGTCTCACCTGCTTCTCCAGGGAGCTTGGTTCCTTTGTCCCCAGTCTCTTTCTTCAGTGTCACACGAGAGTGCCCCAACCAGGTGTGAGCAGACACAGTGGGCACCGTTCCAAGGAACCACAGAACTGTGGGGCTGTGTGAAATATTCCCATTTCCTTTGAATTTAGAAGAAAAAAAGTGAAGTTTCAAGGTCTAAAAAAAAATTGCTTTGATTTTTAATTCAGCCTATATTACATTTGTCTTATATATTAAAAATGACTTTCAATATTTTTATCAAGGAAGGGCCCCAAAGCTAAATGCATAGGGTGTTCAGGTCTTAATATAGCCTTAGTCATTGCTGACCCTGACTTTCACGTGGTTCTGCCACCTGCCTGTCATTCTCAGAGTCTCCATGGGCCTCAAAACTAGCAATAATCATTCAACACTCCTCTTCGTAAAGCACTTGCTCAGCTAAGACGTGTGTGCCGAAATATATAAAAACTGTTGCCTGTGCCTAGGAAGTGTTCTGCCCCTGGGAAGTGTGTAGACTAGTGATAGACTCGGACCTAGGTCAGGAAGCAAAAAGGCTATTACCAAGGGGAGTAGACCCATTTGAGGTCAAAACTGTAGTGGCAGGAGGCAGTGTGGTGTTCTCAGCACCACGTGTGGCCCAAGAAAAGCGCCTGCTGAAGTGAAGGCTGTGTACATCCATATTTAGAAGAGAAATCAGGAAGATTTATTTTTAATGGATAAGGAAGCTTTGAGGGGGAGGGGAGGTATGGTGTGTGTGTGTGTGTGTGTGTGTGTGTGTGTGTGTGTGTGTGTGTGTATGTGTGTGGTGGGGTGGGGGAGGAGGGTGCTGATGAGACAACCAAGGTGGTCACACTGGGAAAGGAAGAGCCAGAGAAGCAGTGGAACATGGTTTGGATTGGGGGTTATAGTGTATTGTGGTTGGAAGCCTATTAATCAAAACTGAGCAGAAACCTTCAGAAGGTTTCAGTAAATTGAAAAACAACAACCACCTCGATTTCAATGAGAAAAAGAGACCTCTGAAGACAGCAGGACTATGAGAGGATGAGGTCCCTGCAGACAGCAGGACCATGAGAAGATGGCATAGTTAGTTTTGATTGACAGTTGCTTGTGTAGAATGCCAGAATGTAACTTGTCCACAGCACTCACAGCACATTACATGTACTCTGTCTTCCAACCTAACTCTCCTAGTATTCACCAAATGTGGTGACTGCAGAGACCAGGCCTGGCTGGCCAGTTACTTCTTACACAGCACCATGTCTGACATTTTCTGAAACTAAATAAATGGAGAAGAAACAAAAGATAAAAAACTTAATACTAAAATCTATGCCTTGACAATGTCTATTTGACATCCTTTGGGTGGAACTGCCTGCTTGGCCATGGCATCTCACACATGCTTACCATAGGAGGAAAAGCTTAAATCACCATGAATCTGCAAGTTAATGTCAGTATTGATTTGAAAAAAATTAAGAGGTAGGGATTGACAGAAGCATACAATCCAATTAAGTATTTTTTTTTATTCTAGAGGAAGTCAGAAAACTGTCCTGTGGATCCCCGTGGTTAACAATGCAGGAACTTTAGACATAGCAATTTCTACATATTTTGTAATGATGTCATTGTTCTCTTTCTATAGAATTCCATATGCTTTTCCTTTTGTTAAAAAAAAATAAAAAGGAATCCCTGTGTGGAAAAAAAATTTAAGAAGGGAAATGAAATGAAGTGTAGTAGATAATTAACTAATGAAATCAATGAGACACAAAACCTAAGAAGCAAAGCAAACAGACTGGCTGACTCTTTGGAAAGAATGCATTCCTCTTCCATTCATTTGTGAGCTACTTGGCATTGACCATCATGTACCAGACACTGATGGAGTCAGGACAGCAGAAATTCGGCTGTCATGTAGCACGTGTCATAGAGGGAAAGACTGGACTGTAACCAATACTGAGAGTGGTGGGGGAAGAGGGTGATGGAAATGTGCCAAAAAGATGAAGTTCATATATTTTCTCACTTTTTAAAATAACATCCTTTTTTTTCTTCCTGTTTTCCATTTTCCTACTATTCATCTTAATTCACCAGCTGACCATGTTGGCACCTATGGTTCAGTTGTCTATCAGTCTTACGGACCCAATGGCCAGTACACATTTGAATTTGATGGTGATGAGAAGTTCTATGTGGACTTGGATAAGAAGGAGACAATCTGGAGGATTCCTGAGTTTGCCCAACTGATGAGCTTTGACCCACAAGGGGGACTGCAAGATATAGCTACAGTAAAACACAACTTGGACATCCTGACTAAGAGGTCCAATTCTACCCCAGCTACCAATGGTACGTCTCAGCGCCCTGCTCCTCCCTCCCTTCCCTGGTAAGGAACATGATCCACTACTCTGTAAAACTCTCTCCTTTCCAAGGAGTCCCCAGATCTCATCCCCGAACCCTCATCCTCTCTCTTCTTACAAATCACATATTCCATGTAATATAAAGCTCTTTGCTCCCACAGTGCACTCCTGGAATCTTTCATAGAGGCCCTGACACACATCCTAACAACCTAGAAAGGACATGGGGATAAAGTGGGTGTAGTACACATTAGTTCCAAGAAGAAGGGAAGGCCAGGTTCTTGGACCATCCTGTGTGAGAGTCTTGGCAAGAGGGCTCCCTCATCAGACAGTGCAGAACATCAGGAAGAGAGACTCCCATCAACCACTCACATCCAGGCTGTTTCCTTTCCAGAGGTTCCTGAGGTAACCGTGTTCCCCAAGTCCCCTGTGCTGCTGGGTCAGCCCAATACCCTCATCTGCTTCGTGGACAACATCTTTCCTCCCGTGGTCAGCATTACATGGTTGAGAAACAGCAAGTCAGTCACAGACAGTGTCTATGAGACCAGCTTCCTCTCCAAGAGTGACCATTCTTTCCACAAGATGTCTTACCTCACCTTCATCCCTTCTGACGATGACGTTTATGACTGCAAGGTGGAACACTGGGGCCTGGAGGAGCCGGTGCTGAAACACTGGGGTGTGTGTGAGCTCTACCCACCTCTGCCCTTTCTTGTCCTTTGTCAACTCTAGAACAGCCTGTCTTCTGGCTCTGGTGACCAAACTCATGTCCACTCTTATAGAGTTTCTAATGATAGACGTCATGTTCTCCCACATATGCCCCGCCCCAAAGTCTGTGTGGATTGACTTCCATCCTCACATAGGCCCTCTTACATACATCATGAACATACTTCCTCCTGACTCCAGAAACTTCACTTTCCCAGAACCTGAGGTTCCAGCCCCCATGTCAGAGCTGACGGAGACTGTGGTCTGTGCCCTGGGGTTGTCCGTGGGCATCGTGGGCATCGTGGTGGGCACCATCTTCATCATTCAAGGCCTGCGATCAGGTGGCACCTCCAGACACCCAGGGCCCTTATGAGCCACACCTTGGAAAGGAAGGTAAGGGTTTGTGTTTGTGGGAGCCAAAGCCACCACACAGGGGAAGCAAGGGGAGGGGAGGCTGATGAAAACGTGGTTGGCGCATTGTTGGGGGATTGTGCACTGGTGTGATCACACTCGGGAGCCTCTGGAACACACCCCTCTCCTGTCTGTTTTGTTGCAGGTGTGTGGCCCTCTCCAGGGCAGAAGTGGTGTGCCGGATGGCCTTGCACAGTGTGTTTTCTGGCCCAGTTCATCATGTTGTCTTCCCCAATTGTCCTCCATCTTACTTTTCTCTTGGACTTGAGGCTGTTCCCCCCTCACAGTTCACATACCCTTGGAATTCTCCCCTGCTCTGAGTTTTGTTTTTTGGCATCTTTCAAATGGTATCTACTATAGAATCTCTCAGTAACCCTGATTCAGCAGCTGCATGAAGCCAATAAGTTACCTTTTATGAGTCAATTACTGGATTTTGTTTTGTTTTTCTGTCTATCATATTGGAGTTTATTGGAACCAGGGCCATATAATCCCATGCTCAGTGACACAGGAACAACCAAATATAGCCTTAGAATGTTTGAGTATCTTAGTCAAGGTTGAACTCTCTTCTTTTTGTTCCCAGCCTTGACCACTGTCATCTGTCCCTAGTCAGGCACCAGGAGGGTAGAGTGTGAAATCTGCCTTGGTGTTCAATTGCTGTAAGGAAATACCAAGGCATGGGGCACACACCAGTAATCCCAGCGGAGTAGGAGAGCCCTCACAAGTTTAAGGCCAAGCTAGTCTACACAGGCAAGCTGGAGCTATGTAGAAAGGCCTCGTCTAAAATGGAGATAGAGATAGAGATAAAAGAAAGAACCACATTCATTTTAACTTAACCTTATAATGAAAAGAAATTTGAATCTCAAGTGATAAAAGTTTTAAATAATGTTATCAAAAGTTGTCTTAGGGTTTCTATCACTGCCATGAAACACCATGACCATAAAGCAAGTTGGGGAGGAAAGGATTTATTTGACTTACACTTCCACATCACTGTTCATCACCAGAGGAAGTCAGGAACAAGGCAGGAACCTGGAGGCAGGAGCTGATGCAGAGGCCACAGAGGGGAGTTGCTTTAATGGCTTGCTTCTCCTAGTTTGCTCAGCCTGCTTCCTTATAGAACCCAGGATTGAAAACCCAGGGATGGCTCCACCCACAATGGGCTTGGCCCTTCTGCATTGGTCACTAATTGAAAAAATGACTTACAGCTGGATTTCATGGAAACATTTCCTCAACTGAGTCTACTTCCTCTCTGATGACTCTAGCTTGTGTCAAGTTGACACACAAAACCAGCCAGTACAGCTGACCCCTTGTCAGCTTGACACACAAATACATCACTATTAAGCCATAACCCTTTCTTATTCATTCTCAAGATTTCACATTAAAATCATATAAAAATTTAAAAGTCTCACAGTTTTACAAGTTCAAGCACATTAAAATTTCAGTCCCTTTAAAATAGCCAATCTCGCCGGGCGGTGGTGGCGCACGCCTTTAATCCCAGCACTCGGGAGGCAGAGCCAGGCGGATCTCTGTGAGTTCAAGGCCAGCCTGGACTACCAAGTGAGTTCCAGGAAAGGCGCAAAGCTACACAGAGAAACCCTGTCTCAAAAACCCGGAAAAAAAATAAAAATAAAAATAAAAATAAAATAGCCAATCTCTCTTAAAATCTAAAGTCTTTTAAAATTCAAAGTCTCTCAACTGTGGGCTCCAGTAAAATACTTTCTTACTCCAAGAGGAAAAATCAGGGCACAGTCACAAATCAAAGCAAAACAAAATTCCAACCATACAATGCCTGGAATCCACTCGACATCTTCTGGACTCCTCCAAAGGATCACTTCTCCAGCTCTGCCCTCTGAAGCACACACAGCTTATCTTCTAGGCTCTGGCTGGCTCCACTCCCCTGCTACTGCTGTTCTTGATGGTCTTTCCATGGAACTGGCGTCTCCAATATGCTGGGGTCTTTTGCTGCAACTGGGCTGCACTTTCACCAATAGCCTCTCATAGGCTCTCTTCATGGTGCCAAGCCTCAACTTCTTTGCATGACCCCTTCAGTCCTGGGCCTTCAACTGCCATTGAGGCTGCACCTTCACCAATGGCCTCTCCTGGACTCTCATAGTACCGAGCCTTAGCTGCTCTCCATGACCCCTTTGTCTTAGTTAGGGTTTCTATTTCTGTGAAGAGACACCATGACCACAGCAACTCTTATAAAGAAAAAACATTAATTGATGTAACTTACATTTTCAGAGGATTAGTCCATTATCATCATGGTGGGACATGGGGGCATGCAGGCAGACATAGTGCAGGAGAAGTAGCTGAGGGTTCTTACATCTTGACTCACAGGCAACAGAAAGTGGTCTGAGACACTGGGTGTGGCTTGAGCATATATGAGACTTCAAAGCCCAGTCCCACAGAGACATACTTCTCCAACAAGGCCACCCCTCCTAATAGTGCCACTCTCCATGAGCTTATGTGGGCCAATTACATTCAAATTACCACACCTTTCATGCCTTCAAAAGCAGTGCCACCTGGGTGATGTTTACACATTACCAAGTCCTGCTGCCAGCATGAGGTACAACCTTGGCCACCTCCGGAACACAGCTTCTCTGTGCTCTCAGGAAACACTTCCCCGAAGATTTCACCAGGGATGCTAGTCTCTTTTTATTCACTGCTAATTTCTTAGCTCCAGCTGACCAGTTTCAAGTATCGCCACTAAAGCTAAATTTTGCTTTAGTAGTTCTGGTATCTTGTTAATCACAGCTGATTCTTCAGCTCCAGCTAACCAGAACCAAGGATCTTAATTCAAAATAACAAATGGCCCTGACAGAGTCTTTAAACTTTCCTGTGAAACTTCACAAGCCAGGCCTCCACCCTCTGCAATGCTCTCAACATCCTCTTCCAAGTTCCCACAGAGCTCTCATCACTCAATGGCTCTTCTAGCTCAAGGTTCTAAAGTCCTTCCATAATCCTCCCCAACACATGGTCAGATCTGTCATAGCAATACCCCACTATACTGGTACCAATTTGTCTTTGTTAGGGTTTCTATTGCTGCAACGAAACACCATGACCAAAAAGCAAGTTGGTAGGAAAGGGTTTATTTGGCTACACTTCCACATCACAGTCCATCATTGGAGAAAGTCAGGACAGGAACTCACACAGGGCAGGAACCTGGAGGCAGGAGCTGATGCAGAGGCCATGGAGGAGTGCTCCTTACAGGCTTGCTCCCTGTGGCTTGCTCAGCCTGCTTTCTTATGGAACGCAGGACTGCCAGTCCAGGGATGGCACTGAAAATGATTTCTTTTGCCATTTATTAATAAAGAAAACCCGTGCACAAATATTAAAGGAAAAAGGAAACCTGAGGCAAATCCAAGCCACTAGAAACACCCACTACTGCTCACTTCCTGGTTTGAAAGGGGCCTTGCAACCTTCCTGCCTTGCCCCTTCCCTTTGGGTCACTCTGTCTCCTGGGTCCTCCAAAGCTCACTGATCCATTCTGACCAGCTGAATGGAAACTCCACCTCTTTTCAATTGAACAACAGACCAGTGACATAATCAGAATTTCTATAAGATGCTACCACCTATCATGGGCTGGACCCTCCCACGTTGATCACTAGCTGAGAAAATGCCTTACAGCTGGATCTCATGGAGGCTTTTCAACTGAGACTTCTTTCTCTCCTGGCTTATGTCAAATTGACACACAAAACCAGCCGGTACAAAAGTTGAAATTGTTCTCAAAACTTTTTGGAATCATCCAGGTGACACAGCTCTTGGTGTGTCTATAAGGGCATTTCCAGAGACATTTAGGTGAGGTGGCAAGAGCCAACCTGAATGTAGGCAGCAGTGTCTTATGTGCTGGGCCAAAGGAGAAAGTAAGCCAGCCTTCATCTCTCTCTGCATCTTGACTATGGAAGTAATGTGACTGATGACCTGGTGCTCCCCCTGCCTCCTGCCATGATGAACTGTGTCCCCCTACCCCCCCCAACTGTGAGCCAAAATAAACTCCCCTCCCTATCTCCCTTCCTCGCCCTCTTGCTCCCTCCCTCCCTTCCTTCCTCCCTCCCTCCCTTCCTCTCTTCCTCCTCCCTAAGAAGCTACTGTCATGTATTTGTCACAGCAGCAGGAGAAGCAGCTCCTACAATGACAGAGTTCTCTCACCAAGCTGAGATGGCAGGATCTTGTTGGTCCACGACTGGATATGTGGCCTAAGGTTAACCAAAACTTTGTTATATGGTGCATGTATTTTGGATTTTTATAAAATATATACGTAACTATTAAAATAATACATAATATAGAAAGCTTTACGTTTGTGAAGGTGACGAGGTGCATTTCCTCTGTTCACACAATAAAAAGATAAGAATTCCCAAGGTAGGAAAGGAAATGGAGGCCGGTTACAAGAGCATCAGAAAGGAGAATAGTGTAAATACCTGAAGTAGAGCAAATATGTGGACACAAGAGGGGGAACAGAAACCACAGGCTTTTGGGAGCCAGACAGAGCTGTGGGTGCCTCATCTCCTAAGTGAAGCTGGGATTGATGCCAAGTAGATTTTGTGAACCACAAAAGGCTGCAGGAGGCAGTGGGGTGGATGTGGCTATAGGATGCCTCTGGGCAGATTAGCCCAAGTGGGGTTCACCAAATCCCCCGTAGATACCCTGTGTCCTGGGAACAACAGAACACCTCACCCCAGCCCTGTCCCCCTCATTCCTCCTGGTGAAGGAGGCATGGGTCTGTGAGATCAAACTCCTGGAGAGCAGACACGGTTTAGAATCTGCAGCAGCACCTGTGGGTGCTGTATCCTCCACTGGACATAATGTCCCACAGGGAAAACGCTTCCAGAGGAACCAGGTTCAGTTCTCAGCACCCACATGATGGCTCACAACTGTCTGTAACTCCAGCTCCAGGAGATCTGATTGCCCTCTTCTGGCCTTCTCAGACACTGCAAACACATGGTACACAGATACACATGTGGGGAAAACATCTATACACAACATTAAATAAATATTTTAAGTTAATTACAAACTATATTTAGAATGATAATGATGCGTTAAGATTGATTTAGCAACTGTAACAAATACACTATTCTAGTTGGTTTTTCATCACAAGAGTGTTTTTTAATTAATTTTTTATTCTGGAGAATTTCCCACATACATACAATGAAATACGATCATATACACCCACAATTTCCTCTTCCTATTCCTCCAAATACTTTCCCAACACATCAGAACTTCAACTTCATGTCCAGTTAGTGCATGTGCATGACTGTGGGGCCATCCACTGGGATGTGTGCCGGAGTCTAGCCTGGTGGTGGCCAGGTCCCAGAGAGGAGGTAAGGAGGTATTGAAGGAAAAAGTGAGCCGGAAAAAGTTGCAGCCTGACTAACTAGCAGTCTGAGTGCTTCTTTATTTATACAGAATTTTACAATCATTTTCCCTCAAGTTTAGTCATCATTGATGAACAGAATTATCTTTTACAATAATTTTTACTCATCAACCCCATAACCCAGGATTTCAGGGGTTCTTCCCTGATCAAACCTGATTTTCTTTAACCTGGAATGAATCCATAGCTTCTCATTTCCTGTGGCAATAAAAGAATAACGTCTCTCCCAAAGTAACACACCTTTTGACTTCCATTTTGAAATCAAGACATTTTAAAAATATATAGATTGGTTTAATTTAGCAGTTTGCATAATCCAATGTGTCTTTATCAGCAATCAGAAAATTTAAGTACAACATAATATCCTATAGGATCCACACTCTCTGTGTTTCCCATCTTTACATGGCTTATTTGTAATCTTTTCTGTCTGTATGAATAAGGCCTTTGGTGGTATCAGGAGCCACGGACATCAGCAGAAATTGTGGCTGCATCAGAGCCATGAATCTAGACATCACCAGGACCCTGGGTGGCAATCAAGCCACCCACCTCAGACAGCTCCTCACTTCTTTTGCCTCTTCAGATATGTCCTGTCCACAGGACAAGAACCATCCTATCTCTTTCTCTCTCTCTCCTATACCACACCATACATTTGTTCACCATAATAGTGCCCATCTGCCTGGTGCTGCCAAGTGCAGGATGGGCCCATGTTTTCTCCTCAGAGCCCAGGACAGACTGCCCCAGGGCCCCATGTGGGTCTTCTTGTTCCATTCTGTCTGTGATGGCACTGGGCAGGACCATGCTTCCTCATCACAAAGAGACCATAATATTGTCCAACTGCCTGGAGCCTCTAGGCAGGCTCCTGGTTGGTGCCGAGCTGTTGCTGTAGTCCTCTGGCAGGCTCGTATTATTAACTCTTAATGGTCAGAGTCTCCGTGAAAAATCCTCAAGCCAAAGCTGCTGCAGTTATTACTCAGTTTCTGGCACAATACAATGTTTACTTTTTATATTTTTGTAGAATTTGTTTTTATATCTAGTTCTGGCATTCTTTTGTTTCTTGGTCATATGACCCCACAGTGTCTCTGCATGAGCTAACTTTTCTAAGAAAGGTACGTCCTGACACCTCATTCTTTTGTCATCTTTCCACACCATTCTTTGCCCATCAATGTAAGTCCCTATGTAGGGCAGAGGTAACTTCAGCTAATCTAACTTTGTTGGTGTATATGCCATGCAATTGCCTGAATGTATAGTGGGAAGAGGCTTGTAATCTGAGACCAAATCCTCTAGCCAGCTGAATCTTGTTGACCTTTTAAGTTCACTTTATTTTGATTATCTTGGTGCTGAGTAAGTACAGGGGCAGATGTTATGAGAATATTTCAGAGCCTCATTAATGATCTCTGACATCTTTATGTACAACACAACCTCCAAGACATAAGGAAGACCTTCAAGTAGATAAGGATATCTCCCTTAAAGTGGGAGGGGTAGTATGCTTGTAGGGCCCTGGCTCCCCATATTGAGTAAACTGTTGCTTGCTTGCCTACCTTGACCAGATGTCCTCCCTATGCTGATTCCCTGCCGATTTCCTTCTTACTGAACTCTCATGGGAGGTTCTTTGTTCCTATATCCTGAATTTGGTGTAAACAGCTTAGATGCAAGAATGTAGAACATTTGGTAGCGAACTTCTGCCCTCCGGGGATCCTCCTTTGTGCTGTAAGCCTGTATTTAAGGTTTCCTCCTTCCTTCAATAAACGGCATTTGGCATTCTGCTGTGGCAAATGACCCACTGTTTCTTGTCTCTGTTTTTTAATCCACAGCCCCTCGCTCGGACATGATGAACGGGTGGTGGTAGCGCAGGCGCTACCGCAATTTATGCTCAGGATTTTCCTGGGAAAGCTTAGAAGCAATACTCCTTGAAGAAGGCATAAATGATTCATAAGAAATTTCCCATCAATCCAATGTCCTCAAATTGTACAAATATTAAAATTCCCCCAAAAATGCAACATGCAGAGAGCAAAACCAAAAGTGGCATGGTGGCCATTATGTGGCTCAGCTTTACTGAATCTTTGTCAAGCAGCTATGCTGGCTTTATGACTTTTGCCATCTCCATCATATATCACTGTGCCAGCTATGGAAAGCCTGCATGTCAATGGCTACACCCTCAAAAAAGAATGATTTCCCCTCCTTCAGCAGTTACTACGTGCCAACAGCCCCTCTGTAAGAGGTGGGGCCTGGAGAGCACCTCCCTCATCTAAGCAGGAATTCTGGCTGGCTTGATCTTGTGCAGTTCCTAAGTGCAGTCATGTCTAGAACACAGTATTCCCCTGCTGACCCTCCAGCTCTTACATTCTTTCTGCCTCCTCCTCTGCAGTGTTCTCTGAGCCTTGGGAGATATGGGCCGATAGAGGTGTCTGAAGAATGTGTCACTGGGGGCTTTGAGGTTCCTCACTTGCTGTTCCCAGTTTGTTTTCTGTTTCCTGCTGTGGTTGCTGTGGTTCAAGATGTGATCTCTTAGCATCCTATTCTGTCCTAGTTAGGGTTTTTTTTTTTTGTTTCTTTGTTTGTGGGATGTTTTTTGTTTTTTTTCTGCCACAAAGCACCATGACCAAAAAACAAGGTGGGGAGGAAAGGGTTTATGTGACTTACACTTCCACATCACTGTTCATCATCTAAGGAAGTCAGGACAGGAACGCGCACAGGGCAGGAACCTGGAGGCAGGAGCTGATGCAGATATCATGGAGGGGAGCTGTTTATTAACTTGCTCAGCCTGCTTTTTTATAGAACCCAAGACCACCAGCTCAGGGATGAAACCACTCGCAATGAACTGGGCACTTCCTATCAACCACTAATAAGAAAAAGCCTTATGGCTGGATCTTATGGAGGCATTTTCTCTATTAAGGTTCCCTCCTTTCAGATAACTCTAGTTTGTATGTCAAGATGACATAAGATTAGCCAGCACAACTGACCCCTTGTCAACTTAACACGCAAACACATCATTATTAAGCCACAGCTTTTCCTTCTTTTTCCTCCCCAAGATCTCACATTAAAAACATATATAACTTTTAAAAGTCCCACAGTCTTTACAAATTAAAACATATTAAAATTTCAGTCTCTTTAAACTATCCAATCTCTCTAAAAACTCAAAATCTCATTTAAAAGTTCAAAGTCTTTTAGCTGTGGGCTCCTGTAAAAATCAAAATTAAATCAAATACCTTCAAGAGGGAAGAACCAGGGCACAGCCACAATCTGAACCAAGGAAAACCAAACTCCAATATAAATAACTCAATGTTCAGTTATCTGTGATTCACTCATGATCTTCTGGACTCCCCCAAAGGGCTACATGGGTCACTTCTCCAACTCTGCCCTCTGAAGCACACACAGTTTGTCTTCTAGGCTTTGGCTGGCTCTACTCCACTGCTACTATTGTTCTTGATGGTCTTCCCATGGTATTGGCATCTCAAAAATGCTGGGTCTTCTGCAATTGGGCTGCACTTTCACCTAGCCTTTCCTAGGCTCTCATCATGGTGGCAAGCCTCAACTTCTTTGCATGACCCCTTTAATCCTGGGCCTTCGACTGCCACTGAGGCTGCACCTTCACCAGTGGCCTTATCTGGCCTCTCATGGTGCCAAGCCTCAGTTGCTCTCTATGTCCCCTTCATACCTTCATAATCAGTACCACTTGGGTGATGCTTACACATTACAAAGTCCAGCTGCCAGTACGAATACAACCTTGGCTGCCTTTGGACCACAGTTTCTCTTTGTTCTCAGGAAACACTTCCCAGAAAATTTCACCTCAGTGATGTTGGTCTTGGTCATTGTTTGCCCCGGCCAGCAGGGCTTCAACAGGTTCTCGACCACCCTAAGGACGGAATGATAGGGAAGAAGACACAAAGGAATACACCAAGTCATGCTGTGGGATGGTCTGTATGTCAAATGTGTTGCTGATTGGTCAATGAATAAATCACTGATTGGCCAGTGGCCAGGCAGGAAGTATAGGCGGGACTAACAGAGAGGAGAACTGAGAGAACAGGAAGCTGGGGAGGGGGGGGGGGACACTGCCAGCCGCCATCAGGACAAGGAAGATGTAAAGTACCGGTAAGCCACAAGCCACGTGGCAAGGTATAGATTAATAGAAATGGATTAATTTAAGCTGTAAGAACAGTTAACAAGAAGCCTGCCACGGCCATACAGTTTGTAACCAATATAAGTCTCTGTGTTTACTTGGTCGGGTCTGAGCGGTTGTGGGACTGGCGGGTGGCAGAGATTTATCCTGACTGTGGGCCAGGCAGGAAAACTCTAGCAACAAATGGCGTCCAACGTAGTGGCAAGAGTTTCCACCTAAAACCTGAGAAAAAAGATTCTAAAACGGAGCTAAAAACAGTTCCTAGTTGTCTCTTTCAAGTTAGCGGCAGCCTGCTGGTTTGAGCTACTGGCAGGTTCCTAGCGTGCGTGCATGCTCGACCTGCAGTATGGCGGGAATGAGGCCTCTGCAAGTGGCACATTAAGCTGTGTGGTGGATTTAGCCTTTGCTAGTACAAAACAAAACAAACAAACAAAAAAAGAGGTTTCTGGGCTATACGCTGCTTTGATAGAAGCATAGACCCACTATTTCTGAGAGTTGATGGCTCCCAGAACTGGCGGAAAACGTATCACCGCCATGTTGGGAAGCTGAAGTGGGCAGAGCCAGCAGCGCCAGCACCGTTTCAGGCTTAGAAGGCTGCAGTTCAAAGCAATAGGCTCAAGCTAATATAAAAAAATAAGCCACATAAAGATGGCTACCACACAAAGAATCTGGATTATGTTCTCTTTGATATTCGTAACTAAAGAAAAACATTTGATTACAAAAGCTGTTGAGTTATGCCAATATGCATATTTTAAAGGTACCTTGACTTCAAAATTTGGATATAAGGATATGTTACTTTGGAAAGGAGACTCTGCTTTTGTTTCCACAGAAAGCCAGAGGCTATGGATTTGTTCCAGATTAAGACACATCAGGTTTGACCAGCCAAGACCACCTGAAAGGTCTCCGATGACACCATGGCCCAGATGATCCAACATCCAGAACCGTTTCAAGACAACTGGCTCAGATGATACAGCCTCACGGACTACTCCATGATCCTAAAATTTTCTTTGTTTCCCCAGAAGATACAGCGCCCCCCTCCAGCAGGAAGTAGTAAGAGAAGCTATGCCCAAATTCCCAAATATACCAAGCTGACTTTGGAGATGTGTAAAAGTTAAAACTTTCCTTTTTAAGAAAAGAAAAGGGGAAGTACTGTGGGATGGTCTGTATGTCAAATGTGTTGCTGATTGGTCAATGAATAAATCACTGATTGGCCAGTGGCCAGGCAGGAAGTATAGGCGGGACTAACAGAGAGGAGAATTGAGAGAACAGGAAGCTGGGTGGGGGGGACACTGCCAGCGGCCATCAGGACAAGGAAGATGTAAAGTACCGGTAAGCCACAAGCCACGTGGCAAGGTATAGATTAATAGAAATGGATTAATTTAAGCTGTAAGAACAGTTAGCAAGAAGCCTGCCACGGCCATACAGTTTGTAACCAATATAAGTCTCTGTGTTTACTTGGTCGGGTCTGAGCGGTTGTGGGACTGGCGGGTGGCAGAGATTTGTCCTGACTGTGGGCCAGTCAGGACAACTCTAGCAACAAAGTCAAGATTCTGATCAAAGTGCAACTTTATTTTTCTCCAGGAGGGTTTATATAGTTCCTACAGGGTGGGGGGAGCAGGAAGCTGTTATCTGCATAGGGTGGGGCAAGCTAAGAGGATGTTTATGTAGGATGTTTACAGGGTGAAAGGGTCAAGGGCTCTGACTCAATGTCCTGTTGCTAGGCAGCCTGACTGTAAGATGATCTAGTTCCCTGTCTTATTGGGGATCTGTATTTTTCCACTAACTAGAGATTCTGTCCTTGTCCCTCCCTGACAGTTGTTTTCTTCTTCCTCTTCTTCTTGTTCTTGTTCTTCTTGTTCTTGTTCTTGTTCTTGTTCTTGTTCTTCTTGTTCTTCTTGTTCTTCTTGTTCTTCTTCTTCTTCTTCTTCTTCTTCTTCTTCTTCTTCTTCTTCTCCTTCTCCTTCTCCTTCTCCTTCTCCTTCTTCTCCTCCTCCTCCTCCTCCTCCTTCTTCTTCTTCTTCTTCTTCTCCTTCTCCTCCTCCTCTTCCTCCTCCTTCTTTATATTATTATTATTTATTATCATCATCATCATCATTATTATTATTATTTTGTTTACTTTTGTTGTTTGTTTTTCAAGATAGGGTTTCTCTGTGTAGCCCCGGAACTCACTCTATAGACCAGCCTGGCCTCGAACTTAGAGATCTGCCTGTCTCTGCCTCTCAAGTGCTGGGATTAAAGGCATGCACTACCACCACCTAACTGCTTCTCTCAATCACTGTTAATTTCTTAGCTCCAGCTGATCAGCATCAATTGTCCCAGGAATGTAAAGGTTGCACTTCAGTGGTTCTGGTCTCTTGTTAATCACTGAGGACTCTTCAGCCCTAGCTAACCAGAACCACTGAATCGAAATAGCAAATGGCCTTGACAGAGTCTTTAATCTTCCCTCTGAAATTTCTGAAGCCAGGCCTCCATCTTCTGCACAGCTCTCAACACTCTTATCTTCCAAGGTCCCACAGAACACCCCACTGAGCTCTTAATACTCAATGTTTATTCTAGCCCAAAGTTCCAAAGTCTTTCCACAATCTTCCCAAAAACATGGTCAGATCTGTCACAGCAATAACCCACTATGCTGGTACCAATGTTGTGCCCAGATCGTGACCCCCAGGGAGACCACCGAAGCATACCAGAATGCAAAAGTAAGACTTTAATTCAGGATATCCAAAAGCAATACAAGCCTAGGCAGGGACTTCGTCCAATACATCCAACGCAGTGGAGGCTGGAGGAAGTGCCCAGCCTGAACTGTGCACAGCTTTTAAAGACAAAAACCACAAGATTACAATAACACAGGATTTCCATACACGTACATTTCTCATTGGCTCGTTTCTAGGGACTTTCCAGAAATCATGGTTTAATCTTACTTCTAAGGGGGGTGGTTGCTCGTCACTGTTTCTCATTGGCTGCCCTCAGGTGGGGACATTCTGTGGTTAAACAATCACCATGGAGACCAGGATTGGGACATTCATTCCATGGTCACACAGTCACCATCACATGATTAACTTGTTATTCTGCAAGATTGGTCTCATACCAATCTGTTTTAGCAAGGGTATCTATTGCTGCAATGAAACACCATGACCAAAAAGCAAGTTGTGTAGGAAAGGGTTTATTTGACTTACACTTCCACATCACTGTTCATCACTGAAGGAAGTCAGGACAGGAACTCAGGGCAGGAACCTGGAGGCAGGAACCAATGCAGAAGTCATGAAGGGGTGCTGCTTATTGGCTTGTTCTCCATGGCTTGTTCAGTCTGCTTTCTTAGAGAACCCAGGACCACCAGCCCAGGGATGGCACCACTCACAATGGCCTGGGCCTCTGTCTATCAATAACTAATTAAGAAAGTTACTACAACAGCAAATCTCAAATGTTCTCACAGCCCTCAGAAAATTAAGTATGAGAGGTGATAGATATTGTCTCTAACTTTCATTAACTCAATTGACTCTACTATTAACTCTGCTGCTTAAGCAAAATTTTCCAGGATAATCAGGAAGGACAAAGCTTAGCTCACAATAGTGAGTAAATCTCAGTGGCTTAATTCAGTAAAGAACACTTAGTTCATTCAAGAGCCTTAGGCTGTGGAGCTTCTAACATTCCACACACCATCACTACAGTGATGACACACCATTCCTGGCAGCAAGAGACAGTGCAGACATACTATACCCCAGTGGATCCCATTGGCTGGTTCTGATCACCTGACTCCCACTTAATAGCAGAGGAGCCTGGAAATTTTTCAGATATTATACAATATTGATGAACACCACTATTCAAAAAGACACATTGATGTTTGTTTGTTTGTTGAGACTGGGTTTCTCTATGTAGCCCTGGCTGTCCTAGAACTCTCTATGTAGACCAAGCCTGTCTCAAACTCACAGAGATCCTCTTGCTTCTGCCTTCTGAGATTAAAGGCTTGTGCCACCATGCCCAGTTTCACAGTGATGTTCTCTAAGGCTAAATGCTTAAAACTGACCATTTGTTGTTTTCTAGTCACCCATACACTGTTCTCCAAGCTCTGTGCCTACTAAGACACAGTTCTTTTTCTTAGCAAATGTGTTTGTAAATGTTGTACTTGCTACTTATTAAATTACCAGTTAAATATTATACTGCCCAGTAATAAATAGAGTTTCTATACAACTACTGGGACCTGACCCAAGAATCTTCCACCCTGTAGTGTAATAGTGCTGGACTTAGAATGTTTCTACAATTCTCCTCTTTGTGTTTCAACTAGAAAAAGCACACCTCAATGTCTCCCTAAACTCTGATTACTCCCAGCCCTGATTCCTTCCTTTACAAAATCAAAAGCAATGTTCTTTCTACAGGAACTGGGGGCTCCTCTGAAAACCCAGCACAAATTGTTCCCATTCCCCCAAGAGGAAAGTGCTTCTGTGGCAGCATTCCCACTGGGCTACTCCTGGCCTGGCTCCAGAGAGTAGCACCTAGACCTAATGCATCCTTTGTTTAAGTGACACCTTTTGTTTCTCTTGTCCTCCTATGTGAATCTTGTCTCAGAGATTCCCAAGGATACAAAGGCCCATGCAAACTTGGTTCAGGAAATCCAGAAAACTGTGGTGCCTGATGAATCAAGAAATTTGCACTTGGCATTGTATTTTTGGGAGCTTCTTTCAGGTTGTTTTGAACATATGGAAATGAACTGGCTAAAGTGTAAATATTGAGAGAAATAAAATTGCCCTGGGCAAAGGGAAAATGCTTCAGTCTTTAGAGGCTGGATCCCCCTTGCAGCTGCTAAAGGATAGACTCATTCTTAAGATGCCTCTGAGTTTTCACTCAAAGGACACGTGTGAATCCACACCCATGCCGTGACATGGTCCTTTTGGTGAATTTGGCAAAGAGTACAGCACCCACTATGTTCTATAATGTAAGCAACAAGGATCACTGAGGACAATGACAAAACTAACTGGGGGCCGGAGAGACAGATGCTCACAGGCTAGAAGCACTGTTTGCTCTGACAGGACCCTGAGTTAGGTTTCCAGGACTCATGTGGTGGCTCACAATCATCTGTAACTACAGATCCGGGGATCTGGTGCACTCTCTGGCCTCTGTGGTCAGTGTGTGTGTGTGTGTGTGTGTGTGTGTGTGTGTGTGTGTGTGTGTGTATACAGATTGTGTTCTAGAAAAACTGTCACAAACCATGACATAAATACTACAGATGGCAATTAATAATTCAGGTGTCGACCTACCAGATAAATAATTCCCTGATAGAGAAACCTGGTTCAAGCAAAGCTTACGGGGCCACTGATATGGATTCACAACATGCCCCCACAGTTGGGCATGGTTGCACATGCCCAGCGGACCTAGTCACTTCCGCCTAGCTATTTCCGCATCAAAACGTCTCGCATGACCAGGACCCCGTGGCTTTGCGTGGTTGCGTAAAGCGTGTAGCACAACCATGTGATCTATGCGCATGCGTAGAGTAGCCACATGGGCCTGTGTGCGCAGGCGCTGCCCAGCCTTTATAAGCCGGTGCCATATTCCCGGCTCCATCTTGTCCTTTCCACAGGCCTGTGCACCTCTGTCTCTTTACCTGATCTTAATAAAACTTTCGTTAGTGGATTCTGTCCTGTTTTGTGACATTTTCTCACAGGGTAAGAGCGCCGCCAAATAACCAACATCTGGTGCCATGACAAAACAGGCACTTCCAGGTGCTCTGCGCCTGGAAACCGGGGACTCTGCTCCGTCCGTGACAGACCACTGTCCATTCGCCTGGCCGCACGAATCTCCATGCAACACCGCTGCTTCGATTGGTGAGTACCCCCACTTTTCAGCCAGTGTAAACGGTTTCCTGAATCTGTGAGAACGACCATCTCACTGAGTATTCTTGAAACCGGGGGAACCCTCGACCATGGTCTTTATTGGCTAAGGTCGGCCCCTGTCGCAGGCCTAAATTTCTAGCCATCTCCCACGTCTGCAGTTTGAGATATTCCTCGCAGTTGGACCACAACTGTTGGGTGCATCCTGGGGCTGTGTGAAAGCAGCGCATTTTTCTGGCTTGACGGAGCGGTAGACGCTGTTCCGGATTCCCGGGGAATCCTTGCCTCACGCAGCAGGGCCCCTGCTTTTCGGCTGACGAGTCATCTAGCCTGGTGAAGATCTGTCCTTGGCCTTAGGGACGCCTGGGGCCTTGGCTCTGGATCACTTTGGGTTTTTTTTTTTTATTTTATTTTTTTATTTTTCTGCCTCTCTGCTGCAGACATGAGAAACAAGGCTTCCAACCCTATTAGTCCTTACTCTCCTAAGGCTGTCTTCTCGAGGCTTTGAAACCTCTCAGCTTAATGCCTTACATAAAGATTCCTAAGCTTATCCGTCTCTGTACTAAGAGATGGCCCAAATATGCTTTAGAAAACAACAAAAAATGGCCGCTGAGCAGCTCCTTGGATCCCGATATTTTACGGGAGTTCTCTAATTTCTGCAAGAGAACAGGCAAATGGAAAGAGTTGCCCTATGTCATAGCTTTCTTCTTTCTCAGTGCTAAACCGTCTCTTCTGGATTCCTTCTCTCCTGCTCATATGCTCCTAGCTATGCCTGAACCGGAGGATTCTCTGACTCCGGAATCTCTGACTCTAGATCCTGCTAACGAACCTCCACCTATCCAACCTCCGGCTCCCACCCCTACTCCTAGAGCGACTGTTCCTTCAGCTCCTCTTCTGGATTCCTCTTCCTCTAAAGATGATTCTTCCTCGGCAGCGGCCATTTCCAAAGGCCCTGCCCTGGCTCCAACCTTCACTCCTCCTACCACCCGCTCTCGGACTGCTAAAGTGCCAGATTCCAGCCATCCAAAACCTTCCACTGTTCTCCCTTTTCAAGAGGTGGCTACTGTGGATGGACTGATTAAGGTTCATGTTCCATTCTCTCTTGCAGAACTCTCTCAGGTAGAAACTAAGCTGGGTTCTTATACTTCTAATTCTGCTGCCTTTATTAAACAGTTTCAATATATAACTCAATCTTATAGTCTCACCTTTCATGATACATACATGAAACTTTCTAATAATTTACTTCCTAAGGAGCGCAGGTGGGTTTGGGAACAGGCTAGGACCCATGCAGACGAAATTCACCGGACTAACCTCTCACATCCTCCAGGAGCCGAGGTGGTTCCTGACCAAGAACCACACTGGGACTATAACACCCAGGGTGGCTGTCTAGCCAGAGATAGGTTTATTACCTGTCTCCTGACAGGCCTCCGAAAGGCTGCCCTAAAACCAGTAAACTATAAAAAAACTGAAAATGATAATTCAAGATAAGGATGAAAATCCATCTCACTTCTTGGAGCGCCTCACCAAGGCTCTACTTCAGTTCATTAGCTCAGACCCAGAGAGTCCTGAGGGCAGACAGCTGCTAATGACCCACTTTGTCTCACAGAGCTTCCCCGACATTAGGGATAAACTTAAACGTTTGGAGAACGGCCCTCTGACTCCACAGGCAGATGTGCTGGCGATAGCATTTAAGGTGTACCATGGGAGAGATCAAAAGGCCCGAAAAGGAGCTGCCAGATGCTGGCAAACACTATCTGACCAGCTCCCCGAAAGCCGTCTGGTCCCTGTTTTAAGTGCGGGAAAGAAGGCCATTGGGCCCGGGATTGCACCACCGCCCCACGAAGGGCACCGATAGGGCCTTGTCCAAAATGTTGCCAAAAGGTATACTGGTCAACTGACTGTCCTAATGTCCCAAGTGACATAGGAATGCCAGACAAAGACCACCCTCTGGCTGACTTTCTAGGTTTGACCTACAGTGACGACTGACGCTGCCTCGTTCCCGCCCCGGCCACTCCCATCTCACACAGGGAACCTAGGGTAGTTATAAAGGTCAATGGGCACCCCATCTCGTTCCTTTTGGACACCGGAGCTACCTACTCTGTCCTGAGAGAGTTTTGGGGGCCTACCTCTCCTGCTCGTCTCCCTATTGTTGGGGTTGGGGGACAGTCTTACCTACCTCATCAGACCCCACCACTTAATTGCATTTTCAGAGGCATCCCTCTCACACACACATTCTTAGTGGTGCCAAGTTGCCCTGTACCTTTAATGGGGAGGGATCTTCTAGCTAAGGTAGGAGCGTCCATTTCTTTTGCTCCACACATTCGCCTCATCCCAGACGCACCAGCAGCTCCCCTCCTCCTTTTCCTAGTCACTCACTCTACTGACTCTAACAGTTCTTTTCCCTTGCCAGCCTCTCAGGTAGACCCAAAAGTCTGGGACACCCAGAACCCTTCTATTGCTAGGCATCATCTGCCTATTACCATCCAGTTACAAGACCCTACCAGATACATTACCCAAGCTCAGTATCCTTTCTCACTCCAGAGCGTAGGACTTAAGCCTATCATTTCTGACCTTCTCAGGAAAAAGCTGCTTCGCCTAACCTCTTCACCTTTTAACACTGCCATACTTGCAGTTAAGAAGTCTAATGGAACCTACCGCCTGGTTCAAGACCTCCAGCTCATTAACTCTGCAGTGGTCCCTCTCCATCCTGTAGTGCCTAACCCTTATACTCTCCTGTCCACTATTCCTTCAGGAACCTCTCACTTCTCAGTTCTAGATCTCAAAGACGCCTTCTTTTCTATTCCTCTCAGTCCTCAGTCTCAAAATATCTTTGCTTTTACCTGGACTGACCCTGACACCCACCTGTCCACACAGCTGACCTGGACTGTTCTGCCACAGGGATTCAGAGACAGTCC
Organism: Peromyscus californicus insignis; assembly: GCF_007827085.1. NCBI lineage: Eukaryota > Metazoa > Chordata > Mammalia > Rodentia > Cricetidae > Peromyscus > Peromyscus californicus. The sequence goes on from NW_026294491.1 coordinate 3,097,375, forward strand.
ACACCTGTTTGGTCAGGCTCTGGCCTCTGACCTGCTTTCTCTGTCTCTCCCTGGCTCTAAACTAATACAGTATGTAGATGATATTTTACTCTGTAGCCCGTCCTTACAGGTTAGCCAAACTAACACCTCTGCTCTCCAAAATTTCTTATCCAGCGGAGGTTACAGGGTATCTCCTTCTAAACTTCACCTGTCCACTCCCCAGGTTACCTATTTGGGTCTAAGCATTACTCCTACCCAAAGGCTATTACTGTAGACAGAAAGCGTCTAATCCCGTCTCTTATAGTCCCTTCTACTAAACAGGAGATTCTGTCTTTCCTAGGAATAGCTGGCTTCCTATGGTCTTGGGTTCCATCTTTTTCTCTCCTTGCTTTCCCCTTATACGAGGCAGCTCAGGGCTTGCCACATGAGCCCCTCCTCCATCCTGTCACTAAACCTTTCCAGAAGCTCCAACAGGATCTTCTCCAGGCCCCAGCACTTAATCTTCCAGACTTAACCCGTCCCTTCTCCCTCTATATAACAGAGAAGGAGAGATTTGACCTGGGAACTCTAGGGCATCAGCTGGGACCCTCCTTTGCACCTGTAGCCTATCTGTCAAAGAAGCTAGACCCTACCAATCAGGGCTGGGCACCTTGCATCTGTGCCTTAGCAGCTGCAGAGTTCCTTATTCAGGAATCAAAGAAGCTAAGCTTTGGGTCACCCATTACTGTTTTCTCTCACCATAACCTGTCCCATCTCTTAACTTATAAAGGCTTACAAACTTTACCTCCTTCCCGGGTTCTTTCTCTCCAGGTGGCATTACTAGAGGATGCCACGCTTACTTTCCAGACTTGTCCACCTCTCAATATTTCAAGCCTCCTCCCTCAACCTAACGCTGACTATTCTCCTTCTCATCCCTGCACTGAAACCTTGGAGGAACTGTTACCTCACCCTCCACACATACGAGAGGGCACATTGCCTCAGGCTACTCATACCTGGTACACAGATGGCAGCTCCTTCTTATATGAAGGGACCCGTAAAGCAGGTTATGCCATAGTGTCAGATACTGAGATAGTAGAGGCACAGGCATTACCCACACACACCACTAACTAACAGGCTGAGCTGATAGCTCTCACCCGTGCCTTCCAATTGGCACAGGGACAATCTCTAGATGTTTACACAGACTCCAAATATGCTTTTCACATCCTCCTGTCCCATGTTGTCTCAGACAGTTGCAGACCTCCTTCTCCGAGAAATTATTCCTCAGTTTGGGGTTCCTGCTTCTCTTCAGTCTGACACCACTCAGATTTCCCAGACACTATCTAAGGCTCTTAACATTCCTTGGCATTTTCATATCCCATACCATCCTCAATCCTCAGGAAAGGTGGTGCGTACCAACTGGTCTTTAAAATCTATTCTTGCCGGGCGGTGGTGGCGCACGCCTTTAATCCCAGCACTCGGGAGGCAGAGCCAGGCGGATCTCTGTGAGTTCGAGGCCAGCCTGGGCTACCAAGTGAGTTCCAGGAAAGGCGCAAAGCTACACAGAGAAACCCTGTCTCGAAAAACCAAAAAAATAAAAAAATAAAAAAATAAAATCTATTCTTACTAAGATGTCACAGGAACTTCATCTCGACTGGGTAAGATTATTGCCTCTAGCTCTTCTCAGGCTCAGGGCTCTTCCTAAAAAGCCTCTTTCAATCTCTCCATTTGAACTAATGTATGGAAGGCTGGTTCTAACACCAGGTCTTTTATCCAACCCTCCAACTGTTCCAGACAGCCTGTTAACTCCCCTGCTGTGTCACCTAAGGTCTATTCTATGGAGCTTTGCAGACCATTCCTTACCTCAGCCATGTGACAATCCTTGCCCACCTTCAATCCACATCGGGGATCAGGTTCTTCTTTTTCCTCCAGGCCAGCGCCCTTCACCCCTTTCCCCTAAGTGGCAGGGACCCTTCAAGGTAATTCTTGTGACTCCTACAGCTGCTAAACTCGAGGGCTTTCCTCACTGGGTCCTCCTGTCTCATCTAAAACATTTTTTCTCACCTCCATCCCAGAAAAATCTCTCTTCATATACAGTAAAGCGAACAGGGCCCTGTTCTCTCAAGCTCCGGAGGACATCAGGATCCACTGCCTTGTCACCAACTCCAGAGGAATAAGGTATCACCCCTTCCTTTCCTTTCTGCCACACAGAGCCGGAGGCAAAAAGGACCATCAGAAATATCCAGGCGGTAAGGAATAATGTAATACAATAATCTATCATTGTTCAATACTCAGCAACTGATCACCTGCGTTTCCTGAATGCTAAACTAATAAAGGAAACAGGTGCCTTAAATAAACTACCTCTAATAAAGCTTGTCTCAGGTAAAAATTAAGCAGAGTACTAAAACATCATAATAATCATTAATTTTCTCACAGTCACCTTTTTAACATGTCTCCATCTGGACAGGCCAGATCTACCTCAGATAAATGTCAACTCCAAAAAATAAAATAATAATGATTCTTTTCTCTCTAAGCTTTTTCTATGTCACCAGTATCTTGTCAGACAAAAGGTTCCCAGCCACACCATGAAGAATGGACAGCTGCAGAATAAGGGGACAGCAGAACTTCATTCCAGGACCCCCCACCATCATCCCAGGACTTCACAAGCTACCCTCCCCATTTCCCAAGAGTCAACCGATGCCCACCATTCAGCTGGAAGCAGTCTTTGAGAGAAATGACGCCCCATACCCACTCATCCACCATTTTTTTCTTTTTTCTTTTTTTTTAAAAAAAAACAAGAGTCCAGGATGATATGGATTCACAACATGCCCCCATGGTTGGGCATGGTTGCACATGCCCAGCGACCTAGGCACTTCTGCCTAGCCATTTCTGGGTCAAAACGTCTCACATGACCAGGACCCCGTGGCTTTGTGTGGTTGCATAAAGTGCACAGCGCAACCATGTGATCTACGTGCATGCGTGGAGCAGCCACATGGGCCTGTGTGCGCAGGCGCTGCCCAGCCTTTATAAGCCGGTGCCATATTCCCGGCTCCATCTTTACTCACATGTTCTTTCCACAGGCCTGTGCACCTCTGTCTCTTTACATGATCTTAATAAAACTCTCGTTAGTGGATTCTGTTGTGTTTTGTGATGTTTTCTCGCAGGGTAAGAGCACCGCCAAATAGCCAAAAGCCACAGACTCTGAACACTGTTGGTTCTGTCTATAATTTTTCTCATGTCCCACTACATTTCTTTCCCAAAAACAGCTATGGGCATTTTCCCACTGCCTGTGTGTTTATTTCGTGTATATATTCCATCTACTGGGCACACATATATCTGTGGATGGCCAGGAAGATGATCTCTTCTTAAGTTGTATAATTTTGATGAATAGAATTAATACTAGGATATTTTTCATAACTCAAACTGACATAGGAAAGTAGCAGTATTCTTAGCTACAAAGAGAACTTTTTATACATTTAGCTAATTTTAGACCTCAGAGCAAATCCAAAATAGACTAGTTGGCACTGGAGATGAATTGCACAAGGACAAGTTCCCAGGTGTCTATTGCTGTACCAAATTCAGGCATGAAACAACTTTAGTGTCAGTTTTTGCTTGAAAAAGCCTGGGCAGACAACATTAAAGACACAAACCACTATACAAATCCTCTCAGCAATTGACTCTCCGCACATACTCCTAACCTCACTTTTATGATACAAGGTTCAAGGTTCAGCCAACTAAGTGTTTATTGTTTAGGTCCTGAATTTCAGTGTCACTCTCTGTCAGGAAACACTGACCACTCAGAGCTGCGTGCTTGCTTTACTCACCATACCCAGTCAGCACAACATCCTTAGTCTGATAGAAAGTGTGCGACTTATCATGTGTTATGAGAATGGCTCTGTTTTTTATGGTTTACTCAAAAAATGCTATGTGACCCTGAAAATGTAATTCATATATTGTCCAGAGTTTGTTCTGAAAAGAGAGATGTAGAAGAGAGATAGAAAAGAGAGATGTGTGGAGAGAAGAGATGTAGCTGTTGAAGAGGAGATAGAAGAAAGAGTTGTGTAGTAGATGAGATGTATAGCTGTGTAGAAGAGGTATGTAGCTGTGTGGAGACAGATTTTCAGAGAGGATTTTTTCAAGATGAAGTAAAGGAAAAAGTTACCATCAGAAAGTGTGTTTCCTTACTACCCCTCAGATAGAAAAGTCTAGCCCTCTCCAAATTTGTGGATTTTTTTTTTTGCATACCTTGGTGCTGCTGAAGGCTGGTCCTCCAAGGCAGCATTAAAAACCTTAGGCTATGACCTTGGAGAGCAGAGCCCCAAGTGCAGTCTGTACACCTGCATTGCAGCCTCTATCACAGAAGATAAGAAGTGCTACTCTCCATTCTGACCCTGTTGAGAGCATGTGAATCTTGCTAGCATCTTTTAGACATAGTGTGTGAGTGAGGGTGTGCTCCTCAGAGGTGTGGTCTTCCACAATCTCAGCGATAGGGTCACTTATGTTAGTGAAAGGAAAACTTGAAGGTGTGCTGCAGCTCTCAGGGCTGACACTACTTCAAAGATGTCACTGTGTGTGGTGACTTTCCTGGTAACCAGGCAGAGAATGACACTAAGATCGAGAGATCATAATGTTCACAGGGGATAAGGGATCCAACCCCTAAGAATTTCAGCTCAGCGATGACACCATGTGTCTGTGTAATGTGGTCCACATGTGAGCTGGCTCCTCCAGTGAGAGAACCAAGAATCGCAGATGGCTATCATACATATGTTGGGTTTTACCTTAGTTACTTTTCTCAGTGCCCTGCCAAAACACCTGGCAGGGAGCAACAAGAGTTGGGGCTTTGTTTTTGCTTGCAGTTCAAGGAGGTTCAGTTGGTTATGGTGGGGAAGGCATGATGGCAGGATGGGAGGTCACACTGTCAGGAAGCAGACTGAGATGAATGATTTGTTTTTTCTTTGTTGGGTACCTCAGCCTATTTAAGGTAGGTTTTCTAATCTAGATCTAATCTAGAATCTAATTTAGAAAGCCTTTCACAAATGTGCCCAGAGATGGGTCTCCAATTGACCACCAACATATACCATCACAAGCTTACCCAAACCAAACCACCTCTTATCCCCTGCTGTGAGGGGATCTGGAGATCCAGGTGCTCCACAAGGCTGATGTAACTAAAGATCTCCATGCTGAGACTCTGGAAATCCAAATCTTCTTCTCCGTCTTCCCATGCTCTGGGAGTCCCGGTATATATACACTTACAAGCAGTAATTCCATGGCAGTGCAAAGCCAGGCTTCCAGAGTCAAACAGAGGGGTAATAAGAATCACATAGAGAGGCAGTAATTGTTAATTATCCTTTGCAACCCAAAAGGGAAGTGACTAACGGGGAAATGAATTAACTAAAGGCTAAATTAACTAAAGACTTAATATCTAAGAAGAGGAATTTTATGTGCTCAACTATATATAATCTTAAACGTGATTGGTAGAGAATGTAAGAATCTGTAAGTTGCTAGGTCAATGGGAGAAAGTAAAACTGTCTTCTTTTTTCCTGTGGCTCCTATCTGTCCAAGCTATCTGCTGTTTTTCTGCAGGGTGGGGGAAAGTGTGCTCAGTCACTAGGCAACCTGTGTACAGCTAGATGCCTCTGGTGATAGTTAAAGGGAGATCTGGAACTAGAGGTAAGATTTGAAAAAGGAGAAAGCTAAGCATAATGAGCACATCCGCCAGGCCTGGGCAATTGTTTGCCAGTGTAAATCTTTGCCTTCTCTGACAGATGGTCTGTTGTTAGGAAGTCTGGGAAGGTTCTCAGATAAGTTACAATCATCCAGGAGAATGGTTCTGGGAGGATGCAGCTAATGACGATGATTACAGGGAGGCTAGAAACTGGGGTTCTGGCTGCATACTGCTATTAGTGCAGAAGGTTATCTAAATATTCCTAGAAGTGGTTAGGTAAGGAGTTAGAGGTCTATAAAGTTAGTAAGGCTGTAAGAAAAGGAGGATCTGAGCTGAATTGTGTAAAGCTATTGCTTAAGGTCCACCTGACCTAGGTGGTGTCTCCATGTGGAATTTACCTTAATTTGGGAGACATTATGTAGTGGTTTGGACTGTTATTTCTGTTAGTCCTTGAACGTGGCTGGGGAGATATCTGATTCTAGCGCTAAAAGAAGAAATGGATGGGCCTGAGGGAAGGAAGTCTTTCCTGAGGTTGTTCTCCAAATATCTCAAACATATATGTACAAATAGTGATCACTCCACACTGTTAGCAATTCTTAGGGAAAAAAATCAATTGGGAAAACTATGAAGGCACACATGATTTTCATAACAGAAGACAGCTGATATATAACAAGCCAAATAACACCAAATGCTCCTTGGAATTTGGCTTCCTCTGAAGGAATTCCTTGATCCCTTCAGGTAGTAGCTTTGCCATAATCAGCTGAGTTCTTATAATATATTCCTGTGGCCTGTAGCAACTTCACAGGACACATTTGAAACACCAGTGATGAGAGGTCACAGCATCTGTCCCCCAACAATTCTAGCATGTTTGGTTGTACTGTCCTCACCAACCTGAAAGAGGCTGGGGTGGTGTCAGAACAGGACACTGAACAGCAAAAGTACAAGCCATGAAGATGTGACAGCAGGTGCCTGTCTCCTCGGCCCACCCTTACATGGAACCCAGGATGCTTGCAAACACCTTCATAGTACAAACCTCTGCTTCCAACCACAGTTTAGCTGGGTCACTGTGGGTTCCCTTCTTCCCCTCTGTCAATTGGCCACCAGGTAAAAGGGACAGAAGCAGCAAACAATGCTTTGTACAGCCTGTGAGTATGGCAGAAACAGCTTTCCGGGAGACTGCTTCAGTGTTATATAGCTCAGCTTTACTCCAGAATGAGGGGAAATATATAGGATGGGAACAGCAGCTGGGGCATCACCTAATTTGCATTTGGCAGCCAGGTCCTACCGTACAGCTGGGAACATATGGGCAGCAGAGGGAGAGCATTTGCAGAGATCTGTGTCAAAGATCATGCTTGAAATAGGCATCCACGCTTAGGGACAGCTTCCAGATAAGTAAAAGCCTCTGACCACTATCCAGATAGGTAGGGAGCCCTGCTGGAAAGAGAGTCCTTCATTTTGCACCAAGCCCAAAGAGCTGTCCAGACATTGTGGACTGTAACCTTAAGTGCAGCATACTCCAACTGGTCACCTTGTCCCACACCACTCCCACCCAACCCTGCTCAGAAAGATTCAGGATACACATAATTCAGAATATGTTTATTTATGAAAAGGAGGCAGATGTTTTCAGTGTGTCTTTTCAGCAGCCTGGGTGGGACAGTGGAAACAGAAGGCCTGAGTGTCTGAGTATATGATGCTGCAGTACATGGAAGGTCTCTGGAATCAGTCCAGGAGCCAAAGACAGAGCCTTGGGGAGTTGGGGATCACAAGAGCTGAGCTGTTGAGTACACTGGCACCATGCTGGACTCTGAACCAGAGATGGACAGGTTGGCACAGGTGGGAACTGGGGGCAGGGAGAGGCAGGCCTTATAATGCAATAGGCACCTCAGTTAGAACACTCTAGTGAATCACTGTAGGAGCCCTGTTGGAGAGAGAAGGGAGGGATGGTCACACAAGGTCCCCTGGAGATGCCTGACTCTCCTCCTGGGTCCCAAGAGTTAGACAAAGAAAGCTGGTGTCTAGGCCACCACCTTCTCCATCACCTGTGCAGAGGGGAAGGGCAGCTGAAGGGGGCAGAGCTTCACAGGACACAAACGTGTGGGGTGTGTGTGGAAGAGAAGCCAACACCACCAGGGAATATGAAGGATCAGATCTTTTTGGTAAGTCAGAGGGATCCGTCTCCTCTGCAGGACTGTCAGCCTCTTCCCCCAACCATCAACACCCATGGTCAGGGTCTCCAGTGTGGGGCATAGAGTAGGCAACATCTTAGTGTCTAAACTGAAGGCATGACTCAGGTTCCACTCAAGACGCCACTCAAGTGATGGCAGCAAATTCCTGCTTGGGGACAACCTCTAGAGCTTCCTACAGATACCAGCTGAGACACAAGGTGTGACACTCTCAACCCCACAGCAGAGACAGACTGTGAACCAGGTCTCTGTCAGGTACACCACTTCACGATCTTTCTTCACACCCATGTTCCTGAACTCCCTCCCCAAGATAAGGGTTGAAATATTATTACCTGCTGGAGGAGGCCCTCGAGGTCCTACAAAAGGAAGTCACACAAGAAAAGGTCTTGTTATAAAAACAGGGCTCTCTCATGTAGCCCAAGGGGCAACAGGACATGTGGCTTAGCGAAAGTTGTTCTCATCATGTGTGTCCACTAAGACCCTGATCACCCCTAAATAGATGAAACTGTTAAGTCCATGCTCTCTGTGGAAATTTCTGGAAAGGAGACAGTGAGAGTGGACAGTGATGGAAGTCCCAGAATGCACTCCACCATGGCTCTATGGCACACAACCAACAAAGTCAGATTCCAGTGTCCTCCCCCCTCCCCCCGCAGGGTCTCCCATGTCCCCCCTCCCACCCCCAACCCAGCTCCTTCCCTCAGCACAGCCCACCACCCCCACTTTCCCAAGAGCTCCTCACCTTTCTGACTCCTGTGACGGACGAAAAGGCCCAGCCCCAGGAAGATCAGCCCCAGCACGAAGCCCCCGATGCCGCTCAGCATCTTGCTCTGGGCAGACTCAGACTGCGCCCCTGGGGAGCAGAGACTGAGTGTCAGCTTTGTCCCCCGCACATCACAACAGCCCTGACTGAGAGCCTGAAGTCCAGCCTGAGTCATACAAGGTGAAGGAGCTGGGAGGACCCAGTTCTCTGTTCTGACTTTACCCAGGGCAAGGAAAGGTCAGATGAGAGATCTGGAACTCAGCTGTGGGGAGAGGATGGGGAGGGGTAGCCAGTGCATTGATGAGTGAGAGGGGCTAAGTGGATGTTTGCACCCAGACACATCTATAATCTTGGGCCAAAATACCCAGTCACCAGCTATCACTGTCAATTCCTCTGGATATTAGGGATGAGTCCCAGTGTATGTAGTGATCATCCAGAACTCCTGTCGGGAAAGACAATTAAGTCAGGGTTCTCCTGATGTCCTTACTATGAGGCAAGAGATCTAGTTTCCTGTAGTTCTCAGCTCAGTAAGTAGAATCAGACTGCACAGGACAAGAGACAGGGTGGGTGGCCTTGGAGGGGTGGGATAATAACAGCTAAAATCCTATGTCTTGTGGGGTGGGGCCCCAGCGAGAGAAAAAAATTTCCCCTTACTCCACTCCACAGTGACGGGCCTCTGCAGGCTGGGATGCTCCACGTGGCAGGTGTAGACGTCTCCCCGCTGAGGGGTCATCTCCAGCATGACCAGGACCTGGAAGGTCCAGTCCCCGTTCTGAATAAGCTGTGTGGACACGACCCCCACCGTCTCCTCCTGGCCGTTCCGGAACCAGCGCACTTTGATCTGGGCTGGGTAGAAATCTGTCACCGAGCAGACCAGCATGTTGTGGTGGTTGAGGACCTCCGTCCTGGACAGGGAGACGATCACCTTGGGCTGCTCTAGGGAACAGATAAGACGGTGAGTGAGATGGGGCCACATGGAAACTTCCCACGGAGAAGAGGCAGGATTGGAATGCCTGGTTCTAATATTGAATGACAGTCCACTCCACAAATATAAATTTAATGATCACTAGAAAAATAAGAGTGAGCGACCTTGCTCCTATATAACATGAAATGTATTTAACACACACACACACACACACACACACACACAAAACTATGATTTCAAATTACAATTTTTGAAGAAATGTAAAAATAACTCCAGCACACCATTACTTTCTTCATCCCCTCAGACTGTCATGCACAGTTGGACAGACATCTTTTTCTGGACTGACTTTATGCATTGTGTCCACTACCTCAGAAGCCAATTATCTGCATTCCCTTTGTCCATTCAGGGTGAAAACTTTATAGATACTTAATGTGTTTCATGCATTGAGGACACGCTATGTTCCCTCTTTTTCTCCTCCTGCATTTTCCCACACAGTCAAGTGAGTTAATTACTGGTTGCCATCACTGCATTCCCTTGCTGTGAAGAATTAACTGTCAACAAGACCAAACAACAAACTGTTTCAGCTGGATAACAAGGTTGCCCGGAAAGCAAGAGGGGAAAACATAATTAACCTTGAGTTAACCATTCATATAGTTGTAATATACGATATTAAACCTGAAAAGGATGGCTCACACGACGCTTTAATTGGCCTCATGTCTAAGAGGCTCTCTTTGCGTCAGGAAGTGTGGGAGGAGCCAAGAAAGGCGATGCCTACCGGGCTAAAGTAACATTGCCTACGTAGCAATAGACTCATCCAGGATGCGGCTGGTCCCCATGAAATGGAGCTAGGATCCCTTAAAGAAACTGCTGGTTCTAGGATGGGGTAGGTAAAGTACAGTCAACCTCTCCTCGGGAAAGGAAGCCTAGAGGCTGAAGAGAGCTGGCGGGTAGGGCCACTTGCTGCTCTTGCAGAAGACACTGGGTTAAGTTTCCAGCACCATTCTCTCAACAGTCTGTATCTCCAGCTCCAGGGCTCCAGTGACAATGGCTTTTCTGTTTTTTAGTATTTTCCCCTCAGATTTTTTTCCCCCGAGACAGGGCTTCTCTGCTTAGCTTTGCGCCTTTCCTGGAACTCGCTTTGTAGACCAGGCTGGCCTCGAACTCACAGAGATCCGCCTGCCTCTGCCTCCCGAGTGCTGGGATTAAAGGCGTGCACCACTGCCGCCTGGCTTCCCCTCAGATTTTGAATCACAAACTTTTAAATGTGATCCAACACAGTCTACTTCAGAGCACGAAGAACCAGTAATGGCCTCGAGTCAGTGCCAGGAAGCAAACAGCCAGCACAAGAACACCTCGGCCTCAAAGAGACAAACGGAAATCAAGGAAACCGAGGGGCCCTGAATAACTACTTTAAAAGTTAAAATTCATCGTTACAGGATCATGGCTTCTCCCCTGTTTAGCTTCCTGAGTTGGGGCTGAAGGGTGTCCTGGCTGCGGGGCTCGCAACAGAGCCAGAGTCAGAGTGGAGCGTGGGCCGCACAGGGCACAGGGCAAAGGGCAAAGGGCAAAGGTGAGGAAGGAGGGAGACTCCAGGGAGGCGCTGTGTGGTGCAGGGCAGACAGACAGGAGGCTGTGGCAGCTCCTCACGCTGGGAACCCCGGCTGCGGTGTCCCCTCCGGCCGCGCCCACCACGGCTGCCGCCTCCCGGGGACCCGCCCCGCGCTCACCGAGCCGCCGCAGGGAGGTGGGGACCTCCGTCTTCTCGTAGTTGTGTCTGCACACCGTCTCTATCTCGGCCCGCGTCCGCTCCAGGATCTCCTTCTGGCTGTTCCAGTACTCGGCGTCCGGCCGCCCCAGCTCGGTCACCGCGATGTGCTCGCCCACGTCGCTGTCGTAGCGCACGAACTCCTCCCGGTTGTAGATGTATCTGGTCACACTCCGCATGCGCTGCGTCCCGTTGGTGTAGTAGCACAGGCCCTTGAACTGATACACGAAATCCCCTGCGGACAGACGGACGGACGCGGTCAGCCTGGGGCGGCGCCGGGCAGCGGAGACCCCGGAGCCCGGCCTGAGCCCGCGCCGGAGCTTCAGGCCGGGACGACGCGGTCCCGGGACCTCAGAGCCTCGGGACGGGCAGTCGGGGGTGGGGGGCGCCCCGCCTGACTTAGAGGGGTCGGGACTGAGTGGACCCCACCTCCATGGGGCTCCGGGGCACCTCACAAACGTTTCCGTCTTCACAAATAAGAGTTCAAGGGAGCGACCGAACTCGTCCTGATAAGAATATCCCCGGAAGCACAAATTGTACTGGGTGCATTTTTTTAAAAAAAGAATTTTAAAGAGAACGTTCAAAGTTGGGTGGGTAAAAAGGGTGGTGGGTCTGGGTGGAGTTGGAATGGGGGGTGAATATGATAAAAATACATTGTACGAAATTCTCAACGAACTAATAAAACAATGGTGGAAAGAAAAATAGAAAATTTGGCTGTTTCTACTACCCTAATCCAACCACGTGGGATTTTCTCCTGACAGCAAACGGCCCTGCCCTCCCTGACCCAAGGGGCATTTATTCTTAGAGAGAGCAAAACAGACAAAGGAGAATCCAGGTGACCTCGGGGGACTGTCTGCCTGGGGGGTCACTCAGCAGAGCATCTTAAGAATAACTGCAAAAGGGACGTCACGGTCGTGCACGGGCGTTAGGGAGGATTGGGGGGAAAGGAGCTGAGAATTCCTATAAAGTACTCCCCTGTCTCTGAATTGAGGGTCTCCTGGTATGTATCACATATTTCCCTTTTATGCAAAAATTTTTTTCTTGGAAATTAGATTTACCAACCCAAGTGTCCAAGTCTTGTCCTCAAGCTTCCATTTAATGAAGAACTTTAGACTCCTGTATGCTGACTTCTCTCGGGGTTAGATGAAACAAAGTTTGGCTCCCTTAACCTTCCACTCCACATCAAGAATTTTTTTCAAATACCAGGACTACAAGCCCATCACTGCCCGGTGTTTCCCCATCTCAGGATCTAGCATTTAGTCCAGAGAAGGAGCTGGGGGTGGGGCACGACTGTGGTTAATACGGCAAACCCTGTTATTTTCCTCAAACATAACCCCGCGCTCCCATTGTCCTGCCCTTGGTATTAGGTTTAAACTCTGTCTCCTACTTTAATACTCCAGGCTCAGTCTGTGCAGTAGGCACAATCCCAACTTCAATACTAGAACCTAGAAATGAGAATGTAGCCTCGCCCTCTCTTCAGAGAAAGGAAATCTATGATAAAAGACTCTTCTAAATTTGGGATCTTACCATCCCCTCCCCCCACATTTCAGTGTCCCTCAGAACCGGTCCCCCAGAGTGCTGGCTCCAGAGAGCCCCCTCACCCCACCCCCAACTTACTTGGGGAGTCTCTGCCCTCGGTCCCTAGGCTGCTCATCACCATCAGCACCACAGCTGCTGCAAGGAGGAGGTTGGGGACCTGTAGAGCCATCTTGAAGGATAAAATAAAGGCAGTCACTAGGACTCACACCTGCTGTGCCCCTTCAAAGAGCAAAAATCTGTAGATGCCTCTATGAGTACTGGGGTTGGTCCCAGGAGAGGAGCCAATCAGCACTGGAGCTGAAGCGTGTCATCTGTCTCTAGGCAGACATTGTTTCCAAAGGCGCTCCATGCTGTGCATGATCTATATCTTCATGGAACCCCACTGGGTGAACATTTGAGGTGACGGCTCCTCTCAGTTACAGGGTAAACCTGTCCAAACTGCAGACTCACTGTGTTTAGTGTTTAAAGAACCAAAAGAGAAAAGTGAGTCAAGTGTAGACAACTTTGGGATAGTTATTTAAAAACTACTGTTCTCATATTTGAGGAGTTTGGCAGGGGAAGTAAACAGAAACCATGTATTATCCTTTGTTATGACTGACAGTCTGAAGAACCTCAAGTGAGAAAGCAGAGTTCTTGGGGAGTCAACAAGTCACTGAACTTTCTAATCTCAGACTTCTTGTAAAATGTAAACCGTGCTCTGTGCACTGTACACCTAGATCTTCATACGCACACAGTAAAGAGTAATGTGACTTGGTTAATAAAGAAAACTGTCATGTGTGAGTTTGGAAATAGCAGGTCAGTTGTGACCCAGCCCTGCAGACTAGGCATCTTCCTCATACAGGAATCTATTGCATTCATGATGTTCCAATGAAAATACTTAAGAAGTTAATTGGTCCAACTTTTTTCTTATGAATTCTTCTGCTGTTTAAATCCTTTACAACCATGAAATAGGTCTGCGAAGGAAAACTCCATAACTGTTTGGCATTCCAGACACAGTCACCTTGAGTTTCAAGGACAAAAAGTCAAAGATGTGAAGCAGCAGCTTCAGGAAGAATGTCCACAGGCTTGTCACACTGTGCCAGCCAGCATGTCTCCTCAGGTCTGAGTACACACTACCGAGCCTAATTATCAATCAGCTAGAGAGGTGTCTGGCAAACACCAATGACTAAATAAGTCTCTCTCTCCCTTGTTCAATGACACTATCTCTATCTCTTTATCTGTTTCTAGTTAAACAGCGGACAGGACCTAAAAGCAGGTGACCAGGGAAAAGGAAAAGGGGTAAAGACTGGGCAGCAAGAATGCCCATGAGGGCTCTGGCAGCGCAGGTGAACTGCGGCATTGCTGGGGTCCACACTGCCCACCCTGGTGTAGAGAACCAGAGAGGGACAGCCCTGGGGTCCCACCAGCAGTGCTGCTCTGGATGGACACAGATCTCCTCGGCCTGTGCAGGAAGCACAAAGGAGGATCATCAAACTCAGATGTGAACGGTTGGCAGACAAACATGGCCATACAGGGACCTTGGAGATGGATGCTCTCTGTGTCCTCACCCCCACCTCAGACCTCCAACAATCAGCTGAGGGCTCTGCCTCTCACACTCCTTTCCTAAGAGAGGAGCTCCTCAGCTTTGTCCTGGGGCTGTGTAGGGAAGTCTGTGTCACACAGGGGATTTCCAGCTCTCCCAGGTCCCTTCACACAGGCTTTTCACCTAGCAACAAAAGCATCACCAGGAATCTTTTTCTGATTGGTTGAAATCACATGAGGAAGGCGGTGCCTTGGCCTTCTGCCAGCTCCTTCCCACAGCCCAGCCTTCTCTTGAGTCCTCTGCAGGGTTCCTGTCCCTCCTGTGTCACTCAGGATGGCCACCTGCTACTAACCTGCCTTGAAAGGAAGGGAATCTCAATACCTCACCCCACATTGCCTTCCCTGAATCACACTGTGGGGCTCTGTGAGGACAGGACACCTAGAATGAGAACAGGGGGCTGGAGAGATGGCTCAGCCGTTAAAGGCTAGGCTCACAACCAAAAATATAAGAGAACAGGGTTGACTCCATCTGATTGCAGAAGACAAACTGCCGTTCATACTGGCCAGGGTTCTACAGGGAACATCTTCAGTTCCATAGGAGTAGGAGAAAAAAGGTGCGGACTCCTTCCAGGGAACTCAAGAAGAAACCCTCTCCTCTGCCAGCATCCCTGGGAATCAGTGTTTGGTCAGTGGGACTAAATGTGAAACTAATAATCAATCTGTCACCAGAAGGGTCGCCCAGGACTCTATCGTGTCCACTTCAGGGGTCAAGTGCACCTGTGGGGCCCTGAGGCTCCCAACACCAGTATTAATATTTCAAGAGGGATGCTCCTGGACTTTCCTTAATAAAAAATATATCAAGCCGGGCGGTGGTGGCTCACGCCTTTAATCCCAGCACTCGGGAGGCAGAGCCAGGTGGATCTCTGTGAGTTCGAGGCCAGCCTGGGCTACCAAGTGAGTTCCAGAAAAAGGCGCAAAGCTACACAGAGAAACCCTGTCTCGAAAAACCAAAAAATATATATATATATATATATATATATATATATATATATATATCAAGCAACTACCTCCAAGCTTTTCTTAGTCTGTTTGAAGTTATTTACATTTTTCCATTATTCAGCTGTTGAGCAATGAGTTATATTAACTTCTGTTATAAATATAAAATATGTGTTTTATTATTATGCAGAGTTTTTCTCTTTAAGTCACATTTTAGAAAATCTAAAGAAAGAATAAAATGGGAAGCAGAGAATCCAGAAGAGCCATTTCAGCTCAGAAGATCAACTTTACGGACAGAAGGAATGCCTGTCAAAGGCCACTACATGAAGCAGATGTAATTTGTGAATATCCCTGCGATCTGTGATAACCTGTACACACATTACTTTCTGCTGTAAAGCTTTGATCTTGAGTGGCTACCAACAATCCATATATCAGAGGCTTGGTTCCTAGCCCAGCACATTACTGAGTGGCAGAACCTTCAGGACGTGGAGCCCAGGAGGAAATCAGCCATCCGGTGTGTTAGGGATACAGAGACTCTGGCCCCTTCCTCTCTCATGGCTTCCAGGCTGCTATAAAATGAGCAGTTTCTTTCCCTCTGTGTCCCACCATAAGGATCTGCCTCACTACAACCCGAAGGTAATGGGGACAAGGGACCACGGGATGAAACCTCTGGACTGGGAGCCAAAGCCAACTTCCCACCTTATAGATGGATGCTGAGAACACCACAATCTACTGAAGAGACTTAGTGAAGCCAAAGATGGAAACAGGATCTGGAGTCTCATAGCATCATAGATAAATGTCCAGGTTGCAATTTTAAAGGATTGCCAAGTGTGGTGGTTCGCACCTATAATCCCAGCAGTTAGGAAGCTGAGACAAGAGGATTACCATGAGTCTGGGGCTGTCCTGCTCTAACAACAAGTGCCAGGCCACCAAGAGCTTCATAGAAAACACAAT
Organism: Peromyscus californicus insignis; assembly: GCF_007827085.1. Taxonomy (NCBI): domain Eukaryota; kingdom Metazoa; phylum Chordata; class Mammalia; order Rodentia; family Cricetidae; genus Peromyscus; species Peromyscus californicus. The sequence goes on from NW_026294491.1 coordinate 3,113,638, forward strand.
CTTAAATAAATAGAGAGGAAAAATACTCAAAGTCCAATATGACAACATGCATGTTAACTGAAAGATAGCACAAGTTAAGTTTAAATCTAACCCTGAATGCTAAGTACTTACTGAACTTTTTTAGAATTGTGCAAAAGGAATTTTAAGGCAACAATTATAAGATAGTTTCAAGAAGCCATTACAACCAGCAAAAAAATAGAAGTTATAAAGAAAACCCGTGTAAATTAGAGACTTGAAAAATACCATGTTTTACTAGGTGGACTTCACAGCAGAGTGGAGTGACAGAGGGTGGGAAGAGATCAAACTAGAAGATGTGAACAGAAATAGCCAATCTGGTGATAGGAAAAAATACTGGGGGAAAAGCCCCAGTGACCAGCAGGACTGAGACACAAGATCTAACTTTCCTGTCACTGAAATTCTGGAGAGAAAATGAGACTCAAAAGCACTCAGGAGATATCGACTCCACGTGCTCTGCTACTGTGTGGACCTGGAACATTCCCAAAGGCTTAGTCTCCAGCTTGGTGGTCTGGGGAGATGGTGGAGCCCTTAGTGAAACCCACTGAGAGGATGGGAACTACAGGTTCTCAATCTCTTCTTGTGTTCTCTCCCCTCCACTCTCTCCTCCTCTCTGTTCCTCTCCTCTCTTCTCCTCTCTTCTCTTTACCCAGCCATGAGGTAAACAGGCTTCCCCTGCCACACACTCACACCCTGATGCCCTGTCCCACCACACATCCAAAGCAACAGGAACTGCTCATGGACTGAGACCTCCAACAGTCTAAACCAAAACAAACCTTTGTCTCTATGAACTCATATTTGTTATAGTAATGGAAAGTTGACTAACACACATCCCTAAGTTTACCCAAAAATCATAAACCTTCCTACTCACCAAGAAGAACTAAACCAAACAGGCTAATCACAAAGTCTATAGGAAGACATATGATAATCAAACCTATGACAACTAAATCAAACTTAAAAATCTGGAAAACAACAAGAGAAAGATACATTATCTATGCTGAGAAAAATAATTCCAGTGTCAGTGGATTTCCTATTGAAGCCAGAATGAATCAGCTCCATGTCTTCAAGTGCTGAAAGATACAAACTGTGAACTCAAAAACACATGTGACATGAATATGCCTTCCAAAATGAACTGTGAGACTCTGTTACCACCAGCTCTGCTACAAAAGGATGCAAAAGGAACTTACCTGAGCATTTGTAAAAGGTTGAAGAGGGCTTTTAGAATGTTTGAAAGATGGGCTGGAGGATGGCTCTGTGCTTAAGAGCACATACTGCTGTCACAGGGGACCTAAGCTTGGTTCCCATCATCCATATCAGCTGTCTCACAGCTGCCTGTGACTCCAGTTCCAGGGGTCCAGTGCCTTCTTCTGGCCTCTGAGGGCACCTGAACATACAACATACATGCATGTGCGCTCTCTCTCTCTCTCTCTCTCTCTCTCTCTCTCTCTCTCTCTCTCTCACACACACACACACACACACACACACACACACACGCACACAGAATGTTTGAAGGAGAAGAGAACAGTGGAAAGAGTAGAGACATTAAGTATAAGCCTTCTATTTCCTTTGTGATTTCTAAATTATGTTGTGTGAAGCAAAATGTTCACATTGTCTTATGTAGGTCTCACTTATAGAAAGGACATGCTATTGTAAATGGATGTGATGGTCTGAATGAGAATGGCCCCCAAAGGCTCACAGATTTGATTGTTTGGTCACCAGGGAGTGGCATATTTGAGAGGATTAGGACATGTGGCCTTTTGGAGGAAGTGTGTCACTGGGGGTGGGCTTTGAGGCTTCTAAAGCCCATGCCAACCCCAGAGTCTCTCTTCCTGCTGCCTGCGGGTCAGGATGTAGAACTCTCAGCTCCCTCTCCAGCACCATGTCTGCCTGTGTGCCACCATGCTCCCTGCCGTGATGATAATGGACTAAACCTCTGAAACTGTAAGCCAGCCCCAATTAAATGCTTTCTTTTTATAAGAGTTGCCATGGTCATGGTGTCTCTTCACTGCAGTGGAACATTGACTAAGGCAATGGGTAAGGTATACAACAAAAGGAGGTAAGGTTTCCTACTTCACTCAAACTGGCAAAATGTTAATTCTCACAAATTACAGCAACTTCTTCAAGATGAAAACCTCTGAAGAGAAACACTGGAAACACTATTTTTGGGAATGGAGAGATGGCTCAGCAGTTAGGAGTGCTGTACTTTCTTCACATTTGTGGGAAGTTACATTATAGATGCACCTATGGTATTTGTAAGTCAGAACTAACCTGGCATTGCAAAGAAGAGGAAGAGGAGGAGGAGAGGAAGGAAGAGGAGGATGAGGGAGAGGTTGAGAGGAAATATTTACCTTAGGAAAACGGTGCATATCAACAGTGGGGGATGGGCACAGAGCAGCATCAGCACTAGGACTGGATAGGACAGCCAGGGATCACACAGGTTAACAAAAAAATAAGAATTCAGCTTGCTGCTGTGTATTGTAAGCACGTCTTAACTTGAACATTAATGTAGTTTTCTTCATGCTTTTTTAAATTTGTTTTTTTTCTCAAGAGCATAAAAATAACTGTTAACAAAAATGGAACCTTTGGCAGCTTCCTTTCAGACAATGGTTAATATATCCAGAATATGAAAAACTGCAAAAATTCAACACCAGAAAACCTCAAACTTTCCAATAAAAAAGTGGGAGAGTGCACTGGATGAACAGCTCCAAAAAGGAGAAACACAATGAAAAAGTGTTCAACATCCCAAGACATGAGGAAAGTGAAAATTAAAGCTGCGCTGAGACCCCACCTCTCCCCAGTCAGACTGTCACCAACCAGGAACAAATGACAGCAAACGCTGCTGAGGAAGGGACCCGTACTTACTGTGGATAGATGTGTGAATCTCTGCAGCTATGAAATCAGTGGGGGCGGGGGGGTGGGGTGGGGGTGGGCGGGGGTTTCAAAGAACTAAAAACGGAACTACAATACGGCCCAGCTACACCACTTCTTGTTGTGTCCTGAACGGACTCAGTCCTACCACAGAGATACCTGCAAACCATGTGTGATGATTAAAAAACTATTATTAAAAATGGGAGTCAAGTCGGGCGGTGGTGGCGCACGCCTTTAATCCCAGCACTCGGGAGGCAGAGGCAGGTGGATCTCTGTGAGTTCGAGGCCAGCCTGGGCTACAGAGTGAGATCCAGGAAAGGCGCAAAGCTACACAGAGAAACCCTGTCTCGAAAAATTAAAAAAATAATAATAATAATAAAATAAAAAAATGGGAGTCAAGGTTTGAGGGGTAAAAGGCAGTGGATAGTGGGGGTGAGCAGGGGGTGAGTCACGAGACACGTCAGAGGCTTGCTGGGCCACTGAGGCACCTGTGGTGGACAGAAGGAAGAGGCTGTGGGGAAACAGCGTGATGCTGTAGGGCATGACTCTATGGCACTGACTCTAGGGAAGGTTTGTTCGTTTCCTTTGTCTAAGGACATGTTCCTCTTCATTCCTGAAGGACTGTCTGGCCAGATATAAAGTTCATCATGGCAGCTCTTACCTTCAGCACTTGAAAGCTGGTGTGCCGCTTCTGCGGCCTCAGGGCCTTCAGGTGAGAAATTCACAGTCGTACAATTTTAAGCTTGTCTTCTCTCTTAGGAGTCTTAAGTTCCTCACGAAGGTTTTGGATTTACCTGATACTGCTTTTATTCAGCTCGCCAAATCCATAAAATTATGTCCCACCAAACTTAGGAAGTTCTCAGCATTTATTTCTTTGAGTATTTCTTCAGCCTCTCACCCTTTTCCTCTTCTTCTGGGACCCCAGTGGAGCAAGTGTTAGGTCTTCTGTTGTCCTGGAGTTCAAGGATTCTGTCAACACCCTTTGTGCTGTTTTCTCCTTGTCATTCAGACTCAGTGAACCCCACTATCTGTGTTTGAGCTCATGCATTCTATTGTCTGTCAAGTCCACTTGACTGATGAGCACACGAATCGTTTCTTAATTTTGCAGTTCTGTAATTTCCATTTAATTCCCCTCAATCTGTAATACTTATTCAGCTAGACCACCTATCTGTTTTTGTTTTTTGCTGTTGTTTTTATCTGTTTGGATTAACTTGTCGCTGTGTACTGAAGCATTTTTGTGATGTTGCTTTAATGTCCTGCTGTAATTTTCCAACATCTGATTCATCTTGATATTGGTACAGTTTAATTTTCTCATTCCAGATGTGATTTTCCTGATTGTTTGGGGAGTGTGGCATTTTGCTATATCCTGAACAGTGAGAACTGTGTTAGCAGATTCTGGGTGCTGACTAAGTAATTTTACTATCAGGCAGGTGTCTTGATTGACTTCACACACAGGTCCTGGCTGACTTTTCTGGTTATGGCTCTGTGGTAGTTTGAATGTAATTGGCCCCCATAAGCTCATAGGGAGTGGTACTTTGTTGGAAAAAGTGTTGCCTTGTTGGAGGAAGTGTGTCTCAGTTCACTTCCTGTTGCTTGAACATCAAGATGTAGGACTCAGCTACCTCTCCAGTACCATGTCTGCCTACACTCTGCCATGCTCCACCATGATGATAATGGACTAAACCTCTGAACTGTAAGCCACCAATTAAATGTTTCCTTTACAGGTGTTGCTGTGGTCATGGTGTCTCAGCAACAGAAACCCTGAGTAAGACAGGCTCCAAAAGCAATTTTGCCTTCCAGGACATGGCTGTGCAACTCGACTTCTTTTCATTCACATTCTTAACCCTGGGCCCATTCAGTCCCGTCTGGTGCCTTCCAGTTACAGAGTGGCAGGCATTCCCCTGGACCACTGGTCTCTCAGGTGGAGGTTGGGTCAGTCACCATGGACAAAGGAAGATGTTTATCTTGCTCTGCTCTCCGGGTCACAGTGGTAAAGGGCTTTGTGGTGGTTTGGGTGAGAATGGTCCCTCAAGGCTAATAGATTTGAGTGTTTGGTTCCCAGTGGTGGAACTGTTTGGGAAGGGTTAGGAGGGGTGGTTTTGCTGAAGGAGGCGTGTCACTGGAGGTGGGCTTTAGGAATTTCAAAAGCTAATGCCAGGCCCAGGCTTTTTCTTTCTGCTTCCAACTTGGATCAGCATGTAAGCTCTCAGCTACTGCTCCAGTGCCATGCCTGCCTGCCTGCTGCCATGCTCCCCACCATGATGGTCATGGACTCACCCTCTGAAACTGTAAACAAGCCCCCAATTAAATGTTTTCTTTATAAGTTGCCATGGTCATGTGTCTCTTCATTGCAACAGAACAGTGACTAATACAGGCTTCTTCCTTTCTTTTAAAAAAGATTTATTTTATGTGTATGAGTGTTTTCCCTGCCTAAATGTTTGTGTGCCACATATGTGCAACACCTGCAGAGGCCAGAAGAGGGTGCCAAATCCTCTGGAAGTGGAGCTATAGGTGATGTATGCTTCACGTGGGTGCTGGGAGCTGAACTGGGTTCTCTGCAGGAGCAGCCAGTGCTCTTAACCATGGAGCCATATCTGTAGCCCCTTCTTCTTTACATTTTTCTGGTGCCACTGGGAAAGGAAAGCCTTTAGCTCGGTGCCTGCTCTGCCAGGGAGAACAGGTCAGGGAATGTCAGGGTGAGTCACACTCTCCTTCTAGGTGATCAGAGGACAGTGGACCTTAGTGTGACTGCACAGGAGGGGGCTGCAGGCTCCACCCTGGTCTGGTCAGCACTGGTATAATGCACGCCTACAGCACTTTCTTCATTTGCTGAACTGCCGTCCCTGTATCTGGCTGCCTCTGTGGGACAGATGGGTTTGCCCAAGTCCTGAGGATCCAGTTGTGACAGAGACTGTCAGGTGCTTTTCTGAAATAATTTCCATACAACGTTGAAGAAAACTGTATTGACTGTGACCTAAATAACCAACAAAAGAGTATGTCAAGCCCTGATGGACAGCATTCAGTGACTTCTGCGGCATAAGGACTTCCACAGCCACCAAGTTTAACTTAGTAGTCTATGTCACAACATGCATAGCTGGGAAAGAGGTTCACAGAAGCTCACGTGTGTATATGTTTGTGTGAGTGTGTGCATGTATGTATGAGTGTGTATGTGTGTGTATGTGCATGTGTGTTGCTGGAGATCACCCCAGGCCCTTGCACATGCTCTGCCCCAGAGTCACACCCTGCCCTCCTCACTGGCATGCAATGTTTCCATCATACCCTACAATAGACATAAGTAAGCTCAGACTTCTATCATCACAACAGCTAGGAAAATAGTCAATGACAAGCTGTTGCTGTCTGCTCTTGTTTTAATATTAAAATTTTTAGTTACTGAATTTGATGGTGGTCTTATCTAACAATTGATTTTTAAATTAATTTAACAGTTGATTCTGGCTTCTGTGAGCTTCATGGAATAAATAATCCTGGCTTTTCTAGCATAGCACATCCTCATCCGGTATCTTCATGAAGCTTGGGTGTCATCTTTTTCTCATATTTGTTACTGGGGTTTCCCTGGATGTGGCCAATAGCTTTAAACCTCCTCTCTTGAAAGCTGAGCTCTGTGTGTTTCTGTTGTGGTCATTCTCTGACACACTTGTGTGTCTAGTGTAGGTGATGTGCTTCCCACCACGTCACTGTAGCCTTGGTGGGTGGCTTCATTTCTTAGACTTTTATGATTCATGCATTTGTCACATTGAAAATGAATCTTTTAGCCTAGGACTTCATTTACTGACACCACAGATAGAACTGTCTGTGTGTCCTGCTCAGGCTCGTGGCTGGGGGCGGGTACTAGGAGTTTATGATTCTGACATGAAGGGGAGCTGACTGCTCAGGTTCAGGGCCTGAGAGCAGGTGGCACTCTGGGAAGCAGTTGTTAGTTGGGTTCATATGTGCACCAGCCAGGGTCCAGGCAGAAAACAGACTGCAAACTTGGCTTTGCTACCTGAGAGGAGTCTGATCAGGACCTATTTACTAGCTGTGACATCTGAGAACAGCTGATCACAGGGGCACACAGGGCTAGAGGGAGCAGTTTACAGCTGCCTCAGCTACTGTCTTATTGTGGTTTGAATAAGAAATGTGCTCATAGGCTCATGGATTTGAACAACTGATCCACAGCAGTGGTGCTGTTTGGTAAAGTCACAGAACGTTTAGGGGTGGAGCCTTATTGGAGGAAGTATGTCACTTTGAGGGTCTATAACCTTGCCTCACTTCCTGTTCTTTCTCTCTGCTTCCTGTAGGAGGATGAAAATGTGGCCAGCCAGCTTCCTGCTCCTGCTGACCAGCCATCCTGCCTATCGTCATACCATTCCCACCTTCTGCAGGGCCATCCTGCCATGAAGGACTCTGTCCTGCTAGGACCATAAGCCAAAATAAACCCTTCTCTCCTAAGTCAGGATGTTTATCACAGCAACAGAAAAGAAACTAGTAACATCTCAAGCCTGAGAGCTGAAGGAAGTGGTGACAGAACCCTGCAGAGGCCAGAGGGAGCCTCCTGGTGACACCTGTGGCCTTGCTGAGCACAACCTCAGCTTTCCAGGGCCTGTCTAGAGACGGATGTGGAAGAAACAACAGAGCCCCTTCCCACCTTCCTCTAACCCAGCTGTTCCTCACTGCCCCAAACCAGAGTCCAAATGAGAGCCCACGGCCACAAAAACATGGAATTCCCAGAGCCGAGGAATCAAATCTTTTTCTTTTTGTTCATCTCCATCATGCTGTGGGGTCTCCTGTAGTCATGACAACACTCAGTGTCATGTGAGCTGCTACACCCACGTCCCAGGCCTTTCCCATGACTTTGTCGCCAGCCTTTCTCCTTCCTCTCACATGGAATCTTCTATCAGAATGCCATTACCTCATCTGTCACTCAGAACAGAGAAGACAAGCAGCTCTCATGTTCCCACAGGAGCCAAGCCCCTAGATTTGGAAAACATAAACGCTGAGATGGGAAAACTAAAAGAGGGCAGCCCCTCCAGGGAGGGGGGCTAGCAAGCTATCATGTACTGTGCACACAGCTCGGCATCTCCAGCTTAAATTGATTGTGGGTAATCTTTATGTGAAAACACAATTTTTATTAACCTCAGATGGTGTCAATTCCTTTACATGTCTACATAATGTAGTCTAACTGGGCCAGCCAGCACACGCCTTTAATCCCAACACTCAGGAGCAGTGGATTTCTGTGAGTTAAAGGCCAGCCTGGTCTACACAGCAAGTTATAAATCAGTCAGGGCTATATAATAAGATTCTACCTAAAAGAAAAAATGTAAGTATAACTTCAGATTCCCCAACCTGTACAATCATTACTGTGTAAATTCATAGTCATGTTGCATGCTCATGCTGACTTCTAAAGTGTTTGGTTTTACTCATTAGACAGCTACTTACGCAGACACCAGACATCATAACAACTGAGGACACTGAGCTGTCCTCACAGCGTCTGCACAGGTTCCTTAGGGACCTGGAGGAAACAGCCCTCTCAGCAACAGCAGTGCAGACGTCCATTCCCAAAGACAGGATTGTGCAGGACGTGGGGAAGGTGGAGGGAAGTCGAGGCAGACTCATTCAGTTGTCTCATGTGAGGAGTGAAGGTGGTCACATGAAAGCCTGGCCCACAGCAAGGAAAGTCGAGGAGCACATGACTAAAGTGTGTTCCTCTGAAAGCAGACTGCCTGGATGCTGACTGTGGTCTCATCATTCACTCAGGTGACCTCACACAGGCTCTTTGGCCCTTCTGCCCCAGCTTCCTCATCGCTAAATGTGAACAGTGATTGTCACAGTTCCTCCTCACTCGGTGAGTCAGGATTTGTAAGTACACAGCAAGGTAATAGGCAAGAGGTGCGCTCCCCACAATAAAAGTAGAAAAACAGAACAGAAGAGAGAGAGCAACATGAGACACTGTAGATACTGCTGTGGCTGCAGGACCTGGTAACGCACCTGCCCACATGTCTGACCCTCATGGATTTAGGAACAGAATCCTAGTTCCAAGATCACAGGACAGAAAGAAGCCAGGTTTGATTTGGGTTTTACTTTTAATACTGGGTGGAGTGGAGAACTGGACTAAAAGTCATTTTTGCCCTCCTGGACTCCTTGGGGGTCATGGTGGCTTAGTTGTTTCTCCTGTCCCCAGCTCTCTTCTCACCTAGCAAACCATGAAATCCTGTTTGCCTCAGAAGCTATGACAATCAGCTGCTCACAATGGGTCTAAGCCCTTCCTTTTCATTGCTTAGAGCCGAGACCAGGAACAGCACATGGGTAACTCTGAGTTGGTCCCATCCCCTTAGAATGTCTCCTAGATTTCCTCACAGGGAAGCACACTGAGGCAGTGACCCTGAATACTCATTTACGTCTACCATAGCTAGTGTAGACCACCCTAGGATTAAGGTCTATGACCTGGTTGTGACTTAGAATTCTATCACCAATCCCACGGTCTCCCTTTGAAATCAGGTGACTTTGTAGACACAGAGCAGGACACTCTGGAAGGCAGGTGTCTGTACAAGGGGACTTCCTACAGCAGTTTCCCTTCCCCAAAACTCTACCATTTAAACCCCACACTTACCACTAAAGCTGAACTAAAGACATTGATGGCCAAGAAGGCTTTACAGATGGTGATTTCTGATCCAGCCAATGAGAAGGAAGTGTGAGGCAGCATCACTGGTCTCCGGCAGACTAAGTCACCAAGACTGCCAGCAAGAAGCACAAGGAACAATTAGGGGAAAGCAACATGAAATAAGTGATGCGTGAGATTATTAGGAAATATAAACATGTGGGATCATGTAGTAAGGGGATTTAAAGAAACAATCAAAATTCCCAGAATACTTTTGAAAGTTTTAAGGTTGATGTTTTATTATTTTAATTATCTCTATGTGTGTGTGTCTGCGTGAGTAAATGTCATGTGTGTGCTGACGCTCATGGGGACCAGAGGAGAACTCCCTTCCTTCTCCAGCTGCCTCTTGTGTCCTTCATGTCTTCACCACAGAGTCCTTGCGATCAGTTCATACAGTTGGCTAGCTACTTGGTCATCTGTGAGCTGGTGCCCAGTGTCCACACTGAACACATTTCAGGTGGTTTGCACGCTCATCCATCAAAAATCCCAACCCTGTTTTCGGATCCATCCTCTTCCTGAGGTCATCAGACAGCACGGTCTTCACGCTTCACCCTCCCTGCCACGATCTGTAAATCCCTTGGCAGCCACTGAAGTGTGGCGTTCTCTCTGGCGTCATTGATAATTAGTTTTTTGTTGTTGCTGTTTTCCCGGAGCTGAGGACCGAACCCAGGGCCTTGCGCTTGCAAGGCAAGCGCTCTACCACTGAGCTAAATCCCCAACCCCCTCTCTGGCCTCATTGATCCTCACCTCCGGTTCTTACTGGAAGTCACTGCTTTCCATGGACTCAGAGGAAGTGATGGAGAGCCTGGCACCACGCCCTCCTCAGTCTCTTGCGCACTTCCGGTCTTGACGCACCACCCCCTACTGGCTTGCTATGTGTGCCCCTGGGCGCTCATGTCTTGTTGAATTGTTTTTGTTTTTTAAGTTTTCCCTACTGTGTGCAGAGCTATCCTATCACTCTTCACGACCCGGGATGAACACCCGACAGAAGCATGGGTGGAAAGACTAATTTCTGCTCTCCTTTAGGAGGGGCTCAGCTGATCATGGCGGGCAAGACATGATGGTGCCGTTAATGGCAGCTTCCTCTGAAGCAACTTCAGCTTTCTATGCAGCTTGTTCACGTCTTGACAGATCAGGAAGTGGACAGGAACCCAAAGCAGATGCAACCTTCAAGGTGTCACCTTCAAGGTGACATCCCCGTCAGCCCCCTTCTGCTCAATAGGCCACTGTCTCTAAGGTTCTGTATCCTCTCAAAACAGCGCCCCAGCTGGTGACTGAATGTCCAAACATGTGCTCCTGTGAGAGACATTTCACATTGGAACCTGGGCAGCTATGATCCATCCTGGACTTAACTTTTATGTGAGATAGGGTATTGATTCATTTGTTGTGCACAGCTACTCAGTTATTCCAGCACCAACTCTTCTCCACTGAACACTTTTGTCAAAGAATGATTATATACTTATATTTGGAATGTGTGTCTCACACACATATATATACACATATATATTTACATTCATACCACATTGTCTTGATGTAACTGTATAAAAAGTCTCATAAATCGGGTGTCCTAATCCTCCATCTTTTTTTTTCCAAATTCTTCTTTCTATTCCATCCTTTGCATTTCCCATGTAAATTTATCAATTTCTTCAATAGATTGTTCCCAATCTATACATAAACTAAGAGAGAATTAACCATCAGCAACACTGGCTCTTCTCCATGAACATGGCTCATCTTTCTATTCATTTAGTATTCTGTGATTTTCTTCAGCTCTGTTTCATAGTTTTCAGTATATGGGTTGTCTACTACACTGTTTATCAAATTTATCCCTAAATGAGTGGTATTCCAAATAAAATTTTTTGTTGCATTCATTATTAGTAAAAATTAGACATTTTAATTTTTTAATTTATTATGAATACATGGATATTAAGTTGACAACCATTGTTGAATTTGTGTCCTGAAGTATTTCCTTTGCATTTTTTCTTTTGTATGTGGATCTATAAGACACTTTGTATAGAAGACTGACAAGCAGTGACCAGCTGACCAAATCCAGTCAACTGCCCGTTTTTGAGGTGCATGAGCTTTGAGAATGGCTTTGATACTTTTATTTGGATGAGTCTGGACTGGGTATTGAATGTCTACATAAAAGCCTCAACTTTGTTTCTTAAACCACATAAATTTTTTCATAGATTGTTATACATATGTCTCTTCACAGTATATAATTATGTCCCTTCTCTTGTTCTTGATATTATTGTGGTTTTTCTTTTTTCCTGGTTAGTCTTGATACAGTCTAGGGTTCTCAAGTTGATAGAGTCTAAGGGTCTGGATCAGGTTTGTTTTCTCTGCCAGTTAAAGAACTAAAAAGCAGGAAAACTCTGAAACTCAACAGGTAGCAGCAGAAATTTGAAGCAGCACAGACAGGATCAGATAAAGGAAGGCGTTTACTGTGTTGAGGAAACACATTCACACACACACACACACACACACACACACACACACACACACACACACACACCCATGCAGCAGACACATGAACAGGACTCTCTGCACAGCAAACCCAGTCTCTCCTCCAGGGCTGGGATTTCAAACTCTGGAGAGTTTCCCTGCCCTCCTTCAGGTTTGACCAGTTTGAAGACAGGTAAGGTTGGCTTGTCCACAACTGTTGTGTGACATGTCCTGATCCAGCCTTGAACCTGATGAGCCACTCTGTCCTCAGGGCGCCTGCTGGTGGGAGACAAAGCTCAAGTCAGGAGGCTGAGGAAGGAAGACACCGGCCATCATGGAAGTCACCACCTTTATTACCCAGCCTTGGCCCACTCCATATCTGTTTGTCTGCAAGGGAGTCTGTCTAACTCCTAGTCTCTCAGTCTCACTGGAGATCAGCAGTGTTAGTGACTTCCTAAACAGTCGTGGTTTTGTTCCACTGATTGTCTCTGATTTCCACACCACAGATTTGTGCTCTGGTTTTTGTTATCCCTCTTCTTCTGTTCCTTTGGGCTAAAGCTTGTATTTCATGTTCTCATTTCTTAAAGAAAACCTTAGCCCGCTGACCTGAGCCCCCTCTTCACTTCTGGCCTGTGGGGCAAACTCACTATTGATGGAAACACTGTGTCATGTTGCAGGTTGTTTTGTTCATCACAAAATATTGGTTTGCTTTGTTTTGTTTTGTTTTGTTTTGTTCTGTTTTGTTTTTGGAGACAGGATTTCTCTGTTTATTCCTGGCTGTCCTGGAACTCACTCTGTAGACCATGCAGGCCTCGAACTCAGACATCTGCCTACCTCTGCTTCCAGAGAGCTGAGATTAAAGGCATGTACCTGTCCTGATTTTTCCTCTGCCTGAGATTTTATTCAAAAGAAACCCAGTTTTTCACTTACAAATATATGATGACATATCTTGCATTAACTTCAAATTTAATTTCACTTTTGTCAACAAATAAATGTCACAGCTCATTTTCTGTTGCTGTGATAAAACTCTGACCAAAACCAACTTGGGGAAAAAAGGGATTTATTTCACATCCCAGACTACAGTCCATCATGAAGGAAGTCACAGAAGGAACTCAAGGCAGGAATCTGGAGGGAAGACCTGAAGCAGAGACCATGGAGGAACACTGTTTGCTGGCTGCTCCCCATGGCTTGCTCAGCCTGCTGTCTTATAGAACCCAGGACCACATGCCCAAGGCAGGCTGGACCCCTCTACACCAATCATTAATCAAGAAAATGCCCTCACAGACTACCTGCCTCCAGGCCACTCTGATGGAGTCAATTCCTCAAGTGTGTGTCCCTCTCCCCAGGTGACTCCCGTTCATATCAAGTTGACAAAAACCAACCCACACAGTAAACTTCCTGTGATTCCAATCCTTACAGATTCATCAATCCTTAGATATCTCCCCCCACAAAAAAAAAACCATTTGACATAAATCAGGGTCCATTCATGATAAAAATTACCCAATAAAACAGGAGTGTATAGTATGTATAATGTAGGAAGGGCTCTTACTTTCATAGAAATTCATACCTGTTGTTTAATTTTTAAACTATATACATGCATCCTGTTAATTTTAAATGATAAAATATTACATTTGCTAATCAGGAATACATTTGACGAAGAATTACAAAAACTTAATCTGGAAACGGAGTCACTGAGTGACAGCTCAGAGGGGAGTATTTTTATCAAGTTTGTTTTATTTATTATTTCACATGTATGAGTGTTGGGCTGCGTGTATGTATGTCTGTGCACCATGTGTGTGCCTGATGCCTGAGCAGCCCAGAGGGTGTCAGATCTCCTGGGACTGGAGTTACAGATGTCTGTGGGCACTGTGTGGATCTGGGAAGTTAACCCAGGTCCTCTGCAAGAACAAGTGCCCTTAACCATCTCTTCAGCCCTTTCTCAAGCTTTGGAGCTGGGGCCGTCACGCTAAAGCAGACTCAAGCTCCTCTGTCTCACGCTTCTTTGCCTCTGCAGCATCCAAAACTACCTCTCAGGCGTCTTCCTCCACTGGAACCTGATGGAGCAGTTGGTGAGATGGGCTGCCCGGTCACACCCTTGGAACAGGAATGCTGGCCTTTCCCAGTCCAGACCTGTGAGCCAGGGAAGGGACCTCTGCTGCTTGCCCTGACTGTCAGAAGCACACTGTGGCCACCTGCTGGTGTGTGGTCCACTTCACTCTCAAAGCTGTAGCTGACCTGGGAATGTCATGGGGCAATGTATTTTGTCACCGTTTGATGTGAAAACAAAGACCAAATAGGACTTGAGTCTCTGACCGTGTGGAGGAAAGTACAAAAATCCCAGCAGGACTTGACCATTTCTGTGGAGTGGAGTTAGCTTTATTTAGATTTTTTTTTCTTTTGTTGAAAACAACAGGGTCCCAGTGTCTGTGGAAGAATCTAACAACCAGCTGTGGATCTAAACTTAGGGATATTGAGAGAATCTAAGCACACTGAGTTCTTTAGTCCAATCCTTTATCCTTCTAAGTAAAATTCTGTCTACACAGCTTCTTTTCTGTTCTCATACTTAGCTCCTCTCAGTCCCTCCTGCTCTCAGTCCCTTCTGCTGTTCTTTCATATCTATCTAGTTCTTTCCATCTTTTTTCTCCTCTTTGTTCCCCCAAGGATGGAGCTATATATTTCCATTCATTAACAACTTGTTAGTAAAAAACCTCTCAGGCACAAGTATTCTGATAAGGGTCACACCTGGCAAAGACTTGGTCAGCTTCCTTGGTGACTGACAACAGCTGTAGGCTGTAACAAGTTCTGGCTATCTCTTAAAGGGATAGCTACAAGGGTTACAAGGGAAGAAATTAAACCAATGAGAGATGTAAGGAAAAGGCAAAGAATATGTGTGCTATTTTACGTGATTAATAATATCCAGACATGGTTAGTCAGTTAACAGCCTTTTTCTGTTAGTCACCTGAATCTCAGGACCTATTCATAATTAGTCTACTGGGCCTAAAATCTTGCATTAAAAACTGGTGTAGAAATAAACACAAAGTGTTAATTGTTATTTAAATCAGAGTGGGGAGGTGCCGGTGGAGGACGCTTAGGGCAACACAGGTGCTATTGATCTCCTGAAGGACTAAGATACACCAAGGCCAGACACCTGCACTATCACTTCTGGTTCACTATAATTCTTCTGAAGGGTTTTGATCTAACAAGCCAGACACCTGCAATTCCACTCTGAAAGTTCTACGAGGACACTTTGGCCAATATTTACCTCGTCAGTGGCTAAGGATGGAGAACAAGACCTCTAAGTGTCTACAGTCCACATAGAACAATAGATCTAGCATGAAGCATATTTTAGTATGTTTCTATTCATAAAAATTGTACAGTTAAACAAGAAATCATCTTCTAGAGTATCCACAATTACATGTGCCTATAAGATTGAGATGTAATCATGAGATTACATGTACACATTACATGGAAATGCACGGTAAATGGGGAGATATCATAGCTGTTATTGCATAAGAAGTTTACAACAAGAGACAGCCAGTTCATTCAAAAGGCAGTAATTCCATAACGCCTTGCATGATGGTTTCCTCCAACAGAACCCTTGGTTCTGATAGGTTGACCTTCTGAACTCTAGCTGTCACTACTCTATACTCCCAAGGTCTTTTGCTACCAGCGGCTCTCAATAGCAGTGAGGATTCTGAAGTTAGGAAAACATCTCGTTAGCGGTCTCTGTGTCCATCCGTGTCCCCCATCTACCCACCCACCCACCGTCTGCCATCTGCTTCCCACAGCTTCTGCTCAGGCTCTTCTCTCCACCTTGTCCCTCCTGTCTCCCCATGAAATTATCAAACACCACGATTTTGTTCTTGTGTTCTCTCTCTCTCTCTCTCTCTCTCTCTCTCTCTCTCTCTCTCTCTCTCTCTCTCTCCAAGCTATGGATACAGTTCAGTGCTAGAGCGCTTGCCTAGCATGCACAAATCTGGAATTTGATTCCTGTGCTGGCTAATTTTGTGTCAACTTGACACAGGCTGGAATCATCTGAGATGAGGGAACCTAGTTGAGGAAATGCCTTCATCAGATCCAGCTGTAGGGCATTTTCTTAATTAGTGATTGATGGGGGAGGACCCAGCCCACTGTGCGTAGGGCTATCCTGGGCTGGTGGTCCTGGGTTCTATAAGAAAGTAGGCTGAGCAAGTCATGGGGAGCAAGCCAGTAAGCAGCACCCCTCCATGGCCTCTACATCAGCTCCTGCCTCCAGGTTCCTGCTCTGTGTGAGTTCCTGTCCTGACTTCTTTTCATGATGAACTGTGATATGGAAGCAGAAGCTAAATAAACCCTTTTCTCCCCAGACTGTTTGGTCATGGCGTTTCATCAGAGCAATAGTAAGTCTAACTAAGACAATTCCCAACAGTGGGAACAAAAACAAAAACAAAGGAACACAATGTTTCTAAAGGAACACAGTAACTAAGAAAAAGAGACAGCAGGAGGCTTCTAAACCCCCAGCGACAGGGAGGAAACTGATGAAACTCCCATCTGCAGACTCGACGAAGGACAGCTCAGGGAGCAGACCTGAGAATCCCCAGAGCAGAGCCAAGCCGACCCCTGGGTTAGAAATGTGAGACCGGCCAGGCTGCTGGCCTGTGCCGGAGGGCTGGCCTCCCCTGTCAGGCTTGTGACCATGACAGGGTGGAGAGTCCTTGGAAACTAATCAAGGCATATTTTTTCCCACGGTCAATTTCTTGACTGTTTAATGTCGTTTTTCAAAGCCCTTTAGTATGTGTTTAATACACTAGGTACATCACCTCTTTGTGACTTAGTTTTCATTTACAATTTTGTCATTTTCTTTTCCCCTTACTTCAGTTAACTTTAATTTTCTGTCTTCCTGTTTTCAATCCATTTAATTGCTGGGCTTCTAGTTCTCAATTTGGATTTTCCTTTGAGCAGTGAATGCATGCATGATTCACTCTGACTTCGCTGCTGTAAGTGTGGCTCTTCTTGTCCTTAGTCTTGGAGACGGTATGTACTGGTCAAAAGCAGCTTTGAGTGATCGATCTATAGCTTTGCATTCTGTTTGTTTCTATTTTCCCTTCTTAACCAGAACAGTGAAATGTATTAGCACAAGAACTCCGAAGTTTTCTGGGTTTCATAGCTCAAGGTCGCTCTCTAGTGTGACCGCAGCGCAGTGCCGTTTCATTAACAATGTTGGGGAGAAGTCGATTTTATGACTCTTGTCTCTGGAAATAATTAATTTCCCCACTTACTTCCTTTTTCTCTTTAAAACCATGATTCTCGGAGTTTCCACCATTGAAGCCATTACTTCACTGCCTAGATTAGTTCCTCCTAAAACGGTCCCCTCCGGTTTCCCCGCCCAGTTTGCCCTCGTCAGACCCCACAGCAACAGCGGAATACAGCGCAGATGTGTGGAAGGCGCAGACTTGTTTCCATAATGAACCCGGTCAGAATGGAAGGTTAGTTTTGTTTTGTTTTTTTGTTTGTTTGTTTTGTTTTGCTGATGTTTGTTTGAGACAGGGTCTCACTATGCACCTCTGCTGTCCTGGAACTCACTGTGTAGACCAGGCTGGCCTCGGACCCACAGAGATCCATCCACCTGTTTTTGCCTCTTGGGTGCTGGAGTTAAAGCTGTGCGCCAACACAACAAGCTGGACAGTTATTTTTGCTAAGATAATTTTCTCTCTGCCCGTTGCCCCCAGACCCCTCCCATCTCTTTCCAGGTTGTATCGTGCATCCACGCGGTTTGCTGGGGTTAAGGATGTCGCCCTGTGGGTACCTTAAGTCGAACATCATTGTATTTCTTCCACTTACACAGTCCTTAACAGTCCACACTTCTTGTCTGCTTCAGAACATAAACCCTGAGAGTGCAGTGGAATCGATCACAAAGTTAGAGGAACAACACGTCAAAGTGATTAGAATCTGGTTAAAGTGTCCTTAGAGGGGAATTAATTCCTATAAATGTGCATATCTGTACAAAAGAGGCATTTAGAATTAGCGATGTGCCATTTTACCAGGAGAGGGTTAAAAAAGCAAATTAAACCTAAGGAAGGTTCAAGGAGATAAAGAGAATTGTTAAAAATTAGAGCAAAAATTGTAAAGGAAAGCTGAAGAGTAGAAAAATAGAAATTTAAGCTAGAGATGATTCTTTGAAGAGACTGATGAAAATTATAAACTCCTATGGAATAAGAAATAAATACTACAATGAGAACGTGGAAAGCAGGTCTGCCGCTGCAGTCACACAGACACTAGTGGCTAAGACAGGCGTTCGTAATAACTTTTTACCAACAACTCAACAAGAAGATGAGACAGAAATGAAGACCTGGACATCGATGGCCAAATACAGACATTGACTGTGTCCAAAGCCACAGTCTGTGAGTCTGTGTGGAAAATAGCATGAATCTTCCTTGACACAGATTTCCTTCTTAGAGGAGATAAAATGGTGGGAAAAACCACACACACACACACACACACACACACACACACACACACACACACTCACCCTCACCAGTGATGTAGGATTAGGCACAAATTAGACTAACGTCAGACCTGGAAGCCCAAGCCATGAAGTGAAGTCTCACATAGGAGACACAAACCAAGACACTAAGGAAGAGGCTGGTGACAAGGAAGTTGGGGGCAGTTGCCATTGGACAGCGGTGACTGAAGCTGGGGACAGAGAATTAAGGTATATTGTGCAGCTCTGGCAGCCCAGAGCTCAGTAGATCTGCTTGATTCCTTAGTCACTAGGGAAATAAAATTACAAGAATAGACCCGGCGGTGGTGGCCCACACCTTTAATCCCAGCACTCAGGAGGCAGAGACAAGAGGATCTCTGTGAGTTCCATACTAGCCTGGTCTAAAGAGCAAGTTCCAAGACAGCCGGGATTAATAGATAGAGAAGCCCTGTCTTGAAAAACAAACAAACAAAGTAAAATTGATGCACTATAGAGAAGGTAGAGTTTTCAACAAACAGTACTGAAGGAATTAAACATCTGTAGGTAAAAGAACTGTGCCTGGTGGCACATGCTGGCAAACCTAACACATGAGAGGTGGAAACAGGATGGTCAGGAGTTCAAGACCAACTTCAGCTACACAGTGATATTGAGGTCAACCTGAGCTTCATGAGATTCTGTCACACACACACACACACACACACACACACACACACACACACACACAAATCTATAGGCACAAGCTTTATATTTTATATTTAAAAACTTACAATTATTCTAGACTAAAGCATAAAACATAAAATCGTAAGACTTTTAGAGGAAAAAAATCTATAGGCAGGAATATCCAAAGAGGGAAAATTCTGGGGAACAGAATCAAAACTGAAGCAGGAAGGAGTGGGAAGGAAGAGCCGAGTGAGGGCTGGAGGCAGCCGGGTTTCTCCAGTAGGCAGCCATCATCTCTTGGACTCCATGCAGAGGACAGGAGGCACGTCAGCTAGCTGTGCTCAGAAAGGGCAAAACAAACAAACAAACAAAAACAAAAAACAGGCCGGGCGGTGGTGGCGCACGCCTTTAATCCCAGCACTCGGGAGGCAGAGGCAGGTGGATCTCTGTGAGTTCGAGGCCAGCTTGGTCTCCAAAGCGAGTACCAGGAAAGGCGCAAAGCTACACAGAGAAACCCTGTCTCGAAAAAAAAAAACAAAAAATAAAAAAATTTTTAAAAATTTAAAAAAACAATTTTACATTAAAAATAAGCACTAGAAAATGGCTCAGGCTTTATCTACTTCAAGCAGTTGATGTTCTTTATTGGCAATGGGAAACAAATGTTGAGACCATTTGAAAATGCACCAGAAAATCTCCCACCAACTAAACTATGATTTATTTCAAAACAAGCTAAGAGTCATTAAGAAAGTGTCTACATGCCCAAAATCATGCCATCCAAAATCCCAGCTTGGATGGGAGGGACTCATGAAGTCCGACCCTTAGCTGCGGAGCTGCTGCAGGCAGTTGATGACTTCTGGGGAGGGAGAGTCCATGTTCTTCGAGGATGCAGCCCCTGATAGGCCACCCCACACTCCAGCAGGTGGACCTGCCCCCATGTACATCCAGGCAGAGCTAAGTTGACTCAATGAAGTAAAGCAAAAAAGCTTATGAAGTTGGGAGGTAAATGTGGTGGGAGAATAGGGGAAACTGGAGGGGAGGGGATGTGGTGGTATAGTGTTCCCCGAAATATTGTGCACGCTTATAAACTTATCTGGGGTCAGAGAACAGGACAGCCACGAAATTAAACATAGAGGATAGGCAGTGGTAGCACACCCCTTTAATCCTAGCATTCCAGAGGCAGAAGTCTACCTGGATCTCTGTGTGTTCAAGGATACAGCCAGGCATGGTGACTCACACCTTTAATCCCAGAAAGCGAGCCTTTAATCCCAGGGAGTGATGGCAGAAAGCAGGAAGGTATATAAGGCATGAGGACCAGAAACTAGAAGCTTTTAGCTGGTTAAGCTTTTAGGCTTTTGAGCTACAGTTCAGCTGAGACCCATTCTGGATGAGGACTCAGAGACTTCCAGTCTGAGGAAACAGGGTCAGCTGAGGAATTGACGAGGTGAGGTGGCTGTGGCTTGTTCTGCTTCTCTGATCTTCCAGCATTCACCCCAATACCAGGCCCTGAGTTTGTTTTATTAATAAGACTCTTTAAGATTCCTGTAACAAGGGGATGGAGGTGGGTTTGATCAAAACACATAATATGCATGTATGAAATTCTCAAACAGTAAAAATTAATAAAAAATACTTCCTTTTAAAACAAAATAGTGGTTTATTGAAGGAAATGTACTGTTCCACTCACAACTCAACCAATTTTTACAGCTGCCTTCCCATCTGCATACAACAGAAACACGCCCAATGTTGTCAAATTATTAAAAAGGCTGTTACTTGGGTGTCAAGACTTAGCAAAGCCAGTGAATTTCATTGTGCACTAAGGTCACTATTAAGTGAAACCAGGTCTTTGTTTAAGAAGTGCACAGCAGTGAACACAAGAGCGCTCTGGTGCAGGCTGGAACCACTGCAGACACCCACAGTCTTACCATCACAGACTTGGAACTTCTAGCGCAAGTAACAGTGAGTAGAGCCAACAATATACAATAAATAAATGAAGAAAGAATCCTAGAATTGGACTGTCACAATGTAGCAATCCCTGATAAATTAACAGACCTGGGCAATTAGCATCAATGGTTATTGAAAAGATAAATGAGATATAAAACGTGATTCCAGATAAAGAAATGGCCTCTTATAGATGCCAAAAGAATCAAACCAGAGTCTGATTCCCATCTCTGCATCAGGTGCTAACTTAAGAAAACATGAAGGGCAGAAGAATATGCTAGATGGGGCCACGTGTGTGCAGGCAACAAAATCCAAGTGTGAGAAACTCTTCACCTTAGATGGCTCAGGCTTCTTAACAAATTTAATCCTAACCAAAAAAAAGTATGAAATAAAACACCTGGAAGTCTAAGAGACAAGAAAGACAATGGAGTGTGGTACTCAGAAACGTACAGTTGGCTGAAGAGACTGTTAAATAACCACATGTGTATAGCATGTGTGTTGCACAAATCTTAAAGAGTCTTATTAATAAAAACAAACTCAGGGCTTGGTATTGGGGTGAACGCTGGAAGATCAGAGAGACAGAACAAGCCACAGCCACCTCACCTCGACAGTTCCTCAGCTAATCCTGTTTCCTCAGATGGAAGCCTCTGTGTCCTCATCCAAATGAATCTCAGCTGAACTGCTTCTCGAAAGCCTGAATGCTTAACCAGCCTAGTTCCTGGTTTTCACGCCTTATATATCTTTCTGCTTTCTGCCCTCAGTTCCTGGGATTAAAGGCTCACTTTCTGGGATTAAAGGGGTGTGTCACCATGTCTGGCTGTTTCCAATGTGGCCTTGAACTCACAGAGATCTAGAGGGATTTCTGCCTCTGGAATGCTAGGATTAAAGGCGTGAGTGCCACCATTTTCTAGCCTCTGTATCTAGTGGCTTTTCTGTTCTCTGACCCCAGATAAGTTTGTTAGGGAGCACAATATTTTGGGGAACACAACACCACCATATGTGTGCCTGGGGGTGTTTATTGGTCAAGGCTCATGGTGACTTCTGCGGAGAATGCCAAGGTCTACAAGGGTTTTGCCTTAAATAAGTCATTGAATTATACATTCACTACGGTTATCTGTGCTTGTTTTATTTTACAATACAAGGGATTTTAAAGTGACTGTCTGGAAGACTGGAAACTATGGTTGGAAGACAGAAAGACTGGGGTTCCCCATTCACAGGGTTAGGATCACACCATAGAGACCAAAACAACGTGGGACTGGGATGAATTCGGTCCTAAGGGAATTTCTGGACAGTGTCCTGGAAGTGGGGACTACTGAAGTACAGACAGGAGGGAGAAGGACCATAGGGGAAGATACATGACCACATCTCACAACTCTGGAGCCAGTGTCCTTTACCCAACCCAGGGCCCTGGACTTTTGACACTTCTTCAGACTCTGTGGGAGAAGCTTCCATTAGGATCTTACTGGGGATGAGGTGGCTCTTGAGACCTGAAGAAACAATGAGATAGTCTCAGAAGGCTTCACACCCTCCCATTCCAGAGACTCGGGAGACCCACTCAGCCAGAGGCACCTCTGCCTCCCTCACTCCATGATGCTTGCTCTGGCCAAAGAACTAGGCAATGATCTGCCAGCCAAAGACAAGGAATGGGAGCGCTTACCTCATCACCTGACCGGGTCTCCACAGATACTGGAAAGAGAGAATAGGATCCCAGTCAGATCAAATGTCATTTTCCTGGGGTGGGGAGGGTGGCCTGCAATGCCAGCACTTCTCTCTGCTTACTCCTGGACTCCCCTGGCTTTAGAACATCACCATGATGCCTCAGCACAGCCAGGCTTCCCTCACTCACATCTTTACAGTAAAGGAAGCTGGAGGTGGAGAAGCCACAGGGCAGATGGGAAGGTTCTCCTCAGAGGTGCATTACCTTTCTGAGCCTTGAGGTGGATAACAGCCCCCACCAGGAAGACAATCAGCCCAAGCAGGAACGCTGCACCTCCACTCAGTATCTTTTTCCACGAATGTTCAGACTGAGCCACTGTGGGAAACAAGATTTAAAGTCAATGTAATGTTCATCAATGTTCCCAATACTGGATACAACTTCTTTTGTTGTTTTGCTTTGTTTTGTTTTGTTTTGTTGAGACAGGGTTTCTCTGTGTAGCCCTGGCTGTCCTAGAACTCATTCTGTAGACCAGGCTGGCCTCAAACTCAGAGATCCTCCTGCCTCTGCCTCCTGAGTTCTGGGATTAAAGGTGTGTGCCACCACTGCTAAACTGGACACAACTTCTTAAAACCCCAAGGCCTATACTGCACCCCATCCAGCACTGCTCAGGGAAGAGTTGTCTAGAGATGGAATTGCCTCCCATCTGTCACTGATTCTGTGTGTGTGTGTGTGTGTGTGTGTGTGTGTGTGTGTGTGTGTGTGTGTGTGTGTGTGTGCTGTGCAAGGACAGAGGTCAACTTCAGATGTCATTCCCCAGGTGCCATCCACCTGCTGTTGCTGTGGTTGTTTCTGCATCGGGTCCCTCATTGGCCTGGAACTACTAAGCAGGCTAGGCTGAGAAGCCCATGAGCTCTAGAGTCGGCCTGTCTCCACTTCCCTGGCCCTGGGACTAGAAGCAGGCACCAGAGCTCCTGGATCTGGATCAACCTCAGTCCTCACGCTTGTGTGACAAGTACTTTACCAACTGAGCCCCTTCTCCAGCCCCGTCCCTGACTCACAGTCCATGACAGTGTCCCTAAAGACTACAGTGCTAAAGGACTCTAGGTCCCAGGGTTGGAGGCAAGTAGTGGGTTAGCAGCCCGCCTTGTCTCCCAGACACTCTGAGGATGGATGTCTGCCCTGTTCTCTCCCACCCTGACCCTAAAATTCTCAGATCAGGAGAACTTGTCTTGTGCTCAAGATGAACACAGAAGTGGCACAAGCCCCAGACATACAAAAACACTAAAGGAAGCTCACCCCACTCCACAGAAACGGGGCTCTGGAGGCTGGGGTGCTCCACAAGGCAGCTGTAGACGTCACCAAGCTCTGGGATTATTTCCAGCATCACTGTCGTCTGAAAGGTCCAGTCTCCGTTCCTCACAAGGCCGGTGGATATGATCCCAGACCTCTCCTCCTGTCCATTCCGAAACCACCGAACATTTATGTCCCCGGGGTAGAAGCCTGTCACAGAGCAGAGCAGCAGGTTGTGTTGCCGCAGCAGCGGAGTCCTCTCTGGACACACTGTCACCTCTGGTGGCACTAGCAAGAGAGAGAGAAGAAAGATCACACAAGGGCAGGAGCTTCTACAGGGACTGTGACACCCTTGATCCATTTCCCACACCAGCAGAAGCTGGAAGCGGAGGGACACCCACGACCCCTAGACTGAGAAGCATGTATGGATGGCCACAAGGATAATTTAGACCGCTCGGTGCCCCCATAGTCACTTATTGTATTCAAGAGCGCACCAGTCCTCCGAGTCCCTGAGAACTCTGGGGTTGTAGAACTAAGACCACAATGTCCTATCCTGTGAGAACCGTGATTCACAACTGAGGACAGAGCAAAGTCACAGCCCCCCTTTCCTGTGACCCTCTTACCCTGGAGAATAAATTTCCTTTCACAAGAAAGCTGGCAAAATGTCTCAGCAAGTTAGGGTGCCAACCACCATGCCTGAGGACCTGAGTTCAATCACTATGACCACAGGATGGAGAGAGAGAACCAACTGCCTCAAGGTGTCCCCGACCTCCATGTGTGCACTGTGGCATGCATGGCACACACACACACACACACATACACACGCACACACACATAAATAGATGTAATTTAAAACATTTTAAGTGCCTCTCATAGGACAGGTTCTCACGGAGAACCCCGCTAGGCCCCACCTTCACTCACCATTTCTCCCCACGGTGAAGGGGGCCCCCAGCCTGTAGTTCTGCCTGCAGACCATGTTCACAGAGGCTCTGCTCCGCTCCAGGAGGTCCCAGCGTTTGTTCCACTGCTCAGCATCAGGCTCCCCCAGCTCAGTCAGCGCCACAAACATCCCCAGGTCACTGTCGAAATGTAAATACTCCTCCAGGTTGAAGATGAACCTGACCACGAAGCGCACCTTTTCTGTCCCGTTGGTGAAGTAACAGTCCGCCTTTGCCTGAATCACAAAGTCCTCTGGAAACCACAGAAGGATTAGGAGCCAGCTGCAGCTCTGGGAGAGCCTGTGCCCATCACACCAATGCAGCTCTGGGAGAGCCTGTGCCCACCAAACCAATGCAGCTCTGGGAGAGCCTGTGCCTGGTGCACCAAT
The DNA here is from genome assembly GCF_007827085.1 of Peromyscus californicus insignis. NCBI lineage: Eukaryota > Metazoa > Chordata > Mammalia > Rodentia > Cricetidae > Peromyscus > Peromyscus californicus. Next base: position 3,138,944 of record NW_026294491.1, read on the forward strand.
GCAGCTCTGGGAGAGCCTGTGCCTGGTGCACCAATGCAGCTCTGGGAGAGCCTGTGCCTGGTGCACCAGTGCAGCTCTGGGAGAGCCTGTGCCTGGTGCACCAATGCAGCTCTGGGAGAGCCTGTGCCTGGTGCACCAGTGCAGCTCTGGGAGAGCCTGTGCCTGGTGCACCAATGCAGCTCTGGGAGAGCCTGTGCCTGGTGCACCAATGCAGCTCTGGGAGAGCCTGTGCCTGGTGCACCGCCCAGAGGGTGCGGATTTGAGAGGGGGCCGTTTGACCACAACATGCTCAAAAGCATAACGTTAAGGGATGAAAACAAATGTCAGCAATGCTCAATGGCGTTTATTAAAAATGTGAAATCTACAGGGAAAACCGTTCTCAGGAGTCAGTCCTCCCCTGTCCAACACGTGGGTCCTGGGATCAAACACAGGTTGTCAGGTTTGGCAGCACGTGGCTTTAGCCACTGAGCCATCTTGCTGCACATTTTATGTCTCTGAACACTGCACTCATGTTGAAGACACTCTTGGAATGGTATCCATGGAGAGGAGAGAAGAGGAAGGAGGAGGACAGGAAGAGGAAGGAGGAGGGACAGGAAGAGGAAGGAGGAGGGACAGGAAGAGAAAGGAGGGGGGCAGGAAGAGGAAGGAGGAGGACAGGAAGAGGAAGGAGGAGGGACAGGAAGAGGAAGGAGGAGGGACAGGAAGAGAAAGGAGGAGGGACAGGAAGAGAAAGGAGGAGGGACAGGAAGAGAAAGGAGGAGGGACAGGAAGAGAAAGGAGGAGGGACAGGAAGAGGAAGGAGGAGGGACAGGAAGAGAAAGGAGGAGGGACAGGAAGAGGAAGGAGGAGGACAGGAAGAGAAAGGAGGAGGGACAGGAAGAGGAAGGAGGAGGGACAGGAAGAGGAAGGAGGAGGGACAGGAAGAGGAAGAGTCCTTTTAATGGTGGCGTGCTGTGGCTCAGTTCTGCGCGCTTGAGAATGATAGAGCGGGCAGTCACGGGAGAGCCCCAGGAAACAACTCGAATCTGTGACTTGAAGGATGATGGCAGTTGTGCTTGAGCTGTGGGTCTGCTCACTCCTAAGCTCTGCAGTCTCCTCCAGGCATGCCCAGCCTCCGCTAAGAATGACCTTATAGCAGTCCAGGCCCCTCTGTCTCATTCACTGAGCTCAGATGACATGCCATCCTCCAGTCCCTCAGCATTTCTCCCCTTCTCCATTCCCTCTTACAAGCTAAAGAAGAAAAAAATGTGGATTTTTTATCATTTAAAAATCTATGCTGAAGCTGGGAGGTGGTGGTGCATGCCTTTAATCCCAGCACTTGGGAGACAGAGGCAAGTGGATCTCTGTGAGTTTGAGGCCAGCCTGGTCTACAGAGTGAGATCCAGGACAGCCTCCTCTACACAGAGAAACCCTGTCTCAGAAATACATAAACAAGCAAAAACAAAAACAAAACAACTCTATGCTGATTTTTTTTTTAGTTATCAAATGGACATGATAAACTCAGAGCTTTTTTTTTTTCTTTTTGTTCTCAGAGAAAAATGATGCTCCCTCCCCAAGGCTTGTTCTTCTTCTGTATTTGACGAGACCCTGACACTAAAGGGACATCTTTTCTTAGCATATCACATCCTGTTTTCTGCTCATAACCCCACGTTTTCATGGTCTAACAACGCTCATGTTTGCATAGCCTGTCTCCCCGGCTAAAAAATAAATTGCTCACAGTAACCTAAGGCCAAAAATAACTAACATATTCAACTTGTCTGACTTCTTCTCTTACACCTCAAAACTGCTCAGTGTGATGCCGACCACTTAACATGGGGGTTATTTCCAATTAACTAGATAAACAGAAAGTCATAACAAGAGTTACAACGTAACTCTGACTTAGGAGGCTCAGCTGCTCTCCGACTCCGGCTTTCACAGTTCTAGTGTCTGACATCGATGCATAAGGAACCCAACGAGGAAAAATGTCTCCTTCTTTCTTCCTCCCTCCCCTGACGTCTGTGAACGGGAAGTCCTTTCCAGGCAGCTCATTGTGGATGAGGAGGAGGCCATGAGGGCTTCCTGGTCAGTGGGAAGGCGCTGCTCTTTAAGTCAGAACCACTCTGTTCCGAGACTTTGATCTGTGGGGGAGACAAACCCCCACACCAATTCCAGCAAACACACCCAGAAACAAACTGCTCTGTTCTTACCTGGGGAGTCTCTGCCTTCAGACATGAAGGAATCCGGCCTCATGAGGTTCACTAGTAGAGCCATCACACAGGGGACCCTCCCAGCACCCATTCTGGAGGGGACACGAGACAGTAGAGAGGCTGATGAGCCTCTTTAGAATGGAGCTGTCTTCCACACAACTGAAAATAAAAAAAAAAAATTCACAAAGAATAGATAACTCTCCAGCTGCCCTGAGATTGGGACCATCTTCAGACTGCTAACCAATCAAGACTGAAGACTTTCTGCATCATTTGTTGCTAGGCAGAACACTTTGATATAGTTGCATTATGATAGCCAAGAACTGGTTACCTGGAGGGTCAGTGTCAGTGGTTTAAGTCAGGAGGGGGAAAGTCTACAGAGTATGAGGCCCTAGAACAAAGCAGATTGTTTATTGTGCGTCCTGCTGGCCTCGTTTAGTAGGGTCCCTGAACTATTCTGACCCAGAGGTCTCCCTTCCTGCAGCGTGGCTGACACTGGCAGCAGAGGGTGCTGAACAAGGAAGACGTAGACGGCTTCGTGGACGTGGCGTAAAGCGAGTCAGTGGCGGGCTCATCACAAAGCAGAAGACGGATTGTACCGTGTCTTTTATGCCAAGCAAGGAGAGGAGGGAGGAGGAGACTGAGACAGAAGGACAGACAGAGAGACAGAATTCTCAAAAGAATAAAACCATGTAAATATAAGGACAGAATATACGGAAGCATTGGGGGGCCAGGTCAGGAAAATGGCAGGATAGGACTTTATAGGACACAGTGGCCGGCAGAACTGCTGGTCCATGGGTGCAGTGCCAACCTGGGCTACAGAGTGAGCCCTGGTCTCAAAGTAATAATAATAATAATAATAATAATAATAATAATAATAATAATATAACAACAATGATGAAGATGATTGACAAAAATTGAAATGGCTATACACTGTGCTGAAAACCGCATGGGGAAAGACGTGTAAATTAATCCACCTCTGCTGCCTTAGTCAGCTTTCTGTTGCTGTGATGGACACCACGGCCAAAGTTACTTGCAGAGGAAAGGGCTTATTTCACCCCATAGCTTATGGTCCATCACTGAGGAAAGTTGGGGCAGGAACTCAGGGAGGAACCTGGAGGCAGGAGCTGACGCAGAGGCCATGGAGGAACACTGCGTACTGGCTTGCTCTTTATGGCTTACTCAGCCTGCTTTCTTATAGAACCCAGGACCACCAGCTCAGGGATGGCCCCACCCATAGTGGGCTGACCTTTTCACATCAATCATCAAGTTAAAAAAAAAAATGTCCTACAGATTTGCCTAGGTCAATCTGATGGGGGCATTTTCTCCATTGAGGTTCCCTCTTCCTAGATGACCCTAGCTGTTTCAAGTTGACAGACATGCTTGGAATGCACGCTTGAGCATGCGTGCACACACACACACACACACACACACACACACACACACACACACACACACACACACAAAACTGGCCAGCATATCCAACAAAGCAATTTAATGGTGTGTCTATTATGCAAGGAATTTTATCCTATTGACATGTTTGTATACATGTATTTTAGCACCTAAACAAGACATTGTGGACAATGGCAAAAGATTTGTAATAACATCATCCAGCCACCCACTTGTTCTGCATGGTCCAAAGGGTGATCTACAATAGCTGAGCTTCTCATTTCAAAATGGATGAGTTTATTAAATAAATAGCAAGCAAAATAAATAGAATAAATAGCCAGTAGAAGAGAGAAATAGCAGATAACAGCAAACGCCACCCATCGGGTGCTCAGAACCCCCAGCACAGAGGACCAGCATCGCCAACGGAGAGCAAGCAAAGGGACACACAGAACGGATTCCCAAGAGAAATCAGCTGGGGAAGCGCACTGAGGCAGCCAGCTGTGTCCCCATGGGTGGGGAGAGTCTTGCTGAGCATCCCTTGAGAGTAAACATCAAAGAGCAGCAGACATCATCAATGGGAAGCTTACAATCGCCAGCAGAAACTGAGGAAGCTGAGCCAGTCAGCTGGAAGTTGGATCAAGAAAGCCCAGGGTGGAGGGTCCATCCTTTCCCTGTAAGAGCGTCGGACTTCCCAGCCCCACCACAGGCAGTCACCGTATTATGTGACAAACAATAAAAACCTCAGCTAGATATGGCTCACCTTCCAGCTGTCCTCAAGGACGCTGTGTCTCTAATGCCCTTAGTTATTTGCTATTTTCTTTTCTCCCTGTAGCAGTTAGGAGGCCAGTCTGACCCAGTGTGGGAATTTTGGAGGGGAAGGGGAAGGGGCCTCCTCGCTCCCAGAGTCCACTTCCAGAGAGGTTAAGCAGCCTGTGGGAATTCACCAACTTAATGTGCGCTGCACCACTGACAGGCACGTCCATGAACTAGGGTCTCACACAGCCATTTACTTTCAGTGTAAAAAGGACATTTCAGAAAAGCAGATTTGGGGAGCTGCTCTTTGGGAAAATGTGAAGCAGAAATATGTACACGTATATCACAGCTTTCTGTTACTGAGGTAAACTCCATGGCCAAAAGCAACTCAGGGACGGAAATGTTATTTGGCTTACAAATCCCCGTTACATTTCCATTGCTGAGGGAAGTCAGGGCAGGAACTCAAGGCAGGAACTGAAGCCGAGGCCACGGAGGAACACTGCTTATTGGATTGCTCTGCCTGATTTCTTATATAACCAGGAACCACCTGCCCAGGGGTAGCACCACCAACAGTGAGCTGGGCCCTCCCACATCAGTCATCAATCAAGAAAATGCACCACCGACTTGCTCAAGGCTGGTCTGGTGGGGACATTTTCTCAGCTGAGGTTCCCTCTTCCCAGACGACCCTAGCTGTGTCAACAAAAACTAACCGAGACAGCATATTCACTTAAATGTAGGTTAAATCTCTCCAGAATGACAAGCCTGAAGCTGAGAACTGGATCTTCTGGCCAGTCAGGGAGTGATGGAGTGAAGCGCTCCTCCTTGTCTTTTGAATTTACAGCTACATTAAAACCTTGCATGTTTGTGCATTTAAAAAAAAAAGAATAGAGAGAGAATTGTTGTTTACAAGTCTTCGAAGACTTGTTCCCAAGTCAAAGTCCACCTTGTCCAAGAGTGAGACCCAGTGATAGTTTCTAAATTTGTGTTCTTATGTTCAGGGTTGGGATAGTCACACCTGCCACATGAGGTTATCCTGAGAGTAAAGTAAGAATATGTATGTCCTGCGTGGGTGCAGTCATAGCATTCAGGAAGCACCCAGTAAAGAGTAAGTTTGTAAGAGTCCCCAAAATGACTCAGTTTTTTCTAGGGCCACAAAATGGCATCAGACTCACACCAGTCCTGGTCCCTAGCTCACCAGAATAAGGAAGGTCTCCATCCCAGACATCCTAACTACTCCACATTCCCTCCTGGGGATCCATGAAAGCTGTGTGACCTCCAGGAGGTCATCCCACTGTGCAAGGCACTGAGGACTAGAGGCTGGATGCTGTCCCCACAGAGAACAGGACAGACTGGGGAGCTGCCTCGATGTCTCAAAGAACCTACAAAGCTTTCCTAAGAGTGTCCCCTCTCTGTTTATATTTTCCTTTTGAAAGACTAAACTTTACCTACCTGTCATCCTGTGCCAAAAAAAAAAAATCAACTCAGAATGGATCAAAGGCTTTGGTGTAAGAGCTGGAAACACAGATACAAGAGACACTGCAAGAGCCAGGTGTGAGCGGCAGCTGGAAAGGCTCCAGGAGCCTGGGGGAAGGGAGAAGTGAAAAGTGGGATTACATCAGATTAAAAAGCTTCTGAGGAGCAAAAAAGCAGAACCGGAGAGACAGACAGAACAGAAGAGACAGACAGAACGGGAGAGACAGACAGAATGGGAGAAACAGAATGGGAGAGACAGACAGAATGGGAGAGACAGACAGACAGAATGGGAGAGACAGACAGAATGGGAGAGACAGACAGAACGGGAGAGACAGACAGACAGAAAGGGAGAGAACACTTGGCCGGCTGTCTGCCTGACAGGAGACCAATATCCAGAACATGCAACAATGTCGGAACTTTAGACACTAAAAAAGCAAATAACCCAACCAGCAAATGACACTTTTTAGATGAATATTTGTTTGTGGTGCTGTCAATCAATCCTGGGCCTTCCACGTGCCAGGCTACTGCTACCTACACCCACAACCCTGAAAATACACTGTTCAAATGAAAAAGTGCGTGAAGCCAATGAACATGTGGGAAAAGCTCATGAAGGAGGAGGGTGAAGGGGTTAACAATGCACGGGATGTGAAATGGGAAGAGGAAAGGAAAGGATGTTATAAACCTGGATGGAGGGAAGAGAGAGGCCAGTCAACCTAAACTAAGCGTGTTTGAATATGCCACAAGGAAGCCTGTGCTTTCAGGAGTATGGTGGTGTTTTATTTGTACTGAAATGTGATTTTATTTGTATGTTAATAAATAAAGTTGCCTGGGGGTCAGAGCTATTAGAGCCATAGCAAAAGCTGGGCGTTGGTGGCGCACGCCTTTAATCCCAGCACTTGGTAGGCAGAGCTAGGTAGATCTCTGTGTGTTCAAGGATACAGCCAGTATTGGAGACACACGCCTTTAATCTCAATACCATAGAAGACCTGGAGGGCTGTACAACAGACAGTGACGAGGCAGTCATGTGGGTTTTTTTACAACCAATGAGAAGGCAGAACAGAAAGTCTATATAAAGACAAACAGACAGGAAGTAGCTCCTTTTCAGAGAGGTCTCTTGGCTTAAGAGGCTAGCTGCAGCAGGCGGGTAAGGCTCTTAGCTCTGATCTCTTGGCTTTCTTCTTTGCATTGGTTCTGTGTTTCTTATTTAATAAGACGGTTGGTTACATCTACACAGGGGCTGACTTCAGAGTTTTTATTTAAGTTCAAAAATGTTAGCCCTTGTGGAAATGACGAACAAAACTGCATTGAGGGCAATCAAGATGGCTCGGGGTAAAGGCGCTTGCTGCGGTTCTGATGACCTGAGTTCAATCTGCAGGACCCACATGGTGGAAAGACAGAACCAACTCCACAAAACTGTCCTCTGGCCTCCACATACATGCTGTGGTGGGAGCGAACATCCACACACAAATAACAATTAATAAGTAAAATACAGTTTTTTTTAAAGTGTGGCTACACTGAGTCCATCTCACCTCAGTCTGACTACCAAGACAAGAAGAGGAAGGGCTGGAGAGATGCTCGCAGTTAACGGCACTTGCTGCCCTTACAGAAGACCAGGATTCGGTTTCCAGCACCCACGTGGCAGCTCACAGCCATCTGCTACTCCACTTCCAGGGGATCTGATGCCCTCTTCTGGCTTCCATTGGAACCAGACACACATGTGGTACACAGACATACACAAAAATCAAAAATTAACAGATATTTTTTAAGAAAGAAAAAGAAAAAATGCAGCCCTTGGGAGGCAGAGGTAGGGGTGAGGGTTCACTGTGAGTTCAAGGCCCAGCTACATGGTGAGACCCTGTCCCAAAAGACCAAAAAGAGAAAAGGAAAGGAGGTGTTTGTGGCAATGGGTTCTTTTTTTGTTTGTTTTTGTTTGTTTGTTTGTTTTTCGAGACAGGGTTTCTCTGTGTAGCTTTGCGCCTTTCCTGGAACTCACTTAGTAGCCCAGGCTGGCCTCAAACTCACAGAGATCCGCCTGGCTCTGCCTCCCGAGTGCTGGGATTAAAGGCGTGCGCCACCACCGCCCGACGTGGCAATGGGTTCTTATACACTGCTGAGGAACGTGACTTAGTCCAGCCACTGTAAGAATCGGCATGGAGGCTCCTCACAAGACCAAATTAAAACCACCATACAGCCCAGCTGTACCATGCCTAAGTATACACCTGAAGGAATCAGAGTCAACATAAAACAGACACCCGCACACCCCCACTCAGTGCAACACAACAGGTTGTGGAACAGCCTACACACCCATAGTAGGTAGGTTGTGGAACATCCTACATTACTATAGGTAGTTGTGGAACAGCCTGCATTACTATAGGCAGTTGTGGAACAGCCTGCATGCCCATAGGTAGGTAGGTTGTAGAACAGCCTACAAACATATAGGTATGTTATGAAATAGCCTACATTACTATAGGTAGTTTTGGAACAGCCTGCATGCCCATAGGTAGTTGTGGAACAGCCTACAAGCTCATCAACTAACGAAGAGAGAGGATGGGGTATACCTGCACAATTGAGCTTTACTTATCCATAAAGAAGAATAAAATGGCAGGGGCAGGAAAACGCATAGACCTGGAGATACCACACAGAGAAAAAAGACAAACATTCTGTATTTTTTCTGTGAGATTTAAAGCAGACGTGGAAACAAAGGGGGGCACTCTCAGCAATGTGAGTGGGAAAAGGAGGATAAGAGGGGTGACAGAGGCTGAATATGATCAAATATGTTATATGCATGTATGAAAATGTCATAAGGAGGGCTGGCAAGATGGCTCAGTGGGTAAAGACACTTCTGCCACGTCTGGTAACCTGAGCTGAATCCCTGGGACCCACATAGTGGGAGGAGAGAACCAACCAACTGAAGCAGGTTGTTATTTGTCCTACACACACACACACACACACACACACACACACACACACACACACACACACACACGAATGTAATAAAAATATTTTTTAAGTTGTGGGATATTCCTTTACACTGTGTGAATATATGTCAGTGTGACTGGCTTAATAAAGAAGCTGACTAGTCAATAGGATAGAGTAAGGTTAGGGGGAGAGCCAAACAGAGAATGCTGGGAAGAAGAAGGGAAGAGTCAGAGGGTCACCAGCCAGACACAGAGAGAGCAGGAGATGAATGTGCCATGCTAATAAAGGTGGCAGAGTGTAAATAAGAAATATGGGTTAGTTTAAATGTAAGAGCTACTTAGTAACAAGCCTGAGCTATTGGCTGAACATTTATAATTAATAATAAGACTCCCTGCATTTGGGAGTGGGCTGGTGGGACAGGAAAACTCGGTCTACAAAAAGTCACAATGAAACCCACCTATGCTGAAATTAGTAACAGTAACTTTTTAGAACAAAACTGGATAAGTGAGAAAGAAACTGAAGGCAACTGGGGGATTATGGGGCACAGAAAGCATGAGGCATGGGTGAAGAAAACTCTAAGTGAACCAGAGTCACTGATACTTGTGATTGGTAGACAGGCCACGCTCAAGGGGTTTGGTCTCTGTGTTTGGGGACTACCTTCTGTATCCCCTGTGTCTGGCTCTCCTGGGAACCCCCCCCCCTTTTACCCCCACTCATGTCTGCCCCAACTATATAACAGATGGGCTGAGTGATGCCCGGCCTGTTTCTATATCTGTGAAGACTTGACCACTTTGCTGGGTTTTTCTAATTATATTTTAATGTGTGTGTGTGTGTGTGTGTGTGTGTGTGTGTGTGTGTGTGTGTGTGTGTGTGTGTCTGAGAGAGAGAGCGAGCGCGCGCTTTGGGCTTGTATACATGAAGGTCAGAGGACAAACCGTGGGAGTCGGTTCTCCCCTTCCGTTAAGTGGGCCCAGGGGATTGAGCTCATGTCATCTGGCTTTGCAGAAAACATCATTACTCAGCCCTGCCACATTTTTTATTTTTATTTGTTTTATGTACTTGGGCCTGGATGTCTGTGCACAGTGTGAGTGCAGTGCCTACTTAGGCCAGCAGAGGGCGTGAGCTCCCCATGCACTGAAGTTACAGGTGGCTGTGAGCTGCCATGTGGGTGTGGGGAGTTGAACCTGGATCCTCTGGAAGACCAGCCAGAGCCCTTAACCACTGAGCCACCTCTCCAGCCCCTGCTGTAGTATTTTTAAGATGCTCTTCCAGGTTTCAAGAATGACAAATGTTGGTGTGATTGTAGCAAAAAAAATACCAAAGACTCCTCACAGACCATTTTCCGTGAGAGTTTCAGCCTCCCTCAGATCACTAGATGGAGAATTCTTTTCCCCTTATAAGAAAGGGATTTTTGTGGGAGAGGGAAGGACTCTGGGCAAGGCTTCTCTCACCCCGCCTGGGAGGTGGGTAGGTCTCAGGCTGTTGTACACTCTCACCCCACTGCCAGGCTGGGGCGAGAGTGCCAGAGTGCCAGGCTGGGAGACAATGAACGACTGTGCTGGCAGGCTCCGGCTAGCACTGGAAAGTACCTGCTGCTTCCAGGAACGTCTAAGTTTCTGTTTCCTAGAACAGGAGTGTGCCAATCCCGGCACTCCCGGTGCTGGTGAGTGAGACAACATCTAATTCTCAGTGGTGGATCAGCAGCAGGAGTTCATTTCTCCAACAGACTTGTTATTCATCGTCCGTGAAGCTGGGCTCTGGGCCAGATCAAATACACACAGCCCAATGAGACATGTGGCTTTCCCTGGGAGCGCCTGCCTAGAGGACAGGCGGGCTGGGGAGCTTAAAGGAGGTGAGAACCGGCCACCTGGAAAGGAAATCTCCCAACTGAGCCAGGGAGGCTTTTCCTGGAAACCCCCAGTCAACTTCGGAAGGGCTTGTGGGAAACCAGGAGGGTGGCCAGGGCGCTCGCTGTGTCCTGGGCTGATGGGACCAAGAAAGGGAAGTTGGGGGCCCCCGTGTGTTGGGCAAAGGCTCTAGGCCCAGAAGCAGGTCATAGAAGAGTCCCCCAGAATGAGAATCTGCCTTCCTGAACAGCTGGGTGGGAAACCCGACAGAAACCTCTCTGGAGACGGAATGATCTACAGCTGTGAATGACACCTGTCTTGAGGGGAGAGAATACACTGGATTTGGATTCAAAGAGCCAGTGGCTTCACTTGGTCTGACTTGGGTTAGAGATCCTGGACAGGAGATACAATGTAACTGTTCAGAATTCAGACTCCAGGGGCGTGCAACACCAACTCCAACAGTGTGTGACCCTGTGGGGTGGTTGGTTTTAAATGTCCACTTGCAGCCTGGAGAGGGGGCTCAGGAATTTAAAAAACACTCAGTGCTCTTGCAGAGCACCTGAGTTGGATTCCCACCCAGCACCCACACGTCGGCTCACAGCCACCTTTAACTCCAAATCAGGGGATCCAATGCCCTTTCTGACCTCCATAGGCACCAGGCACACATGTACACATACAAGCATTGCTGGCAGAAATTCATACACAGACAATAAATAAATCTAAAAAAAAAAACTATTTTTAATGCCAACTTGCCACAACCTAGAATTACCTAGAATGACATGGTGCTTTAAATGAGAAACGTCACCCAAAGACCCAATCTTTGAATACTTGGTCCCCAGTTGATGCTGTCAGGGAAGCAATGCAGCCTTGCTGGAGGAAGTGTGTGGCTGAGGGCGGGAGGCGAGAGTTGCCTCACTTCCAGTCTGCCCTCTGCTTCCTTTGTGGACAGAGATGAGATCTCTTGGTTTGCTCCTCTGATGCCTGCTGCCACACCTCCCCCACCATTACAGACGCTGCCTCTGGAGCCACAAGCCGGATAAAAGTTGCTTCTGGTCATGGTGTTTTGTCACAGCAACAGAAAAGTAGCTGAGACACCCAGGAAGAGAGTCTCAGTAAGGAGTTATTTAGATCAGGTTGCCCCATGGGCATGTCTGTTGGGGACAGTCTTGATTGCTGGTGTAGGAGGACCCCGCCCACCGAGGACAGCACCGTTCCCTGGGCAGGTTGTGTGAGAAAGCTGGCTGAGAATAAACCTGCCTGGCCCCTGTGGAGCAGTGGCCGCTCTGGTCCCCGCTGCTCTTCTCTGGCTGCGAAGTGGGTTCCTTGGTCAGAGGTAGTGCAGTGTGAAAGAGCAAGCCTGCCTGCCGCGACGATCCTTGACTCCCTCACTGGTGGACTGTGACCTGGAGCTGTGAGCCAGTAAACCCCCCCCCCCCCAGCTTTTGTCTGTCACAACAACCAAAACGAAACTAGGCACCTTGGGAAAGTCCTCTATCCTCTTTGAGCCTCAGTTTCCCCACCCATAAGATGGAAATGATAAAGAAACTGGAAGTAGTAATATACAAATCGTATATGGCTCAGAATAAGGATTAAAGATAACACATGGTATTGGGATGATCTTTTTGTACACTGTAGAGATGTGTCTCTGTTTTACCTCACCTGCCTAAGGCACCTTCTGATTGGGTTAATAAAGAGCTGAATGGCCAATAGCTAGGCAGGAGAGGATAGGCGGGACTTCTGGGCAGATAGGAACTCTGGGAGAGAATCTGGTGGGAGATTTGCCAGCCAGACACGGAGAAGGCAGATTTACAGTACTAAGGAGAGGTTAACAAGCTACGTGGCAAAACACAGATTAATAGAAACAGGTTAATTTAAGTTTTAATAACTGTTTGGGGAAAAGCCTAAACTAAGGTCAAATTTTCATAATTAATAAAAAGTCTCCATGTCGTTATTCGGGAGCTGGCAATCCAAAGAAAGACCTGCTAGAGCATGGGAACCACTTTGCATAGTCCCTGCTCACACTCAAACTCTGCAAGTGCAGCTCTTGCCCACACACTTATGTTATTAACACTGTTAACTCAAGAGCTGTGACTTACCCAGGCATCCTCTAGTTTCCCCCAAAATATCAGGTACAGGGCCAGGCATGATGGCGCACGCCTTTAATCCCAGCACTTGAGATGCAGAAGCAGGTAGATCTCTGAATTTGAGGCCAGCCTGGTCTACATAGTGAGTTCCAGGACAGCCAGGGCTACATAGAGACCCTATCAAAAACAGAAAGAAAAGAATTATCCTGGTGGGAATAAGGAAGGAGACAGAAAGGCAGCCTTATGAATGTTCATGAGGAGTTGGGCTATTTGCGTATCAAAGAACAGATACACACTGAATAGACAGCTAGCAAAAGGCTAACAATGGTTACATCCTGAGGTAAATCACAGGATGGACAGACTTTACACTTTGTGAGACATCTCTGTGAATGTGTATTTATTCATAGGTACATATCATATTAATTATTTTTCTTGTCTGTGCAACAAAACGCCTGACAAAAGCAGCTTGAGGGGGTTTACACATTTGAGGGTACAGTCCATCACGTCAGGGAGGCAGGAGTGGCAGCCCACAGGTTACACGGCGTCCGCCGTCAGGCATCCACCGTCAGGAAGCAGAGAGAGATGATGCTGAGCTCAGCTCTTTCCCCCTTCCACGCAGTCTGGGCCCCCAGCCCACAGGATGGTTCCACCCACAGTTAGGGCGGGTCTTCCAACCTCAATTAACCTAATCTATAACTCCCTCACAGACAGGCCCAGATGTTTGTCCATGATTCTAGATGCGGTTAAAATGTCAATCAATATTAACCATAATATATACTAAGGAAAAACATTTTATACATATTTATATTTATATTCAGCAAAAAATAATGTTTCTAGAACCACAAAAATGCTCACTCCACCCCATGACCACCCCATCCCCCAATTCTCACCCACTCAAGCCCACCAAAACATACAAAGTCCAAAATGGTCCCAGACTTTATCCTGACTCCAGCCTCCAGCACAGTCCCTGTGGGTCGGATTCTGGCCTCAGTTCTGAGAAAAGTGTTCAGTGTCTGGAAGTCTTCACTCCTCCAGCCGCTGCTGTACCAGGTGAGCATAGACATCCTGGTCCCCCCCTGAGCTGGTCATGCTCCACCAGCCGCCCCTGCTTGAGCACCAGGACCTGGTCGGCGCTCTGAACCGTGTGCAGCCTGTGGGCAATCACCAGCACCGTTCTGTCCCCCTGCGATCTCCAGGCCTGCAGCTGCAGAGGACAGAGGACACGCCTCAGAAAGGCAAGAATGGGACACCACAGCTGGGCCACCCCTATGACTGGGGTAAGGAAGGCGTGACTGTGCAGGGGCTGCAGAGGGCAGGCGACAGGGGTCTGTCCTCCCTGGCTGTACTGCTGCCACTGGGAAAGGCAGCGATGGAGGACCAGACACCCCACACCATTCTCCATTCCATCCTGGAGACAGATCTTCATTGCCAATCAACTTAAGAAAGCCCAGGGCATGGGCAAGGCACACCTTTGGGCGTGTCTGTGAGGACTGACTCAAGAATCCAGAGAGGACTACTGAGGAAAAAGATCCACCCTGAAAGTGGGTGGCACCATCCCATGCCCTGGGTCCTGGACCACATGAAAAAGAGGGACAGAGGGAGCCAGCTGGGTGCCGGCATTCACACTCGGTTCTCAGTCCACCAAGGTGTAAAGAGTCCAAACGACCCACCCCACAGCTATGCTGTCCCTGCCGTGACGGCTTGTGTGCTCTCTCAACCCCTGAGCCAAAATAACCTGTCTTCTACATTCCTTTTCTCGGGTATTTGGTCCAGCAACAGAAAAGTAACCATTGCAATTCACAGGATTCACAGCCCTGCAAGGTGCAGACATTCTCCCCATCAGTGGGACATCGGCCCACGCCCGCCCAGCTCCACACCACCTGACTGCAAACATGTCCCTTAATCACACTGTCCCCTGCCTGCCCCATGCTGGTACTCACAGCCTGCTCGCACTGCGCGTCCAGGGCACTGGTAGCCTCATCCAGGATGAGGACCCGTGGGTTCCGCACAAGGGCCCGGGCGATGGCCAGACGTTGTTTCTGTCCCACAGCTAACTGCCCCCCTCTCTCCCCTATTTCTGAAGAAATCAGAGAAATTCCCCTCATGAGACACTGCAGGTCAGAAAACATCCCTCTCCACTAAGAAGGACAGGTTCTCTCTCCCATCCGCTTGGGTTAGCCAATCAGGAGGCAGCAAAGCAGGGCAGGAGGGAACAGAGGGAGGAGCAACCGGGGTACAAACATCACCCCAAAGTAAGTTCCATTATCTGAGGTGTGTGTGTATGCATGCGCATGAGCCTCTGTGTGTGTGTGTGTGTGTGTGTGTGTGTGTGTGTGTGTGTGTGTGTGTGTGTACCTGTGAGCCTGTGTATGTGTGTGTGTGTGTGTGTGTGTGCTGGTGCATGATCCTCTGTGTGTGTTGGGGGGGGCGGGGGGGGGGTATGTATTTCTCAGGCAGTGTCTATCTTCTGGAACCAAAGTCTCTCACTGGCTTAGAATGAGACCCCAAGGAACCTCTGAATCCCCAGAGCTGGCATTAATCCCAGTCTGGCTTTCTCCCCACCCCCTTCCCCCGCCGCCCCCCCCCCCCCCCCCCCCCCCCCCACCACCACCCCAGAGATCAAACTCAAGTCCTCCCGCTTGTAACCAAGCGCTTTATCCAATGGGCTCTCGCCCCAGCCCCATTTCCTCCTCCCCCTGCCAGGGTGGGCTCGGGACCTGTAGGTACCTGTGTGTATTCCGTTAGTCATTTCCCCTATGAAGTCGTCTGCACAGGCCGCCCGGGCAGCCGCCATCACTTCAGCATCCTCACAGTCCCTCAGGCCATAGGCAATGTTGTCCTTGACAGAACCGGAGAACAGCACCGGCTCCTGTCCCACCAGAACCACCTGGGCAGAGGGGACAGACGGACGGTTTCCTCAGGATGGACCCAGCCTTTCTTCCCAGGGGCTTCCTCATCCCCCCTCCTCGACTGATCCTCTCTCCTGCCCCTCCCTCTACCTGGCGGTGCAGGTAGTGGTGGTCATACTGAACCAGGGGCTGGCCGTCCAGCAGCAGCTGGCCCCCGGTGGGCTGGTACAGATTTTTGCAGCAGGGCAGCCACAGTGCTCTTCCCAGACCCATTGGGTCCCACCAACGCTGTCACCGTCCCAGGATGCAGTGTGAACGTCAGGCCCTGGAAAAGCAGGCAAGAGTTAAGGGCAGCTTCCTAGAGAAAAGATGCACAGGCTGCTGTGCCTGACCACGGGGTCTCCCGCAGGCACCTGGAGCACCGGCTTCTCGGGGCGACTGGGGTACGAAAAGGAGACGTCTTGGAATTCCACGCGGCCCTCCAGCCTGGGAGGGGCCAGGGTCCCAGGCTGGGGCAGATTTGGCTTTCGGTCCATGTAGCAGAAAACCTTCTCAGCGGCACCCACGTTACTCAGCATATCCCCATACATGTACACCAAGCTCTGGAAAACAGGAACGGACAGGTCAGCTAATCAAACCCCACCAGAAACCAGGTCCCCAACTCAACTCCTCACATACTCTGCCCACAGCATGACCTCGGCCAGCCTCTCCCCTTTCCTCACCCCCAAAAGAGAGCCTCTATCTTTTAATGGGGGGGGGGAGGCTTGGAGAAGTTGTTTTTAGTTAGGAATGGAGGAGGGTGGCTTTGTCTTTGTTTTTTTGAAAGTTTTGGCTACATAGCCCAGGCTGGCCTCAAATGTGACATCTTTCCTCAGGGTTGCAAGTACCACAGGATTACAGACATGTGCTCCCTTGCCCAGAGTAATTTTGGTAGAATTTTAAAGTTGCAGTGATAAGCCAGTGTTTTCAGTTTGTAACGGAAAAGCTCTGAAGTCCCCAGAGTGCGTCAAGCCCCACAGCTTTCGCTCATTGCCCTGCACTCTGTGCCTAGTATCACCTCCCTTGAGACAGGGAACCCTTTCAAAAGCAGTCGCTGTGGCTTTGAAATCATCAGAATGCGCAGCACAGCTCTCCACACATAAAGGATGGTGAAGAAGTAACCAGGAAAATCATGGCCCGGGCCCAGAACAAGGTAACTGATTTTTTAAAGTGATCCGATACAAAGAAATAATTAAGAGTCTTTCCTAGTCACACTGCAGCACTGGGTAACCCGGCAGTAAATGAGATCAAGTCCCTCGGTTGATGCAGCCAAGTTAAAGCAGGACAGAGCAGCACTATTTACAACCTGATCATTTAACACATGTCGGGCATTGCTTATCAGTGGCGGACAGCAGCACCAAGAGAACCAGGTATGTTGTGTCTCCCAGAGCAAAGAACACAGCCATAACTATAAAAAGGGGAATGCTGAGTCTTAAAGTTTCCATATTGATCTATCTACCAGTGGATAAGAAATAGTCAGAGGTACACACTGGAATAATACTACAGAGGTTCGACCCACAGAACCCATAGGAAACACAAGACAGAAATTCACATTCCTTCGACAAATAGCAAGGTGGGAATTTAAAATCAGTAGACACAAAGAGGTTGAGAGGACATCAGTCACACTATGTGGACCTGTGGAGATCTGGGCACTGAGTGTACTAGGTAAATTTAAGAAATTATTGCTATTTTTTTGGTATGATAGTGCCTTTTGGACGACATATTTATAATCTAGAGATGCACACCGGAATATCTACAGATAAGACTGTGAGATTTTGAATTTGTTTCAAAATAGTATGAGGGGAGTGAGGGCAGACCCAACACAGTGGGCTGGTGGGAGTAGGTTGGAGTTGAGGCAAGACTAAGGATAGGGGTAGGGTTGGGTTTGGGACTGCAGTTAGAGGTAAGGTTAGTCACGGTGGGGTTAAGTTAGGGTCATGGCTGTTTGGAGTTGTTTGGATTGGGTTAGGGTCAGCATTAGTTTATAATGGAGTTAAGCTAGGGGTAGGGAGTTTGAGTTAAGGTTAGGGTTATGATCATTGTTAAAGCTGATGATAGTTATCTGAAGGTTTCTTATAATGTCTTCTTCTTCTTTTTTTTCCTTCGAGACAGGGTTTCTCTGTGTAGCTTTGCGCCTTTCCTGGATCTCGCTCTGTAGACCAGGCTGGCCTCGAACTCACAAAGATCCACCTGCCTCTGCCTCCCCAGTGCTGGGATTAAAGGCATGTGCCACCGCCGCCCCGCATTTTTTTTTTTAGCATGTTTTAAATTATCTATAAGAACATTAATAGTTTGTTTGTTGAACAAATAAAGCTCACAGCTTAGAAGTCCAGAGAGAAACAGCAGCAAAGCATCTGCTGAGGGCATCTCACTCACCCGGACATAGGCCCCCACTTCCTCCTGGTACATCAGGAAGGAGAGCAGGCCTCCCCTGGTGACCTCGCCAGCCAGGATCTGCTGCACGCCACAGTTCAGAATCAGCACCTGCATGCCCAAGGCCATCACCTGGGAGGGAAGGAGGGAGAAGTGAGTGAGCCCCCGGGTCCAGTGCACTATACTGGTTCCTAGAACCTCCGTTGTCTGGCTCCTCATCCCGTCTCCCTCCGCAGGCCGCCTCACCCTCCGTATGGCTAAATACAAGGCTCTTTCCAGGTCTCGGCGCCACCACAGCTGTCGACATCGCTCCAGGGCCTCCTTATAGCGGCTGACCTCCTGCTCCTCCGCCCCAAAGCTGCGCACGGTCTGCAGCCCTCCTACTGCCTCGCGCACCACCTGACCGGCCTTGGCCACCTCATCCTGGATCTCTGTTAACACCGCCTGAGAACAGACAGCAGGATAAACCGGTTAAGGAGGCAGAAAACACAGGCCCGGGGGCTTCACTCCGGCCTTCGTCCCTGTTCCTTGATTTTCTTTCCAGAAGGAATATTGAAGGGAAGGAAGGAAGAGGGGAGGGGAGGGGAGGGGAGGGGAGGGGAGGGGAGGGGGGAGGGGAGGGGAGGGGGGGGAGGGGAGGGGAGGGGGGAGGGGAGGGGAGATGTGCTGGGGAGATGGCTCAGTGCTTGCCATGCCAGCATAAGGACCTGAAGCCCCAAGAGACTTCACCTTGCTACTAAGGAACAACACCCACCTTGGACACACATTCTTGCCACACACACACTCACACACAAAGGAAGGAGAGAGAGCATGTGCCTTGCTGAGCTCTCACTGGTAAACACTGTGGGACATGTGGGACATTTTGTTTAACTTCCATTTGAAGTAAATCCTTCCCCCTGACGTCAGATGGGGAAAGAGACGCAGCAGTTAATGAAGATGAAGACCTGGCTGTCGGGATGGCTCCGCTGTTTAGAGAGCTCGCTGCTTTTCCAGATGACCAGAGTGCGGTTCCCAGCACCCAAGCCAACTCGCCACTGCCTGCAACTGCAGCTCCTGGGGTCAGGGGCCATCTTCTGGCCTCTGTGAGCAGCCACACACATGTGCACACACACACATATGCACACACGCACAAATGGTAAAATAAATCTTTATTTTTTAAAAAAGGTGGAGCTGTAATTAGAAATGGATCAAAGACCTAAATTTAAGAGTTGAAATTGTAAAAACTCTTTTTAGCCGGGCGGTGGTGGCGCACGACTTTAATCCCAGCACTCGGGAGGCAGAGCCAGGCGGATCTCTGTGAGTTCGAGGCCAGCCTGGTCTCCAAAGCGAGTTCCAGGAAAGGCGCAAAGCTACACAGAGAAACCCTGTCTCGAAAAACCAAAAAAAAAAAAAAAAAAAAAAAAAACAACTCTTTTTAAAAAGACTTTGTGTGTGTGTGTGTGTGTGTGTGTGTGTGTGTGTGTGTGTGTGTGTGTACGAGTGCAGGGGCCTCTGAGGCTGGAAGAGGGAACTGGATAGCTGACATGTGGGTACTGGGAACCAAACTCAGTCCTCTACAAGAGCAGTAAGCACTCTGAACCACTGAGCAATCTCTCCAGCCCCAATTAACTAGCTTCCTGACACTGGACTACACAGTGAATTCTTAAATGGGACACCAGAGCACAGGCAAAAAAGACAAATAGGACCTGTCCACACTGCAGCATAAGACCTCGTCTGCAGTGAAAAACACCTCAAGACGCATCTTTGTAAATCAGATAAGAGGCCAGAGCAGCTGCTGTTCTGGGAAGGCAGCTGGTCTAAGCATCCCAACTTCACAGCAGGTCTGTTTTGCCTCAGGGCAGGCTAGGCTCAGCAGGGCCTTTGCCTCTAAACAGGAGTTAACCACAGCAAGGCCCAGCTGCAAAGTGTGGGTGCCAGTTTAAGGCCTGTGCTCTGTGCTGAGCCGTGTCTGACTCACGGTGAGACCGCCAATCCCTCAAGATCAAGCACAACAGTGACTATTCCAGGACACTGTGACACTGAACACAGCCTGACTATGTATGTCGAACCACACACCCTCTAACAGCAGCCCCTGAGAATTGCCCTGTGGGCTCAGCTTCCTGCTCTCTCTGCTTCGGCCATACCACAGTGTCTAGTCACCCTCTGCTGCTGCCTTTCCTGTCTTGGTGAATTCTGCCACAGGCCATGGATCACTAGCCAACCCACGGTGTCCCCAGCATGCCAAGTAACATCCAGAATATGTGCAGACTGCATTTTAAAAATACAATTTAAAAAATATAAAGAATGCCTTTCATTTGGCCGGGCAGTGTGGCACACACCTTTAATCCCTGCACTCGGGAGGCAGAGACAGGTGGATCTCTGTGAGTTCAAGGCCAGCCTGGTCTACAGAGTGAGTTCTAGGACAGCCAGGAATACACAGAGAAATCTTGTCTCCCAAAACCAAAAACCTAAAACCAAAAACAAACAAGTAAAAACAAAACAACAACAAAACTACAAATTTTTAAAAATGAAAAAAAAATGGGCATAGGAATTTCTCTTCATCAAAGGGCCAAAAAGCAACGAGAGGAACCGGATGGACATCCCTCCAAAGAATGTGTCAAATGTCCCACACGCACGTGAAAACACACGTAACAACATTAGTGGTCAGGAAAATGCAAAGCAAAGCCACAATGAGCCACCACAGCCAGCAAAACGGCTTTGTTCACGTTTAAAAATAAAGTGACAGTACGTTTGGGGGGAAATGTGGAGAATCAGAAGGCTTGTGCTTTGAATTGTGGCCCAAAAGTGAGTAACGTGTTTTTTTTTTTTTTTTTTTTTTTACATCCTGTGTGCTTTGCTACAAGGGAAAGCCCAAGGCAGGACTGAATCCAGACTCAGGACTGCCCGACTCACGTCCTCCCTCCCCCACACTCCATCTAGTTATGTATGCTGAGGTCAAAGGGGAAACCTTCTAGGGCCTGGAGAGATGCCTCAGTGGCTGAGAGCACCAGCTGCTCCTCCAGAGGACCGGGGTCCATTCCCAGTACCCACACTGCTCACAACTGTCTAACTCCAGGCACAGGGCATCCAACGCCCTCTTCTGGCCTTCTCAGGCACTGCACAAAGATGTCCAGATGTGCAAGCAAAACACCCATACACATAAAATAAAAACAAACAAAGTGTAAACCTCCTAAGATGTTCTTCACACTGATTCTCAAACGTTTGTGGGAAGGGCATACACAGACATTGAGACACTCATGAGAAGACACCATCTTACCAGAAAGATGTCCCCTCACCTCCCTCTCCCCACAGCTCACACACAACACTTCTGCTTATAGATCCAGTGGGCCCCCAACCTCCTCAACTCAGTGGATGGCTGGACTAGGAAAATGTGGTACTTCAGAGGCTGAAAAGAGTGTCCATTCTACCTCTCTGTCTCTCATGCTGAGATTTGCACGTGGAAGCCTGCACAGCTCTACACTTTAGTCTCCTCGCAGGGCACTGTGACATGCAGGGCACTGTGACACATGCACACACACCTGATGGCGGGGGTTGTACATCTTCTCTGCTGCTATTGCAAGGGGCAGGTCCAGCAGGGAGAGGAAGGTGAGTCTAGGAGACACCCGGAGCATGAAGATGTAGAGCCCTACCACCTTCACCAGGCTCCGCAGCAGGATATTGGCATTCAAAGGGAGCCAGCGGCTCATCAGGGAGGTGTCGGAGCTCAGCCGTGAGTTCAGCTCCCCTGGGGAGGACAGAGAGGATGAGGGGACCGTGGATACTGCAGAAACCCAAGAACTCGATCTGAGCCATCTCACTGACTCATCCCACCTCTCACACCCTCTTCCCCCACAGAGACTGGGTTACACCTCTACCCTGCTCTAAAAGATAACTGCCAGGCTCCAGAGGTGGGGGGTGGGTGACGGGACCAGGAGGGACAGAGGACCCCAGACCCGGATGCCAGGTTCACCTGTCTTGGTCTCCTGGAAAAACCCAAGGTCTTGGCGCAGCAAGGACGAGAAAAGCTGTTCTCGTATCCGCAGGTTAATCCTGGACATGGTGAAGAGGAAGGAGCCTCCGCGGCAGCCTGCAGACAGGGAGCTGCGGGGCGGGTTGGTGGGGGCAGACAGCAGGAAAGAGAGATGGAGAGAAGGGGGAAGAAGGAGATGGGGGAAGTAGACAAGAGGCAAAGGGGAAAAACACATGAATAAACGGGTAGGAAGGGGAGACACAGGGAACCAGCACAAATCCCCATGGGCTCACGGACTCACACGTGCTTCCTTTGGAAACAGCAACAAGCCCCTCCCTCCCTCCCTCCCTCCCGTTTTAGGGATCCCCAGTCACCAATCTCACCTTCCATCCTTTGGGGAGTCCTCTTGGATCAACCAAATTTTTATAATAAAAACTTAAAGGAAGAAGTATTTTTAAATGCACAAAAGCAGGTGTTTTACAAAATATGGGTTTCAAATGCAAATTTAGTTCCCATATTGGATAAGCAGACACGAAATGGTGGACTTTGAGTGATCACAGTAAGAATGAAAAGGAGCCACCACTGTGTGTGTGTGTGTGTGAGTGTGTGTGTGTGTGTGTGTGTGTGTGTGTGTGTGTGTGTGTGTGTGTGTGTCTATTTTGCATGTGGATACACACAAAGATCCAGGTGTACTGCTCTGTGTGTGTGTGGTGGCTGTGTGTTCAAAGACTAAAGGATGACACCCCATCTCCCTCCGTTGCCCTCCACCCTATTTTTCTGGAGGCAGGGTCTCTCACTGAACCTGGAGCCCACCATTTCCGATAGACTGGCCAGTCACCATGGCCTTAGGATCCACCTGTCTTCACTCCACACCCCGTACTGGGGTTAGAGAGTCTCCCTGTGCTTACACGGCAAGCACGTGACCCAGTGAGCCGTCTCCCCAGTCCAGGGAGATGGTCCTGAAGGCAAGACACAGCAGAGCGGTGCGGGACCTGAGGCTGAGGCCCAGAGTGCGGGTACTGAGCTTTGTGGATGGGGACAGGAAAGAGGGGCATCTTTAGTGGGGACCAGGAGGGAGTGTGATGCACTGGGGTTCTGAATATGATTACAAGGTGAGAGTGTCTAGCCAGCAGCAGTTCCAGCCCCTGGAACAACTGGGTTTAGGAAACAGCTTAGCCTAAATCTGCATCGGACAATCACCTGGCACAAAGAATATTTTTAAGAAATCAAAACACACTGCGTGGCCATGCCTGGTGATGACCTAAGTTCCACCCCTGGACTCCACACAGTGAAGGGACAGAGCTCACTCAGCAAGCTGTCCTCTGACCTCCAGTGCACATACACTCTTACTCAGGAAGAATGACGGGGTGGGAGGGTGGGGGAGTGGTTAGTTTAGAACACAACATACCCATGAACAGGCCAAACTTAAGGGTCTAGAGGAGGAAAATTCTCCTAAAAAGCGGAGTAGATTCGAAGGCAGAAGGGAGTTTCATAAATGCTAGTTGAGAAAGAGATCAACTGAACTACAAACACCAAACGCTACCAAGACACCAAAGGGAATCCAGCCTGGGCCGGGAGAGCAGAGAACTGACCCATAAGGAGTTCACCTGTGCATGGCTTCAGGGGGAAAAAACAGCAAAACTAGAATGGAGGCATAATGAAGGACTAGGAAGGCGGGCGGGAGGGGGGAGAACCTGCCTGAACCTGTACCCTCTCTCTGTACCTGAGCCTCCTCATCCCAGTCACAGCCCTGCCACACAGTCCATTGTTTGTTTACTTGAGACTGCGGGCTCCTGGGTCTGTATAAAGAGAGGCAAAGGCAGCCAGTGAGGGAGCCACAAGATTGGGGTGGGGGAGACACACCCTCCCCTGCGGGAGATTCTGGGGAGACACCTGAGGACACTGGGAACAGTCCCTTTGGACACAAGGCTCCTTTTGCTCCGCACCACCCTCCTACCTGTCTCTGTAACATAAAATAAACTTGGAGCACGTTGGAAAATTCAAAGGAGGAGATAAATGGATAGATGGGAGTCCGTGATGGATAAATGTGCATATTTCAGTTGAAGCACTTTGTGCTTTGTGCAAAACAAAGTCGGGATGGAGGGCCCCTGTCCAGGTGTGGGTCTACCAAAGGACCTGAAGTCAATCATCCACTCACCTCCCAACAGACAACAGGCACATGAAGAAGATGGCGCTGGCAAAATCATTCGGGTCAAAATCACCTCCCAGGATGTCAATCACACGACCAGAATAGTGAGGAATTGAGGCCTCTCCTGAAAGAGGCAGGAAGGATAGGGAGGCTGCACCCTGCCGAGGCCCTTCTCCCACCGCCCTCCCTCCACGGTGGCCTCTCCCTCTCACCCAGCACAGCCACCACGAGGAAGAAGAAGGCAACCATGAGGAAAGGCAGGTCCGGCCGGGAGAGCTTCAGCAACCGCCACATCAGGGCTTTGTTGTTCTCCTGGCCAGGCTCCTTCTCCTGGGCTCCTGGAGGGCTCAGCACATCCCACACGGCCCTGCCCAGCATGGCAGCCCCATAGCCAGCCAGCAGCCAGCCCCACGAGGCAGAAGCCACTCTGACTGCTGGGGCACTCATGGTGCCTCCCACCAGAGCTCTCAGCGAGAAAAACAGGGGGGTGGCCAGGCAGAGCAAGGGCAGAAAGGTCCCCACCGTCCCCAGCACCCCTCCCACTGTTAGCAGTCCCCACAGCCCTCCAAGTCGCAGGGTGCCCTCCAGCCACAGTCCTGGAAGCCCCTGGGGAAGCAGATTTCCCAGAGACCCCTGTAGCAGCGCAAGTAAAGCCATGTCCACCAGCAGCAGAGAGGCCCAGGGCCTCAGGTAGGCCAGCGCCATGATGGGTTCTGCAGGGAGAAAGGGAGAAATTAGGGCGGTGGAGTTCCCTGGCCACAGGCCTCCTGCCCGGAACCCACATCAGGCTTCAACTTCTCATTTTATGCAGCCTCACGGAGAAGGTCTCCTCCTAGTCACACCTTTCCTGGGATCCATGCCATGCTGCGGGTCTGAAGGAGTGGAAAAGGCCACCCAACACACACACACACACACACACACACACACACACACACGGGGGCGGGGGAGGGCTGGTCTGCTGTCACCACGCCTGTCCCTTTGAAGGTTCTTGGTGTTAACCGAGAAGACTCAGTCCCCGGTCACACTCCCTCCACTCCCCGGGTCCTTAGAGCCAGGGAACAGCGTGCAGCAGTGGGACGCAGAGTCAGAGGACTTGGGGCAGGCGGCACCGGACAGAAGACAATGACAGGGGACACCGGGCAAGGGAGCGGACCGAGGACCTTGGGCAAGGGGTGAGGGGCAGGGGACCTGGGACACTGGGTGAGGGGCACAGGACCTGGGGCAGAAGACCTGGGACATTGGGTGAGGCAGGGGCGTGGGGCAGAAAACCTAAGGCAGGACCCGGAGAGGGGAGCGAGATGGGGACACCAAGGGTTTGGGAGTGGGCCGCACCCCTGCTAGCGCTCGGGCTCTATCCACAAGAACTCACCTGCGGACCAGCAGCTCAGGAGTGCTTCTGAAATCTGCTTCTTCCCAAACTGGATCCCCCGGGTGCGCCCGCGACGGTCTCGCAATGAGACCGCCCGGTCCCGCGACTTTCGCTTTCACTTCACTGCCCAGGTCCCGGTGCTGCGCACAGCGGCCAGCAGGCGGCGCCTGCCAATCTGCGGGTGGGGTGAGCGCCCCAAGTCCCCAAAGAGCCTCACCCACCCTAGTTGGCCGCTACTAGCAAAAGCCTCCGAGGGTCTGAGCTGCTTTGTCATGGGAAAAGCCCTGCATTTCCCCGGTTGCTCTCTCGAACTCCGGACCTATTTTAAGAAGCGCTCGTGTGGCTGGGAACATAGTTCAGAGGAAGAAAACACTTGCCTGAGCTCTAGGTTCATTCTCCGGAAGAAGAGGAGGAGGAGGAGGAGGAGGAGGAGGAGGAGGAGGAGGAGGAGGAGGAGGAGGAGGAGGAGGAGGAGGAGGAGGAGGAGGAGGAGGAGGAGGAGGAGGAGGAGGAGGAGGGAAGGAGGAGGGGAAAGGGGGGAGGGGAGGAAGGAGGAGGAGGGGAAGAGAGTGGAGGAGGGAGTGATTTTAGATGCCCTCCCAGTCACCCAAACAATTAACAATGGACCACACAGGAGTCCCACTTCTGGAAGGGGGGGTAAGGAGGAGGGAGAAGGGGGGGTAAGGAGGAGGGAGAGGAGACGAGGGGCTTAGTTTTTTTTTTTTTTTTTCCAGACAAGCCCAGAAACAGAGGTCTTGGGGTAAAACGTGGGGCCTTCATAGAAGGCCTAGCCCCTATCACCAGGCTGAAGGTTTCCTTTTGAACCCAGACTTTGTCTTCAGACTTCCTTCTCAGTGTCGGACCTGCGGGCCTGCGGTGAGGGTCCTGGGTCAGTGCCAGGGCCTACTGATGTGAGGGAGAGGCTGGTTTAGGCTAATGCTATCAAACAGCGACAGTCTCTACCCAACCTCCTCCCCCGGAGCCCAGTTTATCGAAGAAATCACCCCTCTGGGCTGAAGGGTAGGGCCCTTCCCTCGCATGGTGAGTCCCTGGGTTCTATTCTCAGCTTTGAAAACAAAGTATCTCTGCTGCACACAGCAGCCTCCCTCTACCAAAGCGACAGGCTCAGAAATGACTCCGTGTGCTGAAACCACCTCTAAAGAAAAAGTTAAAAAAAAAAAAATCCCCTCTGAAATGTTGGTGTGACTACCCACGAATCACTTGACGTTTAAGTGTGGGGTGGGGGTTGGGGGTGAAAGCATTGAAGTCGGTCCTGCTACATGGCCACCTTATCTGCTCTGGGTCTTAGGCACCCCCAGTGAAGGAAGCTCCTGCGGCTGCTCTGGCTTCTCCTCTGACCCATGACCTCACCCTTGACCACTCCTGTGCTTCCACAGACCCGGGTATTCCTGCTCATCTCTCTTCACTGGGCTCTCACCTGGCAGCCAGAGGGGACATCATGAAATTGAACCCAACAGCATCTTTACACTTCAATATCCAATGTCAAAAAAGGTGCTACTGAAGCGATTCAGTGTTTATAATCACCACAAAGTCCAGTCACCCCAAAACATCTACCAGGGGCCACACTGGAGTCCCCAGAGCATGACATTCCAGGAAGGGCTGTGGGCCAAATGAAATTAAATGTGAGTGTCCAAAGAGAAGGCTGATGGATCCTCCTGGGAGGGGAGTGCTGGAGGATGTCCAGGAAGAGCCTGGTGATGCTCAGCTCCTTACAGAGAAGGTGGCGCCCCCCTCTCAGTAGAAGTCCACTTGATTTCCTGTTTGCTCCCTCACCCTCCCTCCAAAGGACCCCACAGCCTG
The DNA here is from genome assembly GCF_007827085.1 of Peromyscus californicus insignis. NCBI lineage: Eukaryota > Metazoa > Chordata > Mammalia > Rodentia > Cricetidae > Peromyscus > Peromyscus californicus. The sequence goes on from NW_026294491.1 coordinate 3,166,141, forward strand.
ACTCTGTTCAGCCACAGCACAGAGACACGTATAACCGTTTTCTTTTATTGTACTTAGAAGGTATCCAGGGATGGAGTGTTCAGTGAGACGAGGGTGAACCTGGCCGTCTCCATGGCCTCAGAGCTTTCTGTCTCCGGCCCAGGTTGGGCCCTCCTTTCTCCTGGGACTGAAGTTGGCCCAGGTCCCCGAGTCCACCAGGCTTGCCAGGAGCCACCTGCCCAGCAGCCACCGCCATCACTGATTGGCCTCCCGGTACTTGTGCATCAGGTCACTGACATCGGAACTTTCCACTTTCACCCAGCCGTCTTCCTTCATGTGGTACACTGTGAGCGATTGAGAAAAGAACACGGCCTCAACCCTCTCTTCAGTAAGTCAGGGGTGTGGCCTGGGCGGCAGCAGCGACTTGCAGGGACCTTCACACCCGTCTCCACCCCCACACAAGCTGAAAACATTTTCCTTCCCACTCCATCACCCCTGAGTCTCCCCAGTCTAAACCCCCTTCTCCCAGGTGTCTAGGGGAAGCACTGGTCTCTTACTATTAACAACGCCTCCAGAATAGCAATCTCTGTGGGTGGCGTGAACAATAGCCCTGCGGCCAAGGTCATAGGCCTCTTCAGGACTGAGATCCTGCCGGTAGCCACTGTCCATCACCCCATAGGCATAGGTGTTCCCGCTGCCGGTGGAGAACATCTGTCCTGAGAGCCGAGTCCCATTTTCATCTACATAGTAGAGTCCTGGTCCCTAGAAGATGGGAGACCATCCTGAGTTACATTTGTAAATACCTTGTCGGTAACAGAAAGACTCAAGTGTGATTGGTGACGTGTGGGCAGATACCGGCATGGAAACATTTGAGTTAAGACAGCGCACTGTGGCCAACATCAACACCTGAGCCAAGCATGGGGGAGGGTAGTGTCCAGTGGGTAAGGGACAGCTCATGGGGGTGGGGAGCATAGGGACAGGCCACTCACCTTCTTGTCCCAGCCGCAGATCATGCTGCCCATGGAGAGGCCCATGCCCCGGTACTGCAGCATCATGTTGGAGAGCAGCTTGGAGGCCGCAGACACGGAGATGCGTTCCCCATTCCGCAGGTAGTACAGCCTAGGTGAGGAGGAAGGAGGCCTCAGGGGCGGCAGGCCAGAGTCCGTTTTCTCCCACAGAATGAGGTTAAGAAAGGATGTAGAGATGAGTGTTGGGAAGGTACGAGCTGGCGCGATGTAGGAATGAGGGAAAGATTTGGAATTTAAAATATATGAGCCACGTTTTTAAAAGCCTGTTAAAGGACCCCATCCTAACGTGACGGTGTCCATGTTAAATAATTGGCAGATTACCTGGTGTCTAAGCAGGGGCACAGACTGAGGTTCGGGAGATTTTTAATCACACAAAGGCTATTTTATTTCTTTTGTAAAACCCCTTATTAGCACTAGGATAGATCACCAGGAATAAGTGACCTGGGAGAGTCTAGGATTGAACAAATGAGATGAGGAAATCTGCCCACCTGCATTCCTTAGCCAGCAGCCGCTCCCAGTACTGACAGTCGGCAGCACAGCCAGACATGGTGCCGAGCAGGTAAGGGTTAATCTCGATCACCTTGTTCACTCTTAGGGTGCCTAGAAGAGTTTTGAGATCAAAGGAATGAGCCCACAGCCCTCCCTGCTCACTCCACTCCACAGCTGCTCTACCCTAACTGGTGTGCAGGCCTCAGGCGCTGGCTACAGCGCATGCGTACTCACTAATGTAAGTCCCCGCAGAGGCCCGGGAGTCCACTGCCACGATGACTCCATGCTGGAACTTGAAGGCTAGCGTGGTGGTGCCGTGGGCCATCTCAATCTGAACATTCCTTTCCTGGTCACCGCCAAAGGACCTCAGGAATTCCGAAGGCTGAGAGAAAAAGGGGGCGCAGAACACCTCAGTAACAGGAGGCCCCTGGGCAGGGTTTCGGAGAGTAGTGGGTGAGGAGGGGTCTCCGAATTCTATAACCACCAATAGCCAGAGTCTAGATGGAGAAGGAAGGCGGGAGGCATGCCCACCAACCTTTCTGTTTTCCAGCACCAGGGAGCAAAGGTCATGGTAACTGACTTCAAGGTGTTTCCCCATCCGTGGCTCCCTCGGTTCTCCCAAAGCACATTTTATTGATGTGTTCTCATTTTACAGTAGAGAGGCTGAGACCTAGACTGCCTAACGTGTTCTAGGATGGTGCTGAGGCCAGGTTAGCCACCCCAGCTCATGGGTCTTCGGAGACCAAGTGTGTTCCCTCTAGCAGTGGTGACTGAGGCATAGTGATTTGTGCAGTGTCTTAGGACGGGCACCCCCCTGTCTCTGTCTCCTCCCCACCCCCCCCACCCCTACCCCGTTTTCCTCCCTCCTCCCTCCCTCCCTCCTCCCTCCCTCCCTCCCTCCTTCCCCCTCTCCCTCCCTTCCTCTCTCCCAAGCCATCATCTCCACGTGGATTCTTTAGGGCTGGCCTGGATGCTGCTCTCCTGGGCAGTCCCTCCAGGCTTCCTCATCTCCGCAGACCCAGGCAGACCCCTCCTTCCTCCACCTCCCCCTTGCATCTCTCAAGGGTCCCTGCAATCCTCACCTGCATTCCCCGGGGAAGGGCGAGCTCCGGAGCTCGCACAGAGAAACTGTAGTGTCCCGGGTCCGAGCGGTACCCACTTTCTGCACCCAGGGCGGCCCACTCGGGCCGCTGCCCCCGAGCTCCGCACAGATCCAGTAACGCCATGACCGTTCAGCCCCGGAGATCTGCCGTCGACTCTCCGACAAGGAAGTGAAAGCGAAAGCCACAGCACCAAGGGGAGGGAACAAGAACCCCCCCCGCCCCCCCCATCCCCTGCCCTTTCCGTGAAGAACCCAATCAATGGGTGTCTGAACGAAGAGTATCATACTGAGGAGCGTTTCCCTGCTGCCAGGTCTGTGAATGGGCCGGGATGGAAGAGGTGCGCCTTCAGAGGCCGCCTAGCCGTGGGGTACCTGAGCGCCCACAGGCGGGCATCCTCTGGGAACCGCGGAGGACTGGGTAGGGTCCTGACCTCTACAGGTGCTTCAGGAAAGCTGGAGCCTGAGAGGAGCACTGAGCAACTTCACTTAGGCGTGCGTCCTGAGGACGGGGGGCAGCATTCAAATAAGCGTCATTTTATAGAAACTGGAAAATACGATAACCGGGCGCATAGGCACGACCAGAAGGAGGAATGGGGAAAGACACCCTAGCGCGTGGGGAAGGGCCATTCAAGATGAGGGCGCAGGTCGGGTCTTTCCATGTGGTCCCTCCTAGGGCCCTTCACGGTTCAACAGTCTCTCCACCCTGAGGCCACCCACGCGCGCTCCTGCCCTGGGCTGCTCGCCCAGGTCCCGGCTGAGCGCTTCTTCCCGGTACTCTTATAAACCCCGCCTCTCTTTGCAACCTGTGCGGACCTCATCTGCCCAGCAACTGCTGGCGTCACACTCACCCGTCCCTCCCTAAATGGATGAGAGTTTCTAGATAATCCTACCCTCTTCTTTGAGATTATCCCGGAGTATGCCACTGAGGAGCAGAGTGAGCGGTTCAGAAAGGATCAAAGTGGATGCGAGGTGGCCTGGGGTGGCATCCTGGCTTCCCCAGCCGCTGCCGTGCTTCCTCCCGCCTCAGCGAGGAAGAGTTGGGCTCAGAGATGCAGCTGCTGATGCCTTGGGCTGCGGGGAGGGGAGGGGATGCCTCCCCGTCCTGCTCAGCGCGGGGAGTCGATGGGTAGGTAGGAAAAGAGAAGCACAGGAGATAAAAGATGATAGGACCCAGCAGTAAAACAGAGGCTCTGAAGAGCGAGACCCCGGACCCAGCAGTAAAACAGAGGCTCTGAAGAGCGAGACCCCGGACCCAGCAGTAAAACAGAGGCTCTGAAGAGCGAGACCCCGCGCTGTGTGGGGAAGGGTGCGGGCTAACTCGGTGGATGCTGAGAAACAGGAGAAGCCACAGTACAAAACACCAATTTTATTATAAATATCAAGAGCCCACGGGTTATCCATAGTCCAGCCTATGCCTTTGGTTAATTACAAGCTGCTCGTCCTTCCTCTCTGTACATTTTGAGCGTTTCTTCTCATAGGTTCCAACACCACATAAACCAAGTTTGTTGGTGCACGCTGTGTACCAGATAGCACCAGGAGAGTGGAGGCAGGAGAATCAGGAGTTCAAGGTCTTGGACGCAAGTTTAAGGTCAGCCTGAGGTGCCTGAACCCCAGTCTAACTAAGGGGCAGAGGTGGGGGTAACATTCATGGTTAATTCCGGCCATCTCCTAGGTGTTATTTTATCTTGTAGCAAAAGCCTCGGCGCCTCAACTCCCTGGTCAGTGGGTGTGGTGCTATCTTTGCCCCCAGGTTCTCCGCCACACAGAGCAGAGGGCAATGGAGGAGGGCAGTGCGTAGTGGGCAGCTCCGGAAGCCTGTCAGTCCGAAGGAGCCGCAAGGGCCTCCACCATGGCCCGGTAACACCCTCCACTCTTCTCCATGAGCTGCAGATGGGTGCCCTGCTCGCAGACAGAGCCTTCTTTGAGAAAGAGGATGTGGTGAGCCTGCTCCGCCAGGCTGAGCTGCTGGGTGATAAGCAGCACCGTTGGAGGAGCCGGCCCGGGGCTCTCATACAGGAGCCGCTGGACCTGCAGAAACACAGACCTTACAGGGCAGGGTCCTCTGGACTTCCAGGGCTGGGACACACTGTCACCTGCCAACACCCCCGAGGATGCTAATGTTCCTGGTCCGAGTGCTTCTCTCCAAACCCTTGTTCTGTTGAGGCCTCTTTGCAAGAGGCGGCCCAGATGCACAAAAGCACAACATGGAGGGAACTGAGCAGTCGCTCATCCCCCATAATAGTCTATCAGTGAGCTGGGAAATTTTAATTTATTTTTAATTTCTTCTTCTCTCATATATTACATCCCAACTGGAAAGTTTCCCCTCCCTCCTCTCCTCCCAGTCCCTCCTCTCCACCTCCCCTCTCCTCCATCCACTCCTCCTCTGTTTCCCTTCAGAAAAGGGCAGGCCTTCCAGGGATATCAACCAAACATGGCATATCAAGTTGCAATAAGACTAGGGTTGCCTCGTTCAGCCTTAACATGTGGGAATTTTTTTTTCACATTAGTTTATGCTTTGAGAATTTCATCCATGTATACAATGAAATATAATCATACCACCTCCCATTTCCCTCCTCTCCGCCCCCCAGGACCCACCCCATACATCCCCTTCACTACTGCATACATCTTTTTTAATAACCCCTAATAAACTGAGGATTTTTATATTATTTAAAGAAGTTTAACTTTGGAGCTGGAGAGATGTTGCAGAATAATCCTCTACACTGTGTGAAGATGTGTCACTGTGATTGGTTTTAATAAAGAGTTGAATGGTCATTTCCTAGGCAGGAAGAGGTTAGGTGGGACTTCTGGGGACAGACAGGACTTGGAGAGGAAGACAGCAGAGTCGCCTGTGAGATGGAGAGGAAGCAGGGTGGGCAGTGCAGAGTAAAGGTAACCAAGCCACGTGAAAGAATGTAGATTAAAAGGTACGGGTTAATTTAAGTTATAAGAACTAGTTAGAAACAAGCCTAAGCTAAGGCCGAGCTTTCATAATTAAAAATAAGTCTCCAAGTCTTTTTTTGCGAGCTGGTGGCCCAAAGAATAATCCGTCTACAGAGAGACGACTCAGCGGTTAAGGCACTGGCTGCTCTCTCAAAGACCCGGGGTTGAGTCCCAGCACCCACCTGGTGGCTCACAACCATCCATAACTCTAGTTTCAGGGGATCCAACACCCTCTTCTGACTTTTGAGGGCACTAGGCACTCATGTAATGCACATATATTCAGGCAAAACGCTCAGTACATAAAATAAATCTAAAAAAAATTAAAGAAAAATTTAACTTGGTAACAAAGAACGTGAGAATTCAGGTAGATGACTTGGATTTGGATCCACTGCTCAAGAGCTGTGTGACTTTTAGAAGGTTGATCGACCTCTCTTAGTCTCTATTTTGCCATCCAAGAATAAGCAGAGCAAAGGACTCCTGATGGACATGGATGACTGAGTTCAAAGGGCAGGATGGCTTGTGGTGCTCAAGGCAAGCCTAGCCCACATCGGCACTGTTGGGGCAGAGGCCCTTCTCACTGGTTCTGAGTGTCCTGGAGAAAAGCTAACGGGAACTGAGAATTCCAAAGACAGGTTTGAACAGTTACATGATGGCATAACTAACAGGATGAGCAACAGAAGCAAGATCCCATGGAACCGAGACCTTAGGAAGATGATGCAGCAGGGTAGCCCCGCCCTCTGGAGGTAGCAGCAGGAAGACTGCCATGGCTCTGTGCTATGGATTATTTTAACTGGGCAAAGATGTGTTACATTTGTTTATGCTGTGGAATGTTACTTTAACTATGTAAAGGTGTGTTACATTTGTTTATGCTGCATTTGTTAAATGATGTAAGGATATGTGTTTAATTATGTAAAGACGTGTTATATCTGTTTCACCTTGCCTGCCTAAGGCACCTGACTGGTCTAATAAAAAGCTGAACAGCCAATAGCTAGGCAGAGGAGGGACAGGTGGGGCTGGTGGGCAGAAAGAATAAATAGGAGGAGGAATCCAGGCTTGAAAAAAAGATTGAGAGAGAACAAGGGAGAAAGAGAGGGAGGTGCCTGGGCCAGCCAAATAGACACAGAAGAAGCAGGAAAAGTAGGACAGAGCAAGAAAAGGTAAAAAGCCTGAGGCAAAAGCAAGATAAAGAGAAACCAGTTAATTTAAGCTAAAAGAACTAGCCAGAAACGAGCCTAAGCTAGGCTGAGCATTCAGAACCAATAAGTCTCAGTGTCAGGGAGCTGGGTGGCGGCCACAAAAAGAAAGCCTGCTACTCCTCTGAGGCCAGCATGGTCTTCAAAGTGAGTTCCAGGCCAGCCAAGACTATAGTGAGACGGTCTCAGAAAGACAGATGACAACTAGAGCCTTACCCGTAGCTGGTTACCGGCATCCAGGGCACTGGTGGCGTCATCCAAGATGAGCAGGCGTGGCTTCCGGATCAAGGCTCGGGCCAAGGCCACCGCCTGTCGCTGACCCCCTGACAGCTGGTTCCCAGCCTCACCCACCTCTGCAGACAAGAGACCAGCTGAGATGTAAACAGGTGTGTACACACACAAGACACACATATATACACATGCACACACACACATTCACACAGAGAGACACACATTCACACACATACAGACACTCACGCATACATACAAACATTCACATAAACACCCATTTTCACATATAGAGACACATTCATACAGAGCGAGACAAAGTCACACACACACAGATTCTCTCTCACACAAATACACATTCACACACACATACGCACAGACACATTCACGCATAAACGTACACTCACACCAACACATACACTCTCACACACAATATCTCTCTCTCTGTCTCTCTGTCTCTGTCACACACACACACACACACACACACACACACACACGACCAACAGAGGCAGCTGGAAGGGAGGCCCTGGGAAGGTGGGTAGAGTTCTGAGGATGTGAATCACAGAAACAAGACTTTTAACTACATATTGAAGTCCAAAGGGAGGAGCAATTGAGTAATAAAGCAGGGTTATTGGAATCTGGAGGTGAGATGGAGAACCTGTGTCATAGCCCTGAGGGAGTCTGGAGGTGAGATGGAGATACCTGTGTCATAGCCCTGAGGGAGTCTGGAGATGAAATCGTGGGCTCCAGACTTCATGGCCACAGCTGTGATTTCCTCCATGGTTGGATTCCGGGTCAGGCCATAGGCAATATTTTCTCGAAAACTTCTTCCAAATAGCAGTGGCTCTTGTCCCACCGCGGCCACCTAAGGTGAAATGCAAAGAGCCATAGACAGGAAACACAGGAGTGTCACTGTCTAGGGACTGCAGACTCACAAGCACACCATATAATCATGTGTCCTACAGACTCACAAGCAAGTGCACACCTTACAGTCATGTGTCCTGCACACAGCCCCCACTCTGCCCATGACTGCCTGCATCCCCAACCTTCGGCAAGAGTTTTCACTGAGAATATTCTCCTGGCTTGATCTCCTCCCCTCCTCCACACTTCCTCCTTGCTCACCTGAGTGTGCAGGTAGTGGTGGTCATACTGGACCAGGGACTGGCCGTCCAGCAGCAGCTGGCCCCCGGTGGGCTGGTACAGATTCTGCAGCAGGGCAGCCACGGTGCTCTTCCCGGACCCATTGGGTCCCACCAACGCTGTCACCTTCCCAGGATGCAGTGTGAACGTCAGGCCCTGGAGGCCAGAGAAGCACATGGTGGAAAGCTCCTCTGGCCTAGAGCCGGTCACTGTACTCAGTGTACAACATGACACATTACCCAAAAGGAAAAATGGGAGAATACACAACCATCCCCGGCCTCTGTACGCATGGACCTCTGGGATGGCATCACCAGAGGAGAAGAGAGAGGGGCTGGAGCAAAGGAATGGGCAAGACGCGTCACTGGGGAGTTAAAACTGGAAGGTGGAGGCCGAGCATTCCCCTCAGCAAGCAGAAATCATATCTGCATCACAAATGGCAACTGGAGTCACGTGTTGCCCTGCCAACTCCTTTGTTATAGGAGCTTTCTCTTAACATTTTTTAGAATTATTTATTTAATTTTACGTGTATGACTATTTTTCCAGTATGAATGCATGCATGCCATGTTCATGCCTTATGCCCACAGAAGTCAAAAGAGGGTGTAGGATCCCCCTGGAACTGGAACCGGTGGTTGTGAGTCACCATTTGCATGCTGGGAATTGAGCTGGGGTCCTCTGCAAGAGCAGCACATACTCTTAGCCACTGGGCCACTGCTCCAGCCCAGAAGCCTTCACCTTGAAGCCTCTTCTCCACACCCCTGGAAAACCAAGCCAATGCTTGGGTTGGGGTGATGTATAAACACATGGTTCTCATTGGCACCTTTGAGGGTTAGGAAGGACCTGGGCCGTTAGTAAGAGCATAGAAGAGGTGAAGGTGGGATTCAGGATTGGTGGCAGTACCTGAAGCACCTGGACATCAGGATGGTTTGGATAGGCAAAGGAGACGTTTTGGAACTCGACAAGACCTTCCATGTTTAAGGGTGCCAACGAGCCACTGAGTGAAGAGCAAGGAGTCCGGTCCAGGTATTCAAATATTTTCTCTGAAGAGCCCACAGCCTTCTGCATCCAGGGATAGGAGAAGAGCAGACCCTGCATAGTAGAGTGGAGTGTAGGTGGGAGCTGGATGGACCTTGAAGGCAGGTGGGAGGGCTAACCTGCTTGATAGCATTCTGTGATGTGAAGAGACAGAGAATTGCAAAGACAGCCACAGACAGCCACGGGCAGGCAGAGACAGCCAATGGCAGGCAGAGACCTCCAGGCAAGCAGAGACAGCCAATGGCAGGCAGAGACCTCCAGGCAAGCAGAGACAGCCAATGGCAGGTAGAGACAGCCAATGGACAGGCAGAGACAGCTGAGGCACTGTGAGGACAAGGGTGGAGGGTGGGGGGCTCACCTGAACAGCGTTGGTGAACTGCAGCTGGTACAGAACAAAGGAGACAAGGTCCCCGCTGCTGACAGCCCCTCGGGTCACCAGCTGCCCACCGATGTACAGGATTCCCACCCTCAGCAGCATTCCCGACACCTACGGGAAACCATGCGATAAAACGGACTGGAAAGGTCACAAGTGCGTTCTCCGAGACATGAGAGACAGGGAGAAAGGAGGGATCAAGGGTCAGATCTGAACACAGCTCAGGGAGTCCTCCAGGTCCTCGTCACCATCGTCTCCTTGATTGAGGAACATTTGACTCTTTTAAAAAGATTTATTTTTACAATTTTAAGTTATATGTGTGTGTGTATGTCTCTGTGGGTATGTGCACATGAGTGTAGGTGCCCACAGAAGCCAGAAGAGGGCATCAGAATCCCAGGAGCAACAGTTTCAGGCGGTTGTGAGGTGCCCTACATAAGTTCTGGTCATTTGGAAAAGCAGTCTGTGCTCTTTTTTGTATTTTGTTTTGTTTTGTTTTTTGAGACAGGGTTTCTCTGTGTAGCCCTGATTGTCCTGGAACTCTCTCTGTAGACCAGGCTGGCCTTGAACTCACAGAGATCTGCCAGCCTCTGTCTGCCTCTGCCCTCCAAGTGCTGGGACTAAAGGCGTGCACTCATTTATTTATTTATTTATTTATTTATTTATTCATTCATTCATTCATTTATTTATTTATTTATTTATTTTTGGTTTTTTGAGACAGGGTTTCTCTGTGTAGTTTTGGTGCCTGTCCTGGATCTTGCTCTGTAGCCCAGGCTGGCTTCGAACTCACAGAGATCCGCCTGGCTCTGTCTCCCGAGTGCTGGGATTAAAGGTGTGCGCCACCCCCGCCCGGCTTAAGGCATGCACTCTTGACAGCTGAGCCATCGTTCAGCTTGTTCTGACATCAGGAGCCTCTGTGAATGAGATCATTATTCCTTTCTTGTTGCTGTTTTGGTTTTTTAATTTACTTTTTTTAAAACTACAATTATTTTCCCAGCACTCGGGAGGCAGAGCCAGGCGGATCTCTGTGAGTTTGAGGCCAGCCTGGACTACCAAGTGAGTTCCAGGAGAGGCGCAAAGCTACACAGAGAAACCCTGTCTCGAAAAACCAAAAAAAAAACAACCGTACACTTGTTTACTTGTTTATATGCGAGTGGATGTTACGGCGCACTTTGTGAAGGTCAGAGGACAACTTATCTCCTTCCATCGTGTGGGTTCCAGAGATGGAACTCAGGTCATCAGGTTTGGCAGCAGAATCTTTGCCTCCTGAGCCATCTCACGGCCCTCACTCCCCACATCATGGCCCATGATGTCTGGGAACTCACAGCAATCCTCCTGCTTCGGCCTGAGTACTGGGATTACAGGTGTGAATCAACACACCAGTTTTTATTCCCATTTTCCTAAACAGGGAAACAGCCTCAGAAAAAGGTAACGTGTGTGGTCACAGAGCTGACTGATGGCAGGATCGAGCCTGGAACCGCTGGTTACTGCTTTTAGTTCCCTCTACGTCATTATCACAGATGCCCCTGGCCACTGGCCTCTGGCACTTCTCATGGCTCCACCTAGCTCACACACACAGTGCCAGCATGAGGCACACACAGCACAGGAATGTGTGGCTTTCTGAGCAGCAAAGGAAAGACCTGGAGCTGGGAGAGTGGTGTTTCTCACACACAGGTCGAGTGGACTTCGTGTGTCTCTGTGGAAGGATGCTTCCCAGCACCACAAAACATGGAGGGAATTAAGGACAGAGAGTAGAGTGATCGAAGACCCAGAGCCAATCACTTCCCACTGGAGGAGGAACATAGGGTTGGGAAAGAGTAAAATCAAGACATGCTGGGACAAAGAAGTGAGCATTCGTCTCCAGGTACTCACACTCACGGTCCAGAGTTCGGCTACATAGGCCAAGGCCTCCTTCTTGTTGAGAGTCTTCATCTCCTCCAGTTTCTGCCGAAACTTCTGGGCCTCTCCCTCCTCGTTGGCAAAGCTCCGCACGGTAGGCATTGCAGACAGGGCCTCGATGGCCACCTGCGTGGACTCCGCTAGAGACTCCTGCACCTTGCCTTGCAGTGACTGGGGGAGACAAGGAGCAGAGACACCACACAGGGCGTGCAAATGAAAAGGAACGCCAACACCTCGGTCACCTACACGGAGATTAAAGTCAGCAGTCAGAGGGACAGAGCGAGGACAAAGGTCTACAGCCATACTTCTAGGTTTCTGTAAGATTTATTTTCAATTTTATGTATGTGTGTGCATTATGTATGTATGTATAGGTATCCGTAGAGCCCAGAAGAGGGCATCAGACTACAGACCACTGTGAACTGCCTGGTGTGGGTGCTGGGAACCAAACTCAGATCCTTTGGAAGAGCAGCAGCCAGCACCCTTAACCCTGAGCTGCCGCTCCAACCTGGACTCCAGTTCATAAGGACAGATTGTGGCCAGATGTTAGAGAGAAGGCAGAGAACAAGGCTGTGGATGCAGGGCAGTTGGGAGCCAGAGGCAACAGGGGCTCGGGATGATGGAGAAGCAGAGGGAAGTCGCACTGAAAGCAGTCTAGGAGAAACAGCGTGGGCGCTGAGGACCCTGAGAACGTACCTGGTGCACTTTCCCCAGCTTCCGAGGCAGAAGGAAAAGCAGGGGCAGGGCCAGCAGGGTGACCACAGTGAGGTACAGTGACCCCCAAAACATGACCGCCAGGAGACACAGGCCTCGCCCCAGGTACCACATCAGCACGTTCAGCTTGTCACTAATAGATTCACACACCTTGGATGTGTCCTCAGTTACCCGAGATGTGATGGAACCTGCCACATTGAGGACAAGAGGGACAGTGAGAGACAGTGGTTCACAGAGACAAGAGGCGCTGACAGACAACAGGACGCCAGGGTGGCCATGTCAGCACCCTGAGGAGGCTGCAGCCAGCAGGGGCGGGAGCTTGGGTAGGTGTGGGAACTTCAGTGCAGGGAAAGAGAAAGGAGAGTTCTGGTGGACCTGCGTTGACCTATAAAGAAGCTGATGGAGCTGGGTGTGGGTGTGGTGGCACACACCTTTAATTTCAACACTCTAGAGTGGGGGGTGGGGGGCGGCAGTCAAGGTCAGCCTGGTCTACGTAGTTAGTGAATTCCAGGCCAGCCAAGGCTACACAGTGAGACCCTATCTTGAGAAAGAGGGAAGAAAACAAAAAAAAACAGTTAATGGAATGTGAATATCTAGTTCCCTGAAAGCTTTTGGCTTCTAAAGACCATGTGTACGCAGTATGCGTCCTGCCGTTGGTCAAGGAGACGTAGAGAGAAAAGAGCTACTACCAAGAAAGCAGTCCAGGGGTCCACTGGACAAGGGAGACCCTGGGGTCGAACCCAGCGTGTCTGCCTTTGCGGGTCTCCTCCTTTTAAAATGAGGTGTTGGACATCACAGCCTCTGGCTTTCCAGGGTTTGAGACTGGTTTCTCCGGGGTCTCTGCAGAGATTGTTTCTCTTTGAGTAAAGAGGACAATGCTTTGCTCCATTTTAGATACATCATGAATAAGGAGGCTTGAGAAGTCGCTCAGCTGGTAGGATTTTTGCCTAACATACAAGCCCTGGATTTTAAGACACGATGGTGTAGCCTAGGCTGGCCTCAGATTGGCTATGTGGATGAATGGCTTTGAACTTCAACCTCTATCTCCTGCCTCCTTCTCCCAAGTGTTGGGATTACCACACCCCCTTTATATGGTGCTGGGGATTGACCTAGGCATGCGTGTGTACATGTTTATAAAGGAGGGGCAGCTGAGAGTGTGTGTGGATATACACAGATTATATTATACAAATGAAAAAGTTTCGTGAGATACCTGCTGGGTTCTGTAGGAAAAACCCTGTCTCCTGGCGAAGGACAGCCCGAAACACCTCTCCATGCGCACGGCAGTGCATGTGGCCCATGGTGATGTTGTAGATGCCATCGCCAGCAAACTCCAGCACTGTACTAGAGTGTCGGAGAGATGGAAGGAGAGTCAGGTGTGTTCCTCCCTGGGACAGAGTCCTGGATCCCTGCAGAAGTATGCTCAAACAACAGTCCCAGCATCCAGTCCCCTCTGCTCCGGGGATCCCCGTTCCCATCCTCCACACCTGGCTATGGTGAGAATTGACATGAGCCATATGTTGCGAGTAAAATTAGGAGCTGCCTTATCCTGAAGAATCCAGTCAGTGATGCGGCCAGTGAAGAAGGGAATGGCCATTTCCCCTGGGGAGATAGAGGAGATATCTCAGTCACAAGCGTTAGGAGCACACCACTTAGGATCTCCTCCTGACCCTCTCCCTTCACCACTGTCCAGAAAGCAGGAACGGAGCTCCCGGACAGAGGCCTGTTCGGCTACATCAAACTTTTCCAGGACTAATTAAGAAAGATGGCAGTCAGCAGGGCTTGAGACACAAGCCTTTAATCCCAGCACTGGGAGGCAGAGGCAGGCAGATCTCTCTGGGTTTGAGGCCAGCCTGGGCTACATTGTGAGATCAGAACAGCAGAACTACATAGAAAGACCGTCTCAAAGGGAAAAAAGGAAAGAAAGAAAAGAGAGCGGGGCGGTGGTGGCGCACGCCTTTAATCCCAGCACTCGGGAAGCAGAGCCAGGCGAATCTTTGTGAGTTCAAGTCCAGCCTGGTCTACAAAGTGAGAACCAGGAAAGGTGCAAAGCTACACAGAGAAACCCTGTCTCGAAAAAAAGGGAAAAAAGAAAAGAAAAGAAAGATGACGGTGTGGAGAGAAAACCTTACACTAGGGCTGTGATGTGAGCTTCTGCTCCCAGGAAGACCCCGTCCCCAGCAGAGCTCCCTCTCGGGCCAGGGTCCTTCCCTTTCGGCCTAGGTTGCCTCCTTAGGCTCTGACACTTCCCGGGAACATTGTATCTTCCTTTCTGCCCGTTGCCCCGGATTCCTGCCCTGTCCCCTGTGGCCTGCTCTTTCGCCCTGCATCCCTCTTACCAACACAGGAGAGGATCAAGAGAACCAGAACCAGGTGGAGGCGCCGCTTCTCGGAACCCAGGAAGCCTAGCAGCCGACGCACCATGTCTCCAGCGCCCCCGCGGCCGCTGGGCGCCCAGAGGCTCCCCAGTTTGTGCCACAGGGCTGCTGCGGGCAATGCTGCCACATAACTGAGAACGAACGCGTCGAGGCGACTGCCCCAGTGCAGTACTCCAGCGCTGTCACCCTCCCGGAGTGCTCCCCAGGAGGCCAGCTCTCGGAACGAAGCAAGTCCCGGCTGGGCCAACCCCAGCGCCGCTGCCAGCGGCTGCAAAGCAGCCAGCCATCCATGAGCTCCCGTGGTGACCCCAAGGACCCCGCGGACTCCCAGCCCCAGGATGGCCCAGCGACTGAGGCCCACAGCCCAGACCCGGAGCAGCGGCACCTCCGGAACCAGCAGGGAGAAGATCCCCGGGAGCCCGGGCCGCAGCAGCAGCCAGTCGGCCAACAGCAGCAGCGCGGCCGCCACCCAGGCGAGCGCAGCCATCGAGCGCGTTGTCCAGGGTCTGGTCCCAGCCTGGGACTCTCGGCGTCCGCGCTGCACGGGAGTCTCCACGGGAGGGAAGAAGGGCGGGCCGGCGGCGTGCGCGGAAAGTCCCGGACGCCGGCTGGAGCTGTGGCGCTGACCAGAAGTGCAGGCGTTTAGAGGAAGGAGAAACCGAAAGCCGCCGCCTAATCACTAGACACGCCCTCCTTCTGGGACCCGCCTGCCCAGGCTGGCCTGCTCCGGCAGTTCTGGAAGCTGCCGCTGAAGTCAGATCTGAAGTTCTGGCCAGCGGCCCTGGCGCTCCATCAGTCCCATTCTCCTCGCCTTTCCCAGCCTTCTTCCCATGCTTGCAAGAATTTTCCCTCCCCAAGCCCCACCCCAGCTTCAGGGCGGGACCCTCAGTCGTCACTTGTCTCTGGGCAGATCTGCGCTGCTCAGGTTGGCGAAGGGCGCCAAGTGCCTGGTAGAAGTGCCCGCCCCTCGCAGGGTGATGGGGCGGGGCCGCCGGCTGCAAACTGGGAGCGCCGGGCGAGCGCGGCGGATTGGAAAGCCGAGCTCCGCTCTGTCAGGATGCTGCGGGCAGGAGCACCTACCGCCGGCTTGTTCCGGATAGGAGAAGTCCACACCGGGGTAATGGGCTTGGGGGTGAGAGTCAGCGGGTGGGGTGACCAGGGAACCCTAAAGCTCTGGGAAGTGAACCAGGAGACTGAGACTTAGGAAGCTCGTGTCGCCCAGCGCTTGCGCTCCACAGTGAACGTAGGGTATCCTGATCCGAAGTGTGGTGTCCGGGGGTCTGTTGGAGGGCCCCGCAGGCGAAGCTAGGGGGAAGGTGCGTACTTTGGCTCGAGCTGGAAGCATCTAAGGGAAGTTGCTACAAAGCGCTTTCGCTTTCACTCTGGTCTGCGCAGTGGGGGACAAATCAAGTGAGGGGCTTGAGGACCCTGCAAAGAGGTGCTGAGAAAGTGTCCCGGATGAAGCACCTGGGTGAAGGTAACACGAAGGCTCCGTTGAGAAGGACCTACACATCAGACAGATCTTTGCTTAACCTGGGCTCTGATAACCTCCACCCTGAGCGAGGACAAGCTCCCTGGCGCCGGGGTTGGGGGGAGGGGGTGATGATCGGTGGTCTTCCTTGGTCCAGGTGCTGCCCTGTCCCCCCCCCTACCCCGTGTTCGCCCCCACTCCCGCATTCCCATGCTCGCAGGAGAACTTGGCCCCGGCCTAGGAGCCGGGGAGGAGATGGAAGCTGGTGTCTGCTCTCTGAAAGCCCCAACCCCACTCCTAGCGTGGTTTGGGAGAGCAGCTGCTAAAATCGAGTGGCCATTTCTAGGTTTTTATTTGTGATCAGTACGTCAGAAAGCACACTCAGGTGCCGGGTCCCTGGAGATCAGAGTGAGGTGTGGAGTGGCCAGAAAGGTTGGGAAAATCTCCCCTCGATGCCAGGGAGCAGTGGGAAGGAGAAGTCAAATTAATCAAGGGTTCAGAGTGAGACCTGCGTGAGCTTGAAAGACTCATTCTCCTGAGTTGGTTTTCTCAGCGCAACCGAGCGAGGGTCTCTAAGGTACCTTTCAGCTCAAAGGGCGTGGGGGAGGTAGACGTGTCCTCCTCCTGCTTCACTTTTCCTTAATCCTCTTCTTGACCTGGAAAAAACTCTCCCCTCCAGCAGCCCCTCCCCTGGCTGCAGAGAAGTCCCTTAAAGGAGACTTCTCTCTCTGAGCGATCCTTGCAGCTTCGCCCTGTCAGCTCCTGGCCGTGTTAACCGCTGGCCTCTTCTGTGTCCCTTGTTCAGTAACATAAGAACCCGCTCCTGATTAAGTGAGGGTGCAGGGGAGAGATCCCGGACCAAGAAAGGCCGGGCCTTGTGTCACAGTAATTCACCTGTGCCCTGCGCACTGGACAAGCAGTGGAGACAGTCCTCTCTCTGGCGGCCTCCTCCTGTCCTGCTCTCCCTCTCAGAGGGATTACCTCTAGGAACCTGTCCTTGCTTCTCTGTCTTTAGGGTGGGTGGGTTACACGCAGAGAAGCTGGGGCCTGGGGAGGTGGCTCTCTATGCTGTACCACAGCCACGCTGTGACTGTTCCCTGCAGCTGGATGCAACAGCACAGAAGACAGAGGGAAGCTCAGGCCTGAAGGACTATGTGACCTTGAGTCAGTCACCTCCCGCCACCAACATTTCACCTTCCTTAAGATGAAGGGTGGAGGCGCTTCTTGCTCTGACATTTCTTCTCTGTGTCTCTCTGCAGACAACCATCATGGCGGTGGAGTTTGATGGGGGTGTCGTGGTGGGTTCTGATTCCCGGGTGTCAGCAGGGTGAGTCTCACTAAAGCGCTAGGTGTTGGGAAGGAGGCTGGAGGCCCCACGTTCACCTTTTGCTTACCAACTTCTGGACAGTATTATAACCATCCAGGAAATGGAGCTGAACTTCCCAGAAAGCTATCATAGTGCAATGCATGGGCAAGGATCTGCAGGTCTGAATGTTTTGTAGCTTGATGGACATAAATCGTGCCTCAGAGGGACACGGGGTAGATTGTGGAGGGACTCTGCGATCTGCACTTAGGATAAAAAATAGTTTTGTCAAGTAGGTATCTCACTCTTATGCCACAGTTTGAACTGGATTTGCTTGGTCTCCCCTCCTGGCCAGTTTCCTCACACGTAAGCGAGGCCGTGGGAGGACATCACTGCCCTTTGTGCCGGGGTCTGTAGAAACACCAGAGCCCTCAAGGTGGTTAACAGCGAAGAAACGCCAGTACCAGGCACATTTTTCTCCCTTTTTCACCTCTTTTTTAGAAAGGGTTTTTAGCCCTGGCTGTCCTGGGACTCACTCTGTAGACCAGGCTGGCCTCGAACTCAGAGATCCCTCTGCCTCCTGAGTGCTGGGATTAAAGACGTGCGCCGCCACCAACTGGCTCAGAGCCACAAACTTCTTAATTAGGTGTTCTTTTTGCTGTTTTACCATAAAATATAAGTCTTTAAAAGTCTAGATTGGGGGGGTGTCTAAAGTCTAGAGTCTCCTGTAGCCCAGGTTGGCCTCAAACTTGCTATGTAATTAAGCTGGCCTTGAACTCCTGATCCTCCTGCCTCACCTCCTGAGTGCCGCCGTGCCCGCCTTGTGCCTGGACGGCTTAGTGCCTGCCAGGCAGGGACTATGCCACCTGGGCCATATCCCCAGCCCAGCCCGCCTAACTGTGGTTAGTGCGGTGAGTCACTTAGCCGAGATAATGCCTTTCTGCTTTTTCTGCCTCAACCCAAGCATTGCGAGCGTCGCTGTTCTTTTTGTCAGACCAACTCAAATGTTTGGCTCCTTCCCGACAGAGAAGCCGTGGTGAACCGAGTGTTTGACAAGCTGTCCCCTCTGCACCAGCGTATCTACTGTGCCCTCTCTGGTTCAGCTGCTGATGCTCAAGCGATAGCCGACATGGCCGCCTACCAGCTGGAGCTGCACGGGTACAAAGCGCCCGGGGTCCTGACTCCCCTCCCAGTAACACTCCCCAGCTCCGTGGCTCTGCCAGCTCTGAACTTGCACTGGAGTGTCTGGGGACGAGTGTCCTGCTTCTGCAGAGAGGAAATCACAGTAGTGATTCTGTCTCCCCCGTGGAGACTTGGAAAGTGCACGTCACTGCCCTGATGTAGGAAATCAGGAAGAAGATGACAATTTGGCCCACTCCTCATATCAAGCAGTCGCCATATGAGAAATCAAGGTCATTGGGGCGGAAGCAAGGCTTATCTGCTTTTACCCATGAGGGCAGGGCCCTTAGAGTCAAAGGAAGGAGTTGGAAGGAGGAGCTGAGAAAAGGAGGGTGAGCAGCTGAAGGCCTCTGACTGGTCATGCCTCCCTGGACACATGGGAGAGAAGCAGAGTCTGCTGCAGCTGCGGGTTCAAGTGTGACTTGGCAGAGAGGGTGACCGTGGTGCCAAGGGTGGGACTTGGAACATTGTACTGACCCTTACTCCCAATGTCCTCTTCAGGCTGGAACTGGAGGAGCCGCCCCTTGTTCTGGCTGCCGCAAATGTGGTAAGGAATATCACCTACAAGTACCGTGAGGACTTGTCGGCACATCTCATGGTAGCTGGCTGGGACCAACGTGAGGGAGGCCAGGTAAGTGTCCCTTCCTGGTCTCGGGGGTTCCCCACTCCTCTCTTCAGAGACATGAAAGTCACTTGTCATTCTGCCAATGTGGTCCACAGGCAGTTCCTCTAAAAGCATACTACAGGCCAGGTGTGGTGACACAGGCCTTCAGTGCCAGCACTCGGGAGGTAGGGGCACGCGACCTCAGTGAGTTTGAAGAACCTGATTGTAGATGAGTTCCAGGCCAGCCAGGGCTACATAGTGAGACCCTGGTTCAAAACAAACACACATACATAAAATAAAGCAAATGCATACCGCAGGCTCAGTTGTGGGGGTCCCAGGTCTTCATGTTCACTGTCTCAGTGGAAGAACCTGTGGGGTGATCCTTAACTCTGACCTGCGGGACCCTCTCTCCAGGTGTATGGAACCATGGGAGGAATGCTGATCCGACAGCCCTTTGCCATCGGTGGCTCCGGCAGTACCTACATTTACGGTTATGTGGACTCAGCATATAAAGCAGGCATGACCCCTGAGGAGTGCAGGCGCTTCACCACCAATGGTAACTAGCCAAGTGAGAGGTGACTGGGGAGGGCGTATGGACATGGGAAGAGAGTAGACTGTGAAGAATCAGAAAAGGAATACACGGGTGACCATCCCATGTCCAAGCTTTTAAAAAATATTTAATTATGTAAATGTACTTGAATGTGTCTGTGTGTGGGTTTGTGCATGTGTATGTGGAGACAGAAGAGGATCCCCTGGAGCTGGAATTATAGGCGGTTGTGAGTCACCTGATGTGAGTGCTGGGAACCAAGCTCACCTGGGTCCACCGTAAGAACAGTGGGTGCTCTTAACCACTGAGCCATCTCTCCAACCCCACCCTATAAAACTGGGAACCATTTTAGAGTGAAAGGGAACAAGACGAATGTTAAAAGAGATGGAGCTCTGGAGCAGCTCTTGGGACTGCTTTGCACAAACCAAGTAAGGGTACAAGATCACTATGGAAACCAGCAGGGTGCTAAGCAAGCGCTGCCCCCTGCTCCACGCCAGCTCACAGGAATGATTGCTCACCATTCAAGGATTTGGACAAAGCATTAATCTGTAGGTCACCTGAAGTAGAACGCGGTGGGAACATTTACAGTAGGGACGCGGGCAGATGCTGCTGACCGGACATTTCTGAAGATGCCTCTGTTCGATGAGCTTTGAGGGAGAAGCGGCACACGGGTGGAAGGGAAGGGAAAGAGTGTTGAAGCTCAGCCATTTTCTGCTCCTCTCTCCAACACGACCCCCTGCAGCCATCGCTCTGGCCATGAACCGTGACGGCTCCAGTGGGGGTGTCATCTACCTGGTCACCATTACAGCTGCTGGCGTGGATCATCGAGTAATCCTGGGAGATGAGCTGCCAAAATTCTATGATGAGTGACTCGTCCCCAGACTTCCCTGTCATGGAACCAGACACTGGTGTCGTGGACAGAAAGTGAAATGGACATCAGAGACACACGGGGGGGAGGGGAGCTTCCTCCCCGACCCAGAGAGCAGACGGCCCTTTCCATTCCTTTTTAAAAATAAACTTTATTATTAAAAACACTTGCAAATAAAAATAAATAGAACATATAAATAAATAAACTGCAAATAGATAAAAAAAAAAATCCAACACTAAAATTAACCCAATCCAAAGCCTTCATAACCCAATGAACTTCTATACAGTTAGAATTAGGAGTCAAAATGGAAGCTGTGAAGCTTCACATTAAATTTCACACCTTATCATTCTTTACCCCAAAGTACAACATCTTCCCCAGAGAAAGGGAGTAGAGGACACTAGGAGAAAAGACCTCACAGATGAGAGGTTACTGTGTACTGAATTTTTTTAATTCTTAAAGATTTATTTACTTTTATTCTAGGTGTATTTTTTTTTCCTGCATGAATATGTGCAGGTCCCCGCAGAGGCCAGAGGAAGGGAAACTCTAGAACTGGAGTCTGGTTGTGAGCCGCCATGTGGGTCCTCCACAAGAACAGCCAGGCCTTGACCACTGAGCCATCTCTCCAGCCCCTGGGTGGTTTTTTAAATATTGTAGACCAGGTGCTGAAGAGATGGCACAGTCAATAAAGGGCTGCCTGTGCACAAGAACATGGGGCTGGATTCCCAGCACCCACGCAGTAGCCAGGCACAGTGGCCCCTGCCTGGAACCTCAGTGCTGGGGAGGCAGAAACAGACCCACATAACTCAATGGCCGACCAAATCAATGAGCTCCAGGTTCGGTGAGAGACCCTGTCGCAAAAAGTAAGGTGAACAGTGACTGAGGAAGTCACCTGCTGTTGACTTCCTCTGGCCGGCCTCCACATGCACACAAGATAATTTTTAAAAATATTGCAAATCATAAAAGTCCTCACATGACCGCTGGGTGTAGCTCAGAGGTAAAGCTTAAAAAAGGAAGATTTTAGCCGGGCGGTGGTGGCGCACGCCTTTAATCCCAGCACTCGGGAGGCAGAGCCAGGTGGATCTCTGTGAGTTCGAGTCCAGCCTGGACTACCAAGTGAGTTCCAGGAAAGGCGCAAAGCTACACAGAGAAACCCTGTCTCGAAAAACCAAAAAAAAAAAAAAAAAAAAAAAAAAAGGAAGATGAGATTTCACTCTCAGGTTCACAGATGAGGGGATAGAACCATTGTCCTTTGGCAAGCAGCTATCACAGGTGCCTCAGTAACCAAGTTAAACACTGGCTCCTGGTTCCTGGTTCCCATCTTCGTGTATCCCAAGGCAGGGCCAACCGGCCCCTCATCCTCCTGTGGTCAAATGAAGCCTCGGTGACCCTAAGGTGGTTTGCGTCTCCAGTACACACTGTTATTTTGCTAATAAACAACTAAATGAGCAAGCATATTAAACTGAACCATGAGTAACATTGAAGACTGAGTACACAGATTCAAGGTACTCTAAATGGTCCCGTGCCTCTGGAAGGGGGTGCTTGTGGTGGGGTATCTAAAATCACAATGCCTGGAGGTGCTTCTAGCCTTGCTGTTTAATTTATTTTGAAATTGAAATGTTAGTTTAAGAGCCTCTCTCCCACGATGGCCACTGAGAACTCTGGGTAGGAGTCAGAAAGCAGGAACTGAAAGTGGACGGTGAGCAGAGAACTCCCAGCTTGCCCTGAAAATCAGCCGCAGTGCGCAGCTGCTCAGCAGCAGCCAGGGAGGAGTCTCCCTAATGAGAGAAACTGAGAAGGGACTCTGAGCAGGACAGTGTGGGGACTCTGCAAGCTCAGTTAACCTTGACCCCTCAAGCCTGTGACACACCTGAACCAACACCACACAGACCCCCAGAAACTGAAATATAAACTTGTTCAAACTGGAACACTTTGTTTTGTTTCTATCGATCAAATAACCGTATCATTACACCCTTCATTCCAAGAGTTTGAAACATCTACAGAGACAGACAGTTTAAAAAGCAACTGGACAAAAGGGGAGTAAGGGTAAGAAAATAAAGAAAGCCAAGGCTAAAACAAATACATAGCTGGGTGGTGGTGGCACACACCGTTAGTCCCAGCACTCGGAAGACAGAAGTAGGCAGATCTCTGAGTTCAAGGCCAGCCTGATCTATAGAGTGAGTTTCAAGACAGCTAGAGCTGTTACACAGAAAAACTCTGTCTCTAAACACAAACAAACAAAAAAATACACAACATAAATGTCAAGAAATAACACAGCCAGCCAGATGACTCAGTGGGCAAAGGCGCTAGTCACCAATTCTAACGACTCAAGGTCTGTTCCCTGGACCCACATAGTCAAAGGAGAATGCTGGCTCCTTGAAGTTGTCCTCTGAGCTCAGGGCACACATGCATCCTGCAAAATAAATAAAAACAGTGTGGCACTGGCTGACCCTAGTTGGCAGATCCACGTAAAATACTGGAGAATATTGAAAGGCAGTTGTTAATCACTGGCAACCTGATGTTATCTGCAGCGGAAATGTCTATCCTGTGGACATCAGAAACACTACAAGTTGGGATCCTTTGAGTTCTCAAAGGGCTAACTTAACACAGCCTATCAACAGGCAACCGTTGGCTCTGAGCCACAAGGCAGTGGAAACAAAGAAAGAAAACCAGGCAGAAGACTAACAAAATTCTGCCGTTACATCTCCTTCCCAAATACCAAAAGCTACGTTCAACTTTGGAAGCCACGCAGGACGGGAACTGAGGGGTGTGCACTGGTGTTAAAGCAATCTCTGGTCAATTTCAGAGAGCCAGAGTCCTGCCAAATGTGTCTTGTAACAACCCTGCAAGAGAATTAGAACATGGCAACAAAAGGACACTTAGAATCCTCATGCTTTGGAAACTAACAAATATTGGTAACAGAGACTTAAGACAAAACCACAAATGAACTAACTCATTGGGAACTGTCTGGTAAAAATGTTACTTATCAAAACTGTTACATTGACCAATCCCAGCACCAGAGGGGCAGAGCAGACAGATCTCTGTGAGTTCAAGGCGGAACAGGAATAGACGGTGAGATCCTGTCTCCAAAACAAAAAAGTTCCATCCAGGAAAGCACAGGCTGTCTATAGGAAATGAAGCCACATCGACAAGAAAGAGGCAATTGAAGGGGCAGTGTGATCTAAGTACATCAGATACTTGTCCTAGTCAGGGTGACTATTGCTGTGAGGAAACACCATGACCAAAGCAACCTGGGGAGGAAAGGGTTTATCTGGCTGACACTCCCACATCACTGTTCATCATCCAAAGAAGTCAGGACAGGAACCTGTTGGCAAGAGCTGATTCTGATGCCATGGAGGAGTGCTGCTTACTAGCTTGCTCCCCATGACTTGCTCAGTCTGCTTTCTTATAGAACCCAGGACCATAAGCCCAGGGATAGCACCACCCACAATGGGCTGGGACCTCCCCTATCAATCACTAATTAAGGAAATTACTACAGGCTTGTCTACAGTCTGACCTTATGGAGTCTTTTTTCTTAAGTCAACCTCTCAAGATGACTTCAGCTTGTTGGCACAAAACCATCTAGCACAATAAATATATGAAAATGTCCTTATGAGACCCAGTGTTATGTACAAAAAAAATTCACATGTCAAATTTTGTAGGATGTAGCTAAATCTGTACTTTGAAAGAATTGTATCCCTTCAAATACCCTCAAGATGGGTGACAGCACATGCTGACCAAGCCTGATCATAAGTTTGATTCCTGGATTCTACACTGGAAAGAGAGGACCGACTCCAAAAATTGTTCTCTGACCTTTACACATGCACTGTAGCACACACAGTGCATGTGAGCACATGCACACACACACACAAACACACACACATCATCATCATCATCATCATCAATGCAAATAAAATAATTTTAAGAGAAAATGTATTTTTATTATAACAAGATAAATTAGAAGTAAATGACCTAAAAATTCTCAAAAACCTGAGAAAGATCTGGAGCTGGTGATGCACACCTTTAATCCCAGCACCTAGAAGCAGAGGCAAGCAGATCTCTATTAGTTTAAAGCTAGCCTGGTCTGCATAGTGAGTTCCAGGCTAGCCAAGGCTACATAGTCAAACCTTGTCTCAAAAAAACAAAGCAAATACCTGTTAAAGGTGCTGGTCAGATGGCTTTGGAGGTAAAGTACTTCTTGCTCTTGCAGAGGACTCTGGTTTGGTCCCAGCACCCACATGGTGGCTCACAACCACCTGTGACTCCAGTTCCAGGCATCTGGCACCCTTTTTGACCTCCTGAGGCACTGCACACACATGGTAAACATATCCAAACAGGCAAAGCACTCATCCACATACTGTTCTCACCAAGAGCTGGAGTTCAATTCCCAGGACCACACTAGGCAGCTCACGGCTGCTTGTAATGCCAGATTTTTGCTGGGTCTGCTGTCTTTACATCATGAAGTAGATCTAGTGAGGGATCTCATCTGCTTTAGACCTTTGTGCACAGAAGTTGCTGTTCCATTGACAAATGAGGGGTCCGAGGACTCCTCCCTTTTCCATGAATTTGACCAGACTCCTATTGTTTCTGCCACAGCCCTTAGCTGTAGCCTTCAGGGCTCCTAGGCTTCTTGATAGACTTTATTGCTGCCAAGATTTCAAAAAAACCTTTGAAAAGACTTTTCCCCCATGATCTTGCATAATTCCATGAGTTACAGAATGTTTTATTCCAGTGGGAACTGGTCAAGATTAAAAAACAAAACAAAAAACCTTCCAAATGACCATGCAGAGCAAACCATCTCAGGACAAGGCTGAGACAGTGGAAGAGGAGGAGCTATGCCAAAGCCAAACACCTTTATATGTTAGCCCAGCAACTTTAGTTTAGGATACAAGGAACTGATAGGTGAGTGGGGACAAGAAATGGTGCGTGGGGTGTATACAGTGGGGAGACAGAATGGACCCAGTTTAGGAGGAGTACAGCCAGCTAACCTGATAAAACTGAAGCTTCCCTGTTCTGGGTAGTATGCATAGGCATGCATGCTAGCTACTTCCCACTGAGCCAACTTGGAGTCTGGCACTGCACCTGGTGATTGGTGATGCACGACCGTCAGAGTGTTGGGGGCCAATGAGAAAGAGACAACACAGATAAGAGAGTCTATGGCTGCCAATGGGAAATTGGGAAGGATTCGCTCCATATCTACAATAAACAAGCCCACTGCTTGCTTCTCACCTGACTCCCAGTGTCTATATCATTGACTCTGTGCCTTCATGCCCCCTCCCCCAAGGGGTATCTAGACAGAGTGACCCGAAACAACCCAGAGCACTAGTTCATTCTATAATGCTCTCTTTTTGCACCCTTCCCAGGGCTCACTTGGAGGACACTCCCCACATATCATTTTTTAAAAACCAAAGATGTATTTTTATTTTACATGTATGAGTGTTTGCATGTATGCACAACACATGCATGCAGTGCCTCAGGAGACCAGAAGAGGGTGCCAGCTTTACCCAAACATTCTCTACTTTAAATGTTGCTGTGGAATAATCCTTCTGTACACTGTGAAAATGTATTGCTCTCATTGTTAATAAAATGCTGATTGGTCAGTAGCTAGGTGGGATTTGGGGGCAGAGAGATTGCTAGGAAGAAGAAGGGTGGAATCTCAGAAGTCACGAGCCAGATGCAGAGGAAACAGGAGATGAGCATGCCCTACTGAGAAAAGGTACAGCCATGTGGCAGAAGGTAAATAAGAAATATGGGGTAATTTCAAATGTAAGAGTCAGCTAGTAACCAGCCTGAGTTGTTGGCCGAGCATTTATAATTAGTAATAAGTCTCTGAATGGTTATTTGGGAGCGGTTGCTGAGACACAGACAGACTCTGCCTACAAAACGTTGAATGCTTCCGTCTTAGTTGTTTTTCCTGTTTCTGTGATAAGATAGCCTGACAAAGACAACCTGAGGGAGGAAGGTTCACTTGGCTCACGGCCCATGGTATCATCATGATGGGGAAGTCAGTTTTACTCAGCTGCCCACGGGATGTCCACGGTCAGAAAGACTCGGCTGCCCACGGGATGTCCACGGTCAGAAAGACTCGGCTGCCCACGGGATGTCCACAGTCAGAAAGACTCGGCTGCCCACGGGATGTCCACGGTCAGAAAGACTCGGCTGCCCACGGGATGTCCATGGTCAGAAAGACTTGGCTGCTCACGGGATGTCCACGGTCAGAAAGACTCGGCTGCCCACGGGATGTCCACGGTCAGAAAGAAGAGAACAGTGAATTCTGTGCTTGGCTCATTTTTCCTTAATTTTAAGATTTATTTTATTTTAAATTATGTGTATATTTGTATCTGCATGTGAGTGAAGATGGCTGCAAAAGCCAGAAGGGGGTTTTTATACACTCCAGGATCCCATCCCAGGGAATGGTGCCACCCACAGTAACAGATATTCCCAGTTTAATTAATCTACTCAAAATAACCCCCCAAGCATGCCTAGAGGCCTGTCTCCCAGATAATGCTAGTTCTCATCAAGATGACTATTGAGATTAACCCTCACACCTTCATATCAACATCTAAGCGATTGCCTAAATAAGTGAACATCAGAGCCTGGACAAATTGACCCCAGGTTAGCTATCACATGACTGCTGAAACTTCAAGATGAACATGGCTTAGGCAAAGGAAGAAATGAACTGAGTGTTACCAGTGTTGAGTAATCGAGCTGAAATTTTTGTCCCAACCTTTGGCTGCTTCTGACCACCCTGGGAAGCATACAGAGGACATGGAACAAGAGTGAAGTTCTTCATCTGAACTCAAGACATGAATGAAAGGTGTCTACCATCATCTTTTATTAAAAGGCTTATTTTTATTTGTGTTTCCGGTGTTCCCAGAAGAGGGTGCTGGGTCTCCTGGAGCTAGAGTAACAAGCAGTTGCAAGCCACCCAGTGTGGGTGCTCAGAGCCAAACCTCGGTCCTCTGGAGAAGCAATATGCACCCTTAACTGCTGAGCCACCTCTGCAGCCCTCCTTACAGACATCCTCCAGGATAACTGCTGTAATTGCTGATAATTGTCCTAAAACCCAGCACAGACTCAGAGGAGGACAAGTCTTCCATCTTCTGCTGAGGGCTGTGATGCTGTAGAGCTGTTAACAGATAACTCTGACAACCATGAGTCCCCAAGCCCCTCGGTGGCCTCACTGGCAGAAAGAGACCCATGGGATGGCAGTGAGAGGTGACTGGATCATAAGCGTTATACCTAATCAATAGGCTAATCCATTGATGGGCTCACAATTTCATCATTATTGGAAAGTAGGAGGTGGGTCTTATCAGAGAGAGTAGGTCACAGGGTCATGCTTGGAGGGGTTCATCTTGTCCCCGCACCCTTCCCATCTGTCTCTTCCTCCTGGATGCTATGATGAGAGCAGTTTCGCCCCACCATGTCTTCCATACCATGATGCCCTCCCTCATCTCAAGCCAAGAGCCATGGTCAAACTTAAGCTAGAACCTCTCAAACTGTGAGCCAAAATAGACCTATCTTCCCTCTGTTTATCTCAGACATTTCCCCACAGCAGCAGAAATCCAATACACCTTGATATTAGTTGTTGCTATGTAACCATGATGTCCAAACAGCATCTTAACATGCCATGTATTTACCACTGGGCACTTTGGAGACATTCTAGTGTAGACTGTGTGCTAGATAAGATGGCATCCATTTTAACTACCAGAATGAGGTGACAATATGATGGTTATGCAGGAAAAGTGTCCTGGTTCTTAAAAATACACATGATCTGGGCAGTGGTGGTGCACGCCTTTAATCCCAGCACTTGGGAGGCAGAGCCAGGCAGATCTTTGTGAGTTCGAGGCCAGCCTGGTCTACAGAGCAAGATCCAGGAAAGGCGCAAAGCTACACAGAGAAACCCTGTCTCGAAAAACCAAAAAAAAAAAATATATATACACATGATAAAGTATTTAAGGGTGAAATGTCAGACTGCTCACCTCACAGGTTGCTCTCAAATGGTTTCACAAAATAGTTGTTCAACAATAAATGAATAAATAAAATGTTGCTTATTCAACAGTGTGGAGGCGATGGAAGTTACAGACACCAGAGAAATGACACCGAGCGAAGCAGACCCATAAAACATTCACAAGAGGGCCGGGTGGTGGTGGCACACACCTTTAGTCCCAGCACTCGGGAGGCAGAGGCAGGTGGATCTTTGGGAGTTCAAGGCCACCTGGACTACAGAGGGAGATCCAGGAAAGTCAGGGGTACACAGACAAACCCTGTCTCAAAAAACAAAAACAAAAAAAACAAAACAAAGAAAGAAAGAAAGAGAGAGAGAGAGAGAGAGAGAGAGAGAGAGAGAGAGAGAGAGAGAAAGAAAGAAAGAAAGAAAGAAAAAAGAAAGAAAGAAAGAAAGAAAGAAAGAAAGAAGCTCACACTATAATTTCCCACTGTCTGGGTTAGTGAACCATCCCAAACTTGGTAATTAGAACAAAAGCAGCCGTTTTATCCTATGTGGTGATCTGTGGTTGCCTGGGTCCTCAGAGCCACTGTCATATCCCACGAAGCCACGAAGAAAAGCTCCCATTCACAGCCGCCACCACCTCAAGGTGCCTGGGGTATGGACACTGATTGATTACATTAATTCAGATTTGGAGATGTCAAGGTGCTGTGGAATTCCCCCCTGCTTCATAAGTCCTACCTTCTTAAAAATGAAAAACACAAAACTCCCCCACCACCACACACACACACACCTCTTTTGAAGTCAGGGCACAAATGCAGGAACTGAGTCCTGTCATCAGATCTAGGCACTTGACACTTCAACTCAAAAGAGCAGCATAAGGAAGCAAAATCCACCCTGTTACTCATTTCACTGGCAAAGGGCATTGGGAAGGAGAAGCAACAGCTGGCTTTGGGGAAGCAGAAGAGTAACAGGGGAGTTTCTGGGGAAGAAGTGGCCAAGCAGGTAGGTTAGGCATCTGGGCAGTGGAGCCAGTTCCTCTCCAGGGGACAAACAGCAACTGGGGTGGGGGTGGGTGAGGAGCAGGGGGGGGGGGGGGCGGGGATGCCGTGTGGTCCAGAATATTTCCCTTTACCTAAACAAGAGGAGCCTCCCATATATTGCTCCACATTTCCTGTTGAAAAGCCAAATCCAGCCAGGCCTGGGGGTGCACACCTGCAAATCCAGCAGGCAGAAGCAGAGGCAAGAAGGGTAGACATGTGAGGCCAGCCTGGGCTACATAGAGATTTCCTGTCTCAAATAAACAGAGATGAGGCATGGAAAAGAGGTGGGAGAGGAGGAGAAAAAGGAAAGAAGGAAGGGAGGGAGGGAGCAAGGAAGAATGGAGAATTAAGGAGAACACCCCAACAGTTAAGAGAGCACATTGCTCTTATAGAGGACCAGAGTTCAGTTCCCAGCACCCATGTTATGAAGCTCACAGTAGCCTGAAACTCCAGCTCCAGGGGGATCTGATGCCCCCTTCAGGCCTCCATGGTCACTGCATTCACATGCACATACACAGAAGCACACATACAAATAAAAATAAAATTGAGTCTCTAAAAACCTATTTCTCAAAAGCGTTTCAATTCAGCTTCATACATTGTGGTGGTCTGAGTGAGAACAGCCCCATAAGCTCATACATTTGAATGCTTTGTCTCCAGTTAGAGGAACTGTTTGGGACGGATTGGGGGTGTGGCCTTGGAGGAGGTGTGTTACTGGGGGTGGGCTTTGAGGTTTCAAAAGGCCCGGCCATCCCAGTTAGCTCTCCCTGCCCCACCTCTGCCTCCTGCTTGTGGATCTGATGTGAGCCCTCAGCTACTGCTCAGCGCCATGCCAGTCTGCCTGCCGCCATGATCCCTGCCAGGACTCCTCACCCTCTGAATCTGTAAGCTCCCAATAAACTCTTTCTTCTGTAAGTTGCCTTGGCCACGGTGCTTTGTCGCAGCGATTGAAAAGTAAGACGTGCACTCATCGTTTCTTTCATCTGGCTTGTTTTAAGATTCAGACGAAGTGAGGCACAGTGTCACACACCTGTAATCTTAGCATTTGGGACAGCAAAGCAGGGAGATTTTGAGTTCAAGACCAGCCTGGGTGCCAGGCATAGTGGCGTACACTTTTTTTTTTTTGTGTGTGTGTCGTACACTTTTAATCCCAGCACTTGGGAGGCAGAGGCAAGCAGAGCTCTGTGAGATCAAGGCCAGCCTGGTCTACAGATCAAGTTCCAGAACAGCCAGGAGTTCATAGAAAGAAAGAAAGAAAGAAAGAAAGAAAGAAAGAAAGAAAGAAAGAAAGAAAGAAAGAAAGAAAGAAAGAAAGAAAGAAGGAAGGAAGGAAAAAAGGAGCCTAAGCTATGAAAATCTAACAAAAGAAAATATTCAGATGGATTTTTAAAGGACTTTTAAATTTTGCATGTATGAGTGTTTTGCCTGTGTGTACATGCACTGTGTGTGTGTGTTCATGGATGCCAGAAGAAGGTTTTGATCCCTGGAACTGGAGCTACAAACAATTGTGAGGGCTGTGTGATGCTGGGGACCGAATCTGGGTCCTCTGCAGAGGCAGCCATCTCTCCAGCTCCGCTGGAGAATTTTTAAGTCCTCTGTTACAGCCTGACAGGTGGCAATGTCCCCTTAGTTGGGTAAATTTCTTCTAGCAATTCCATTCTCTACAAATATTGAGGGTAAGGAATGCCTCGTGGGAGTCTGAAGAGTGTCCTTCTCTGTTGTTTCTCTCAAGGGCCCCAGTTTTTTCTGGGTGACCCACAGCAGAAGCCTTCGGGTGCTAAGAGAGCAGAAAGTGTCCATCTGTGACCAGAGTAGAGAAGCCATCCACGTGCAACAATTTCCCCAAGACCTGCCTGTCATCACTCTGAAGTAGGAATGGATCTTAGACGTGATGGCTTTGGACAGCTTCCACATCTTCTGTTCAGTTCACGGAGCACACATTTGAATTTCTACTGATTAATAAGGCTTTTTCCCCCCTTTGAGACATGGTTTCTCTGTGTAGCCCTAACTGTCCTGGAACTCACTCTGTATACCAGGCTGGCCTCGAACTCACAGAGATCCGCTTGCCTCTGCCTCCTGAGTGCTAGGGCTAAAAGCGTGCGCCACCACCACCCAGCAACAAGGCTTTTTAAATCCAGAAATTAAGTCTTCCTGAAATGGGCTTATTGACAATCAGATACAAAATAGGAACAAGAGTATAGACTAACCTGTCCTGAAAACGTACGCAGTCACTAAAACATCAGTAATATTTCACCCAGAGAAGCATTATCAAGTGTATGGAGGCCCACAAAGGTTTCCTAATGAGAGCTGAGCTTGCTTTACCCAGCAGAGCTGCATTAGAGGTTTGACCATGTGCATGGTTACTAGGTGATTGGAAAGGGTCTGCACTTGGCTGTGCTGGGGAGGGAGGATGTCTTTTGCTCCACCCCTTAGCAGTCCTATAAATAGCCCTTTAGAAGCGACAGAAGGGGCCGGTGGATTAGGAGCCAGACCCTCCCGAAGCTATTCTGTATTTCTGTTTCTCTCCCCTCTATCCTTCTATCTAAATCTCTTATCTCTCACTCCTCAAGAGTACCCTGAATGTGGAAGCCGGTCCCCCAGCTGCGCTCCCACACAAGTGTCCTAGCTTGAGTTCTGTTGCCGTGATAAACACTGTAATCAAAAGCAAATTGGAGAGAAAAGGGTCAATATGGCTTACACACCCGTTCATAGTTCGCAGTTGATCACTGAGGGAAGGCGGGGCAGGAACTGAAGCAGAGGCCGTGGAGGAGCGCTGGTTCACTCATGGTTCACTCATGGTTGTTACCCATGGTTCACTCAGCTTGCCTTTCCATACGACCCACCTGCCCGGGGTGGCACCTGCCCGGGGTGGCACCGCCCACAGTGGGCTGCTCCCTGCCACATCAATCGTCAATCAAGGAAATGCCCCACAGGTCGATCTGATGGAGACATTTTCTCAGTTGAGGGTCCTATTCCCACATGACCCTAGCTGTGGCAAGTTAGCAAAATACTAATCTACACACCAAGCAAGACTGGACTCCTGTTCTTACTTTTGTTTTTCAGTTTTCCCACGCCGTAATTTTGATAACAGGATTGATTTGCTTGTTTGTTTGTTTTGTTCTTGTTTTTTTCGAGACAGGGTTTCTCTGTGTAGCTTTGCGCCTTTCCTGGAACTCTCTTGGTAGCCCAGGATTGCTTTTTTAATGAGCACCAAGAATGTTAAGTACCTAATTTGCTCAGTCTGAGCCGTGAAAGAGTAAGCCTCTGGCGCCACCTAGTGGACAAATGGGTATTGACTACCTGATGAGAAAATTTACAAGTTTGAGAGTGCGGCGAGATAACTTGATGCTTTTATTATCTGTCCCGAATCCAAGGTATGAGGTTGAAAATGGCCACAGCTATAGGAATTTTCAAAGGAAGCTAGTCTCTTTTCTAAGTGTACAGAATGTGAACCTTAGCCATTGTTAGAACTTTTGCACCTCATAGCAAGGGGATGGAGCCACCCTAAACGCCCTTCATCAGATGGGTGATGAAAATGTGGTATGTACACAAGATGGAATATTATTTATCTGTAAAACAATGAAATGATCAAATTTTCAGGAAAATACCTGGTTCTGGAAAGTACATGAAGCAATGTCACCCAAACCCAAAGGGGGAAAAGCTCATGTTCTCCATCATATGCAGATTCCAGCCGATCATATGTACATGCATGTGTGCAAACAGGTGTGAGTGTGGGCACCATACAACAAGGTAGAGCAAGAAGGGTGACGTCAGGTAAGGAGGGAAAATGGAATGCAGAACGGAGTTACAAGAGAGAATAGAAAGATTTTTCCCCTACTTTCAACTGTCGTGTGTGTGTGTGTGTGTGTGTGTGTGTGTGTGTGTGTGTGTGTGTGTGTGTGTGTGTGTTGGATAAATACATAAAAACTAGCTTTGGCTTTAGTAGATTTTTGTTATGGATAATTGCATAAAATGCAATTTACAGTGAAAGTGTAAACACTGGGCAAAGCCCTATGGTTTACGATCAGCATAGACATTCTAACTGTGTGGATGCTCACATGGCTTCAGACGTTCTAACTACGTGGATGCTCATGTGACTTCAGCGTTCTAACTGTGTGGATGCTCATGTGGCTTCAGTCATTCTCACTATACAGATACCGAGATGGATGGCTTGGGAGTGGGCAAGCGTTTGAGTGGTTTCCTTAAACCCAGCTGTGTTATATTTTGATTTGTGAGTTAAAATCAAATTAAAATAAAACGATTTTTTTTAAATGAGAGAAAATTTTTGCTATCTCAAATTCTAGATTTCATGCTCCCCTTGGACCCCTAGCTCTCTGCCTTCAGCCCCTCAAGTGCTGGGATTGCAGGGTACACCTGCAATCTAGAGCCAAGAGAGCGCGAGTGTGAACAGCTTTCCAGATATGAGCCTGCAGTAAACCACTCAGCCAGGCGTCCCCAGCCCCCCCCAAACACACACACACACACACACACACACACACACACACACACACACACACACATTTACCTAGAGGATAGTTTCGCCTGTGTGTTGACATCCCTGTGTCACCAAAATTCTAATTTACCAAGTGTTCATTGCAGTCACAGAATTCCTTGAGTTTCTCAGCATATATTTTGTCAACAACAACAACAAAAAATCCCTCTTACTTCAAAGGGAATAAGAGATTGTGTTTTTCTGAGCCAAATGTAAGTAGATGGCCATGGCCCAGGAACACTGACTCAGTTTGCCCCTGTGACAGGAAGGCAGTTACACAAACATTTTACAGTCACAGAACAAAGGGAAGTCATAAATCAAGCCTCCACCAAATACATTAGTGGGGCAGCAGGTCAGGCAGTTTACAGAAGTGGGAAGTCTCTGCTGTAGATTTCGGGTACGATCCTACTTGGGGTTGGTGGAAAACAGCAGTTTGCAGAGTTAATATATTAAAAAAAAATTTCCCCGAGTTGAAAGGACACGTGGTGTTTGGCTTTAACTGTTAACTTGACACACATGATAACCTGGGAAGAGACTCCCAATAAAGAATTCCACAGACGCAGGTGAAGCGGGGCCGAGGAGGAGGTGAAGAGCCTGGGTACTCGCAGGCGGCGGCAGCCGGCTTAAAAGCCCCGGTGCAGGCAGGCTTCCCCGCGAGAGGATTTGAGTTGGTCGAAATGAGCAATCGTAAAACAAAGAGCAATAGCACAATACATGCAGAGTGTCTATCAGAGGTACAAAGAATTTTTCGTGAAAGATTTTGTCATCAGAGTCCACATAGTAACCTATTTGGAGTGAATCTACAATACAAGCATTTACTTGACCTCCTCAAAAGAACTGTTATCAATGGAGAAAGTAACTCTGTACTCATTGTTGGGCCACGAGGATCAGGAAAGACCATGTTAATAAATCATGCTTTGAAAGAACTCATGGAAATAAGAGAAGTGAGTGAAAATGTGTTACAAGTTCACCTAAATGGACTGCTGCAGATAAATGACAAAATTGCTTTGAAAGAGATCACAAGGCAATTAAATCTAGAAAATGTAGTTGGAGATAAAGTTTTTGGAAGCTTTGCTGAAAACCTTTCATTTCTTCTGGAAGCTTTAAAAAAAGGTGACCGGGCTAGCAGTTGCCCAGTGATCTTCATACTGGATGAATTTGATCTTTTTGCTCATCAGAAAAACCAGACACTCCTTTATAATCTGTTTGACATTTCTCAGTCTGCACAGACGCCAGTAGCGGTTATTGGTCTTACATGTAGATTGGATATTTTGGAACTCTTAGAAAAAAGAGTGAAGTCACGGTTTTCTCACCGGCAGATACATTTAATGAATTCATTTGGTTTTCCACAATATATAAAAATATTTAAAGAACAATTATCTCTACCTGCAGAATTCCCAGATAAAGCTTTTGCTGAGAGGTGGAATGAGAATACTCAGTGTCTCTCAGAAGACTCAACTGTGTGTGAAGTTCTACAGAAACATTTCAATGTCAACAAAAACTTACGGTCATTACATATGCTATTGATGCTTGCTTTAAATCGAGTAACAGTATCACACCCATTTATGACTGATGGAGGCACAGCATTTGTGTAGCTTGGATTCTAAAGCAAGTATTGTACATGGTCTATCAGTCTTGGAAATCTGTCTTATAATAGCAATGAAACATTTAAATGACATCTATGAAGAAGAGCCCTTTAATTTTCAAATGGTCTATAATGAGTTTCAGAAATTTATTCAAAGAAAGGCTCATTCTGTTTATAACTTTGAGAAACCTGTGGTCATGAAGGCATTTGAGCATTTACAACAGTTGGAATTAATAAAACCCATGGAAAGAACTTCAGTGAATTCACAGAGAGAATACCAGCTAGTGAAACTACTTTTGGATAATACTCAAATTATGAATGCTCTACAGAAGTACTCCAACTGCCCTACAGATGTCAGACAGTGGGCAACATCCTCACTAAGCTGGCTTTGAACATTTTAAGTATATTTCTGTAAAGACCTAAAAGCTACTGCCCTTCAACAAGATATGTTATTACATTCCTTGTTTATAAATATTGTTTATGAGAAAAAAAAAAAGAAGAATTCCACATTGGGTTGACCCGGGAGCATGTTTGTGGGGGGTTGTCTTAAGTTAACTGATGTGGGGAGACCCAGCCCACTGTGGGCGGCTTCATTCCCTAGGCAGGCGTCCTGAAGTGTGTAAGAGCAGAGAGGATGAACAGAGTAAGCAGGCAAGCATACATCTCTCTCTGCTCTTGACTGTGGGTGGGAAGTGACCAGCTGTTTCCAATGGCTGCCTTGACGTCCCCACAATGATGGGTGTCACCTGGGATTGTAAATGGCAACAAACCCTTCCTCCCCT
This sequence comes from Peromyscus californicus insignis, assembly GCF_007827085.1. NCBI lineage: Eukaryota > Metazoa > Chordata > Mammalia > Rodentia > Cricetidae > Peromyscus > Peromyscus californicus. The sequence goes on from NW_026294491.1 coordinate 3,202,443, forward strand.
GTTACTTTTTTGTCGGGGTGTTTTCTCTCAGCAACAGAAATGAAAAGAGGGTGATGTCACATCAGCTACAGAGATGGACTACAATGGCCCCTGACCCTAGGTCTTCAGCTCCACGGCCCTCCACAATCAGGAAGTTCCAATCCGTTAACCAACCTTACAGAATCTTCGACACAGTGTGACTTTTTTTTTCCTGGGAATATTCAAGAACCATTGTCTCGACTGAGTCTAGGCTTCAGAGGTGCCAGATCTACAGCCCAGCATCAGCATCCCACAAGGGAGAATTTAAATTGTTGTTTAAAAGTCATTAACACATTGTGGCCTGCAGGTGTCAGCAAAGACTGACCAGGAAATGCCGCTGGCCGGAGCAACGTGGTTTTCAGGGTTCTGCCTTGTGTCTCTTTTCCCTCAGTGAGCCTGCCTGTCTGTCTGTCTGTCTGTCTCTCTCTCTCTCTTTCTCACTTGCTCGCTCGCTCGCTATTAACATGAGCTCCAAGCAAATGTAACCCTGGATATTCCTTGATGAATTTTGTCCACATCACTAACCAGTTCAAGGAGTCTGGGTTTGGATCTCACTGTGGGGAACACACAAATGCAAGCCAGGGAAGGGAGTTAGAATTCCTACTTACGTGCATCTGGCCACAGTGTCAGGAAGGCACGTCTTTACAGTCTGAAAAAGATGGAGCTGAGCAGGCAGAAAAGCAGTCTGGCGGGGGGGGGGGGGGGGGTGAGGATGTGGCTCACTTAGCAGACTGCTTTCCTTTCGTGCAGGAAGCTCTGGGTTTGATCTCCAGATGTGGTGGGGGGTCAGGAGCTCAGGGTCATCCTTGCTACCTAGAGACTTCAAGGCTAGCCTGGGCTTTATGAGACCAGGAGGTGGGAATCAAGGTAACTGAGTGGTTAAGGGTCTCCTTATGTAGCCCAGGCTGTCCTGGAACTCACTCTGTAGACCAGGCTGACCACAAACTCACAGCAATCCTCCTGCCTCTGCCTCCGCAGTGCTGGGATTGAAAGCATTCATCACCACTCCCCGCTTTAGGTTACAGCCTTTCATGGCTACCTCTAGTCTCTGGTTTTTAGAGCCACCTCGACTTTTTGATATGGCCCCTTTTCAACATTTTGTTAGTGTATTTGTGCTAACACATGCATGCTGTGGCGTGTGAGTGGAGACCAGGGGACAACTTGTGGATCGCTTCTCTTCTTCACCCTGAGGGTCCTGGGGATGGAACTCGGGTCACCAGGCTTGGGGTCAAGTGCCTTTGCCCACTGCCACCTTTCTGGCCTTATGAACTGTTTTTAAAAATATATTTTGGCCTTGTACATACACCTGAGGAAGCCCTTCTGGGTCCACTGATAGCAATTTTGGTGAACCCGCCAGGATGGTTTCTGTCATTAGAGAGGGGTTTTGTAAAATTCAGATAAAAAGACTCGGCCCAGAACTCTAGGGCTTCACCGGCGACAGTCAATAGAGTTTAAGTTGCTCCAAGGAAGACAGGTGTCTGGACGAGTCCTAGAGTTTCGGAGCTTTTAACTTCATTGATAGAGTGTACATTATCTTAAAGTCATTAATATCAATACGAACAAAGTGATCCAATTGGCTGGACATACTTAATAATTTTTCTTAGTAGGAATTATTGGTTTTGATTCTAGGAGTTTAGATCACGTTACCCTCCCCGGGGATTCCCTTGGGTAGCTTTAAAATAGGGCTCTGTCTAAAATCAGGAAACGTTTTAAGCCAAATTATTCTAGACAATAAGAGAGGCCTCTGGGGAGGCAGTGAGAATTTGGATATTTTCAAGCATGAAGACTTGCTTTGAATAAAGTAAGAGGTTTGGGTCAGTAACAATCACTGCAGAGCTGTGGTTAGCTGCAGGACATAACACTACAGGCCTCAAGATCGGCGTCCTTACCACGTAAGAAAATATACCACGGGGGATGATTACTTTTTAAACGCTTTTTAACATTAAAAAATTAAGATAGATATGAGCCAGATGTGGTGGTGCACACCTTTAATCCCTGCACTAGGGAGGTAGAGGCAGGTGGATCTCTGGGTTTGAGGCCAGCCTGGTCTACAGAGCAGCAAACAGTGTTTCCCCACCCAAGCATTTTTCCCAAGCATTCTTGACTCTCTCTGTTCCCACAGTCTCTATGCTGTAGGATTTGTTTTCACATTGGGTCTATGTGCTGCCTGTGGAAGTAGCTCCCCAGGGGCTCACCCCGAGGTCAGCCTCTCACTGTTTCTTAGATTTATTCTATCCATTTACATGATGGGGCTCAAGACACTGGGCTATCACGCCTCAAGTGTGTCTTCACAGCTGAGTCAAATGAGGTGCCTTCTAACCCAGCGCTGGGCTAACACGGTAGGGAACCTTAGTGTCTCTATGACGAGGTGCTCAGAGAATTCCTAAGCTGAAAGGAAGCATGGCTGCAGCCCACAAGGGAAGCCGCAGGACATGCAGAGTTAGATGCTTGGTGACGGCAGGAGAAAGGGGCTACAGTTAGCCAACAGGTGTTCTGAGAACAAGAGAGAGCCTCCAGAAATCCAGCTCAGAATAAACCAATGAACCATTGACCAAAGCAAAGGGAGGTCCAGGCTCCAGAAGGAATTCACCACATCCACCTGAAGAGACGGCACAGGGCCCAACTCATATCTGCTGCCAACTTCTCTAGTGAGGTTCTTAATGAAACAAAATAAAAAAGCAGGGAATTGTGGCACTGGGGTGAAAAGGCAGGAGAATGGGGAATTCTAGGTAATCCTTGGCTACAATAGCAGTTCAAGGTCAGCTTGGGCTACATGAGACCCTGCCTCAAATAAATAAAATAAGGGGGCTGGAGAGACGGCTCAGTGGCTAAGAGCACTGTCTGCTCTTCCAGAGGACCCAAGTTCAATTCCCAGCACCCAGATGGCAATTCACACCCATCTAAAACTCCAGTTCCAGGGGATCCAGTGCCTTCTCTGGCCTTCAGTGGGAACCAGGCACACACATACATACATGCAGGCAAACACACACACATAAAATAAAACTTTAAAGAAAATTTAAACACATAAAATTAAGTATAAAAGGCCCTGGGTTGTGGATCAGTGTCTTTGGTGGTCTGAATGAGAACATCCCCCACAGGCTCGGGTGTTTGAACACTTGGTCTCCAGTAGGTGGCGCTGTTTCAGGAGGTTATAGAACCTTTGGAAGGTGGAGCCTTGCTGGAGGAAGCATGTCACTGGAATGGCTTTTGAGGTCTTATAGCCCTGTCCCCCTTCCTGTTTGCACTTTCTGCTTCCTGTTTGTGGATGAAAAGTAACCATCCAGCTTCCTGGTCCAGCCAGCATGCTGCACTGTAGCTAGAGTTTTTCTGGTCCTGCCTGGCCCACGGTCAGGACAAATCTCTCTCACCCGCCAGTCCCGCAGCTGCTCAGACCCAACCAAGTAAACACAGAGACTTACATTGCTTACAAACTGTATGGCCAAGGCAGGCTTCTTGCTAACTGTTCTTATATCTTAAATCAACCCATTTCTATTAATCTATAAGTTGCCACGTGGCTCGTGGCTTACTGGTATCTTAACATCTGCTTCTCTTCATGGCAGCTGGCAGCGTCTCCTGACTCAGCCTTCCACTTCCCAAAATTCTCCTCTCTCCTTGTCCCGCCTATACTTCCTGCCTGGCTACAGGCCAATCAGTGTTTTATTTATTAAACAATCAGAGCAACACATTTAACATACAGAACATCCCACAGCACTGCACCTTCCCTATCAATGGCCTCTAACCTTTTGGAACCTCAAACCAAAACAATCTCCTTCTTTTATAAGTTGCTTTTGTTCATGGTGTTCATCACAGCAACAGAGAATAACTGGTACTATATAGAACATTTATCTAGCATGTGGAGAGCACTAAGTTTAGGCCCCAGTATGAAATAAGAAAGGAGGGAAGGAAGAAAGGAAGGAAGGAAGAATCTAAAATGTTAAGGCTTATTAATAAAGTCCATAAACAATAAACCGATGGACTCTCACAGACTGGAATCTACCGCAGAAACAGGAAAGGTTGCTGAAACGCAGGATGCCAGACTGAAGGGCGGGCAGTTAGGGAGAAGGGAAGAGATGAGGGACTGGAGCGACGGCCCAGAGGTGGAGGGCTTGCTGTGCAGTATGAGGACCAGAGCTTGGGTCCCAGCACTGGTGGAGCCATGCAGGCCTGTGGGGGAGGATTGCTGGGGCCTGCTGGCATCCAGCTGAGCCCCCAAAATGTAATCTCCAGGGAGACCACACCTCAAAAGGAATAAGTGGAGGGTGATAGAGGAGGCCAGACACACTCCTCTGGCCTCTGTGGTGCCCACATGTGTACACACAGTCTCATACACCACGCACATACACAGACATAGACATACACACACAAAAAGACTTTATTGAGGGGCTAGAGAGATGGCTCAGCAGTTTAAAACACCCACATTCAGTTGCCAGCACCCCCACTGTGGTTCATGACCCCAGTTCCAGGGATTCTACGCCCTCTTTGCCACCAAGGGCACCACAAACACACGGTGCACAGCATATGTTTAGGTAAAACACCCCTCCACACAAAATAATAAAGTATATTTAAAATACTGTTAAAAAAGAAATCAAGGCAAAAGCGGGGTGCTGCAGAGATGGCTCCATGGTTAAAAGCACTGGATGCTCTTGCAGAGGACCTGAGTTCAATTCCCAGCACTCATATAGGGGCTCACAATCTTCTGAAACTCCTTCTCCAGGGGATCCAACACCTTCTGCTTTCCATAGGCACATGGTACACGCACATACATGCAGGCAAAACATTCATACACATAAAATAAATACATCTTTTAAAACAATTTTTAAAAGTAAGACAAAATGATCGAATTTGAACCTGGATAAAGTGTAGTAAGATTTGTGTGTGTGGTGCAGAGGTCAAATCAGCCAGCCCACCATTTCTTGGTTTTGTTTCAATTTTTCTACAAGTTTGAAGTTATTTCAAAATGAAAATACCATAATCTTTTAAAACAATAAAAAATGCTTAGAAATGAACAAAAGCCACAACACTGAGAATTTAGCATTATTTCATTGTTTTTGATGTGGGGCTTGTGAAAAAAAAAAGACAGAAAGACATTGCAGGAGGTATGGCGGGAACAGATCTTAGATGGAAATGGTCACCTTTAAATACAATCATCAGGAACCAAAGTGAAAAAAAAGTTAGAGTCACATGAGCTAAGCACAGGTGAAGAGGGACTGCACAGGCCAAAGAAGGAAGGAAATGAAAAGGTAAGAATAGCCGGGCGGTGGTGGCGCACGCCTTTAATCCCAGCACTTGGGAGGCAGAGCCAGGTGGATCTCTGTGAGTTCGAGGCCAGCCTGGGCTACCAAGTGAGTTCCAGGATAGCCAGAGCTACACAGAGAAACCCTGTCTCGAAAAAAACCAAAAAAAAAAAAAAAAAAAGAATATCAAAGTGAAAGAGATCAATGAAAACAAAAGCTGGAAACTACGTGGTGTTCCAGAAAAGAAAGTGAGGAGCAGATGCACCAGCTCCTGTGTAAGGATCTGCATCGTAAACAAGCAAGGAAACAGGGAGCAAAACGTGTGTCTGTGCTTCTTAAAAAGTGTATACAATAGCTGGGCCGTGGTAGCGCATGCCTTTAATCCCAGCACTTGGGAGGCAGAATCAGGTGGATCTCTGTGAGTTCAAGGCCAGCCTGGTCTACAGAGTTCCAGGGCAGGCTCCAAAGCTACGCAAAGAAACCCTGTCTCAAAAAAAAAAAAAAAAAAAAAAAAAAAGTATATACAAAGCCCAGGTAAAGGTGAAGTAAATGAAGTCAACTACAGGACAAGTGGCTTTGGGGGGTGTGGGGGGGGAGGGGTGCTTCACAGCCAAGTGTCTGGGGCCAGAGAGATGGCTCAGCAGTTAAGAGCACTGACTGCTCTCCCACGGGACCTGAGTTCAGTTCCTCCTCCCCAGCACACATTGCTCCTCCTCAGCCATCCTCTGTGAGGCTTGCCCAGATCCACATGGATTACTGAGCACACTCCCCTCCCCTTGACCTTCCCATCTTTTCTCAGAGGAGATGCCATGCCCTGATCACCAGGATCCTCCTGAGAAATCTGTGGCTGGAGCGGGGATCACTGTTTGGGAGAACACAGTGACTTTGGAGGTCAAGTTTTATGTTGAGGCTATCACACTCTCCTCCAGGCCTCCTGGAAGCCATCTAGGGCAGAGGGGTCTAGCCCTTGACCTCCCACCCACCCACACCTGCCATGGTGAGAGTGCCCAGTTTGTCTTCTGACCCATTTGCTGGCTCATCAGACTCCCGTCTCCAGAGTTCCCACGCAGGTGCCCACGTACAAAGGTGTCCACAGCCCACTGCTCTCCCTCCACAACCCTGTTGGGTTCAACTCCTTCCTGGGTTGTCTTCCTTTTTATTCCTTGGGTTTCTTTTTCTTGATTTTGTTATTATTCATTGCTGTGTATGGACGTTTTGCTTGCAAATATGTCTGTGCATTGAACCCAAGTCCTCTGGAAGAGCAGCCACTGCTCTTAGCTACGTTTCTGTTTTTCACTGGCAGCTCACTTTCCAACTCTAATTCCAAAAGCAATCCCACAGACCAACTTTCTACACCTGGCTGCGTCTCCACTGGAAAACGGACGCCACCAGGCAGTCCCCTCCGCTCTAAAGATGCAATCGCCCTTCCCTATCAACACCATGGAAGGAACAACCTGAACACCAAGCAGTAACAGCAAAGGCCACTACTGTGGGCTCAGGGAATGCAGTGTGCATTCTTGGCTCTTTACAGGTATGAACTCATTTACCCCTCATAAGATCACCTACAGGCTGGCAAGGTGCATCAGTGAGTGAAGGCACCTGCTGCCAGGCCAACGACCTGAGTTCAACCCCTAGAACCCACACAGTGGGAGAAGAGAACCCACTCCTGCAAATCGTCCTCTGACCTCTAGATGCATGCAGTGGCAAGTGCCCTTGCATGAGCACGTATGTACACACACACACACACACACACACACACACACTCACATGCACACACACACTCACATGCACACACACTCACATGCATGCACACAAAGTAAATAAAATGCAGTTTCAAAAGGCCTCTTATGCCGGGTGGTGGTGGCGCACGCCTTTAATCCCAGCACTCGGGAGGCAGAGCCAGGCAGATCTCTGTGAGTTCGAGGCCAGCCTGGGCTACCAAGTGAGTTCCAGGAAAAGGCGCAAAGCTACACAGAGAAACCCTGTCTCGAAAAACCAAAAAAAAAAAAAAAAAAAAAAAAAAAAAAAAGGCCTCTTATGAGCCTAGCTATTACCCTCCCCCCCAACACGGTAACTATCTCACTGCAGCTTAATTTCTTCTTACAAATTACAATTTCAAAAGCTGCCTCCAGTTGTTCCATGCAGACGGGAAATGGGGAGGTGCCACTGGCTACGTCACAGGAGAGGGTCACCTCCAGCCACGCTCTGCTGCAATCCCTCCTCCAAAGCCACAGGACAAACTTGAGGAAAGCCAGTAATTCCACTGGTTTATTTCTTAGACATGATCACCTACAACACATCACCCTCTGTGATGGAGTGGGGCCTTCCGGAGGGCCTTGAACCCCCTCTTCTGGAGGGCCTTGAACCCCCTCTTCTGGAGGGCCTTGAACCCCCTCTTCTGGAGGGCCTTGAACCCCCTCTTCCAGAGGGCCTTGAACCCCATCTTCTGGAGGGCCATGAACTTCCTCTTCCGGAGGGCCTAGAACCCCTCCTCAGATCAGTTCTCCTCAGAAGGCAGCCTGGGACCATGACTTGATTATGAGTACCCCAAACTGCTAATATTTACATGGGGAAGAGTAGAGGAAATTATGACACAAGAAAGCGGGGTGTCCTGAAGATGTTGGGGGCCATGGAGGCATCCTGAAGAATCGGAATCTCCTTCTCAGTTCTGCCCTCTAGTGCCGCCCTACAGATAATAAGAATCAGACAGTGAGAGGTGACAATCCCACAGACCCAACATTCATCTGTGTGACCACCTGATGCCAGAGCCCTTCAGACACTGATAATGCAGATACCCAGCTACCAATGATGAAGACAAAGGAGCCACCTCCAGCCGCTCCCCATGGGTACTCTGTGGGGGTCGGAGAGGGAGCTCAGGCTTCTCCTGCTGTGGGATGTTCTGTATGGCAAATGTGTTGCTGATTAGTCATTAAATAAAACACTGATTGGCCATTGGCTAGGCAGGAAGTGTAGGCGGGACAAGGAGGAGAATAAAGCTGGGAAGTGGAAGGCTGAGTCAGAGAGACACTGCCAGCCGCCACGATGAGAAACAGCATGTGAAGATGCCGGTAAGCCACGAGCCATGTGGCAAGGTATAGATTAATGGAAATGGATTAATTTAAGCTGTAAGAACAGTTAGCAAGAAGCCTGCCACAGCCATACAGTTTGCAACCAATATAAGTCTTTGTGTTTACTTGGTTGGGTCTGAGGGCCTGTGGGACTGGCAGGTGAGAGAGATTAGTCCTGACTGTGGGCCAGGCAGGAAAACTCAAGCTACATTCTCCCCTTCCCAGAATCATCACAGCTTGAGTGATGTCTTGGTTAAACCACCCCCTTCGTTAAATGGCCCTTACTGTGAGCACCATAACACCCCACCCTTTCTGAGGACCCGTGAGCCACAGACCAACAGGAATGTTACCTTCTGGGTAAGTGGATCCTGGGAGAGGGATGTAGCCTAGAAGAGGAAGACACAGATTAGGCCGGTCTTTGTGGATGCAAGAATCTAGCATTCCTCAGTTCTTTACAACGGAAGAAGTGGGAACGAGAAAATTGATCACAAAGAGAGAGACTGAAGGAGGAGAGCTGGGGAGCACTCCGGGGATCACTCACTGGAGAAGCGAGACTTCCGCCAATGAAACAAACCAAGACAGAAGATGATGAAGCCCAGGCCCAGGGTGGCTGCAGACACAGAAACCTTCACCGTCTGGATGGGGGACAGCCCGACTGCTGCAAAGTAATGGGAAGCTCTCAGAACTAATGTCTACAGCTTAGTCCCGGGCAGCTCAGTTTACCTCAACGTACACCTCCGAGGTTGAAGGTCTTTATCCCAGCCCAAACAGTCTGCTGCACACCAACTCACTCCCAAGAAAATGGCCTTTTTCACCACACCACCCACTTCTGGAATGACCCTGGGGAAACTGTGTTCCCAGAGTTACCACCCAGTTTCTTCCCCCCTCCCCCGTCCCAGCCCTCCACAGCCTCCTCCCCTCCCCAGGTGGGGACTCTCAAAGCATTCTCTGTGGTTTTGCCACTCCCAGGACACCTCCCTCCCCGGCGGCCGGGGGTCCCTCATCCCCATGGTAGTGATAACTTCCATCTTTGCTCTGAGCAGCTTCCTGTTAAAAGGTCTCCTTTCTTTCCAGGCCTCCAAGGTTACGTGGTATGAGTCCCCCACATCCACATTGTCCATGTCTCCCTCCACCCCACCCTACAGCCTTTCGCCATCCCGCTTGCCAGAGCTGTCCTATTCCGGACTATACCCCACCTGGATCCCTACCCCAACATCAGAAGAGCACCCTGGAAAGCTCAAGGGCCTGTGTGCTCCACTCTCCTCTTGTTTCCCATCGGTGCTGGCTGGTTTTGTGTCAACTTGACACAGGCCAGAGTCATTTGAGAGATGGGAACCTCAGATGAGAAAATGCCTCCATAAGATGAGGCTGTAGGCAAGCCTGTAAGGCATTTTCTTAATTAGCAATTGATGGGGGAGGGCCCAGCCCATTGTAGGTGGTGCAATTGTAGGTGGTGCTGGGTTCTACAAAAAACCGCAGGCTAAGCAAGCCATGATGAGCAAGCCAGCAAGCAGCGCCCCTCCATGGCCTCTGCATCAGCTCCTGCCTCCAGGTTCCTGCCCTGTTTGAGTTCCTGTCCCGGCTTCCTTCAAGGATGGACCAATGTGAGCCAAATAAACTCTTTCCTCCCCAACTTGCTTTTGGTCATGGTGTTTCATCACAGCAACAGTCACCCTAACCAGGACACCATCGCCTCCCAGGGACCCGCTAGAACCAACAGCAGACACGCACTCCCCACAGGGAAAGCCCGGCCTCCGCAGCCAGACTAGGCCCCTCCTCCCTGCCTTGTCCTAGCCGCCCTTACCCTTCCTTGCTCTTCCTCTCTTCTTTCCAATAATCTCTGAATCGGTATGTACCCCCTCATTACCTTTAAGTACCCCCAGCCCTAGAGTTCAAACAGGGTCAATGAGTTCTTTATCCATTAGCCCCTTCACATATCCACTGAAGTGTCTACCAGCCATGGCTTTATCATCCTCTTAGGCTTGAAAAGCTGCCCAAATTCAGCACAGCCCTATACCGAAAGAAAATGCCTTCTTCTTCAGTCTTCATTATTTTTTCAATTCCCAGTCCTGGCCTGACATGACAGTTGAATATTGGGAAAACTAAAACAGCAAACTCCAGAGCTTCGTTTCCAGAAATGTTATCAAATCTACATTCTTTGGGGGAGACAATCAGCCTCCTCTCTCTCCCTCAAACAGATGAGAGAATCCACGCCACCACTGCCAAGCAATGGCTGACCCCTCTCCTCCTCTAGTCCATGAGCCTAACTCTGCTTGCAAACCCTCAGACTTCCCATCCCAGCATGCTCTTCTCTATCAGGCATCCATCCGTGTCTCACTCGGCCAAAATAGCGACGTCCCTTTCCCAACCACCAACGTCCCAGTTCCCACACACTTACTCCAGTCCTGACGGACTGGCTCGGGGGTCCCACTGTGCTGTACCACACAGGTGTAGACATCCCCGTAGGAGGGGGTTAAGGCCAGGTAGGAGACAGTCTGGTATGTCCAGTCTCCGTTGGACTGGGCAGTCCTCTCTTTGATGTTGTGAGGCATGACAAGTTGCCCATTCTTCATCCATGTGATGACCACGTCCGCCGGATAGAAGCCCCATACGTAGCAGGCCAGCATCACAGGCTCCCTCGTGTTGAAGGGGGCAGTTTGGGCTACTCGAACAGACGGTGGTTCTGCATGGGAGAAACAGTTCTTTATGGTTTGAAGGAAGTCCCATTTCATCCCTTCAAAGATTTCTCCAGCCGCCCAGTGAAAGAGGAAAGAGAATGCGCTCCCGCCTCGCTGGATTTCTCTTACTCTCTCGTCAGCCCCTCCCTTCTCCTCCAAAGTCGTGCTTGACCACGACTGGTAGATGCTGTCTGGGCTACGAGCTGTCCAGACAGTCTGTTTATCTCGCCCGACCCCAGGCTTGTGTGTTTTCTGAGATGGGGTCTCATATAGCCCAGGCTGGCCTCACACTCACTATGTAGCTGGGGATAGTCCTAACTCCTGGTCTCCTGCCTCCCCACAAGAGCTGGTACCACGGGCCTGTACCAGCGTGCCCGGTGATGGGGTTAAGATGGCTGTCTTCTACCAGTTTAGCCTCCCGTGTGAGTCCCCTGCTTGCCTTTATCAGAGTACTTTTTTAGCAATATTCTAAGTGAAAATCCAAGAAATTATGTTAAAATACAGGCTCCCTTGGCTTCACCCAAGGTATTGTCTCCCTGTCTAGAGTGGTACCCAGGGACTTGTGGCCAAGTGATGATGAAAAGGTGGCCCAGAACCCATATCTTATGACACAGTATTCTGACCTATGGAGATGGTCAAAGTTTACTTATACAAAGTGTAAGCCATTCTCATGAGCTGTTCTCAACGGAAAGGATTCGGGGAAGAAGAGAGGCAGCATCGGAATCCCTGGAACACCGCCAGATGTCCCCATGCCTGCACCATTCCAAATATGGAACAACAAAATCTGAGCCAAAGAACCAGGAACAAGCCAGGCTGGAGACCCAGGCCTGTAATCCCAGCTAACTGGGAGGCTGAAGCAGAAGAGTTTCAAGTTCAAGGCCAGCCTGGGCAGCTTAAGGAGACCCTGCCTCGGAACAAACAGGAGAAAGGGGGCTAGACCAGAGTGCTTGTGGGCATGGGCAAGGCCCTACGTTCAATCCCCAGCAGTGGGAAAAGGTCTTTAACTGAAATAAATAAAAATAAGAGATGTGAACATGTTGGGGAAAGTCACTGGGGGTTTTCTGACTCGGATCTGTACCCTGACGTGCTGTGGCTCCTGTGTCTGGGTCCCATTCAGTCCCGTCTCTTCATACCTTCCATCCTCCATCTTCTGTTCCGTCTCCATTAATCACACTGTTCCCCTCGGTGTCCAGCCTCCCTCTTCCTACACTCCAGGTCCACACACTGTTTCTTCCTGCTCAGGAATCAACCCCTCTGATGCTCAAGAATCTACTTGTCCTCTGCCCTCCTGGCTGTGCTTCCCAGACACCCCTCACCCCCTACCCACCCACCCCACCCCACCCGTTCTCTGCCCTCCTGGCTGTGCTTCCCAGACACCCCTCACCCCCTACCCACCCACCCCACCCCACCCGTTCTCTGCCCCCCTGGCTGTGCTTCCCGCCGCCCCTCAGCCCCTCTGCTCACTCGTTCTGTGGGTCAGTGCATCCCAGAAGGGCTGGGTGTGCACAGCACAGTCCCGAAGCCCGTTGCCCAAGCGCTGGAGCAGGCTCTTATCTTGGTTGAGGTAATCTGAAATGCCTACAGCCAAGTTATGCAGCACCCCAAATTCACAGGGGGCTATTTGTCCTGCCTCTGGATCCCAGCAGGCCAGCAGATCTTTGTTGAAGGAAACACAGTATGTGAAGTCTTTCGGAACCCCATTGTCATCCAGCAGGCAGGTGCTTTCCACATGAGCCACGAAGCCACCTGGAAGAGCCAGGAAAGGGAAGACACATCGGTGTCTGCTTGTTGCATGGCACCATTACGAATACGGTCTCTGCCCTTAGATACTAGCACAAAGTTCCGAGAACCCATATAACTGCTTGAGTGGTGGGCATAGGGGGTAGATGCATTTTCTGTCCTAACACCTGGTCTTTAACTTGTTCCCTGACAGAGCTTTGAATCCCTGGGGACTGGGTGACCTCAGGGTCTTTGTTCTAATGAGGTCAATCTTGGTGGAACCCTGGGGTGGGGCCTGGCATTGGAAAGACGGAGCCATGATTGGAAGCCTGAGACTTATATCCCTGTCCTTGTGGAGCAGCAGGGTGGGGACTGGAAACTGGGTTAAAAATAAATCCTGTCTATATGGTGCAGCCTAAAGCCCAAATTGTGGGGTTCTGACACCTTCCCAGCTGGTAAACATACCCATATGCTGGGGGGGGCATACCCCACCTCCATGGAGGCAGAAGCTACTGCACCTGGGGTCTGTCTGGACTTCCTCCTATGAAACCCCCCGGCTTTGTTCTTTAAAATATTCCTCGTTTTTTTTTTTTTTTTTTTTTTTTTTTTGGTTTTTCGAGACAGGGTTTCTCTGTGTAGCTTTGCGCCTTTCCTGGAACTCGCTTTGGAGACCAAGCTGGCCTCGAACTCACAGAGATCCGCCTGGCTCTGCCTCCCGAGTGCTGGGATTAAAGGCGTGCGCCACCACCGCCCGGCTAAAATATTCCTCGTGGGGCTGGAGATGTGGCTGAGTGGTTAAGAGCATGTTCTGCTCTTGCAGAGGACCAGGGTTCTGACTGGAGCCCCCACAGCCGGCGGTTCACTGTAACCCAGTTCCAGGGAGTCTGATGCCCTTCTGGGCTCCTCAGGCACTACATGGATGTGGTGCACATGCAGATAAGCAGGCATACACACACATACACACAGATAAACTCTTGCAATAAACGGACAATAATAAACTATTTGCATAGATTGTATGCCCTCTCTATTACCCAAGCCAAGGGGCTCTGGCTCAGCCATGCTGGACAGAAGCTGTGGGCGATCCTGAGCTTACTGCTTGAGCTTATCATCTGACACAGGGACTGCCTCTCTCCGTGGGGCTGAGCCTCTGGCCGGCTGGCCTGTGTTAACTTCTGTTAGAGCCAGCACTGAATTGGACTGTAGGATGTCTATCCAGTCCAGGAGAATTGGAGTGGGGGCACCCATCAGTCACAAGAGTGTTAAGTTGTTGGACTGGTTTTTGCTGTTGTTGTTTGTTTGTTTGTTTGTTTCTTCTGCATTGAGCAGAGAATCCAAGCCTCGGTTGCAGCCAGACTGGCAGAGATTTCCCACCTCAGGCTGCATCTGCTGACCACATCTGCCACTCTGGGGGCTCTGGCAGCCTCAGTGAAGGGGAAATGGCAGCAACAGAGACATTTTTAGATCCTTTCCTCTAATTTTCAACCTGATACTTGAGTGTTTGTTTTTTTAAGATTTATTTATTTCGTTTTATGTATGAGTGTTTTGCCCACATATGTGTCTGTGCACCATATTTGAGGCCTGGTGCCATCAGAGGCCAGAAAAGGGGCACCAGGTCTCCTGAAACTGGAGTCACCGATGGCTGTGAACCACCATGTAAGGGCTGGGAATTGAACCTGGGCCCTCGGCGAGAACATCCAATTCTCTTACTCTCTGAGCCCCCTCTCCAGGCCCTGAAACTAAATTTGGCCAATTTGTTTTTCATCAGCAGTTTCACAATACGTTTAAATGACTCAGTTTACCAGGCTTTCTTGACACAACAGCAAACCAAACAGAAAAGGCATGTTAAAGTCAATCCCACTTTTCTACCAATGTAATACGATACAACGTAATTCACTTTCACACCCATCAGAGGCATCCAGTTTGGGAATGAGCTAGAGATTCATGTGCACAAAACTGAAAACAATCAGCACTGGTTCCTCTGTGTGTGAGACTGAGTGATAGAACGGCCCGAGGTCCCTGCGTGGTAAGCCTGGCTGTCCACCCCAAACACAGACGCTCGGAGCAGCACATTATTGACAGGGAGATAAAGGGTCAAGCAAGTGTGGTGGGCAGACTGGTAATCCCAGCACTGAGGCAGGAGGATTGCCATGAGTTCAAGGCTAGTCTGGCTAGACAGTGTGACTCTCTCCAGTGAAAGAAAGAAAGAGACAGACAGACAGACAAGGGGGAAAGGAGAGAGAAGGAAATGGAGTCAAGAAAAAGAGTCAGCCTTGCTCTGTGCTGGAAATATTCTTGACTTTTGACTCCATACAAGTCTACAGAGCATTTAATACATGCCTGGCGCCATGCTAGGAACCAGGGTGCAGGGGTACTCAGTCCATACCTAAGTCCCAGCAGGGACATCCGTTACCGGACCTACTAAACTGGCTCATTGTTAAAACTGCTGTAAATACAGTCCAAAGTGCTGGACTGTGCCACGGTAAGGACTGGCTCGTCTGGGGCACTCACACCTGCTAGAAAAAAAGAGCGTGTTTTACCCCAAACAGGAGCAGGAGGGGGGAGTTCCAGCAGGGGAGGGAGGAGGGTTCCAGAAGAGGGGGGGTTCCAAGAGGGGATTCCTTACCTGCTCCCACACAGCCCAGGCCGAGGCCCAGCAGCAGCGGCAGGAGTCTATCCATGTTCCACCCTCCGGAGGTGCAGGAAGGTCAGGCCCCTGGGCCGGATCTCACAGGGGCCTCGAGGCCTCTCCTGCCCCAGCCTGGACAAACGTCTCCACACACTGAGGAAAATGTGGTGCCTGCTGCTCAGGTCCCCTGTCCCTTGCTGCAGTCGTGGCTCCAGGTTACTCAGAGCCCCTTAGATCCTCAGTTTACATCTAACTCGACCAAATCCTGGGTCCCAAAGGGAAAGTTGTCAGATTAGCTGGGTAGGTGTGTAGGACCAATCGCTGAGTGTCTCAGCCTAGCATCATCAGTTACTAGGTAAACCTCATTGCTCCCTAGGCTTAGAGGACAGGACTGTAGGTGGTTGCCTGAGGTCTGTGGGGGTAGTGACAGAAGCATTCCCAGGATATGCAGGCCTGGCCTGCCCACTGGGTTAACTTTCTCCTCTCATGCCCTTCCAAAAGACCATTTCTAGGCCGGGCGGTGGTGGCGCACGCCTTTAATCCCAGCACTCGAGAGGCAGAGCCTGGCGGATCTCTGTGAGTTCGAGGCCAGCCTGGGCTACCAAGTGAGTTCCAGGAAAGGCGCAAAGCTACACAGAGAAACCCTGTCTCGAAAAACAAAGAAACAAAAAAGACCACTTCTAGACAACCTTCTCAAGATGGTCTCTGGATTATGAAGTCCTAGAATAGTGAGATGTGGTACTCCTACTGTTCTCCTGGAAAAGACACTGTCTATTGAACACACTGTGTGTGCGTGCACATGTGCACACATGTTCCTGTATATGGGTGCTTGTGTGTCTACAGGCATGCATACACATGTGTGCAAATGTATATGAAGGCCACAGGAAGATCTCTCACCTGCTAGGTTGTTGCTGTTGTTTAAGACAGGGTCTCTCACTGGCCTGGAGCTTGCCAAGTAGGCTGGGCTAGCCGGGAAGCCCAGGGATCCTCCCGCCTCTGCCTCCCCAGCACTGACTGGGACCATAGCTGTGCACAACCACATCTAGCTCTTTCATGTACTTATTTTTAATGCGGGTCCTGGGGTTGGACTCAGACACTCACATCTGCATAGCACTTTACCAGCCAAGTCCTCACAGATCCTAATGTACTTTTTTGATTTTTTCGGTGCTAAGAATTCAGCCCAGGGCCTCACACATGCTAGGATGGATTTTTTAATCCATCCTCTTCCATCCACCTATGAATCACACAACTGATATATATTAAATGAAGTCTTCTGTTCACCTCCCCTGCCTTCAAAGGGCTTTGAGGCTTGGCTTCTCGTCTTACTTTCTTTTTCTTTTCCTGTTTTGTTTTGTTTTTAAACAGGGTCTCACTATGTAGCCTTGTCTGGCCTGGAATTTGCTATGCAGACCAGGCTGCCCTAAAATTCAAAGAGAATTTCTTCCTGTGTCTGCCTCTTGAGTGCTGGAATTAAAGGTGTGGCCACAACTGGCTCTCCTGAGTTTCTGAAACTCTTGGATTTACCAGTGAGCTACAAAGGGAAAGAGAGACCATGAAGGAGTCGCTGGACAGCACACACACCTGCTGTTGCCCAAAGTCCTCCACTCTGGATGGCTTAGGGAGTGAGGCCCAGTTGTCAGGAGCGGAGGCTTGCTCTGGGTGACTGGTTCACATTAGCTGAATCTGCCCCCAATTCCCAGTCTTCCCCGGCCTCCCACCTTCCCTGGCTACAGACTTAACTCCTAGAATCAGTCAGTGGGCGAAGTGCTGGGAAGCCAGAATGAATGTGATGAGCTCCAACATTGTCACAGACACTGTTCTAGGCAGAAATAAAATGTGTATGGAGTTGGGTGTGGGGTTTTTGTTTGTTAGTTTCAGACAGTTTTCTGTGATCTGGGTCAGCCTTTGATTTCACTGTGTAGCTGAAAAAGGCCTTGATCAGGTCCTCCTGCCTCTACTGCCCACATGCTGTGACTGCAAACGTGAGCAACCACACTCAGCTCTAAGTAGGACTTCTGTGTTCTATCTCATTTAATATTGAAATGTGTTGTCTTCCTTTACAGACTCAAACACCAGTCTGGAGGTTCACACCCCAAGTTTAGAGAATTTAACCCCTTTCCTTATACAACTCCTACACACACACACACACACACACACACACACACACACACACACACACACCACAAGCAAGCCCACGCACTCACTTCATCATCCTGGGCTGGGATGAACCAAGATAACAGAAGTTAGTAACACATCTGCTGAGAAAAAGGAGGAAGAGAGGAGCCACGGTCCACCCCAACCCTCCCTCCACGGTCCACCCCAACCCTCCCTCCACGGTCCACCCCAACCCTCCCTCCACGGTCCACCCCAACCCCTCCCCCGCTCAGAACTCCTGCTCCAGGAGCTGCTGTCTCTTCTACTTGCTGTTACCACAGCTTCAAAACAATGTGGCCCCCAGCCACCAACACCTTTCCCAGAATGCCTTCCTTCCCTTGCAGGAATCAGGGCTGGGCACCCTGCTCTGTGTCTTCACCTCCAGCCCTGAGAGAAGTCCTGCTATGCCTCTTCCTGCAGCCCCATGGGTGTAGCCATGGCAGCCAGACTGAGTGGAATCCCCTCTGGTGTCCAGCTCTCTGCCCCAGCAGTCAAAGGAGATGTGAAACCTCGTGAGACACCACAGGAAGAGTAGGAGATTTCACTTCCACATTCGTGTGAATGGAGGGGGTTTCAGAATCAGACCGGAAAACCCAGAGACCTGTGCTCAGCAAAGCGGTTCCTTCTTCCTCCGCTTCTGTGACAGACGTAGCTGTGTCCTCCCGGTCGGTCCAGAAACCTCCGCTGCCCAGTCACTTCACCATCATGCAGCAAGAGGACCCCCATCCGGGGTCCCATGCTCCCTTCTTTCAAGGCCACTGCGTGAAGACCCACACACTGGGTCTTCATTTTCCCCCGCTCTCCACCTAGCCTGGTGCCCACATGCCTGCAGGGGGCTAACACTGGGGGTTGTGTGCAAAGTATAATAGGGAATCATGCCAGGCGGTGGTGGCACACGCCTTTAATCCCAGCACTCGGGAGGCAGAGGCAGGCGGACCTTTGTGAGTTCGAGGCCAGCCTGGTCTACAGAGCAAGATCCAGGAAAGGCACAAAGCTACACAGAAAAACCCTGTCTCGAAAAACTAAAAAATAAAATAAAATAAAATAAATAATGGGGCGCAAAGCTACACAGAGAAACCCTGTCTCGAAAAACCAAATAAATAAATAAATAAATAAATAATGGGGAATCATTTGCCACAGCTGGAAAGAACAGGCATCATCCCATCTGAGGCCAGGCAGGAGGTGCAAGAAAACCTGATGTCAAAGCAGGAGGGCAGGAGGGCCAGAAGAGAGGTCGCCACAGGCAAGGTGGGCCGGGCAGCATCCGAGGAAGGGCATGGAGGCTGACCTTGGCTAACAGGGTGGGTTCACATGGAAAGGGGAAGGCTCTAGCGTTCAGTCCTGGGCATCACTTAGTTCCCAAGGCCAGCAGGGCTGGAAGCACTGTTGGGGGTCGGCAAGGGGATGGGGCAGTTTGAAACAGAAGCAGGTGCCGATATTGATACCGTCACTGGAGTTGCACATTAAGGGAAGTCACAGATGTGGCTTGTGTTATGCCTGGGAGTGTGGCCTTAACCATATGAATCTCTTCTAGGCATTTCCTAAATTCATTCCAGCTTCCTCTTCTGGACAGATGGTTTTAACTCAGGGCCCCATTTTATGACAGAAAAAAAAAAAAATGCTGGACCAGTCAATCATTTACTATATAAAACCAACAGCCAGGGACCAGATCACAGGGCTCTGACAGGCAAAACTAAACAATTCTGCTCAGGGAGTCAATTGTATGCAGATTTCACTGGTGAACAGCCAACTGGAAGACCTCCCCCCTCCACACACACACAGGGTTTCTCTTTGCAACAGTCCTGGCTGTCTTGGAATTCACTTTATAAACCAGGCTGGCCTCGAACTCACAGAGATTCACCTGCCTCTGCCTCCCGAGTGCTGGGACTAAAGGCGTGCGCCACGATGCCCTGCAGAAGCATTTTCAGTACCCATCCTATCCTGAATCACTGCACAGAATAAATGTCCTCAGAAGTCACAAGGAAAAACTGAAAACAGTTTTAAAATTGACAAAATGGTGTGGTGTGTGGTGGAATCCGGAAGTCCCAGTGCTTGGGAGGTGGGAGCCGGGGATCAGGAATGCAGGGTCATCCCAGCTGCATGAAATTATGTCTCAAAATGACAAAAGTTGACAAAAATGTGTGAATCAATAACTGAAAGAGAAAGGAACTGTGGAAAGGTATTCAGCCCCAAGATCAATACAAGAAAAGCCAACGCCGTGAGATTCTACCAGCACCCACCTCGCTGCCAGGGACTCCGGTGCTGGGGAGACAAAAGCAGCCATCGTGCTCCAATAACTGCTCTCTGACCTCTGAACTGGAAATTGCAAACTTGTTTGTGAAAATCATTATCAGGAAACATTATCATTATGAAATCATTACCCTGAAAAGTCTGTCCTTGAAAATTCTAAGATAGATAGAGTAGGGGCTGGAGGATCCTCTGTGTGTGTGTGTATGTGTGTGTGTGTGTGTGTGTGTGTGTGTGGCAGGTTCCTCAGAGCTGAGTGTGGGTTGGGCCTGGGGTTGGTTGAGATGGGAACAAGCTTCTGTGAAGACAGGCGTGGCTCCACCAAGGAAGAATGAGGAAGAGATTTGCCCAGGAACAGGACTCCTGCAGGACAGCATCTCTGCTCTAGAAGAAGGCGCCACATCCAGGCAAACCCAGTACTTGGGGGAGGGGCAGGAGGACCAAGAATTCAAAGGTATCCTCAGTTATGTTAGGAGTTCAAGGTCAGCCTGGTCTACATGGGACTTCCACTCAAAGGAAGAGAGAACTCCAGGCTGACGACAGTTCCTGATGCTTCTAGATTGAGTTAGAGTAGCCTAGAACGTTCTACTTGAGTCCACATCCCTCCACCCTGATGCACTCAACCTCATTTGATCCCCGAAGCTAAGCAGGGTCAGCCTGGCTTGTACTTAG
The DNA here is from genome assembly GCF_007827085.1 of Peromyscus californicus insignis. NCBI lineage: Eukaryota > Metazoa > Chordata > Mammalia > Rodentia > Cricetidae > Peromyscus > Peromyscus californicus. Next base: position 3,222,859 of record NW_026294491.1, read on the forward strand.
ATGCAAGAACAGCTGTTGAGAGAGGCCAACAGGGTGGTGACCGCCTGTAATCCCAGCAGCTGGGGGATGCGGACAATGGGGGTGGGGATGGGGGGTATGGGAGGGTCATTTCAGCTACACAGCAAATTTGAGGCCAGCTGGGGACCTTATAGCTCATACATCACTTGATGAGTGAGCATTTAATCCACACCTGTCATCTGGCAGAGGAGGAATGTGAGAGAGTAGGTTAGCCAGAGTTAGATACAGCAGGTAACATCTGGTAAAGTGCCACGTCTTTAATCCCAGCACTCGGGAGGCAGAGACAGTACATTTCATGTGAGTTCAAGGCTAGCCTGGTCTAAGTGGTAAGTTCCAGGTTGGCCAGAGCCATACAGTGAGACCCTGTCACAAAAATAATAATAATAATAATATAATGTGTTAAGATTTGATTGGCAGGAAGTTGCTGGATACATTTGAAGTAGAACAGAAACTAGAAAGCAATATGGACCAGATCCACAAAGGTAAAATGAGAATAAAAACAAAAACACCTCCAAGGGAGAAAATCAAATACTGAAGATAGAGGTGAAACGGACTAGGGAGATGGCTCAGTGGTTAGGAGCACTGGCTGCTCTTCCAGAGGACCCAGGTTTGATTCCAGCACCCACATGGCTGCTTACAACTGTGTGTAACTCCAGAACCAGGGGATCTGATGCCGCCTTCTGGCCTCTGAGGGCACCAGGCATGCACAGACATATAGGCAGGCAAAATACCACCCCCCCCCCACACACACACACAAATTTTTAAAAATTATTTAAAAAATGTAAGGACAGAAGAAATTTACTGGTGGTGTTAAGTTCTGTGGCGCTGCAGACAAATGGCCGGTGCAGCTGTCCTGCCCTGTCTCCACGTGAAAGTGTTCTCAGCATCCTTCGGTAGTAACGGAAGACTCACAGGACTGGGGTGCTGATCGGTGGCTGGAGCACTTACCCAGCATGCGTGAGGGGCGGGCAGCTAAAGCTCTTGCCACACAAGTATGAGGGCCAGAGTTCTGGTCCCCAGAGCCCATGGAAAGGCCAGGGAGACACTGCGGCCGACAGTTAACTCCAGCCTCAGAGGTCAGAAAGGGCAGTGCTCAGAGCAGGCTGGCTAGCACGAGTAGCCAGGCCGGTGAGCTCTGGGTTTGCCAGAGACTCTGCCTCAGTGAGGAAGGTGGAAGGTCGAAGAAGAGAGGATTCCTGGCATCTACCTCCCACAGGGCTGTGCGCGTGCACACGCGCGCGCGCGCGCACACACACACGCATGCAAAAACATGTATGTACATATGGAAAACGGGAAAAGAAGACAGAGCATCACAAAACAAACAGATAAATAGCCGTTAGGGTTACAGCTCTACACGGGGACACCACCGCTGTCATCCTTCATTGAAAATTGACGTGAAGGAACAGAGACAGCAAGCCACTCACCCAAGAGCACACAGCGAAACTCCAACAGCCACGCATTCCCACAGTCTTTATCAGTGCACTCTCTGTCTAGGGGAAGAGCCAACGCCTGGGAAGAACTGGATGGTCCCTTAAACTCTGATACAATGTGAAACACGAATGGCCTTGCCACTTTCAAACTAATTTCATGAGTTAGCCTCAGCTGCCTCCACAGCAACTCCCACGTCCCACGGAAAGCAAACGTGTGGAAAGCAAAGAATAAAACGTGTGTGAGGCGGTTTGCCAGCAGTGGTCACGTGCCGCCAGCTCCCACACCTGCCGGGGACAGCGTCCCACATCTGCCGCCAGCTCCCACACCTGCCGGGGACAGCGTCCCACATCTGCCGCCAGCTCCCACATCTGCCGGGGACAGCGTCCCACATCTGCCGGGGACAGCGTCCCACATCTGCCGGGGACAGCGTCCCACACCTGCCGGGGACAGCGTCCCACACCTGCCGGGGACAGCGTCCCACATCTGCCGGGGACAGCGTCCCACAGTGGCCCTGAGAGTTCCTGAGGCCACTGAACACATGACCTCACCGGCTGCTCCCACTTCACTTTAGGAGCTCAGAGAGGATGTCTGTACTGAACCGATCTGACCAATCAGAGAGCAGCTAGAGGCAGAGCCTTCCGTCCCTGAGCTCCTGTTTTCCCAGGTACCCTGAGGGGTGAAGGAGCTGGTATTCAAGGAAAAGGCCGTAAACAGCTTCTGGCCACATAGTATGGGAGAAGAAGAAACACGCGCAATTTCCTCAACCATTTTATTGATTACAGAAACTCTACCGTCCTCTCTCTTGTATTTTACACAAGCTGATGGACAACAAGCCATCATCAGCTCCGCTGAGATCAGGGACAGGAGCTTGGCTGGGAGAGGGACTTTCCCATCTCCCTGTCTGAGGAGCTGTGTCCAGGTTAAGGAAGGCGGAATCTGAAACAACAAACCACCGGAGTCAGGAGTCCAGAGCAAATCCAACACGAAGAAGGTCCAGTGGGCTGCGGCGTGGCGCGGCGGTAGAATGTTTGGCTAGTATGGGAGGGAGAGGTCAGGCTAATGTTAAGAAATAAAGTTTATTTCTTCGAAGTGGGAAGGCATGAGGTGGTGGTGGGTGCTGCCCTGGGCTCCCGATCCGGGCCGTTCTGGGTGCAAGTCCAGGGACAGCAGACCCTCAGCAGAGACACCTGTACACTGTACACATCCTGCGGAGTCCCAGGGACTCCTGCTCCGACGAGAGGCCCTGGGCAGGCAGGAGAAGCGTGGGCATCCCTGCGGGCAAGGCCTGTGCTGTTCCAGGCTCTGGTAGAGAATCAGTCTGAGGAGAAAGCAGGGTGCGGGAACGTCACCAGGAAGCCCCTCCCCACCACTCCCTGGCCCCTCCCCTGACCTCGCAGCACACCTAGCTGAGTCCTTGCTCTCGGGTCACCTCCCAGCATCTTTTTTTCCTCCTTTTTATTTGTTCTTTGTGTCTTTCACATCACGCATCTCCATCCCTTTGTATCCACCCTCTGCCCTTCCAAGCATCTTTCTTACAGGTCCCCAGGTCACCTCACCCCCTACTCAAAGCTATTTCTGTGGTCCCCAATAACTGTGTGTAACAGGGTCCCCAGATAGCAGGATGTAGCCCCATCGTGCTGCGGACAGGCCCCACACCCAAGGGCCTGTCTATCATTGTTTGCCCCCCAAACCAGAGGAGACTCCCGGCACACCCACACTGGCACCCTCGTACCTGGTTCCCTCACTCTCCCAAATGACTCACCGACTTCAAGGCTTCTGGGACCAGATGAAGAAGGCAATGCCCATGATGATGCCCAGCACACCTAGGCCAAAGGCTATACCACACAGCACATTCTCTAGGAGTTCTGAAGGCAGGGCGTTCTGGGGTACTAGAGCAGAAAGAGTGAGGTCAGCCTGGAGGCCCGGCGGTGGGGCACTCTGCCCAGAGGGACTCGGGAATAGCAAGGGAGACTGAGGCAGGGAAGCCTGAAGCTGGCTAGAGTGAGACAGGAAAACAAGAGGGCCCCTCCCATGGGCCTGAGCCTTTCCACCCCACAAAGGAGCAGACTTCCAGGGGAAAGGCCTCACCCCAGTGGGCAATTGGTGTGTAGCTGTCAATCTCGTGTGTCACGAGGCAGGAGTAAAGGTCATAGGGTTCCGGTGTGAAGTTTAAATACGAGAAGGCCTGGAAGGTCAGCCCATCAATGGCCGAGATGAACGTGGGGCTGGCTCCCCCCACGGGGTTGAAGTGATACTGCCAGGTCACAGTCAAGGTCGGCGGGAAGAGATTGCTGATGAAGCAGACCAGTGTGTTGGGCTTGCCAAACTCCAGGGGCTTCAGTGTGAACACCTCAGGCACAGGCAAACCTGGGGGGGCGGGTGCCAGTGAAAGAAGGGAGACCTTCAGACAGTGCCATTGTTTGGAGAGACACATGGAGGGGAGGACAGATGGAGCCGAGACAGAGATGAGGACATCTGGGGCTTTGAGAAGGGACTTCCCAGCAGGAACTGAAGCTAGGACACTGTGGACCCCTCAGTCTGACTCCAGGTTGACATCTGACCCTGGCTGACTTCCTGTGTGTATCCAGGTTGGTGTCCGACCCTGGCTGACTTCCTGTGTGTATCCAGGTTGACATCTGACCCTGGCTGACTTCCTGTGTGTATCCAGGTTGGTGTCCGACCCTGGCTGACTTCCTGTGTGTATCCAGGTTGGTGTCCGACCCTGGCTGACTTCCTGTGTGTATCCAGGTTGGCGTCCGACCCTGGCTGGCTTCCTGTGTGTATCCAGGTTGGCGTCCGACCCTGGCTGACTTCCTGTGTGTATCCAGGTTGGTGTCCGACCCTGGCTGACTTCCTGTGTGTATCCAGGTTGGTGTCCGACCCTGGCTTCTCGTGAAGCTCATCCCCGGACTCCTCCATTCTCCCCTCCATCTTGCGGGCACAGTAACGAGGATGCTGACATTCGTTCAGCGGGGTGAACTGGCCCCCCGTAACTTCATCAAGTTCAGCAGATTTCCAATGCCTTCGACCGTCTCCTTCCCACACAGACACAGCAGACAGACACACTGCAGCTTGTGGGGAGAAGTGTTGAGGCAGAGAAGAAAAGCAAGCAGAACAAGGAGGTGTGAAGGATGAGAGACGCGAAGTTTGGGGGAGTGAGACTGCAGCCCCCCAAACTCCACTCCTTGTTCCTGACCTCTGGACACTGGGATTTCCCCTTCAAACTTCGGGCCCACTTGCTGGACCAACATCTCACAGAAGTTCTTGTCAAATAAAATGGCCGAGGCGTCTCCCTGTTCCTGAGCCCAGCCTGCAAAGTCAGGCAGCCGGGGTACTCGGGAGTTCCGGGAGAAGTTGTAGGTGAAGAGCTGGTCCTCGTCGTAGGACTCGGAGAGCCCTATGCTGGGGTTCCCGACCTGGCAGAACACAGTGTGCCGGAAGGTGTGGTTCTGCAGGCCATCCCACCACACCGGAGGAGGAGGAGCTGGAAAGACAGGGTGAGCTCAGGGACTTCCTCTTTAAGGTAGAACACAGTAAGGTCTCTATGTCGGGGGTGCAGCAGAGCTACAGCCTCGCCCCTCCTGCACCTGCTGCAGGTTCCTCCTTACACATGAAAAAGCAACTGTCTACCCCTGTGAAGAGCAGAGCCAGGCGTGGGGGCACACATCTGCAATGCCAGTACTGGGAGGTAAAGGGGGCGGGGCACCAGGGGTCCCAAATCAGCCTCCGCTACATATAGCCAGCCTGGGGCACATGAGACTGTCTCAGAAAAAAATCAAACTAACAAAAAAGAAAGCAAAAGTCTCAGAAGGAAGTCACGGATGCAGCCGCCCTTGTCCTGCTCAAAGGCACCAGCCCCGGAGTGAACCTGAACTCCTCACCAAACCCAGGACCCCTGCACGGTGGACACCTTCATCTGATTCAGAAGCCAATGGTGTGACTCCTGCCTTGAGGGATGTGGGGAAGGGCCATGGCCTCCCTAAGCCATAATGATGTGGTCTAGGCTGCCCAGTCCCAAGTGTAAGTAAGGCAGTTTCTGGACCTGCTTGGCCACCTCAGTGCCACCTGGCCTGTCCGACAGCCTCTTCCCTGACTAAACAACACTCCAGACCGGGCACAGACAGGCCTGGGGGACCTGAACCCCTGGCCACAGGGAATAACAATCTGCTTTGAAACTCCTGACAGGAATCCCCGAGACAGAAGGAGCCTTATTAACGGACACCCAGAATAACAAACACACTATGAGGGGACCTTCCGGTTGCACTTACACCCTGCCCCAGCCGTCCCTGAGAACAAACTAAGAGACAGTTGACAACAGCCTGGGGCAGGACTCCTGATTTACCGGAATGTAAATCACCGTGCAGGGGTTTGAGACCTGGCCTTGCTATGTAGCTGAGGCTGGCCGTGGGCTCTTGACCATCCTGCCTTCACTTTTCTAAGTGCTGGGATTACTGCCCTGTGCCACCACACTTGGCCTGGCAATAACTCTGACTTTGTCCCAACCCTGGTTCTGTCATTTCCCACGCTGTGAACTTGCACAGGTCTCAAGCTCTTAAGTCTGCACACAGACAGAGCGTGTGAAATGCCTGGGGTGCTTGCCATCCGCAAGCAGCAGCCCTCTCCCCAAGTTCCACTGACACAGACCCCTCCTGGCACTCATCAAGCCCAAGACTCATCTTCACGGACAGACAGACGGACGGACGGACGCGAAGGGGAGCCAGTGTCTTACCTTCAGGCACCGCCCAGGCGTGGGGGAGCAGCCACAGAAACTGCAGCAGCTGCAGCAGCCCAGCTCCTGGCTTCTGCTCATGGTCCATACCTTCACACCCTCAGTAAATGGGAGCTGCCACCGAGTCCCGGGTGCCCAGCTCCCTTCCAGATCCACATCACGTTTCCACAGAGCATCTCCAATTGCTGTCTGTCTCGTTTCGGCTAAACCAATCACAGAAGTGTAGAGTTCGACATCATCAGTCGCTGAGGAGAGACTTGGGGCCAGCCACCTCTTGAAGACTTGAGTCTGGGCCAGCCGGGCGGAGGCGGCTGGGCCGGGAAGGGCGGCTCTGGAGACCTCCGCCTCCTGGTGGAAGGCCCTGCTCCTGCAGGTGGCCGTCTGGCTCTCCAGAGCAGCGCCGCCTGGCGGCAGAACGCCATAATGGGGCTACAAATTCCAGCGGGCCTCCCTTAGGTTTCATCTTCCAGAGGTCAGTATTTGGAATCAACTTCAGCCCGCAAATACCCAGTAGAAAATTACAGAAATAAACAATATTGGGGGGGGACATATTTTGTCGTGTTGTTTGGGATGGGGCAGAGACAGGGTCTCATGCACCCCAGGCTGGCCTAGAACTCACTATGCATCTGAGGATGACCTTGAACTTCTGATCAGTGCTGGGATTACAGGCAAGCACCATCATACCTGGTTTACCCCGTGCTGGGAACTGAACCCAAAACTTTGCAAGAGGGGCTGAAACAGGGTCTCACTCTGTAGCGCAGGCTGGCCTGGAATTCACTGTGATCCTCGAGCCTCCACAAAGAGTGCTGAGGCTTCATCGTGCCTGATTCATTTGGTGCTGGGAATCGAACCCAAGGCTTGGGGAGGGCAGACCTGGTCTCACTATGTAGCCCAGGCTGGCCTCGAATTCTGTGGTCCTCCTGCCTCACTCCTGAGTGCTGGGGCTACAGGTGTGGGCCACCACACCAGCATAACAAGCCTCCTGTGAGGCTTACCTCACTCCATCCTGCCGGAGATGTAAAACGAATTGGTAAACCGTCTTATTAATAGAAAACCTGGAGCCAGATACTGGGGTGAAAGCTGAAAGATCAGAGAAACAGAACAAGCCAGCCACAAAGTTCTTACCTCGCTACAAAATCCTCAACTTTAAGAGAGAGACTTGCTGTTTACTCGACTTCCTGTTTACTCACGCTTGTATACCTTTCTGTGCCCTGCCATCCTCCTTCCTTCCTAGTGCTGGAATTAAAAGCATGTGCCACCATGCCTGGCTGTGTTCCCAGTGTGGCCTTGAACTCACAGAGATCCGCCTGCCTCTGCCTCCCGAATGCTAGGATTAAAGGCATGAGCCACCACTGCCTGACTTCCACGTTTAACACAGTGGCTGACTTTGTCCTCTGATCCCCAGGCAAGCTTTATTGGGGTGCACAATGTATCACCACACCGAGGTGTGACTTATGTTTGCCCAGTGTCTCACGCCATACTGGCCACCTGCCCATGTGGTCACTGAGGTATTTATGGGTTAGACTGTCGCTGCAGTGAGTGCCTGTGTTCTAATGACCCTTGTTTAAACTAAGAATGGCCCCAAAGGGCAAGAGGAGGGGAGGAGACTTGGAAACAACAAAAGGTCAAGCTTTAAAAGGCTTCCTGTAAGTGAAAAGGTGAGAGCTGTAGCTTAGGAAAGAAAGGGAAAAGCGGGTGACTCTCACATCCGATACCGTGTGTGCACGTGTGTGCACCCGTGTGTGTGAGAGAGAACACGCATGCACCCGTGTGTGTGGCTGAACACATGCTAGGACATATATGTGGAGATCAAAGAACCACTCTCAAGAGTTTGTTCCCTCCTTTCACTGTGGGTCCAGGAATCAAACAGGCGGCGAGCTTTACCCAGCACACACTTCGGCCCGCTGAGCCATCGTGCTGGCCCCTCTTTTTTTTTTTTTTTTTTTTTCCGTTTTTCAAGACAGAGTTTCTCTGTGTAGCTTTGCGCCTTTCCTGGAACTCGCTTTGGAGACCAGGCTGGCCTTGAACTCACAGAGATCCGCCTGCCTCTGCCTCCCGAGTGCTGGGATTAAAGGCGTGCGCCACCACGCCGGGAGGCTGGCCCCTCTCTTAACTTTTACAGTAACGTGTTGTCGCTGGTGGTCTGTCTTATTACTATAACTGAATACGCTTTACTACGTATGTGAAAATGCACTGCTTATGTGCACATATACACGTGTGTATTAGTTCCTTGCACTGTGCGTGTGCACACAGAGTGTGTGTTCGTTCCTTTTCTTGCTGCTGTGGTCACACAGCGGGTGTGCAGCGGCTTAAGGAGGAAGGGTGTGTGTTGGTTTAGGGTTTGTGGGCAGACAGTCCGTCATGGTGGGGAAGGCATGGTGACAGGGCACAAGGCCACTGGCCACATCGCATCGGGTCAGGAAACAGCTGCCTGCTGGCAGAACACTGTGATGGGCTGAATGTCCTATTGGCTCTCAGACCCCACTTCTTCCTCCGAGACCCCAGGAAGGTCTTTCTCCCTTTCAGTCAATCTGGGACCCCAGCCCACAGGCCAACGCGGCTCATCTTTAGAGAAGGGCATCCCTCTTGCCTTAAACCTTTCCAGAACACCCTCATAGACACACCCAGCAGTGTGTTTCCATGGTGGCCTTTCCAGAACACCCTCATAGATACACCCAGCAGTGTGTTTCCATGGTGGCCTTTCCAGAACACCCTCATAGATACACCCAGCAGTGTTTCCATGGTGATTCTAGATCCAGTTGTGCTGACGACTAAGATTAAACTACCAATAGCAGCAGCATGTGCCGAGGCGCTCAGGTCTGCTCCAGTCCACACAGGTCTTCAGACATAAGAAGACAGCACACCCATGGCACAATGCAAATGAGGAAACAGTTTCATCAAGATGGCCAGGCGTCCCCTCATGGTGATGGAGCCACATGCTGAAATACAAGCTACTGGAGCCAGTGTGTTCCTGGACAAAGAACAGTTTGCTGTGTGGACATCCAGGTCCATGTGAAGGGTGGTGGTCATGTGGTCCAGTTTTATGCTATAGAACAGTCTGTCTCCAAGGTGGCCTAGTACCAGAAATATATGGATGAGGCTTCCAAGAAGGAGATCAAGGACATCCTTGGGTAGAGAGAAGGCTCAGGCAGTAATAGCACTGGCCGTTCTTCTAAAAGACCTGGGTTCAATTCCCAGAACCCACATAGTGGCTCACAATCATCTGTAACTCCAGTTCCAGGGGATCTGACACCCTCTTCTGGCCTCCATAGGCACCAAGCACACGCATGGCGCACAGACATACGTGCAGGAAAAACACCCACAAAGTAAAAAAAATTTAAAAGACATCCTCCTCACCAGGATGGCAGGACCCTGTTAGTAGCCAAACTGTCACTGCCCAGAGTCTGGAGGTCCTGGTGCCCACACTTGCTACCAGAAATCCTACTGATGGGCCCATCCTGCACACCAGGACTTACCTGTGTGACGGACACTGTAGGATTTTAAAGTTCCCAGGGTGATTAACCACCACAATAAACATATATAAGTGTGTGTGCGTGCGTGTGTGTGTGCGTGTGTGTGTGTGTGTGTGTGCGTGTGTGTGTGTGTGTGTGTGCGTGTGTGTGTGTGTGTGTGGGTACTGTCTGTTGCTTTTGCAGAGGTCTTGAAATGGGTCCCTCATGAGTAAGGGGTACCACCATCTTGAAATGTCCCCCAAAGGCTCATGTGTGGAAGGCTTGGCCTAGCTGACGCCGCTCTTGGGAGGCAGTAGGGACATTAGAAGGTAGGGCTAGCTGGAAGACTGGATGACATGACAGACTCACTGCCACCCTCCCTCTCCCTCTCGGCCACTCTGCGGCTCCACTCACTCCTGGCCGTGCTCTGCCTTGCCACAGACTCAGATGATGCCGCCGCCGCCGAGTGACCATGAACTGAAACCAGGGGCCGAAGTAAATCTTCCTTTTAAGTGATCTCACTTTGTCATGACGATGGCAACACAAGACTGTGGTGACTTTAAGAGGTTGTATGAGGTTGGGGGGATAAAGGGGACACAGGACAACTTTTAGTGCTGTGAGAGTTTGTCTGTCAACTTGAAATTTAGAATCACCATGGAAACAGTCTCTAGATGGGTCTGTGAGGAAATGTCCAGGTTGAAATGAGACGGCACCCTAAGTAAGGCTGGCATCACACATGATGCTGGGGTCCTGCCCTGAATAAAAAGAAAGAAAAAGCTGAACCTCAGTGTTCCCGTCTGCTTCTTGACTCCATGTACACCACAGCCAGCCACACTCACTCCTGAGGGTATAACTTTCCCACCATCATGGGCTGTCCCCTCAGGCGGAGCCACAGCCAGCCCATCCTCCTTACGTTGCTTTGTTAAGTATTTTATCACAGCAATAACAAGAGGACCTGACATAAGAGACTTGAAGGAAAATCAATTTGACCAGAATGTGAGAGAAGAGAAAAGCATTCCGGGGAGGGGCGGGGCAGGTGCATGAGGGTCAAAGGCATCGCAACTCCTCTGCAGCCTCGGTGACGTTGACAGGAAAGGTTGTACAGGGTGCCCACAAGTTCCCATGGTGATGAGGCACATTGTGATACACTAGAAATCCAGGCAAGAGCTGCCACACAGGCTTTGACACGGCACAAAGAGGGGCTGACTGACGCAGTCGGTAACACTGACGTCAACACTAGGGAACATGCTGGGGATGGATGTACTCAGTGGGAAGTCCTTGCTTAGTACGTGCAGGCACTGAGCTCAATGCCCAGTGTGGCAAGACGGATGGATGGATGGATGGATGGATGGATGGATGGATGGATGGATAGATGGATGATTGGATGGGCAAAAAACCAGGGCATGATACAAAATAACATCATCATCATCATCATCATCATCATCATCATCATTATTATTATTATTATTTTGAGAGAAAGTCTCACTGTGTAGCCTTAGCTGGCCTGGAATTCACTCTGTAGACCAGGCTGGCTTTGAACCCATAGAAACCCAGAGTGCTGGGACTAAAGGAGTGTGCCACCACAACCAGCCAACTCTATCATTTCTGAGTGACTATTCTGATATCTCAAACAACTGGAGCTTGAGGAAAACTAAAACCACGGCCAAGGGTCTAGAGCACAGATGCCAGTGCAGCCTTGTCCCCCAGAAGCTGGGGACAAGGAGGTCCCAGAACCAAGGGGAATGCGCTAGGACAGAGATGGGGAGGCGGTAGGAGCTGAAGTGTCGGGCTACTGAGCACTCAGGACCTGGTGGGGCACACCTGTAACCCCAGCTCCTGGGAGCCTGCAGTACAAGACTGCAAGTTCAAGGTGAGGCTACAGAGTGAGTTCAAGGCCAGCTTGAGTAACTCATAGAGAACCTGCCTCAGAAAAATGTACGTGTGCTGGGAAGGCTGTAGTTCAGTGGCAAAGCACTTGTCTAGGATGTGTGAGGCCGTGGGTTGGAGGAGGCAAGGGGGAAGGAAGGGGGAGGAAGACAGAGAGGAAGAGGAGGGGGGACAAAGAGAATAAATATGGTCTTAAATGTGTTAAATTTAGGATGCTGTGGAACAGCCCACAGAGGTGGTGAGGTGGATGGAGATGGATCCCCGGTGTGGATGGTGAGTCTGATTTGGGGAGCTGTGAGCACACAGGATGAAGCAGAGGGTTAAATCACCAAGTAGACCATGCCAAAGGTGAAAGAGGTCAGATAAAAAAAGACACAGGCCTGCAGGGGTCCAACCTCATCAGCCAACACCCAGGGCCCAGGCAGGAAACTGAGCCACGCCTGGAGTTCAGGCTGGCTTCAAACTCACAGCAGAGCAGCCTTAGCCTCCCAGAGCTGGGATTCAAGCATGCTAGGCTGAGAGTACCCGATCTATAAAGTCAGTTTCAAAGATGTTAAGGTATCAAAAGGGGGAGGCTGCCGGCAGGTGCAGCTAGAGGAGATGGGTGTGTGGGATCGGACACTGCCCCAGCCTGAGCCAGAGCCCTGTCCACACCTGCAGTCTCCCTGTGGAGACATGTGCTGAGAAGCTGCCACCAGGCACAGGATCCTGAAGAAGGAGCTTCTCCCAGGAGGCTGTTGCCCAGATTCCTGGCGTGGCTACCACCACCACCAAGGGCCACAACGGTCAATCACCAGATTGGAGACTGAAGCAGGAAGTTTCTAGGTTTTCCTTCCATCTTTTGCCAGTGCCTCCTGCTGGCAGAATCTGCAGGGAAGACAGCCAGGAAAGCCAGGAGGGAGACCTAGTCCTGGAGGGTGGGTGCAGCAGAGAGAGAAAAGAGAGAGAGAGAGAGAGAGAGAGAGAGAGAGAGAGAGAGAGAGAGAGAGAGAGAGAGAGAACTCCCACTGCCAATCCCCGAGAATCTGGCAGTGCCGGGAGCACCTAGGGAGAGGAACAGGGCAACAGCAGGTGACAGAAGGTTGGGGGGTGAAGCCGGCATTACCCAGCGCCACCCTAAATGCAGGAGAGCTGAGGAGGGTCAGATCTGGCAATTACAAGTTGGAGGATACATGACTGAGAACACCCTCTGGATTGTAGTAGGAGTCAACTCCAGATTGTGGTGGGCTGAGGAGTGGGAGGTGAGGAAGAAACTGTTGCTGTTGCTGTGTATGCTTCAAGTTTGATAGAGAAAGGAGAGGGGGGAGGGGAGGCAGTGAGGAAGATCTAAGCAGCAATTAAGGAACCCAAGCAATTCGCCTTCGTTCACATGGTCTGGTCAGTGTTTCTGAGACATGCCAAACTGCGCCCTATTTCAATGCCTCCCAGTAGTGACTGTGGCCAAATGCAGAACAGAACAACACCAAGAGCTCCCGAGTGTGGAACAGCAATGTGCGGTGTGCCTGTTTACAGGCCTCTGGCTGAGGAGACAGTTTCAGGGCAGGGGTACAGTCTGGAGATGGCTTGCACTCTACAGGAGAGACTCACAGCACACAGCCATCTGCTGCTCTACACAACCTCCTTCTACTTACAGTTCTGGAGGTGGAACCCAGGGCTCACACACCCTAGACAAGCATTCTATCTGGGAGCCACAACCCCAGCCACCCACCTGGAATTCTAAACCAGAGTCTGCAAACTTTCTGTGAAGAACAGATAGAAAGCCTCTCTGGCTGCCAGGAAAACATCGTGAACAAGGCTCGGCTCTGCCCTGCCTCCGCCCCCACGCTTCTCAGGCCTCTCCTGCTGCTCTCCCTCAAGGACTGGACCCCTCTTAGTTGATCTCTTCTGATGTTCCCTGAAGTTCTGTCCTTAATTCTTTATATTTATGGGTACTAAAATGTGAATTTCACATCATTTCCATGTGTCATGAAACATTCTTGCTTTTTTAAAATAATCATTTTAAAAAATGTGAGACCATTCTTAGCACCCAGGCGACATGAAAACAGGCAGTGGGCTGGCTTTTGCTCACAGGCCCACACTTTGGTGAATGCTGTTCTGTGTGTGGTCAGAATTAGGATGGAAACTCCAAATAAAGTCACCTTGTGGCAAAGCCCTTCTCCCCTTGCACCTAGGAACTGTGGTCAGGAAATACGCAGTGTGTCCGGGACAGCAGAGACTTCCGAGATCTTCTGGACAGCAGAAGTGGGCTCCTCTGGAGGGCTTAGGAGCAGGTGGGTCCGACTGCGGAGTTACTCAGGCGGGAGGAACCAGACGGAGGGGGCCAAGTTCTCCACCACCAGCCTCGTCAGGAGTGGGCAGGGCTGGGTCACCTTCTTCCCTAGGCTACAGTCCTACTATAAATGGAAACAAGTGCAGCCACTGTGACCACTCCACTCTACACTGTCACCAACAATCTCCACGGAGGCATTCCCAGAGAGCCAGCTCCCAAGCCCCGGCCTCCCCACCCGCGACAAGCCAATGCGCCTGAAAAGCCGTGGGCCACTGGGTCCCCACTTGTATACTTGTTAAAATCCCTCACTCTCAACATGAGACGGTTCCCCAGTATTTCTGTTCTGCTCATCAGGTGGGCTGTGAGCAGACCGCACAGTTGACCCAGTTGGCCCTGCCCTCTCTCCTACTCGGTCTGACGTCCCTAGAGGCCGCCTGCCCAAGCCCCTCCCCCTTCTCTGGCAATCCCTTTTCTGTCTGCTTCATGTATTCCGTGGCTTTTCTTCCAGCTGCTGCTTTGGTTTTTATTTTACTTTGCTTTGTTTTGTTTCCTGAAGTAGAGTCTCACTGTAGCTCAGGCCGGCAGGAAACCCACTATGTAGCACATGCTTTGAACTCACATCAATTCTCCTGCCTCAGGCTCTCAAGTGCTGGGATTATTGGCGTGAGCCACCACACCTGGCTTTAGGAACGCAGGTCCTCTGGTGCTTTCTCTTCAACCTTTGCCCTTCTTGCTGGATGCAATCGCCCTGAACGGAATTTATGGCCTCACTTACTCCCTCCCGGTTGCCGCCCATTTGCTGGCGTCTTCCAAACTCACCTCTTCCGCTCCAGTTCTGCTCCGGAATTCACCCGCCCCGGCCGTCCCACTGCTTGTAGACGCCTCCACTTCAAAGTTGAGCAGCTCCAGCTCACGGATGTTTTGTCCAGAGGGAGGCAGAGGCAGGTGCATCTCTGTGAGTTCGAGGCCAGCCTGGTCTACAGAGAGAGTTCCAGGACAGCCAGGGCTGTTACTCAGAGAAGCCCTGTCTCAAAAAACAAAAACAAAAGTTGACTTTAGCAGACACAATAAAACAAAAGACATTTCCACCATGGAGCTGCCTGTTAAGGCTGTTACTTGCAAACAACAGAAACCAATTCTGGAGGCCAGGTATGGTGGTATATGCCAAAAACCCCAGTACTGGGGAAGCCAAGACAGGAAGATCATGAGTTCAAGGACAGCCTGGGCTAACAGTGAGACACACTTCCTCAAAATTGGAACAGAATAGGATAGAGAGGAGCGGGAAAGAGGAGAGGAAGGGAGAGAGGGAGGGAGGGAGAGAGGGAGGGAGAGAGGGAGGGAGAGAGGGAGGGAGGGAGAGAGGGAGGGAGAGAGGGAGGGAGAGAAGGAGGGAGAGAGGGAGGGAGAGAGGGAGGGAGAGAGGGAGGGAGGGAGAGAGGGAGGGAGAGAGGAAGGGAGAGAGGGAGGGAGGGAGAGAGGGAGGGAGGGAGGCAACCCTGGCTGATGTTATTTAGAAGCGGTTACAGGATAGACACTGGCTCAACTGTGGGATCTGAACAGTTGAGGACGCTGCTACTGGAGAATGGCCACATGGGCCTGGGCAGCCCGCCTGGAGCCATCACTCCTGTGCCACAAAGGCCTGCAGCCTCTTAACTTTCTCACTCCTTCCGAGAGAAGATCCAGCGGGTTCGGCGTGAACCAGGTGTGTCCACCAGGCCATCTCGGCGGCCAAGTGCACGGTCACCTCTCAGCCCTCCTGGAGCTGCCATCCGCCGGCCTCCTCAACGCTGCCTTCCACACAGCTGACAGCAGGAGCTCACCCCAGGCTCTCAGGTGAGGCTGACTCTGTGTCAGCCAGGCGTGGTGGGCCACACCGCTAGTCCCAGCACTTGGGAAGCAGAGGCAAAAGGACCACCATAATTAGGGGCAGCGTAGTCTATGTACGAGGTACAGGGAGAGCCTGACCGGCAGGGTGAGGCTCTGCTTCAAGGAATCATGTGTAGCTGGGTGTGTTGGGTTTAAGCCAACAGAAAGTCATTGTTAGCCAGCTACACTGGGTGTTCGGGATCCCAGTGTATCCCGGAACTTTTCTCAGGATGAGCTCTTAAGCACAAAAAAACAAACAAAACAAAAAAACCATGTTCTGGGTTGACATACTTCAGTTAACAAGAACAATTAGCCAGAAGCAGAACTACAGAAGCCAAAAAGTAAGGCCAGTGCGTTTAGAGACTTTCCTAGAACTATGGGCTGTGATGGATTAGGTCTTTGTTTTCATTTTTTTCGCAGGTGGTGCTAAGTGCCGAGTTTTACAGCCTGAATGGCACTTCCATCATGGAGTCAGTTGTGCTAAGGTCTGGGGCTCTGTTACACTAATCACCTCCCTTTTGATGAAATTACATCAGTCATTACCCCAAACAGCAAAATAAAGAGGAACTGCTTGACTTCATTAAGACCTCTGTGTTCCTATCCAACAGTTACCACAAAGGGGCCAGAGAAGGAAGTTTCAAATGCCTTAAAGTTTTTTAAATGCCCTCTGGGGAGGAGTGAAGCAGGTATTCTGTTTTACATTATATGTAACCCCCAGCCAACACTTCACTAACAAACACCAGGCAGACAGTTTAGAAGTTGAGCCTCTGTGTGCTCCCTTCCAGCATATTCCAATCCCTACAGTCCAGAGCTCAGGCAATGACATGTAGGCCACACAGTCACCCATGTCATCAGTGTGGGAGACCCCAACAGATTCAACTTCCTCAACCAAGTCCTAGCAACTAACTTGTAACAGCTCTTGCATTTTCTTCCCACACGCCTAAGCGAGGGTGCTGGGACTAGACCCGGCCTTGTGAATGCTACCAAGCACCTTACCAATGAGTTGCATGCCCGCCCTCATTCTTTGCTGTTGTTCAAGATTTATAATTTTAAATTATGCATGTGGGTTGTGTGCGTGCATGTAAAGATGGGTACCTGTGGCCGAGACATCCAGTCCCCTGGAGCTGGAGTTACGAGAGCACTGTGAGTCACCCATATGGGTGCTGGGAGCCGAACTCAGGTCTTCTGCAAGAGCAGCAAGCAACTCTCAATGCTGAGCAGTCTCTCCAGCCCCTCCGATTCTCATAAAGTCACCAGGATTCAGTGAGGGGCTCCACCTTAAAGACCAAAGCCAAGTCCAATCACTTCCTTCCTTTCATTTTTTTTTTTTTTTGAACTGAGGATCGAACCCAGGGCCTTTCACTTGCTAGGCAAGTGCTCTACCACTGAGCTAAATCCCCAACCCCCAATCACTTCCTAAATGGGGTGCTTCACAGTTAGATTAAGTCCTTGGGTGCTTCACAGTTAGATTAAGTTCCCATTCGGTTATGGCTTCAGAGAGTGAACTCTTGCATAAACCAAGAGAAGCACATTCAAAGGACAGTGTCCACCAAGTGACCAGTGACAGAAAAGGAACATACCTGACAAAGATGACATGAGGCTGGGAGTGCACAGGCACAGGATGGGGGTGGATCGACTCGATGGACATGGGTATTTCCGTAGTCTTCTGAGGCATGTCTCTGGCCCACCTTACAGATGTCTTCACCTACTGCATCCACTGACTGTTGCTATTCTTCCCATCTCATCCTAAGTCCTTCCCAAGATTGTCAACTACCATTTTCTTTTTCGTTTTGTTTTGTTTGTTTGGGACAGGGCCCCTGACTGGAACTCTCTATGTAGACCAGGCTGGCCTTGAACTCACGTCGATCTGCCTGCTTCTCCTGCCTAAGTGCTGGGATTCAAGGTGTGCCACATGCTAGGCCCTTTGCTAACTCTATTTCAGAGGGCAAACCCAGCCACAGTTCCCATATCGATACTCATCCATCTTCATCTACGTTATGATGATGTGAGGACCCACTATTACTGAGTGATTCATTATCCTATATAAACAAGAGAATGGACTCAAAGTGCCTATTTTAAAGTCAGAGTCTCTAGTAGCTGCAGCTAGCCTCAAACTCAATAAGTAGCCCAGGCTGGCCTTGAACTCCTGATCTCCTGCCTCCACCTCCCAAGTACTGTGATTAAAGGCAGGTGCCACCATGCCTAGATTTATTTGTTTACTCAGCAAATACTATGTACTTGGCTATGTCATCAGACAATTGTTATTATCAAATTAATCATCTAATGAAAATAGATGTTTAGCCGGGCAGTGGTGGCGCATGCCTTTAATCCCAGCACTCGGAAGGCAGAGCCAGGCGGATCTCTGTGAGTTCGAGGCCAGCCTGGTCTACAGAGTGAGTTCCAGGAAAGGCGCAAAGCTACACAGGAAACCCTGTCTCAAAAAACAAACAAACAAAAAATAAAACATAAACATATAAATTTACTTAATTGTGAAAGGTGCTATAAAGAGGAGGAGCTGGGAGGAGGTATGGCAGTGCACGCCTGTTATCCCAGCTCGCAGGTGGAAGCACAGCATGCGGTCCAGGCCGGCGCTGGGGTCGACAGGCTCTTCTGCAGTCCAGGCCGGCGCTGGGGTCAACGGGCTCTTCTGCGGTCCAGGCCGGCGCTGGGGTCGACGGGCTCTTTTCTAAGTGTAGATAGCTTGACTTATGTTATTCTTCTGTCTTGCGT
Source organism: Peromyscus californicus insignis (assembly GCF_007827085.1). Classification (NCBI taxonomy): domain Eukaryota; kingdom Metazoa; phylum Chordata; class Mammalia; order Rodentia; family Cricetidae; genus Peromyscus; species Peromyscus californicus. Next base: position 3,241,241 of record NW_026294491.1, read on the forward strand.
ATCGAGAATTCTAATTGGCCTTAATAATAAAATCCCGGAGTCAGATATCGGGGTAAATGCTGAAAGATCAGAGACAGAGGAGCAGCCACAGCCACTGCCTACTGTGCCAACCCCTCAGCCTGAAAGGGATGAGTGAGCTCCTGTCTCCTCCCGCCTTATATTCCTCTCTACACCTCCCAAGTACTGGGACCAAAGGCATGAGATCCCAAGTGCTGGGATCCCACCTCCTGGCTCTATTTCTCTTTAAGATTGGATCAATCTCATGTAGCCCAGGGTGGTCTTGAACTCCTGATCTTCCTGCTTCCTCCTCCCAAGTGCTGGGATTAAAGGTATATGCCACCACTAACTGGCCTCTATGGTTAACTAGTGGCTAGCTTTGCACTCTGATCTCCAGGCAAGCTTTGTTAGAGCACAAAATATCACCACAGCCTTGTTTGTGCTAGGTTTCTTACTGACCTCCTGTCTCTAAATCCATGGTCACCAAGAAGTAAATGTTCCTGGGGATCTATCCACAACATAGCTCTCACTCCCTCCTCTGACAGCTGGTGTCTCCCTGTGCCTTCTCCTCCATGTCCGAACTACCTACTTGCTCTGGGATCCCAGAGCCCCATCCTGATTCTTAGCCCGACCCTGGGAGCACTCAGTACCCGGAAGACTCCACAATTTCTCAACTGTCTCAATATTTCTTTTCTGTTGCTATAGCTAAATATCCAGGACTGGGTAGTTTATAACTGGTAGTTTATATAGTAGTTCTAGACACAGCAAGGCATGGTGGAGGGCCCCACATGGAAAACAGGAGAGAGCCCACCTCTGTGACAATGTCATCCCATGTGTCGCTAAAATTCCTTCCCAGGGAGAGATGTAAGCAATGTCCACCTCTTCTCCTAAGGCCTCAACAACAAACTGAGGCACAATCCCACTGACGTTCCCTCGGGGGAGCAAATGAGTGTGTTGGGCTTTCTTACAGAGCACAGGAGGTCATAGGGGGGTTCCTTACAGGGAAGCGGGTGCTTCCTCCCCCACAGGCGGTGTCTGGAAAGCCTTTTCCCAGCAGGGACGAGGGCTGTAGCTGCATAGAGGAGCCCCTCCTCTTGTTTCCCCTGGCTGGCTATATAATCAGATGCTCTCCCAAGACCACAAGCACTTTACGGCTGAGTTGTACGCAACAGGTGGTAGAGAGTCGCTGGCTGGTATTCTCATGGCCCTCTTCACCCGTCCACAGTGGGTCACTGTAACAGGTCTTTTTGTTGTTGTTTTTTTGTTTTGGTTTTTAAATTTATTTGAGACAGGGTTTCTCTGTGTAGCCCTGGCTGTCCTGGAACTCGCTCTGTAGACCAGGCTGGCCTCAAACTCAAGAGATCTGCCTGCCTCTGCCTCCCGAGTGCTGGGATTAAAGGTGTACACCACCACCTAGGATCCTTCTTTGGACTGCCAGCTCCCGAAAAACGACATGGAGACTTGTTATTAATAATGAAAGCTTGGCCTTAGCTTAAGTTTGTTCCCAACTAACTCTTCAACTTAAATTAACCTGTTTGTATTAATCTATGTGCTGTTACTTCTCCTCAGTATCACACGTCCAACTTCTGTAGTATCTGGTTGGTGACCCCCAACCCCCAAGTCTCCCCCTTCCCACCCCAGATTCTTTCCCAGAGTTCCTATCTCTGCCTGGAAGGCCCACCTATCCTCTCCTGCCTAGCTACTGGCTGTTCAATCAGAAGGTGCCTTAGGCAGGTGAGGAAGGACAGAGACACGTCTCTACAGTGTACAAAAAGATCATCCCAATAGGTCACAGACAGTCTACAAGCCCAAAATCCTTTTGAGATGGGGTACAAGTGATCTCCCCAAGATGGTAGTTGCTTGGCTTGAAGAATAGTCACTCACAACACCATGATAAACCATGACCCATTAATGAATGAGCTAACCCATCCTGAGGGCAGCAGAGCCTTCCTGACATACCTCTAACACCTCATCATCCTTTAATCCCATCGAGATTAAACTCCAGTGCAGGAGGGGTTTTGCAGGGGCAGGGTGTCTTCAAACTAGCACTAGCCGGGTGAGTTCCATGCCCGCCTTCATTCCCTCACATCTGCAGGGTTTCATTTTGCATTTCATCACAACAGGGGGTTCTGTCTGTCTGTTTTGGAGGGTTTTTGACTCTTCCTGAGCACCCGTGTCAAGTGGCTCACAACTCCCTCTAACTCCAGCTCCAGACACCGACATCCTCTTCTGGTCTCTGAAGGCACCTGCACTCATGGGGATACACCTACACACAGACACATACATAAACACATGATTAAAATTAAGATGATATATCTTAAAACAAAAATTCCATCTAGGCTGGTGGTACACACCTGTAATTCCAGCATGTGGAGTCAGAGGCAGAAGAATAAGCTGCACAGTAAGATTGAGGGCAGCCTGGGATACACTGTTTAAAATAAATAAATAAAATAATAATAATAATAATAACAGGGGCTGGAGAGATGACAGATGGTCTTACAGTGGACAGGTGTTCGATTCCTAGCTTCCACATGGTGGTTCAACTACCCATAACTCCAGTTTCGGGGCATCTGATATCCTCTTCTGACCTCTGAGAGCACCAAGCATGCATGTAATACACATACATACATGCAGGAAAAATACACATAAAATGAACAAATATAATTTAAAAAACTTAAATAATAAAATTCAGCTGGGTAGCGGTGGCACACACGTTTAATTCCAGCACTCTGGATGCAGAGGCAAGTGGATCTCTGTGAGTTCGAGGCCAGCCTGGTCTACAGAGTGAGTTCCAGGGCAGCCAGGGCTACACAGAGAAACCCTGTCTTGAAAAACCAAAAAATAAATAAAGAGTAAAACTCCATTTACATTCCTGAACCTCTGAATTCCACAGCATGTAGCAGACTAAAGGTCAAAAACTGTTGTGGCTGGGTTTGGCGATGCACACACCTTTAATCCCGGCACTTGGAAGTCAGAGGCAGGAGGATCTCTGTGCATTCAAGGCCAGCCTAGTCTTCATATCTCTAAGCTCCAAGACAGTCAGGGCAAGATAGTGAGATTCTGTCTTAAAATAAAAAGTAAAAAGGGGGCTGGGGTATGACTCAGTGGCGAGTGTTTCCTTAGGATGCGGAAGGTGTTAGGTTTACTAACAATACTGCAAATAGTTATCAGAAACGGAGATCTGAGTTATGAGTCTGTAAATCTGTAGTGTTAGTGGCACCTGTAGAAGTCAGTATTAGAACTCACTTTCACGTTACATCACGGTGAACAGGCATCACACATTCATAGAAATTTGACCATTATATTTTATACTTTATTTGCTTACAAATACTGCCTTGTATAGTCAAGGGCTTCCCCAAACTGGCCCCCAAAAGTCCATGTTGCAAAGAGGCTGCAGGATATATGATTCAGGCAGGAGTTGTAGTTACCCACCTGTATTCCACACACCTGGGAGGTAGAAGCATGGTCAGTAATCCTGCTGCTCAGCCCCCCACGGGGCTTCTCCTTATTCTGATGTTCCATCACGGCTTCCAGCCCTGTCCCCTGTACGAAGCTCTCATCCGAAGCTTAATCCCTGAAGTACAGCTACTTTTCTCCTTAGAAAGCTTATCTCCCTTCCTAGCTAATTCAAACACCACCTTAAAGATAACTCTCAACCATTCCTCTCCCAATCTTAGACCCAAAACTCTATGGATCTGGGTACACTGAATAACACACTATTCAGAAGCAGAATTTAGGGTTCAAATCCCAGCTCTGCAACTTAGCAACAGTCTGATCCTGGATAACTGATTTAACATCTTTTTTCAGTTGTTTCATCTGAAAAATGGAGGTAATGCCAGGTGTGGTGTCCCTCATCTTTGATCCCAGGACTCGGAGGCAGAGGCAGGTGGATCTCTGTGATTTCAAGGCCAGCCTGGTCTACAGAGTTCCAAGCCAACCAGGGCTACATAGTGAGACCCTGTCTGAGAAACACACACATACATATCACCACCACAACAGTCTCGACCTCAGGATGAAGGCGTGAGAAGCAAGGGATCACATGATTCACCATAAAAAGTGAATCCAAAGAAATCAGCTTAATTTAGCAGTCAAAAATAGGCACTATTCGGAGATGTTGACCTTTTGGGTTAAATTAAGGGAAAGCCAATCCCATGTAGGAACATGGGGGTAAAACACCAAGGCACAAAATAACATCCCCGAGTGCACACACACATCTGGGAGACTGCTCCATGAGTGGGGTAGAGGGTCAGAGAGGAGCCGGCTGAGTGAGGCTGGCAGCAGGAAGCAGACCTTTCCCACAAACAGCACTTCAACTGTGACTGTGTAATGAGAAGCCCTGGGGACTACCAAGTAAGACCGGAGCAGAGCTCTGGTGAAGGAGGCTCACTCTTAGCACAGGCCAGGAGGGAGAGCCCAGAGCAGCACTCTCCAAAACACAATTCCAGGCTGGGACGAAGCCCAGTGGCAGGACACTCGCCTGACACAGCAAGGCCTTCTACAGAGAATCACTCTATAATCTGTAAATCGTGCTGCCTCATGTGACATCCACTAACCGTATGTGGCTACTGAGAACTCAAATGTGGCTAGTGCCACTGTGAGAGTAAATTGTATTCAATATCGATCTAAATTCAAGTTGCTCCATGGCTACAGGCTACTACACCGGAAAGAGACTTAGACCTTTAACAAGTCCAGGTGATGGAGTAGGACACAGTAGTGTGCCTCAGTGGACAGTGAAGGGAGAAAACGCTAAGATTCTGGTGGATTTAAAGCTGTGAGAAGGGTGAGGACAGCGCTCCCCATTCCAGGCCTGTGACTTGGAAGCTGCTGTGTTTAACCCAGGAGCAGGTCTAGTGCACTGTGCGCCCCCGTCATTCTGAGCATGCTGGGGTTATCCAAGCAGCAATTCTTAATGAGTTCTGCTCAAGAGAACTGTCTGAACTAACGGTGGAGTTGAAAGGCTTGTCATTAAAGATGACGGTATGGGTGGGAACCTGTCAAACACTGTAGGCACCAGCTACCCAAACGGCCTAAAGGCAGACCGGAGACGGACAGGGCACAGGCAATTGGGGGGGGGGGGGGGGGAATCAGAGGTCCAATGAGAACACTCTACTGGGTCCTGAGGTCGCCAGGCGGGAGGTCCTGGTAAGGTAGGTAGGTGGCCAGAATCCCACACACAGCAGCTGAAAGAACCAGGAAATGAGGAGAGAACTGGGAGGAGACAAGTCCAGATCCTGACTGTTGAGAAAGACATTGTGAATACTTACTGACAGGGTACAGTATTGAATGGGTGTTCTTTTTGGCTAAGAAACCAAAATAGACAGGCAAAATAACTTTAGGTTAACAGAGAAAGCTGACCAGGTCAAAAGCAATTTCCTTAAACTGAGAACCCCCTGGTAAAATGAGAAACATGTTCCAGTATACACATGGAGAATGCAGGTGGTCTGTCGGTGGGGAGTGGAAATCCAGACCATACTTTAAAAGGCAAAAAAACCCAAAATCCAAAAACAAAACGACAGCACGCTAGAGATAAAGGCGAGCTTCACTTTTTAAGTCAACCACATTACATATTTAGTTACCATCCTAAATTTTAATAGGATAAATCTAAGAATGAGAAAAATTAAAGAAACTGGTAAGACTGGTCACAGAAATTGAGAGGAGAGCCAGTGTCGGGAAAGAATCATGATTATACAGGCGAAACCTTCGCAGTGGGGGTCTTGTTAAATGGTCTACCTGTACAAGATCAGAGAAGTAAACCGGTGGTAAACTTCGTAGAAGGCAGAGCTCAGGTATTTGCAGGCCTCTCAGAGAGAAGCAGTTTAAGGACTCGGGAAACCCAACTCCAGATTTAACGGTCCAACAGAGCTCATCCCAGCGGACCCCACCGCTGCAGGGCGGCGCGCCCCGCAGACCCGCAGCTGCGGCCAGGCCCCGCGAGCCCCCGCGACCACGGCGCGGACTCCGGCCAGAAGGCGCCGGGCACCGCCTCAGGCCGGAAGAACCGACTCCCGCGGCCGCGGCGGCGGGGGACCGGCCGCGGAGGCCCAGGCCCGCGCGCTCCCGCCCCACCCAGCGCGCGCTCCCTGCCCGCCCCGGAGGCCCCGCGGCGGCCCGCGCCTGCGCACCACGGCCCTCCGCGCGGCCCGCGCCTCCCCTCCCCCAGGCCAGTCACACCCTTGCGCCTGCGCACTGTTGTGTTTCGGGGGCCGCGGCGGCCATGCTGAACCCGTACCGAGAGGCGAGTGGGGGGGACGGGGTCGGCCACAGCCGCGCAGGAGGCCGAGAGCTGGGCGAGGCCGCGGCCTCGGCGAGGGCTGGGGTCTCGGGACACAGGCCCGGGCCGCGCCGCCCTTGTGACCCCCGCACACGGCCCTCGGGAACCTTCGGAAGCCTCGCCCTCGTGGCGGGGGCGGGGGGGGCGCGGGCACGTGACCCGGCCCAGCCAATCGGAGCGCCGCTGACGTGGTGCGCGGCCCCGACGCTCCCCCCCCACCCCCGGCGACCAGGGAAGGGAGGGGCCGGGGGCGACGCCCCCTCCCCCCACGCCGCCGCGGCTTCCGGGGGGGTTGACACCCCGGATTCCGTGCTCCCCCCGGCCGGGCCGAGGGCGACTTTGGAGCCCCCCCTCCCCCCGTGGCTCCTGGATCCAGGTGAGCGGGGGGCCCCTGGGGCGGGGACGCCGTCCGTCGTTTAAATGCCTAAGTAAAGGTGGGGAGTGGGGGGACTTGTTGGGGTGCCGGGGAGACTCCCGACGGGGGGAAGACTTGTCTTTCAAACACCTGACAGCCAATGGGAGTGTGGACCGGGGCCAGCCCGAGAAGGCCAGCGGGGGGAGGGGAATGGCCAACCTCGTGCCCGCGTACCCTTCGGAGGGCCAAGGGGCGAGGCTGGCGGTCCCCCCTCCCGGCCGCCCCCGGGGGTGCAGGGCCCGGGAGCCAGGTGAGAGGGGCCTGGGCGGCGGCGGGCCGGGGTGGGGGCGGCGGGCCGGGGTGGGGTGCGAGCGCGGGCGGGCGGGCCAGCCGCCCGGCCGGGAGCCGGTGCCGTTCCCTGGCGCCGGCCCGCTCCCCGGGGACCCGGGCGCGCCTCGGAGCGCCCTTTGTGTCGGGGCGAGCGGGCGAGCCCGCGTCACATGGCGCGCTGCAGGCCCCGCGGCCCGTGGGGCCAGCCGGGCCCACCCGCGTGGCCTGTGCGTGGGGCTGGGGGAGGGCCGCCGGGACCGGGCGCTGGGCCCGGCCGGCCTCCCGGGCGAGCCTCGGGGTTTCCCGGGGCGGCGTGCCGTGGCCGCCCTCCCCTCCCCCCCGACGGCTGCCTCCCTGCGCGCCGCGGGGGAGGGGGCGGAAGGAGGAAAGAGTTACTTTTCCAAATCACCGAGGAGCAGCACCCTCCCCTGTGACTCATGTGGGGGCAGGGAGGCCGGGCCGTGACTGCCCGGGACGCAGGGGCAGGGGCCCGGTCCGTCCCGCCGCCGCTCCCCCCCCCGGCCCCGCCCCCACCCCGGCGGGCCTGGGTCCCGGCCCGCGACGCCCACGGTGCAGATCCCCGGGGTGGAGGCGGGCCGGGGGAGGGGAGGGCAGCGGCCGCAGAGTTGCTGTGTCATCGCCCCGCTGCAGCCGCCCGGGCGGGGCGCGCGCCCGGCGACCCGGGGTCTGCGCTCGGCGTGCGGCCCACAAGACGGGAGCCCGGCCGCCATGTTGAGTGCAGTAGTGGAGGTGCGAGGTCGAGGGCTGCCGCGGAGGGCGGGAGCCTGCCCGACAGCCCCGCGCCCACTCCCCCCCCCCCCAGGCGCGCACACGGGCCTTCCGGGGACGGCGGGGAGCGGGCCCGGGGTGCACTCCGGTGGGGGGTCCTTTTACCGCCCCGCCCGGGCCCCCCGAGTCGCGGCCGCCGTCTGACCTTGGGCTCGGCCTGTTTACCCTACACGAGGCCCTGGTTCCCGGTCCCAGGACGGGGAGGGAGGGAGGGAGGGGGCAGCGGCTCCCAAAATGGCTCCTGCCCCTCCTCGGAGGCGGCCGGCGGGGGGAGGGGAGGGGGAGGGCTGCGGAGCAGCAGCGCCGCCGCCGCCGCCTCCTCGGCTCGCCCTCCTCCCTGGCGCTGACCGGTGGCAGAGCCGCTCCGTGGGGAGGGTGCCCGGCCGGTGGGGGCGGGGGGCCGCGCCGCCCGCTCGCCACCGCAGTGTCGCTCGCCTGCATGCTCGCGCAGCGCGCGACGCCGGGAGCTGGCGGAGGTAGGTGTTTAGGGCGGGTGGAGGCCTGGAGCGCGTGGGGCAGGAGGTGCGTGGGGAGCGGGGTGGGCAGAGACCGGGCTGCGAGCCGTGGGACCTGGGGTGGCCCGGTACTGGGCGGTCGTCCTGGGGGCTGTGGTGCGGGGCGGGCCGCGGAGCCGTGCGGGCCACGGAGCCTATCGACGTTAGGTCGCGCGCGGGGAGACGGGGAGCGCCGAGGCTTCAACCCCAAAAGCAGGCCGCGGCCTCTAAGATGGCGTCTGTCTTCCTCCTTTCAGAGCCTCCCTGCGGCGGCCTCAGCCGAGAACGCCCGCCCGCCGGCCCCGCCCGCGACCCCCCTCCCTGCGCCCCGCCGGCGCCGCCGCCGATGGAGGAGGAGGTACGAATGGCGCGGCCAGCCCGCCGCGGGCGATCGGCGGCCGCCCGGTGCCTGCAAGCCCGGGAGGACTCCGTGGGACCCGGAGATGGGGAGTGTCGCAGGCCCCGGGGAGATGGCGCCCGCACGCCTTTCGGCCGCCGCCTCCCAGGACTCGCCGAACCACAGCGCGGCCAATTGGCTAGGAGACATGGCGGGCCCCTCGCCTCGGCTCTGCGGCACTCTGCCGGGCCATCGACGCCTTGGAAATGGAGCCTGTGACGTCACCCTCTGAGCGGACCAATAGAAAAAGCTCCCGCGAAGAGGCGGTCCTGCCTCCTAGGCTTTGCTTCTTCACGCGCGTGAGCGAGCGAGCACGCGCAGAGGGGGCGGGGGAAAGCGCGAGCAGGGTGGCGCGCATGAGCAGCAAAGCTCCGCCCCTCCGGCTATATATAAAGCGCTGGCGCGGGGCTCGGCGGCGCCATTTCGTGCTGGAGTGGAGCAGCCTCTAGGACGAGCTGGAGGAGCCTGCCTACCGATCCGAGCCTCCGGGGGCCGCCAATACAATCCACGTCCATCCGCTTGGAGATGGCCTCCGTCTCCGCCTACGGCCGGCCCCGGCGGACAGTGCAGACCCCATAGAAGCCCCTGCAGCTCCCCTTTTCCGGGCCCCGCCCAGTTGTCGGCGTCCGTCCACCCCTCTACTCCGCCCTCAAGAGGATTTCAAAGATGGAGGCGGCGGCCCTCTGAAACCCCTTTTGGTGTTCATCCGCCTCCATCGGAGATCTAGCGCGGTTTTCGTTGCCCCCGGCGGCCGGGGCAGGAAGCGGGGACCCCTGTAGACCGGCGGCGGGCGGAATTGTCGGCGGAGTCCAGGATCGGGCACGGCCGGCGTTTGCAGACGGCGTTCTCCGCGGCTCGCCGGCCGGCAGCGGCCGCCGCCATTTTCCTGCTGTCGCCGCCTGCGGAGCGCGCCAAGCTGCCGGAGTTGTGCGGAGGGCGGCGCAGGAGACCGCGTTCGCGCCGGCCCGCAGCGAGCCGCCGTCTGGAGGGCCAAGGGCAGCGGCCTCACCCCCCCACTTCCCGGGTTATGCTGGGCCCGGCGGTGAGGGGAGCCGAGGCCACCCGGACTTCACGCGGCTGAGCGGCGGCGGCGGTTCCCCGAGGTCAAGATGCTGCAAAACGTGACTCCCCACAAGTATGTCTCCGCCGGCCGTGTGTGGGAGGGGGCCGGGGGGCGGCGTTCGGGGCAGCGGCGGGCGAGGCGCGCTTCCGCGCCGCAGCTGTTGACGCGAGCTCGCGGAGGGGCTGCGACGGTTTTGAAGCGGTGGCGGCGGCCCAGGTACTGCGTCTGAGCAGCCTGTCACTTTCCGCGCCGCCACGACGCGGAGGCCCGTTCGGCCTGGGCGAGTCTGGACCGCAGGGTGGTGGGGGTTTGCGCAGTCCAGCCTTGATTTGTCATCGTGTTGGTGGGGGGTCCCGGCCACATCAGTGTCGGTGGAGTTGCCATGGTGACAGGTTGAGGGTTTGATGGCGGAGATTCCCACGGAGTGGAGATCATCCTTCCCAAGGCTGGGTTCTGTAGGGTTCGCCTTTGAACGTCTGCTCGCTTTCGGGGACGGTGGGTGTGTTTGGATAGCGTTGAGCTCGTTCAGTGAGGAGGGTGGAGCGAAGACCCGGGCTCCACTCGCCTCTGCAGATGTAAACAATGAGATCTGGGTCTGTGTCTCGGGAAACACCTGGTCTGGAGTACCACCACAGGGAGCCTGGGTCGGAGCCACCGTTGGCCTTTGCTCTCTCCTACCGTGGCAGTTGGTTGCTAGCGACACTGTTTTGTAGCGGGACATAGTATCAAAATTTGGACTTGCTGACCTTGACTGGAGGATGTGATTTGTGTGTTTTGAAGGGGACTTTTATGGGATACTTGGGTAGGTCTGGGAGCTACTGTTGAAAGGAGTCTGACAGATGTTTCCTTGTCTTACTTGGGGTTAGGGCTTTTTGTCCGATTCCTGCTGTGGCTTTAACTCAAGATTTTGAAAGATGCCAAGATGAATTCTTAGATTTTGTGAAGTTTATTCCTACCCCCTTTTTTTCTCTTCACTGGCTTCTCTGTCTCAACCACCATGGCAACCATTAAGTCCCTAGCGAGGGTGAAGCTTCGCTTTCTTAGCTCCACCCATTTTTGCTTTAGATTCCTCCCCATAAGGCTGGAGTTGTCATGTGACATCTTCGGGTTTTTGTATTTATTTTAACCAAGCAGCTCATTGAACACGAGGATGTAAGAGCTGGATGAAGATGGGCAACAAACAGCTATTGAGTTAGTTGATTTCTGGTTGCGATTCATTTTCATATGTACCTTCATGACAGCCAAAGCCTGAGTTTATAGGGTTGCTTAGTGCAAGTTAGCAACTTTCTTTGATCTTTCACGTTATTGCCACATCTAATTCGGCTTCCCCTTTTTGCAGGCTCCCTGGGGAAGGGAATGCAGGGTTACTGGGGCTGGGCCCAGAGGCAGCAGCACCAGGGAAAAGGATTCGAAAGCCTTCTCTGTTGTATGAGGGATTCGAGAGCCCCACAATGGCTTCTGTACCAGCTTTACAACTGACCCCCGCCAACCCACCACCCCCTGAGGTGTCCAATCCTAAAAAGCCGGGACGGGTGACGAACCAGCTGCAGTACCTGCACAAGGTGGTGATGAAGGCACTCTGGAAGCACCAGTTTGCATGGCCGTTCCGGCAGCCTGTGGATGCTGTGAAACTGGGTCTGCCGGTGAGTGAGAGCCTGGATTGGGGGCAGGTATGGGGGTGAGCAGGAACCGTGTGAGTGGGGGTGTGGGCTCTAGTGTAGGTGCTGCGGCCCCTAGGGAGTTCCCATTCTCTTGAGGGCAAATAGCCACCAGAGTTCTGGATTCTTGGTCCTTTGTGCTTGTTATCTCTATCTTGGCATCTCTCATTTTGCCCTCCATGTGTCCCTACCTTAACTTTTGTGCCCTGGCTCCATTTTACAGATTCCCACCCCTGGTTGGGAGAGGACCACGGTGGCCAAAATTCTTAGCTTCTTCCTTTCCCTCATGCAGCCCATGGATAGCCATCCCCAGAGGTAATGTCACAGGATGGGAAGCTTCCAGAGTGGGTGGGAGGTGGGTGGGAGCTAGAGAAAGGCTAGGGACCTCCTAGTGGGAGTTAAAAGAACCTACTCTAATTTTTCTAACCCGTAGTTTAATTGGGGCCGCAGTGTGGGGAGTGCTCCCTTAGTGGCTAGGGTGTGCGTGCGGGTGTATGTATCTGTCTTTCCTATCAGTAGTTGGCCTAGAATAGGCGTTTTCTTGTGGCTCTGACCTAGCATATCTCTCTGTAGGATTATCACAAAATTATAAAACAGCCTATGGACATGGGTACTATCAAGAGGAGACTTGAAAACAACTACTACTGGGCTGCCTCGGAATGTATGCAAGACTTTAATACAATGTTTACCAACTGTTATATTTATAACAAGGTAAGTTTTTTGGCTTTTTAAAGTTTTTTTAAAACTCACAGCAGCTAGTGAGAAGCAATGCTGTTTCTGGTAGTTTTTAGTTTTAGCACTACTGGAAATGCTATCCAGCTCGTCATGGTCTAAAGAGCCTGACCTCCAAATGCTGCCGTTAGACAGATGAGTGCTCCTCTGATGAAAGGTTATTTAAGTAGAACACGTTCATATTTGGGGATGGTGGCCCTGTTTCTCAGAAAGCTCCAGAGGCCTGAGAAGAGCAGGATCTGTAACTCATCTGTTGTTTTCTGGTGGTGGTGGCAGGTTAGTTAGTGACAGGAATTGAAGAGGAGGGATGCCCTGGGGCTGGGAATTGTTCAGAGAGAGGGCAATAACGTACCATGGAAATTGACCCTTTGTGTGTGTGTGTGTGTTCCTGCAGCCCACCGATGACATTGTCCTAATGGCACAGACACTGGAAAAGATCTTCTTACAGAAAGTGGCGTCCATGCCACAAGAGGAACAAGAGCTTGTGGTGACCATCCCTAAAAACAGCCATAAGAAGGGGGCCAAGTTAGCAGGTAGGAAGAGGTGGAGCTGTACAGGTGGCTGAAGATGAGAAAGCTGCCCCGGGGACCTGCAGACAAGAAGGAATAAAACTTACACAGCTGTTTTTTTTTCTTCCCAGCACTCCAGGGCAGCATTACCAGTGCCCATCAGGTGCCTGCTGTTTCTTCTGTGTCTCATACAGCCCTGTATACACCACCGCCTGAAATACCCACCACTGTCCTCAACATTCCCCACCCATCCGTCATCTCTTCTCCCCTTCTTAAGTCCCTGCATTCTGCTGGACCCCCGCTCCTCGCTGTGTCGGCAGCTCCTCCAGCTCAGCCCCTTGCCAAGGTAGTAGTAGAGATGGTTTGGGGTGCCTGAGAGGAAAAGGTGTTGATTGAAATGGACCCAGAGTGACCCCCTTCCCCTACCTTCCTGCAGAAAAAGGGCGTTAAACGGAAAGCAGACACCACCACCCCCACACCTACAGCCATCCTGGCTCCTGGCTCCCCAGCCAGTCCTCCTGGGAGTCTTGAGCCGAAGGCAGCACGGCTTCCTCCAATGCGCAGAGAGAGTGGCCGCCCAATCAAACCCCCACGGAAGGACTTGCCTGACTCGCAGCAGCAACACCAGAGCTCTAAGAAAGGGAAGCTGTCAGAGCAGCTGAAGCACTGCAATGGCATTCTGAAGGAGCTGCTCTCCAAGAAGCATGCTGCCTACGCCTGGCCTTTCTATAAACCAGTGGACGCTTCTGCTCTTGGCCTTCACGATTACCATGACATCATTAAGCACCCCATGGACCTCAGCACTGTCAAGGTACCCACTGCATGGGGCAGATGGGGTGCTCAGGCAGTGATGGCACATAGTAGGTTTTCATTCTGGGTATCTTGTTTTATAAAATTGTACAAGGTAGAAAAGGTCACACACTTTGAAGTCCTTGTTTTTTACGCTAAGGATAAGATTTCAGCAGTACCAAGAGTTGGGCTAGGGAGATGTGATGTGGGAGAGGTGGCCTTGGTCACTTAGAAATGTTTTTTTCTAGACATAGATATCTCTTCAAACGTACCCCAAATACTCGGACTTCAAACTTGAACCCCAGGGCACACAGATCCTTAAGGTCATCCCCACTTGTTCCAAGAGAGGGCTGCTCTTGAGTCGGGTTGGCAGGGAAAGATGAGTCTCTGCCTGTGCAGCTTCTCATGCTGCCTCCTTCTGCAGCGGAAGATGGAGAACCGCGACTACCGGGACGCACAGGAGTTCGCTGCTGATGTGCGGCTTATGTTCTCCAACTGCTATAAGTACAATCCTCCTGACCACGATGTTGTGGCCATGGCACGAAAGTTACAGGTGAGTGTACAACTTGAAGTTTACGCAGTATCAGGTTGTAGGGAGAGGTTTACTTTGTGCTGTGCATTCAGAACATGGAAGCCATTCCCATTCTTTATCCTGAGTTGGAGCTAGTGTGCTGGGTGGCTGGGCGTCAAACACGGTTTTGAGTCCACCTGTCTTCCTAGGATGTGTTTGAGTTCCGCTATGCCAAGATGCCAGATGAGCCACTGGAACCAGGGCCTTTGCCGGTCTCTACCGCCTTGCCTCCTGGGTTGGCCAAATCATCTTCAGAGTCCTCCAGTGAGGAAAGTAGCAGTGAGAGTTCCTCTGAGGAAGAGGAGGAGGAGGATGAGGAAGATGAAGAGGAGGAGAGTGAAAGCTCAGACTCTGAGGAGGAAAGGGCTCATCGCCTGGCAGAGCTGCAGGAACAGGTATCTCACTAGGCTTCGGGCTTTGATTGGGTAAGAACCCTGTTGGTCCCAATTGTGTGGCTCTTGCTCTTCATTTCCTGTTTCGTCTTTTTCTTCGCGTGTAGCTTCGGGCAGTACACGAACAACTGGCTGCCCTCTCCCAGGGCCCAATATCTAAGCCCAAGCGGAAGAGAGAGAAAAAGGAAAAGAAGAAGAAACGGAAGGCAGAGAAACATCGGGGTCGAGTCGGGATCGACGAAGATGATAAGGGGCCTCGGGCACCTCGCACGCTTCAGCCCAAGAAATCTAAGAAAGCGGGTGGGGGTGCCAGTGCTGCTATGCTAGGCCACCCTGGCTTTGGAACTTCGGGAGGAAGTAGCAACAAGTAAGTTTGGACAGTCTTAGGGTATTTATTGTCTAGTCAGCCACTGCGGCTAGTGAACTCACTGGCGATTGATTTCTATTGCCCATAGGCTGCCTAAAAAGGCCCAGAAGACAGCCCCACCTGTCCTGCCCGTTGGTTATGACTCCGAGGAGGAGGAAGAGAGCAGGCCCATGAGTTACGATGAAAAGAGGCAGTTAAGCCTGGATATCAATAAATTACCTGGGGAGAAGCTGGGTCGAGTTGTACATATCATCCAGGCCAGGGAGCCCTCTTTACGTGATTCAAATCCAGAGGAAATCGAGATTGATTTTGAAACACTCAAGCCATCCACACTTAGAGAGCTTGAGCGATACGTTTTATCCTGCCTTCGAAAGAAACCACGGAAGCCCTATAGTGAGTATCCCATGAGGACCATCGTTAGCACGGCTCCACAGAAGTAGTTCTGAGGACAGCAGAGAAGAAAGGTGTGGGGGGCGGTGTTGATGATGAGCTCCTTCATATTTAGGAATGGAACTTGGCGGATCTTGGATGAGTGAAGGCAGTATGGTATAGTGAATCCTCTGACATTTCCTCTCTAGCTATTAAGAAACCTGTGGGAAAGACAAAGGAAGAGTTAGCTCTGGAGAAGAAGCGGGAACTAGAGAAGCGGTTGCAAGATGTCAGTGGACAGCTTAACTCCACCAAAAAACCTCCCAAAAAAGGTGAGTATTTCAGACTGCTGAAATTGTCCAGCCTTCCTCCCTCTCCTTTACGTGGAACTCTAGCCACCTTGTGACTGCTCATCCAGTGTTCTATTGACCAGTGAAAATAAACGTACCTCGTTAACCTTCAACTTTGTTGTATAGCGAGTGAGAAAACAGAGTCATCTGCACAGCAAGTCGCGGTGTCCCGGCTCAGCGCTTCCAGCTCCAGCTCCGATTCCAGCTCCTCGTCCTCGTCCTCATCATCTTCAGACACCAGCGATTCAGACTCGGGCTAAGGGGCCAGGCCAGATGGGGCAGGAAGGCTCCGCAGGACCGGACCCCTGTACCACGCGTCCCCACCTCTTTCCCCTTGCTGTGACACTTCTTCATCTCACCCTCCATAGGAGAGCTGGCTCTGCAGGGGGGAGGAATGCAGGGACATGGACAACTAGGACTGACTTCCTAGCCCCGTTGGGAACGACTCTCGGGTGTAGTGTCCCTGTTCAGGATGATGGGGGTGGGGCAAGGGTATGGGTGGGAGTGGGCATAGGCCTGCCACAAGGCCACCCGAGGCCGTAGCTGTCCTGTTCACTTCTAAGGGCCCTGTTTTGAGGTTTTAATTTATTTAAGCTAGGTAAGGCTGTGAGGGGGTAGCACTGCGGGCCTCCCTCCAGCCTCCATGGGGAGGGAAGAAGAGGGAGCTCCTTTTTTACGTTGACTTTTTTTTTCTACTCTTCCCTTTTCCTTCCACTCCATTTGGGGCCTGGGGATTTTAGTCACCTCTCCATTTGGCCTCCTGGACTATCTTTTCTTTCTCTTGATTCTAACTTGTAAATAAAGAAAATATTATTGAAGTTTTGAGTTATCTTAGATTTGTTTCTGAATTCAAAGTGATTCAAAAGGAGTAAGACTGTCTTGTACTAAGTCTCATACTTGGTGCTGAGAGGATTGTTATGTTTGATACAGTGCTTAGAATCAGAGTTTGAGGTGTGCTGGGCATTACCATTAGTTGTAACTCCCCAATTGGCCCCTGTGTCTATGTTTGGAATGCTAGGAATTGAACCCAATCTTGGACATGCTGGACAAGGACTAGCACTGAGCAGTCCCTGTCTGCAGTAAATGTCATTGAGCTAATCGGTTGGTGAGTTGCATTCTTACTTGGCATAAATGAGCAACAGCAAGCCTATGACTCATTCATACCTTGACAGTTTAAGACGAGATAGGGTAGGCCATGAAAGGCTTTGATACTTTTGTCTTCTAAACACAACCAGCAGTGGGGGTAGTGTAGTTGAGCAGGCCAAGTTTTGACTAGGTTATAAGGCAATTATGTCTGCCTCATTGGATTTTGCTGAGCTGGCCTCAACTTATAATTTTGTGTTTCAAGTCTGTAGTCCCAAGCTGAGGAACTGTTGCGTGACTTCTGGAAATGGGCTCTAACAGTTTGCAGATGCTCAGGGTAGAGGTGGGGGGGGGGGGGGGAAGCAGTGGTTAGTTAGAGCCTGTAGGAGGAAAACCAACTAGTAAAGTCAGCCAGTGAGAAAGCTCTTGGTGGCTTTTTTACTCCTGTTGAATCCTGGGAATGATGCTCAATTCGTAAGTCAGGATTTCCTGCGTAGCGATGGGAATTTTACTTGGTAAATAGAATGGACAAAGAATTTCAGTTGAATTTGTGAAGAGAGGGTAGAATTTAAGGCTTAAAAACAGTTTTGGAGAGGGCTAGAAATGGCTTGGTAGCTTCGATCCCTACTCTGCTCATAGACTGGTAGGTTAAACTGAACCCCAGGCTGAAGAGATGGCTCAGCAGTTAAGAGCATTGACTACTCTCCAGAGGTCCTGAGCTCAATTCCCAATAACCACATGGTGGCTGACAACCATCTGTAATGGGATCTGGTGCCATTCTGGCCTGCAGGGACGTATACAGGCAGAATACTGTACACATTTTTTTTTTTTTTTTTTTTTGAGACAGGGTTTCTCTTTGTAGCTTTGGATGGAGCCTTTCCTGGATCTTACTCTGTAGCCTAGGCTGGCCTCGAACTCAGACATCTGCCTGCCTCTGCCTCCCGAGCGCTGGGATTAAAGGCGTGCACCACCACTGCCCAGCAATAAATCTTATAAAAATGAGAAAAAAAAAAACAAACTGAATCCCAACCACCTTGAAGTGCTTAGAACAGAACTAGTCAAGGACTCTAAACCTGTGCTGCAGTGTTGGTGTTTTGGGTCGGTTTATCTCCTGATGAACATTTACCTCCTTGACTGGTCATAGGTCCTGCTCTGCCTCAGATGTTTCATGTGTCAGGACTTCATCTTGTTTCTAAAGCATCTTGGTTTCTAAAGCACTTGCCCTAGATGGGGGGGGAGGGGGGTGCATATTTACTCCCTTCTGCTGCTGCTGCTCTGGGTTCAGCCTGGCACTGGGAGGGAGGGGTGGGTGCTTGCTGTCCCCTAGATCCTAGTCTTGCCTTCCTGGTCTGCATTGGAAAACCCCTGTGACAAGGGCCAGAGATGGTTGGAATTGCTGGTGCAGACTAAAGGACAGGTTGGCCTGAAGGGGGTGTGTGTGTGAGGGTGGCTGGGGTGGGGGAGGAGGAGCTGATGTCCAGAGCCTCACAAAGGCCCAGCATACTCAGCTGCAGCACTATGAGCCTGTTCTCAGTGTGTACACAGGAAAGGGTAACATTAGATGGCTATAAACAAGAGGTAAGGGGTGACGGTTTTTTGTGACTGGAGGCAGAAGAGCAGCCTTGCTAGCTAAAGCGGCGGTAGTAGAAAGTCATTGCCCACATTGCCAGAACGGAAGCTCAGTGAAGACGGGCAGTAGCTAAGTAAGGCCAGTGCTTAGGGTTTGCTTCTTGCTCCTAAATGCTGGTAGTTCACAGGGGGCACTGACGTGTGCCAAGTGCTGTGCCCCAAACAGTTTGCTCATGGTAACCTTATGTGAGCCTGTAATCTGTTCTAATATATGGGTGTGAGGCACAGAAGCTAGGCAGCTTTCCCCAGTCAAATGGAGGTAGGGTTTGATAGGGCAGCCTAGCTTCAGAATCTACACTGATGGTCACTGTATTAGGCTTACTGCTGTGCGCTGAAAGTGAGCTAGGAGATGGTAAATCCCGGCTAAGGTAGAGTCCGCAGGTCAAAGCCAGTTGCACAACATGAGAACGGCATGTGTAGGTCGAAAAGCTTTTCCAGCAGTTTGAGGGGACCCCAGACTGGCAGGTTGCATGGCGTACAGAAGAGGCAGGCCTGAGGCACTTAACCTGAGACTACAGGGTTTGGGGAGCCATCTGTTGGCCATGCCTGTGACTTCCACTTGGATGTTGGTTTTTCATCAGTAGATTCTCGCTCCCTTTAGCTTCATACCCTTTAGCTTTTAGCAGGAGCCTTGGCGCTCATGCTGTGGCCGTAGACCCTGTCTGCCTCACCTGTCTGTGCTCATGCCTTTCAGACAGCCCTTGCTGGAGGACTCAGTCCCAACCTTTGGTAAGAAGTCCCTTGTGAAACCTTGCATTAATGCTCAGGATTTCTGAACAACTACCCAGTCTGTCTCTAGACCATGCCGTGGAGTTCCAACTGCTTGATGGTAGTGTCCATAGGGCTGCTAACACTCCACATGTCCAGAAAGACCCGCTTTCCAAAAATGTCCTCTTGATACGTTGAGCCCTCACCCCTGTTCCTCATGTGGCTAGGCTGGGTCTGTAATAAACAGAGTCCACATGTTTGCACACAGGAGCCTCTGTCAGTTAATCCTAGGGGTAGGTACTCATCCTGTGAGCTAGAGCCTGGTGGTCCCGCCTGTTTCCTCATTTCCTGATAGATAGGCTGGGCCTTGCTGGTCCAAGGTATCCAGCTGTAAACTGAGTCTCATCTCCTTCATTCCTGCCATGTCATTTTGTCTTCTCTTCCTGGGGTACCAAGCCTGTCACTTCAACATGGTCAAGATAATTCCCCACCTTCCCTAGTTAGACATAAACCAGACTATAGACTTCAACACTTTTATAGACTTTTGTGTCCGTGTGGCATGTAAGTACAGTAAGTATTCCTCCTATTTGCCAAGTGAGAACGTCTAGTCCTCTAACAGTGCGATGCTTGGGGAAGTAAATGGAGAGGCGTAGTATTAAACCCAGTTCTTTATAACAGGGTGTCTCTCTACTATGGACACAGGCTGGCCCTGAGTTTGTGCTGATCTTCCTTTCTCATGAACTGGAACAAAATGCTGCTGTTAGCTGCAGCTGTCACACCTCGGAATGAACTGCCAGACTCAACATGAGTCAGTGCTGTTCATTTATGAAATACTTAGTTCCTGTGACATTAGTCCTGGAGCTGACTGGCTTTTCTTGAAAAGGTGGATTGTGGAGAGGGTTCCTGCAAGAATGGCCATCTCCTCCTTGTCCTCTCTAGTTTCTAATGCACGATTAATACCGACAGAAGACATCCTCTCCTGTGAGGACCTGCCCCACCGGGAACTTAGGTCACCTGTCAAGAGGTGGCCTGGACCTGCCCCACCGGGAACTTAGGTCACCTGTCAAGAGGTGGCCTGGAACCGAGGAAAGGCCCGTTCCCCAGCCTCCCTCTTACCCGGAGACAATCAGACGCAGCGGGGAGTCAAATCAAGCAAGAACTCGTTTATTGATAGGCAGTAAGCCTCTTTTTATACCAGAAAAACCTCAGAACCCTAGGAGGGGGTGAAGGAACAAACCAATCATTTTAAAGGGCACCCTATTTACAAGTTGTTTATGTCCTGACACCATCTCTTGTTTTTTTTTAGCATAAATAACTTGAGTTAACTTCCTTTCCCGCTATTTGTCTTTAATCTCCATACAAACAACCCAAGCTAACTTCCTCTCAGCCATCCTTTGTACCTATTCTCTGCACAAACAGCGTAAACTAACTTCCTCTGGGGCCATTTGTATCCACTCTGCACAGACAGCATGAAGCTTAGGCTCTGTTGATCTGAATTTCTCCAAGCACCCTCTTTGTGCCCATGTGTGCCGCACACTCTCCCTGGTTTGAAAGGAAGAATTTTAATTCAGTGTGTTTTCAAGGGTTTTGAGTTCACTTCTTTGCTCTCAGCTGAGATACAGCCACACAGGACTGAGGACTGAAACAACATGTCTGGCATCTTTACCAGTGATAAAATGATGGCTAATCAATCCTTCCAGATCCATTGCTACCTAAAATATAAGTCTTTCCTGTAGGGGGGGTGGGGGGCTCCTTTGAGATTTCTGTAGCTTAGGATGGCCTCAGACTCCTGGGTCCTCCTCCCGCTTCCCAAGTGCAAGTGTAGGATCACACGTGTGCCACTCAGTCCTATATTCCTGATTTGAGAAAGCATAATGCTTAGTATCTGTGGTTCTAGCATCCAGTTGTGCCTGTGACTTTCCCAATAAACCCTCCTTATCCAAGTCCCTGATGTCAGATCCGTACGCTAGTCCTGAGATTGTCCCTAAACATCTGCTTACGTACACTGCCCTTTGCTCTGGACCTGTTCTCACCAAGTGACCTTAGTCACAGATCTGTTGCAGACTCCATCACCTGCCCCTCAGGCTAACCTCAGCACAGCAGAGCCCAACTGTGATTTCCCCAATGTCTTCCCAGGGCCAGGGATGAGACACTGGTTCAGAGGGCAGCTAATGCAGCAGCAGGCAGGATGAAGGCTCCTGTCCTGATTGTTAGAGTGCAGTGAGATCTCAACAAAGGGTGGTGTG
Organism: Peromyscus californicus insignis; assembly: GCF_007827085.1. NCBI lineage: Eukaryota > Metazoa > Chordata > Mammalia > Rodentia > Cricetidae > Peromyscus > Peromyscus californicus. The sequence continues at coordinate 3,262,340 of NW_026294491.1, forward strand.
TCCAGGAAGCTGGGTGGCAGAGAAAGCCCTAACAGTGCTGTTGCTAGGCGTTTTGTCAGGTAGGGGATAGCGGGGTTGATCTATAGTGTTCTAGGAAAGAGCTACCACCGGCCTCCAGCCCTAGTTTATTTTGGGGCAGGGTCTCAGTAAATTTCCCAGGCTGTCCTTGAACTTGTGATTCTACTACCCTAGCCTCCCCAGTAGCTGGGATTACAGACCTGGCTGCTAGGCCTGTGATGATCACTTTCTATAGCTAACCTCATTGTGCATGCAGCCCCACTTTAGAGATGAGGGGATGCCTACTTCAGTGGGTAAGACAGGATGAGACTGATTTCAAAGTTATATTCTGTATTAGAACTTTCTGGTGATGCCCTAGATATGAGCAAACACTTAAGGCAATTGGAAAAAACACCAGGATTCAGGGTAGGGGAGGTTGTGGGGTGGTGTGGGGGCTAGAGAGACACACAGTCCATCCTTTTATGTATGTGTATATAATTTAAAATTACATTCATATGGAGGAGGGTGGTTGTGGAGGTTGGAAGACTTGCAGGAATCAATTTTTCCACATGTGGGTCCCAGAGATAAAGGTAGCAGACTTGGCAGCATTATCTGCTTGCACCATCCCGCTGGCCCTCTGTCCCCTTGTAAATACACGGTTTACCAACAAGCGTTGTGTGTGGTCAGGATTTTTCACCAAGCCCAATGAACTGGATTTAGCTAACAAGCTGTTAAGAAGCGGGAAGGAGCCGGGCGGTGGTGGCGCAGGCCTTTAATCCCAGCACTCGGGAGGCAGAGGCAGGAGGATCTCTGTGAGTTCGAGGCCAGCCTGGTCTACAGAGTGAGATCCAGGAAAGGCGCAAAGCTACACAGAGAAACCCTGTCTCGAAAAACAGAAGGAGCCCCTTGATGCTTCCGCCCAGCTGGAGGCCAAGCTAGACAGAGTTAGGAGTCCTAGTAAGATTTGGGGAACATTGTGTCTTTGCTATTATTTTTTAATCCTGTTGGTTTTCTAGTTGGAATTGACAATATAAATCTCAAACATAGAAAAGGAATTAGGCCAGGCAGTGGTGGCACACATCTTTAATCCCAGCACTTGAGAGTCAGATCTTTCTCTGTGAGTTTGAGGCCAGCGTGGTCTACAGAGCTAATTCCAGGACAGCCAGGGCTACACAGAGAAACCCTGTCTTGAAAAACCAAACCAAACAAACCAAAAGAGAGAAAAAAAGAAAGGGAATTGGAAGTTAGTTGCAGAAAAAAAATGATTTGATGTGTATATCTAATACCTAATGGAATTAAAGGTGTTTCCTCCTGTTTAAGGCAAAAGAATAAAATTATTACAAAATAGCTAAAATCAGCATCATATGTCTTCCTCCCCCAATTTACGTATCTCTAATGATAGATAAGAGTCTAGACAGAGTTCAAAATGGTTATAAATCTATCATGGATTTAAAGGTCAGGACTGAACTGGTGAATGAATTCCCCGGGAACATATTGTTGCTTCATACTGATCAAGGGAACAATCCGTCAAGCTGGCGTTAGGATTCTACCTGGGAAAAACAGGAGCATGCTCAGTTTCATAAAACCAATACTCTAGATACAAAGTTATGGATTAACTCCAAGACGTAATAGTGGGTGACTTCAAGTCCCTACTGACACCAAGGGTCAGGTCATCCAGGCAAAAATTAAACACTGGAGTTAAAGGACATCTACAGAACATTCCACCCAGATGCTACTGAACTCACAGTCTTCTCAGCAGGCCGCGGGGTTTACCCTAAAATAAGAAGTCTAAACACATACAGGAAAACAGATTATTCCCTGTATTCTGTCTGGCCATAGTGGAGTGAAGCTGGAAATCAACTGCAGGAAATACAACTCAGAGATTGGATGAGCAGGTCCTTGAAGAAATCAAGGGAAAATTTACAGTATTAGAATAGAAAATACACCAAAACTTAGGGAACTCAGTAAAGGCTGTCCTAATGGAAAGGTTTCCACTCCGCCTACATTACAAAATCGGAGCGGTCTCAAACAACGTGATGAACTTAAGACACTGGAAAAATAAGAATGAACCAAATTCAAAAGCAGTAGAAGGAAAATGGGCAGAACAGGAATTAATGAAAAAATGAAACAAAGAGTCGGTTCTTTGAAAAGAAACAAAACTGACAAACTTAGCCAAATTAAACAAAAGGAAGAGATGTCCCCATTTAAGATGTTTAGAGGCTAAACAGAGACCTTACAACAGATGCCAACAACATTCGGAATATCACAAGGACATACTATACTTTAAAAACCTCTATTTTGGCTGGTAGTGGCAGCGCACGCCTTTACACTCAGCACATGGGAGACAGAAGCAGGTGGATCTCTCTGAGTTAGAGTTCAGCATGGTCTACAGAGTTACAGGTCAGCCAGAGGGACATAGAGACCCTTTCTCAGTAAGACACACACATCTTTATCTGGGACTCATAAATGATATGGCTCAGCAGTAGAATCTTGCAATGGACCTCAGTCTCATTCCCAGCACCCATACTGAGCAGCCCACAGCCCCCTATAACTCTAACTCCATAGGGAACTGATGCCTCTGGCCTCTTCTGGCACCTGTATTTATATGCACATACAACTAAAATAAATCTTTATGGGACTAGAGAGATGTCCCAGCAGTTAAGAGCACTGGATGTTTTTTCACAAATGTAGGGTTCAATTCTCAGCACCCATATGGCTGCTTACAACCATCTGTAACTCCAGTCCCAGGGGATCTGACACTCAGGGTCTTCTGGCCTCTGTGGGCACCAGGTGGTGCCACCAGGTGGGTTCCTGAGGAGAGGGATAGTAAAACTTTTACATATAATGTGATAAGGGGTGATAATAGAGTTATTATTAGAAGGTTTAAAATAGGAATAGCAGTTGGGGATGAGGGAAATGTGAAGGTTGGGGAAAACAACCAAAACTGAGTACATAGAAAAAGCCGGAGAGGTGGCTCAGAGGTTAAGAGCACAGGCTATCCCAGCACTCGGGAAGCAGAGGCAGGCAGATCTCTGTGAGTTCGAGGCCAGCCTGGGCTACCAAGTGAGTTCCAGGAAAGGCGCAAAGCTACACAGAGAAACCCTGTCTCAAAAAACAAAACAAAACAAAACAAAACAAAACAAAAAAAAAAGCACTGACTGCTCTTCCAAAGGTCTTGAGTTCAATTCCCAGCAACCACATGGTGGCTCACAACCATCTATAATGGGATCTGGTGCCCTCTTCTGGCATGCAGGCATACATGCAGATGGAACTCTGTATACATAATAAATAAATCTTAAAAAAGAAAAGAAAAAGTCATATAGAAAACCACTTTATGGGTGTGGTGTGGTGGCTCATGCCTTTAATCCCACCACTTAGGAGGCAGAGGTAGGATCTCTGTTCGAGGCCAGCCTGGTCTACAGAGTAAGTTCCAGGACAGCCAAGGCTACACAGAGAAACCCTGTCTTGAAAAACAAAACAAACAAACGAACACAAATCCCAACCACTTTATGAGCTAGCTAAAAGATATAATTAATTTTTGAAAGTTTGGGTATACCATGAAGGGCTGAATAATGGTGCTCTCAGAAACCATAGTTAAGCCAAAATCATTGCCAAGTGTGGGTTATCTCCCTGTGTGTTGATGGCAAGAAGCCCCGAGAGGCTCTCGAGACGGGGTGTCTGTTGTCATTGCTCTTGGTCCCTGCTCTGCTGTGGGGCGTCTTTCTGTATGCTGCGAATATGTGTTGCTACAAACAGAAATACAGGGAGGAGAAAGCGGGGCCAGGGGAGATGCTGCGAGCCACCGCCCAGACAGCAAGATGTAATGGGACACGGGTAAAGCCACAGAATGCGTGCCGATACATAGATTAATAGAAATGGGTGAAGTTGAAAGAGCTAGCTAACAAGAAGCCTGAGCCATAGACCGAAGAGTTTGTAATTAATATAAGCCTCTGTGTGTTTACTTGGGACCCAGAGGCTGCGGGACACAGGAAAACTTCCGGCTACACTATTCTATTTGCTTTCTGTTGCTGTGATAAATCACTGGTCAAGAGCAGCATAGGCTTTGTTTCAGCCTGTACTTCAGGTCACTGTCCATCGTCGAGGGAAGCCATGGAGGAATGCTGCTTGCTGGCTTACAGGCTCATGTTAGGCTAGCTTTCATATACGTCCAGGACCACTGTGTGCAGTGGGCATCCTCCATCAATTAACGGCCAAGACCGTCCCCCAAGACACGCCTACAAGCCACTTGATCGAGGCAATTGTCACTGGAGGCTTTCCTCATGGGTTAACTAGACTGTGTCACATCCACAATTAAAGCTAACTGGGACAGTCACCCACCAGAACTAGACACAAGACCCGATTGCTGAAGACACTGCATGCACTTTGAATGCAGCATGCAAGAAGATCAAGCGAGCTGAGCTGAACACAGACTCCCTGCTGGCTAGCATTCATAATGCCAAAAGGTGCTGTTCGAGCTGCTGGGCAAGAGAGAGCACCTTGCCTAGCTTGGGCCATCTGCGGCACAGTACATACTTTCTGGACAAGATGCACCCTCTGGTCCAATAATAGCATAGCTGTTTAAGGGAAACAACAGCTTTCTGACTGAGTCTGAGGCCTGGTCAATGGGAAGGTATACACACCTGGTACAGTATGTCTGGGTGAAATCTGATGTCCGAGCCCTGGGGGAAGAGGAGGAGGAGGGGACTTATTGCTGATGTCGGCTAAATGGTCATATAGCAAAGCTGCCTTCTAACTGCATTTATGTCCCCAGACTAGCACTGCCCTGCCTGCAGTCAGAGAAGGTGCTGTTCATAGTAGACAGTGGTCAGGACAGACTCATAACTGGTCAAAGTTCTGGAACGAGTGACTAATGACTCAGCCCTGAGTGAGACATAGACATTAGCCTGTACAAGGCCTGTGGGACATCACGGAACAGGGGCAGAAAGTCTGTAAAAGCCTGAGGCTGGGGAGGGAGTGCTAAGAAACACCGCCCCCTGGGTATGACATAGTGGATGCAATCTTGAACACGCAGCAGCTGTGACGACCATTTTCCAGGTGTTATGTGAGAGGGGGACCTGGAGCAGATCCATATGCTAAAGGCCTAAGGGGAAGGATGTGGTTATATTTTGTTTGTGCTCTAACAAATAAAGCTTGCCTGAAGATCAGAGGGCAGAGTTAGCCACTAGTTAACCATAGAGGTCTGGAGGTCTGTACAGACAGGAGGTGATAAGGCAGGGTGGAGGCAGGAGCTCGGGCCCCTTTCAGTTTGAGGTAAGAGGTGACTTTGACTGCTCTCCTGCTTCTCTGATCTTTCAGTATTGGCCCCGATATCTGACTCCAGGTTTCTATTATTAAGACCAATTAAAATTCGCGCTACAGAGGAATAAATGGCAACTGGGAAGTCAGTAGGGCTGAGTGGTGTAGTACCCTGGGGGTGGGGGGAGGCAGCAGGTAGTTTTCAAAGGACAGAAGTACCAAGAGGTCCCTCCCAGCCAGGCTTCTGCCTACTTGGAGACAGTCAGTGTATGATGAGGTGATCTTGAACCACAAGATGGAGCCAAATCCCAAACTGTCCGAGGAAGTGTCCCGAGCTGGGGCAAGGTGACAGGCAGTGATCAGGCCTGTTTGATATACAGTTTCACTAAATTGTTCGGGCTCCCTTCCAACTTGTGATCCCCCTGCCTCCACCTCCTATGTACTCAAATTCCTTGTGTCACCAGGAAGCTAGAGGAAAAACTGAGGAGAGAGACCCACAGGACGTCAGGAGAGTGAGAGTCCAGGGACCTGAAGCAGCCAGCGTTGGCCAGCAAAGCCACTAAGAATCAGAACCACGGATGTGTAAGTAGATGGCGAGTTGTGGACGTTGGTGTTAAGATCTTGGTGGGAAGTGTGAGTGAAGGGTGGTGAGGGGCAGAGCCATGCAGCGCCAGGTCACAGCCTTGTTGTCCACTGTAGAATTCAGGTGACACAGGAACAGCATGGATGAGGCATTCAGATCTCTTCAGTAAACCCAGAACCCAGCCATTCCCAGCATCACCCCACTTCTTCCTGTCCATTTGTGCTGAGTCTGCCAGCAGAAGTCATTTATGGAAAGGGGTAAGCGTCCTGGGCCTTCGCCAGCACTTCATCCCATGGTGATGGCAAGTCCTTGTTTGCTTTGGGCGGGAAGGAATTATAGAGCATCACACAGAGCTTCCCAGCCACCTAAGGCAAGCTACGTGATTTGAATGGTACTTTCCTCCTACGTGAAGTGGGGTGGTTGTAAGGACAGGGAGTGGGGCCTATAAGGCAGAATAACACTTGTCCCTGATCTCTCCTTGTATTTCGGTCTGTGACACAAGGCAACAGCAATGTCACCTCAGAAACCCTCCTTCCTCTTCTGGCTTTGAATTTTCCAAAGGCTGCTTACTACTAACTACATCAGTTGTCCTAAACGTGGTGTTTAGGACATGGTGAGGGCACCTTGGAATGCAACGTAGAGAGGGAGACCCTCCCAACCCAGAGTGTACTGCTGTCTGTAGCTGGAGTTTTCTCCAGTCCCACCCAGGCCGCAGCTGCTCAGACCCAAGTAAACACACAGAGACTTATATTGCTTATAAACTGTATGGCCGTGGCAGGCTTCTTGCTATCTAGTTCTTATATCTTGAGTTAACCCATTTCTATTCATCTATAAGTTGCCACGTGGCTCGTGGCTTACCGGTACTTTACATCTTACTTCTCATGGTGGCGGCGGCTGGCAGCGTCTCCTCACTCAGCCTTCTATGTCCCAGAATTCTCTTCTCTCTTGTCCTGCCTATACCATACTTCCTGCCTGGCTACCGGCCAATCAGCCTTTTATTTATCAATCAATCAATCAATCAGAGTAACACATTCACAACATACAGAAAAACATCACCCATCATGGGTCCTAACAGCCTGCTCCCCCTCAGCACCCACGCCAGATGGGGAGGCCCCAGGGGAGAGGGAGGCAGAGGCTGGTGCATCTTTTTGCAGGCACTAGGAACCACTGCTCACCAAAGGCTTTGCCTGCCTCAAGTCCAGGGAATAGTGGCCAAGAATCATGCAGGTTTGGACACAGCACGCCCCTGCTTGGAATAAGTATCAGCATCCTGGAATAAGCTCTGAGAGGCAGGAAGAAAGACTTCTCTGGGGGCCTCAGGACTTTGTGGAAATTGGGAAACAGACCCTTTAAATAACCATGAGCAAGAGACAACCCGACAATGAAGACCTCACAGCTCTAAGACTTAAAGATGTTTCCAAACTCTTGACTTTATGAATAAGATGTAATATCACTACATATGAAGAGCACTCACCATGCTGAGCCTGGAACCCCAGCTACTGGAGGCTGAAGCCAGATTTCAAGTTCAAGGCCAGCCTGGGCTACAGTGAGCAAAAGCCAGCCTGAGCAACTTAGGGAGACCTTGTCTTAAAATAGAAATGAAGACAGAGCTGAGTGGAAGAGTATTGCCTAGTGTGGCTCCATCCCCAGTGAGAGACTCATCACATGGCCTAGACTGTGCCGGTCAGCATGATGAACCAGTGCAGGCCAGTGGAAGCAGGCTGAGGGGAATGAGTAAAGCAGAGTTAAGCAGACTGTGCCAAGTGCTGGGAGTGCTAGGCACAGACCTTCCTTGTTCTAGAGGAGCAAAAAGTGTTGAAAGGCAGACACACCAATGTGTTACGTTCCACGGAGAGTCAGAATGGGGGCCTGGGCGGGGAGAAGGTTTCACAGTACTGACATTTAATCTGGGTCTGGGGACCGCCAGGCAGGATTTGGCAGAAGGTAAATCTGCCATACAGAGTAGCTTATGCAAAGTCAGACAGACAAGAGAAAGTTCTGGCTTAAAGCAGCGACTATTTAGGGGGAGTTTCTAGAACTAAGGTTAAAGCTATGGCAGTTTGAGAAGGATCTTCACCCCGTCAGGGAGGGGCACCCGTGTGAATGTGAGACAGGAGGAAAGTGCTGCTCACACTCACAGCCGAGTTCCAGAACTCTGAATGTCCTTTGGCTTTTCAGCAGGAAGCTGAGTGACTGGAGACGCGGCTTAGATGTTCTCATGGGGATTATTTCCAACCTTGACCTTTATACTGCTCGCGGTACTGTCCAAGGGTGAGAATGGAAGGAGACCATGTTCCTCCACCCACATCACACAGAGCTGGCCTCCTTTGCGTGCACTGTCTGAAGCCGAGGAGCACGTGACCCGACAGAATGAGGCACCAGCCCATAGAAGGGCGGTGACTGGAGACAGGAACGAGAGACCCTGAGGAGATGCCAGGGTGACGGCTGTCTTGCCGGGGAGGACTACTTAGTAAGAGCAGACACACTTCTGGGAGTTGTTTTTACCTGAGCAAAAGTTGGGAGGGCACCTGATGTGTCTGAATTCTGATTGGTTAACGGCAGGCACACCCAAAATCGAACAAAAAGGAAATGAACTAAGTCCCCGGGGAAATGGAAAATCATCCAGAGCAGAGCTGGCGGTTGGCTCTACGGCTTACTCCTTGTGGGCAGTGACATAACCGTGAGCCCTGAGCCAGCCGGAGTCACAAGAATCTGCTGAAAGTCGAGGTAATGTTGGAAGGGGGAGTGTGGGAACCTGGACGATGGTGAAAGCCAGGCATGGCTGTCTCCTCCCTGCCGTAGTAGATAGATGTAGCAGGCTTTCTCTTTGGGCTACTACCCAGCTCCCAAACACAGACATGGGGGACTTGATCTTAGTTATGAGTGCTGGGCCTTAGTTCAAGCCTGTCCCCAGCCAGCTTCTCTACTTTAAATTAATCTGTTTCTCTTCATCTATGTTTTGCCTCAGGGCTTTTTACCTTTCTTTCCTTCTGTGTGTATTAATTTCCTGCTTCCTTCAGGCCCGGCTGACTGGTCCCTGGCATCTCCCTCTCTTCTTCTCTCCAGCCTGGACTCCTCCTCCTATTTATCCTCTCTGTCCGTCAGCCCCGCCCATCCCTTCTCTGCCTAGCTATTGGCCGTTCAGCTCTTTATTAGACCAATCAGGTGCCTCAGGCTGTCAACACATCTTTACATCATTAAACAAATGCAACATAACAAATGTAACACATCTTTACATGTTTAAATAATATTCCACAACAGAAACAAATGTAACACCTTTTCATAGCTAAAGTACTATTTCACAACATAAACAAATGTAACACCTTTAAACAGTTAAAGTAATATTCCACAACAGAAACAAATGTAACACCTTTTCATAGCTAAAGTACTATTTCACAACATAAACAAATGTAACACCTTTAAACAGTTAAAGTAATATTCCACAACAGAAACAAATGCAACACCTTTAAATAGTTAAAGTAATATTCCACAACAGAAACAAATGTAACACCTTTACATAGTTAGAGTAATATTCCACAACAGAAAGAGAACACACAAAACCTAAAGCTAAAGAATTGAGATATGGCAGGGCGGTGGTGGCGCACGCCTTTAATCCCAGCACTAGGGAAGCAGAGCCAGGTGGATCTCTGTGAGTTCGAGGCCAGCCTGGGCTACCAAGTGAGTTCCAGGAGAGGCGCAAAGCTACACAGAGAAACCCTGTCTCGAAAAACCAAAAAAAAAAAAAAAAAAAAGAATTGAGATATGTGCTGATGTACCTCTGATCCCAATGGAGGCTGACAGGTCACTGTGAGTTCAAGGCCAGCCTGGTCTACACAGCCAGTTCCAGGACAGCCAGGCTATGTAATGGGACCCTGTTTCAAAACAAAAAGAAAATCCATCAAGATGTAGTAATCTATCCCATGTGGTATGGACAGGAGATCATTTCCAACTGCTGTAGTCTGCTTCCCATTAACAAAATGCTATCATCCTTTCAAAGATTTATTTAGTTCATAGTTCTGGAGCATCAAGGACACAATGCCTGGGTCTGGTGAGGACCGGAAGACGGGGAAGAAGGGAGTGTGTGGGAGGAGGAGAGAGCACATTGCCGGAGAGGAGTCGGGATCAGGCTGCCCACTACAACTCACTGGCCAGAGCGCCTTCAATCTCTCCCAATGTCCCCAGTGACCTAAGAACCTCCCCTTGACCTCATGTCTTAAAGGCCCCTCTACCTCACCATCACCAACCCTGAGGACCAAGTTCCACACTATGGGGTGGGGTGGGGGGCAAACCACATCCGAATCACAGCAGAGTCTGTTAGGACAGTTGGAAGTTATTGTCTCTAAGGATGAAGCCACAGTAAGAAAGGAAGCATGGAAGGGTTTGGTCACAAATCCTGTAGAGCTTTTAGACCTTTAAGCTGTGCCCAGAGGGGCTCTGAGGAAGCCATCGCAGAAATCTCAGTGAAACTGGTGAGGGGCAGGGAGTGGCAGGGTTGGCTGGAGGACAGGACAGAAAGCGGGGTTGGTGCTGTCATTATGTGGGAGAGGTGATGTTTGTTACCTGGAGGAAAACACCCTGTGATGGGGGAGCTGGAACCACAGGAAGAGGCGGTCCCTGCTGACTGTTTAACTCTAAATGAGCCCAAAGGGAGTCAGTGAGTGAATATGGAGGCCAATGGTAAAGACCAACTGTGCCATCTTCCAAGAGCTAGGCTATCCACTCTTGCTGCAACCCAACCCTCACCTCAGCCCAATGGGTACGTTTGGGCTGTGGGGTTTTATCCCTGCGCTAAGTAGATTGGACCGGGATGGATGCCCACCCCAGGTTTGGCTAGTTATTCATTTTCCAAGTATTTGAAAGTGTGACTGGGAGTTAGTCCCGTGGGTGGTAATGACAGGTGAGGGCTGTGGCTACCATGCGGGCTGAGCACCGGGACAGTGGCTACCATGTGGGCCATGTGGCCCAGCAAGAAGATAGGCTGAGTTCTGCCGGCTTGTCGGGTCCCAGCTCTGTTCCCAGGAGATAGGACCAAACCAGCCCTGGGTTTGGTGTGCCGCCCCTGTGCCTTTATGGTAAACAGCTTCTCCTTGGGTGTAGAAGATCTCGCTGTTGCTAGCAAACAAAAACTTTGACTTAAGACAACTTTGCCTACTTCCTCGGCGCTTTCTGGTAGACTTGCTCTCCCCTGGGACACCTACAAAGTCTTTCTTCATCAACCCTTTCCTTCCCAGGACCAAGCTCACAGTTTAAACCAGAGTTTTGGTTCTATTTATATCTTGATCAACTTGGATGCTTTAGCAAACCACAAACCCAGTTTCTCCAGAAGGATTGGTCCAACTCAGACCTCAGGGTGCCCTGCCAATGGCCCCTGGTAGCACCTATGTCAGCCTAGGATTGGGACAGTGACATTAGAGTCATCTGGAGTGTGTTAAGAAGTACAGAGTTCCTGTCACTACTTTCCTACTGCTGAGACCCTAATCCAGAAGATCCCGAGAGACTCCTAAGGCATTTGCTTGGAAACCCCAAATCTGTGTCACTCATTTGGTGATTGACATGAGTGATCTGTACATTCTTTGTGTGTTTCATATTTGTTCATGGTTAAAATCTTCTGTATCATGTGGTTGGAGAGAGCTGGTCTTTTTTCTTTTTGGTTTTTCGAGACAGGGTTTCTCTGTGTAGTTTTGGTGCCTGTCCTGGAACTCACTCTGTAGACCAGGTTGGTCTCAACCTCACAGAGATCTGCCTGCCTCTGTCTCTGCCTCTGCCTCCCGAGTGTTGGGATTAAAGGCATGTGCCACCACTGCCCAGCTTGGTCTTTTTTTCTTTTAAGATTTAATTATTATTTCAATTTGATATGCATTAGTAAAGTTTTGCCTGCATGTATGTCTGTGTACCCCATATGTGCCTGATGCCTGGGGTGGTGGTGGCAGAAGAGGACACAGGATCCCCTGGAACTGGAATTACAGATGGTTGTGAGCCACCATCTGGGAAGTGCTGGTAGTTGTTGGGCATTGAACCCAGGTCTTCTGCAAGAGCAGCCAGTGTTCTAACCATTGAGCCATCTCTCCATCCTGGGACCTCCTGCCTCCAAGTATCTTGCAGACCTATTCTGCTGTCCTCCTGCCTAATATGATGGACACCACTGAAGGACGCAGCCATCCTAAGTCTTGGGCAGCTGTTTGTTATTCACAAAATGCCGTTGAAAGTCCAAAAGGGAGGTGGTGTTCCTGGAGGAGCGGAATCCCTGTGAGCGCTCTTCGCCCAGTGCCTTACAAAGCTGTCATCGTTGGCAGGAGTTGCCATAGTCGGATACTCTGTATCCCTTTCCTTGAGGTCTGAACCAGGGAGATGAATTTCCTGAAGCCCTGGAGAAACCGCCCCCACTGACAAGGTGTGGGCCGCACAAGGCATGGACCCGGCTGGCAATCACGAACGTGGCCATGCTGGGTGATCACCACCCGGAACTCCTCGTGGTGCTCAGTATCCCCTCAGCTGTAACTTTTGCCCCAGACCCCCAAACAAAGGACAAACGCAAACACCATAAGAGAATTTAGTGCGGCTGCCAGAGGTTTGGATGAATCAGAGCTGTGGGTGCACTGGGTACGAGGGCCGCAGACTGTGCCCCACAAGTTCTACCCCGGAGTTTGGGGCCAGAAAATGAGGGGCCTGTAGAACAGAGGTCGATGCCACCCAGAGGTCAGCAATGTAGTAGGCTAGAGCTGAGCATGCAGAAGCTTCCAGAAGCTTGCGGGGAATCCACAGGGCATCTCTCACGGGTTTCTCTTAGAGGAGTAGTTACCTAAAGTGGCAAGACACAGATGGCCAAGGCCGTTCACACTCACTTGCCCACTTTGTCCAAACCCGCTGCTTTCCTTTCCTCTCCCTCCCCTCCCCTCCTCTTCCCTCCCCTCCCCTCTCCCTCCCCTCCCCTCCCTCCCTCCTCCCCTCCCCTCCCTCCCCTCCTCTTCCCTCCTCTCCCCCTCCCTCTCCTCTTCCCTCCCCTTCCCTCCTCTTCCCTCCCCTCCCCTCCTCTTCCCTCCTCTCCCCTCCCCTCCTCTTCCCTCCCCTCCCCTCCTCTTCCCTCCCCTCCCCTCCTCTTCCCCCCTCCCCTCCCCTCCCTTTTCCTCTCTTCCTCTCCCCTCCCCCTCCTCTCCCCTCCCCCTCCCCTCCTCTCCCCTCCTCTTCCCCCCTTCCCTCCCCTCCCCTTTTCCTCCCTTCCTCTCCCCCTCCCCTCCCTCTCCCCTCCCCTCCCCTCCTCTCCCCTCCCCTCCTCTCCCCCTCCCCCCTCCTCTTCCCCCCTTCCCCTCCCTTCCCTTTTCCTCCTCCTCTCCTCTCCCTCACCACTGCTTTTCTCAGTCTCTGATCTCCCCTCTCCGACACACACACATGCCCTCCTCCCTTCACCCCCAGACTCCCCCGGCTTCTGCGCCTGCGGACACTGGGCAGACACGTACCTGTGATGATGAGAACGGCGCCCAGAAGGAAGCCCACAAAGCCGACGGCCAGGCCCAGGCCACAGACCAGCGTCTCTGCGGTGTCTGGTGGTGGAGTAAGCACCTGGGGCTCTGGGAGAGGAAGCAAGGGTCAGAGGGCACAGGAAGGGATCTGGAGTAGAGGAGACATGGACGGGAACAGGCTAGGACGGGGCTCCATACCCCAGTGCTGGAGGAGCGGTGCGTCCAGGCCCCAGTGCTCCACCCTGCCAGTCGTACACGTCCTCGGCTGAGGGCACGAAGGTCAGGTAGTGGAACTTCCGGAACCTGTGGTTAGGCTGGGAGTAGAAGCTGGTCTGGGTCACTCCCTTAGTGACGGGCTGGTTGTTGCACAGCCAAGTGACGCTGATCACAGGGGGAAAGATATCTTCCACGATGCAGATGAGGACGTTGGGCTTTCCCAGCTCCACGCGAGACTTGGGGAGTACGGTCACCCTGGGAGGCACTAGGAGGAATGAGACCCTGAATCCCAAAGTCCATCCCTTACAGCTGGGCCTCATTAGAGTCAAGATTAAGGGACGCTCCCTCCCATGTGGCCACCTGCAGAGGCGCTCTGGGGTGGTACCTACTGGTGGCAGGAGGACACTGGAGAGGGATGGGGGATCCTGTCCAGTCCCCTCCCCTGCCTAGTTAGAGGGGTAGAGGGAGGGCAGGTACCACTGGTGGCTCTGGTTCGGTTGGAGCGTTCCACCAAGACGTCCAGATGAGCTCCGATCATGGCAATGCTGGTCAGTCCACTCTGCAAGTCCGAGTGTAGGAAGTCCCCAAACTCAGGCAGACGCCCACACGACCTCCCTGTTCTTCAGGTCCACAGAGAAAATTTGTTCCCCATCGAATTCGTGTGTGAACTGTCCAGAAGCATCGTAAGACTGGTAGAAGGCCGGTCCATAGGAGCCCATGTGGTCAGCTGTACTGGGTGAGGGCAGGATGGGAGGGAAGAGAATCGTGTGTCATCCAGGTATGTGACCTGCTGAGTCTCCGCCTGGCCTCGTCCTGGGCTGTGTGTGGGGGACAGTCCTGTTATGCCGTAGCAGACCCTTGAAGAGTTGCAGAGAGATGGAAGACAGAAGAGAGAGGACTGGGGGCGTGGCCAGTACACACATGGGTGGAGCTAGCAAAGCAGGCTGGGAAAGGGGGTACCCACCCAAGATGTCTCGGGTTTCCGTTCCTCCAACATCTACTGTAACTGTAGCCACAGCCATGAGGTCAGGTCCTTGTGTGTCGGATGGTAAAATCGGGGTTAGAAGGAAATGGTTAAGGGGAGGGTACTGAAGGGGAGCTGTTGGCAAAGAGAGGCAGTGTAGGAGTGGGTAAGGGACAGGGACAGACAGGGGCATGAACGCTCCATCCATGTGTGTACTGGCCACGCCCCCTCCATCTCTCGGCAACTCTTCAAGGGTCTGCTATGGCATAACAGGACTGTCCTCACACACAGCCCAGAGACTAGGGTGAGGGAAAGGACAGCTTTCCCACAAGCCAGGCATGGTGACATAGTCCTGCAACCACAGCACTCAGAAGGTGAAAGGCAGGAGGATCATAAGTTCAAGACCAGCCTGGGCTACATAGTTCAATGAAATTCTGTCTTGTAAACACATGGAGGTGGAAAGGGAGAGAAAAGAGCCCAAAGCACTGTAGGATACACTGGACATTAAGTCAGGAGTTCAAGCAGTGGTGGCGCACGCCTTTAATCTCAGCACTTGGGAGGCAGAGACAGGTGGATCTCCGAGTTCGAGGCCAGCCTGGTCTGCAGAGTGAGCCCCAGGACAGCTAGGGCTACACAGAGAAATCCTGACTCTAAAAAATAAATAAGTAAAATAAATAAATCAGGAGTTCAAAGTTCACGTGTCAGTTTCCATCTCAGAGAGTGGCGGTCAAATGGATCTCACCCCATGGCAGAGTACTCAGTGTCCTGGATATCTGGGGCTTCATCTCCGCCCTTTCAGAGCTCTGCAGTTATGAGCTGAATGTGAGGGACTGTCATGTGCCCAGCATGATGTCAAAAATGGAGGAAGTCAGTCTTCGGTGTGCGGGTCAGGAGCTCACGTACAGACACAGTGGAGAATGTGTGCAGGTCAGGAGCTCACGTACAGACACAGTGGAGAATGTGTGCGGGTCAGGAGCTCACGTACAGACACAGTGGAGAATGTGTGCGGGTCAGGAGCTCACGTACAGACACAGTGGAGAATGTGTGCGGGTCAGGAGCTCACGTACAGACACAGTGGAGAATGTGTGCGGGTCAGGAGCTCACGTACAGACACAGTGGAGAATGCTTCAGTGAAGCCGGACAAGAATTGAATGTTGCAAGCCAGGAAGTGGTCGAGGAGCCAGGGTGCCGTGAGGTGAGGCGGGTGAGGGCATGGGTCTCAGAAAAGAGGAAGGGATGAGGAGGACTCTGAATGTAAAAGGAGCCCAGAGGAGACCCTGGCGGCAGCCTGTAGCTGGTTCCAGAATGGATGTGACAGAGTGGCGGGGATTTGTCTGCAGGTGGAGGGAGTTGCCCACATACCAGAGACAGTGGGAGGCACTCTCCCCCTGTGCTGTCTCCCCACGTCTCCTCCCACCCCCCAGGTGTCCCCACCACTTACCCTTGATGGCCCATACTCCCTGGGGACTCAGGAAGGTTATCAGGGTGTGGAGAACCAGGACCAGCTCCACACAGAGTACCATTGCTCTGAGGAGGGGGGTGCTGCTCTAACAACGTCTATTTGGGGAGCGAGCGAGCAAGATGGAGGTAAAGAGAAACAGATTCTAGGTTAGGGGAAGACCCTTGCTGTAAGCAACCAATCAGAGCAGTTGTCTGAGTTAACGGGTCTGTTGCTAGGTGAAGGAGCCAAGAGTCTGGGTGAGAAGGTGGAGGATGGAGGCCATGGGTCACCTGTCACTTCATCCTTTAAGAAGGGGCTTCAGGAAGGAGCAGGGAGGTCTCAGAGCACCCAACAGCTGTGCTGGGACAAAGCCTCCATTTGGTCCATCATAGAAGGAACCTGATTTTTCCTGTAGGTCCGTCGGGACAAATTTGGGGTAAAAATATGAAATAAAATGCACTAAGAAAGTTAGGCAAATCATTGGATAAAATAAACCATAGAATAAAAACCCTTTAAATCTGTAAATTGTTCTCAAAAACATTATTTTATTTTATCCTGTAAGAAAAAAAAATGTGAAATGGCTGGAGATGCTTCACCTGAAGGAAAGCTACAGGCAATTCCTACAACTGATGTGAGGCAGGCACAGGGCGCTGGTAGTCTCCATTTGTCCCTTCTGGTCCCCAGGTACCCTCTTTCATGCTGGTCAGTGTAGCAGGCTTTTTTGGATCACCAGCCCCCAAATCAAGACAAAGAGACTTACTATAATTATGAATGCTTGGCCTTAGCTTAGGCTTGTTTCTGGCTAGCTTTTTTTTTTAAACTTTAAATAACCCATTTCTGTTAATCTATGTGCAGCCCCAAGGCCCGTTTACCTCATCTATGTACTGTCCATGCTGCTTTCCTGCTTCCTTCCTGTCTGTCTGTCTGTCCCCTGGCTGTCTGTCTGGCCCCTGTCTGTCTGTCTGGCCCCTGGCGGGCTGACTCACCTTTTCTCTCTGCCAGCCAGCCCTGCCTATTCCTCCTCTGCTGAGCTATTGGCTATTCGGCTTTTTATTAGACCAGTCAGGTGCCTTAGGCGGGCAAGGTTAAACAGCAATACATCTTTATACAGTCAAACAAATGTTCTATTCCACAACAGGCCAGAGGCTGACTGGTGTGCCCATGCCCCTGGCTTTTGTCTCTTGGTGGGCTCTTCCAGTGGCTGGCACTAGAAGAACTCAATACAGACATTAGAGAGATGTTGGGCATGGTGGCACACGCCTTTAATCCCAGCACTCTGTAGACAGAGGCAGGTGGATCTCTTATGCGTTTGAAGCTAGCCTAGTCTACATAGGGTGTTCCAGGACAGCCAGGGCTGCCCAGAGAGACCTTGTCTCAAAAAATAAAAATGGACAACTGTCTATTTATCCATAAGAACTCTCACCAAACTTCTGAAGGCCATTTGCCAAAGATGCTGAAGTAAACTATTTTCAAGCTTGGCTACATCTGAGAAATCTCCTGGGTCTTTGATTCCAAAGAGTCGCCCATGGGGTTTGTAACAAATACAAATTTCTGGGGCTGGGGAGGTGGCTTTGTGGATAGAGAGCTTCCCTGAGTGTGGATTCCCAGGACACAGGAAAAGCCAGATGTGGTGGAGCATGTTTGTAACCCCAGCCCTGGGAGGGCAGAGACGGGCAGAGCCATGAAACTTGTTGGCCAGCTAGTCCAGCCAAATAGGTGAGCTTCAGGTCAGTGAGAGACCCCACTCAAAAACAAGGTGGGGTGTCTTAGGGTTTTTGCTGTGACGAAACGCCATGACCAAAAAGCAAGTTGGGGAGGAAAGGGTTTATTAGGCTTACACTTCAGCATTGCTGTTCATCACTGAAGGAAGTCTGGACAGGAACTCAAACAGGGTAGGGTCCTGGAGACAGGAGCTGATGCAATACGCATGGAGGGGTGCTGCTTACTAGCTTGCTTCCCCTAGCTTGCTCAGCCTACTTTCTTACAGAACCCAGGACCAGCAGCCCAGGGATGGCACCACCCACCATGGGCCGGGCCCTCCCCCATTGATGACTAATTGAGAAAACGCCTTACAGTTGGATCTCATGGAGGCATTTCTTCAGCTGAGGCTCCTTCCTCTCTGATGACTTTAGTGTGTGTCAAGTTGACACACAAAACCAGCCAGTACATGGAGGTAGGCTGGGAAATGGTTCACTGGGTAAAAGAATACCCTGCTCTGCTAAAGGACCAGAGTTTGGATACCAGCACCCACATGAGGTAGCTCACAATAGCCCACAACTATGGCTCCAGGGGGACCCGATGCCTCTAGTCTTGGTGGGCACTTGTACTCTCATTCACACTCAGACACACACACATATGCATAGTTAAAATTTAAATAAATCGGAGGCTGGAGAGATGACTCAGTGGTTAAGAACACCTACTGCTCTTGCAGAGGATCTGGGTCAGGCTCTCAACACCCACAAGGCGGCTCTCAACCATCTGTAATTCCAGTTCCCAGGGATCTGATGCCTCTTCTGGCCGCTATGGGCACTGTATACATGTGGTGCATATACACCCAGGCAAATACTCATACATATCAAAATAAAAACACATCTTTAAAAAAATTCATATCAATTCAATTCATTGGTTACTTAACAAATACAGTTCCTGGATTTCATCCAGAACTGAATGGGATTAGCCCAGGGTGGTTCTTGAACAACCTGTGTGGCCCTACCTTCTGGTAAAACAAAACAAAACACTTTAATGCCCTTTCCTCAGGACATGAGGGGTTCCTGCTCTGAGGGAGCTGACCACAGCTTCTGGGTGTGAATCATAGCCCTCAGAGGGCTGAGTGCCCTAGCTGATGGGATCCTAACCCGTGTCCTTTGTTCCTATCCCCCAGTGTCCACAACAAGGCCGGATGCACAGAGTTCTCTCAGGAGATGTCTGCCAAATGAGGGAACCTCCTCTCAGCCTTGACCCAGTCTGCATAGGTCCTCCCTGCAAAGATCCTCCCTGCATAGGTCCTCCCTGCAAAGGTCCTCCCTGCATAGATCCTCCCCGCATAGGTCCTCCCTGCAAAGGTCCTCCCTGCATAGATCCTCCCTGCATTGAGCCTCCCTGCATAGGTCCTCCCTGCATAGATCCTCCTTGCAAAGGTCCTCCCCGCATAGATCCTCCCTGCAAAGGTCCTCCCTGCAAAGGTCCTCCCTGCATAGATCCTCCCTGCAAAGGTCCTCCCTGCATAGATCCTCCCTGCATAGGTCCTCCCCGCATAGATCCTCCCTGCAAAGGTCCTCCCTGCATAGGTCCTCCCTGCAAAGGTCCTCCCTGCATAGGTCCTCCCTGCAAAGGCCCTCCCTGCATAGGTCCTCCCTGCAAAGGTCCTCCCTGCAAAGGTCCTCCCTGCATAGGTCCTCCCCGCATAGATCCTCCCCGCATAGATCCTCCCTGCAAAGGTCCTCCCTGCATAGATCCTCCCTATAAAAGTCCTCCCTGCATAGATCCTCCCTGCAAAGGTCCTCCCTATAAAGGTCCTCCCCGCAAAGGCCCTCCCCCTCTTAGTCTCTCCTCCAGTGAGGTTGGAGCCCTGGGATGGCAGGACAAGAGATGGGAAGTCTCAGGGAAGCATGGTAACCACGGTGGCTTCTCTGTTTAGTAATGGCTGAGTGAAGCTGAGTGGTTTTGAGATGGGAATCTCCCGGCAACTCATCAAGAGAGGCCGCCCAAGTGCAGCTGTAGGTTTTTGTTTGTTTGTTTGTTTTCTTTTTCTTTTTTTTTTTATCACATTACATTTATTTGTTTGTTTGGGAGGGAGAATGTGTACACCGGGGCTCAGCTATGGTCAGAAGACAACTTGTACTTGTACCACGTGAGTCCAGAGGATCACATGGTTGTCAGGCTTTAGCAGCCACCGAGCCATTCCACAGGCCCATGCAACAGTTTCAAAAGTTAAAATAAAAAGTAAACATTCTAGCCAGGCATGGCGTTTAACCCCAACACTGGGAAGGCAGAAGCAGGCAGATTTCTGAGTCTGAGGCCAGCCTTAACAACTTAGAGAGTTCAAGGCCAGCAAGAGATACATAGTAACACCCTATGTGGGGGGGGGCGGGGGGGGGTGTAAACATTGTAACAGACTCACTGATTTGGAACGTCTATGCTGAGGAAAGACAGTAGGAAAACATTAAAAGTCTTTGTTTTCAGCAATTAAACCATTATTGTTTTTCGAGACAGGGTTTCTCTCTGTAGCTTTGGCGCCTGTCCTGGAACTCAATCTGTAGCCCAGGCTGGCCTCGAACTCACAGAGATCCGCCTGCCTCTGCCTCCCGAGTGCTGGGATTAAGGTGTGTGCCACCACCGCCCGGCTCAACTGCATGTTTTTTTTCTGACCACATGAAGACTGGCGCGGCTTAGTGGCATCATAGCTCACACCTGTAATCCCACCACTGAGGCGGCTGAGGAAGATTGCATAAATGTGAGACTAGATTCTGTCTCAAAAAATATCAAGATGGGCTGAAGAGATGGCCCCGAGGTTAAGAGCACCGGCTGCTCTTGTGGAGGACCCAGGTTTGGTTCCCAGCATCCACAAGGTGAGTATGGATTTTTCTTTTCTTTCTTTTTTTTTTTTTTTTTTTGGTTTTTCGAGACAGAGTTTCTCTGTGTAGCTTTGTGCCTTTCCTGGAACTTGCTTTATAGACCAGGCTGGCCTCGAACTCACAGAGATCCACCTGCCTCTGCCTCCCAAGTGCTGGGATTAAAGGCGTGCGGCACCACCGCCTGGCCATGGATTTTTCTTATTTCCATTTCTATTTGTAAATAAAAATGGTCGAATTTGAAAATATCCATGAGATGCCATCTTAATTTTAACTCATATATTAGAAGAAGCGAAAGTTCACCAAAAGATGTTTTATTACAGGCAGACTAGAGGAAGGACCCAATCTCTTCCCTTAGGGAGTCCAACTGCTGCAGCCCTCAAACTACATCCAAATGAATCTCCTTCATCCGAGTATATTGCTGTCCCCTCTCCAGGGCCAACCCGAATGCTCAAACCCTCCCCGAAAGTGAGGCCAAAACCCTTGGTAACTGCTGCCATGGTGTCCCTTGAAGCCGCATTGTCAAGAGAGACTTGTCATAAATGACCTGGTCCATCCAGCAAGACTCAGTTTCCCAGCTCAGAAACAGGAAAAGTTGTTCTTAGGAACTCTCTGGAAGGAGGCAGCAAAATGTTCATGTAGGAACCTGGAGCTGTGCAGCCCAGAGAGGGGCGTCCAGGCCAGTGAGAAATACAACAGCACCTGCTTGCTGCCTTTGTTTCCTGGCAGCCGTACTAAGGGCTGAGGACTTTAAGGTCCTCATTTGGAGGGGCGGAGCCCTCTGTGAGTTCAAAGCCAGCCAGGGGACATACGGAGCTCCAGGACAGCCAGGGCTACATAGTAGCAGTATGTAGCAGTTGAGGCAGAGACAAGTTCAGGGCATCTTCACGAGGCCAAGTTCTTTTCAGGAAGATCATCACCTGCAGCGAGAAACACAGTCACCATCGACCTCAGGCTCAGGATGGAGTCTGGGATCCGACCTGCCTCCCCCTTCTCTTTGACTCCCTGGCCCCGTTTCTCAGCCCTGTGTTCCACGAGGCTTCACTGTGGCCTTGCTCATGCTTTAAACGATTCACTTTCTACCATGGTGACAGTTATAAAATTGTCATGCTGTGCTCTAATGATGGTGCCACAGGACATCTTACCACCCTACAGTCTGTAGCCAGCTCCCAGCCTTTGACAAGCGAGGAACTAAACAAGTAAGTGTTGGAGTAAATAATATTTCCAGCGAATCGACAGATATTTATGGAGGAATGCTGTGGGATGGTCTGTATGTCAAATGTGTTGCTGATTGGTCAATGAATAAATCACTGATTGGCAGTGGCCAGGCAGGAAGTATAGGCGGGACTAACAGGAAAATTGAGAGAACAGGAAGCTGGGAAAAAAGAGACACTGCCAGCCGCCATCAGGACAAGGAAGATGTAAAGTACTGGTAAGCCACAAGCCACGTGGCAAGGTATAGATTAATAGAAATGGATTAATTTAAGCTGTAAGAACAGTTAGCAAGAAGCCTGCCACGGCCATACAGTTTGTAACCAATATAAGTCTCTGTGTTTACTTGGTCGGGTCTGAGTGGCTGTGGGACTGGCGGGTGACAGAGATTTGTCCTGACTGTGGGCCAGGCAGGAAAACTCTAGCTACAAATGGCGTCCAACGTGGTGGCAAGAGTTTCCACCTAAAACCTGAGAAAAAAGATTCTAAAACGGAGCTAAAAACAGTTCCTAATTGTCTCTCTCAAATGAGCGGCAGCTGCCAGTTTGAGCTACTGGCGGGTTGCTGGCGTGCGCGCTCGACCTGCAGTATGGCGGGAATGAAGTCTCTGCAAATGGCACATTAAGCTGCATTGTGGATTTAGCCTTTGCTAGTACAAAACAAAAAAAGAGGTTTCTGAGCTACATGCTGCTTGGATAAAAGCATAGACCCACGATAGCTCCCAGAGGTGGTGGTAAAGTACCACGCCATGTTGGGAAGCTGAGGTGGGCGGAGCCAGCAGCCACAGCTGCTGCAGCTTAAAGCAACAGATTCATAATAAGACAGATTCAGATGTAATAGTTTAAAATGTGTGTAAAATATACGTAGGCTTAAAAGAGACAAAAAAAAGGTGATATATACAGTATAGAAACAAATACATGGTTTTAAAAAAAATAAAGTCTTTAAAGAGACAGTAAAATTAATATAAAAAATAAGCCACGTAGAGATGACTATTACACAGAGAGTCTGGATTGTGTTGTCTTTGGGATTCTTAACTACAGAGAGATATTTGATTGTAAAGGAAGCTGAGTTAAACCAGTATGTATATTTTAAAGATACTTTGACTTCAAAATTTGGATGTAAGGATATGTTGCTTTGGAAAAGAGTCTCTTTTGTTTCCACAGAAAGCAAGAGGCTATGGATTTGTTCCAGATTAAGACACATCAGGTTTGACCAGCCAAGACCACCTGAAAGGTCTCCGATGACACCATGGCCCAGATGATCCAACATCCAGAACCGTTTCAAGGCAACTGGCTCAGATGATACAGCCTCACGGACTATTCCATGATCCTAAAATTTTCTTTGTTTCCCCAGAAGATACAGCGCCCCCCTCCAGCAGGAAGTAGTAAGAGAAGCTACGCCCAAATTCCTAAATATACCAAGCTGACTTTGGAGATGTGTAAAGGTTAAAACCTTCCTTTTTAAGAAAAGAAAAGGGGAGGTGCTGTGGGATGGTCTGTATGTCAAATGTGTTGCTGATTGGTCAATGAATAAATCACTGATTGGCAGTGGCCAGGCAGGAAGTATAGGCGGGACTAACAGGAAAATTGAGAGAACAGGAAGCTGGGAACAAAGAGACACTGCCAGCCGCCATCAGGACAAGGAAGATGTAAAGTACCGGTAAGCCACGAGCCATGTGGCAAGGTATAGATTAATAGAAATGGATTAATTTAAGCTGTAAGAACAGTTAGCAAGAAGCCTGCCACGGCCATACAGTTTGTAACCAATATAAGTCTCTGTGTTTACTTGGTCGGGTCTGAGTGGCTGTGGGACTGGCGGGTGACAGAGATTTGTCCTGACTGTGGGCCAGGCAGGAAAACTCCAGCTACAGAGGAATTTCTAAATACCAAGGTATGTGCTAACCTCTACAGATAAAAATCATTAAGAAGGGGCTTCTAGTCAGGCTTGGAGGTGCATGGCTTTGATTCCAGTGTTCGAGAGGCAGAGGCAGGCTTCTCGTCATAAGGCTATAAGCTAGGAGAGGTCCCAGCCTCCTCCCTTCACACTCCATGGAAAATTATAAAAGTCCAAAGAAAACCTGAGTCTGAGGGACTATATAGAGACTCAGGAAGTATCCAGATGCCCATAGGAAGTTCTGTGCAGGAGGCAGCAGCAGGGTGTGTGTGTGTGTGTGTGTGTGTGTGTGTGTGTGTGTGTGTGTGTGTGTATGTGTGTATGTGTGTGTATGTGGGTGTGTATTTTTGTTCTTGTCACCCCCCCCATGTTGTCCTGTGACAAACCTGTCTTTCCCAGCGCCTCTGTGGCAGAGTCAGCAGCACATAAAATATCTCGGCTTGCAGGGAACCATCAAGAGAGAAATGAAGCCCTGCCGGGCAATGACGCAGCAAGATGGCAGAGGGAACCCCAGTCCTCAGCTTCCCACAGAAGCACTCATTCCAAAAAATGGGCAAAGGATGCAAGCCAGAAACGACCAGAAAAGAACAATGGAGCCCAAAGAGGCTACAAGGGAAGATGGTCACAACTAGAAGTGACTAAAGGAACGTGAACAGCAGCAGCGTGTTCCTTTCCACACATGACAGCGTAAGAGCAAGGAGACATGATGGAAACATAGCTGTGAACACTGAAGGAGACTGGACAGGCCTGGGGTGGACGTGGCTGTGGACACTGAAGGAGACTGGACAGGGCCGGGGTGGACGTGGCTGTGGACACTGAAGGAGACTGGACGGGACTGGGGTGGACGTGGCTGTGGACACTGAAGGAGACTGGACAGGACCGGGGTGGACGTGGCTGTGGACACTGAAGGAGACTGGACGGGACTGGGGTGGACGTGGCTGTGGACACTGAAGGAGACTGGACAGGGCCGGGGTGGACGTGGCTGTGGACACTGCAGGAGACTGGATGGGACTGGGGTGGACGTGGCTGTGGACACTGAAGGAGACTGGGAACTGAGATCAACACAGCTGTGGCAATCGATGGGCAGCACACAGTCAAGGGAAGGGCTGCATGCCCAGCTCCCTGCACCTGCTTCCTAGGGTCCATGCATCCCAGAGCTGCATGTCCATGTGAGAATAGTGAAAGGTAATGGGACACAACCTAGGTATCCCAGAGGGTGTAGAGATGGATGGTTAGAGCAGAACCACATTGAACAATTGAAAGCAACGGACTAGAGGTTCAAATTAGACGTGGAGTGGGAACCATCTGAGCTCACCAAAGCTGCAGGCACAGTGAATACTTACACACATTGCACACTGTAACCGTATGTAATGGAAACTCACTGAATACATGAGTGTGTTTACATGTGGTATCAGGGAAGAGGTTAGTCCTGGGAGTAAGGGAACAGAGGAGCAAACAGAGGAGTCTGAACAGGGATGCCCTCACAGTGGAGTGGTGACTTAACCTTGGCCCTGAGGTTCAAGGTGAATAACAGTAACAATGAAGGTGACTGAGAGGCGCCATCATCATGGAGAGATCACTATCCAGTGGGAGAATTTAAAAACATAAGTATTAGAAATATAAGTGTTTTGATAAATACAAGGCCATAAGGGAATTTTTATGTGAGCTTTGCCATCAGTGGATCCAAGGAGAGATGAGAAGCTGTGTATCAACCCCACATCCCAGCATCCCGTAAGTGTGTGCATGCGCAGGACAGACTGGATCCAAGACTAGACTGTGGTTGAACTTGGTCTCTTTCTTCCTAAAAGGGAGCCTAGGACAATGGTGAAGCTGTTTTGGGTCCAGACAGTCTGTGTGGCCTTGGTGACGGTGCTCAATGCTCTCGTGCACACAAATGCTGTAAGCATCTCTCAAGCATCAAACCACAGTGACGTTAATACCATCACGTCGAGGAGGGATAACACTGGGCTGTAAGTCAGATGCTCAGGGTAATGCCCAAGCCTTGGGTTCTCTGGGTTGTCTCACATAGCTCTGCCCACTAACCCCGGAGAGATCTGTGTCCACTTCATCAGTGTTCCCTCCTGTCTGGACAGCAGGTGTGGACTCCCTCCTCTGTCCTCTGGCTGCATCCTAACATCCCCACCTCCACAGTTACTCACAGGGGTCCCTGGGTCCGGGGGTCATGGCTGGAGTACAGAGCCCTTATGATGAGCACACTGCCAACGATGATGCCCACCAGCCCCACCACCAGGCCCAGGGCGCAGACTGCAGTCTCCATTGTCTCCGTCACCTGGACTGACTCCTGCACTTCTGAGGGAAATGAGGAGGTGCAGTTAGGACAGTGGGGTGCTGGGCATGAGGTCCTGGGAGCAGAGGCATGGGGGCAGGGGGCACTGCTTACCCCAGTGGCTGAGGCTCGGCTCGCCCAGGCCCCAGTGCTCCACCCTGCAGTCATACATGTCCTCGGCAGTGGGAATGAAGGTCAGGTAGTGGAACTTGTGGAATCTGAGTTCTGTGCTGGGCAGAAAGACCGTCTCAGAAGTCCCTTCAGTGACCAGCTGCCCGTTACGAAGCCATGTGACGTTGAGCACTGGGGGGAAGAACCTGTCGATGTGGCAGATGAGGACGTTGGGCTGGCCCAGCTCCACTGGGTTCTTGGGGAACACAGCCACCTCGGGAGGCTCTGGAAAGAGACAGAACCTGGTGAGTTCTGGGTGAGTCACCGAGCTCCCACCCAGCATCTTCTGTCTCAGGCTCAGAATTCAAGTCACCTCTGGGGTCCAGAGTGAGAGCCGGGAGACGCCTTCCACTGAGCTACCTCCCTCAGCTCGACCTCTCATGAGTGGGAAGAGAAGACAGGCTACCAGCCCCCCACTTACGGCAGGGAGCCCGGCCACTCCAAGGAGGGTCCCTCAGCAGAGGGCGTTGGCGACTCCCATTCTGAGTGTGGGCCAGGGCCCTCCCAACCCTCCCACTGGATGGCAGAGGAGGAGACTAGAGAACCCGCACCACTGGGGACCTGGGTGACGTTGTGTCTCTGGATCAAGGCTCTGAGATTGTTCTTCAGGCTGAAGATGTAGGGCAGAGCCTCCTGGGCGTCAAATGCGTAGACCGTGCTGAACTCCTGCAGGCCCCAGACCGTCTCCTCCCTGTCAATAGAACTGCGCATCGCCGTCAAACTCGTACACGCATTCGCCCGACGGCTTCTGCGTCTGTGCAAAGATGTCATACATGGCTACGTGGTCCGCTGTATAAACAAGAGAGAGAAAAGTGAGACAAATGTAAGAACTATTCCATAAGTGGTGAGGCAGGGGAATGGCTGGATTTATTAATAAAGTCAGAAGAGGCCAACAGGGGAAATGGGGGGAGAAGGAGCAAGAGCAAACAGTTACGAGGGGGAAAGATAGAGAGACTGCCCCTGCTCACTCCCGGGTGGAACCCCGTGACTCCGCAGGGGTCCTGAACCTCTCCGGAGAACTCACCCGAGCAGTGCCAGGCATCTGCTAGTAGCCTCATGTGGATGTCACAACACCCCCACCCCACCCCCAGAAGCAAGCAAGGAAACTGAGAGGATAGGGGACCTGTCGCATCCGGTCACACAGCGATGCACAGCTAGGAGGGAGCCCGGCTTCTCCCCAGAGCTCTCGGTTCCAGAGCTGCAGATGTGAGATTGGGTTTACACTGAGGAGGTGGAGGCACAGGCGTGCTGGTTCCTTATTACAGCAGAGGCGGGAAATAGAAAGTTGAGGGGAAAGCTCACTGCGCTGTAGGGCTCTTTACGGTCTCCGTGTTTCTGTTTCAGTTCATGAGTTCACATCTGCAGCGTGTGCTAATATCATGACTTCATGTTTGTTTTTGTTTTTGTTTTGTTTTACCTTGGGTGCATTAAATCCAGCAGGATGGATTTTGACAATGGCTTCAAACTATTTTTTAATGTATTTTTTTAAATTTATTTATTATGTATGCAGAGGAGGGCACCAGATCTCATTACAGATGGTTGTGAGCCACCATATGGTTGCTGGGAATTAAACTCAGGACCTCTGGAAGAGCAGCCAGTGCTCTTAACCTCTGAGCCATCTCTCTAGCCCTATTTTTTTAATTTTTCACTTTTGTTTTAAACAGAATTATAGAAGTTGTTGAATTTGAAATCCTTGTGTGGTTTGATTTTTTGTTTCTTAGTCTTCATTAGTTGGTAATAAATAGCACACAGAAGACAGACACAAGACAAGCACAAGACAAGCTGCCATCATTAGCAATAACCTGATGAACACATGAGTGTCTGGACTTGGAATGGTGGGGAAAGAGAGTGCAGAGGACTAGGGTTCCCCGCCTCTTCCCTGTGGATCCCAGGCCGCAGCAGGTCTATTCATGGACTGCACAGCAGCAGTGAGAATCTTCTCTCAGAAGGATTTCAGGTTCCTCGTGAGCCAGAGGAATCTTCTTCATAAAACATGGTGAAAAAGGAGATAAAAACCATCAAAGTACCATTTAAAAGTAGCTTATGCCTTGGCGTGGTGGCGCACGCCTTTGATCCCAGCACTCGGATGGCAGAGGCAGGCGGATCTCTGAGTTCAAGGCCAGCCTGGACAGCTGGGGCTACATAGAGAAACTTTGTCTCGATCGACAAATAAATAAATAAATGAATAAACAATAAGGGCTGGAGCAATGACTCAGCAGTTAAGAACACCGACTGCTCTTCCAGAGGACCCAGGTTCAGTTCCCAGCACCCACATGGTGGCTCACAGCTGTCTGTAACTCCTGTTCCAGGGGATCTGACACTCTCACACAGACATCATGTGGACAAAACACCAATGTATATAAAATACAAATAAATAAATTATTTTTAAAAACTGGCTTACACTTTTTAAACATTTTCACAGATTCTGAGGTCCAAAGATCTGTCAGATATGACACAACTTATTTTCCTCCAAAAGGTGCTTTCATACTCGCCTAGTATCACAGGCCTCTAATCCCAGCCACAGCTGAGGCAGGAGGATTTCAAAGTCAAGGCCAGTCTGGACAATTTAGTACCAGACTGTCTCAAAATAAAAAGTACAAAAAGCTGGAGGGGCCTCAGATGGCTTAGAGGTGGGGTACTTGATCAAAATGCATGGGGTTCAGTCCTCAGTACTTCTCACACTAAGACATTATCATCCAGAAAAAAATATGCTAAAAACCTACTTACTATAAGCCAAGGCATGGTAGCTCAGGCTTGCAAGTCCAGCATTTGGGAGGCTGAGGCAGGAGGATAGCCCACAAGTTCAAAGCCATCCTGAGCCAGAGTGAGACCCTATATCAACACACACACAGAGAGAGAGAGAGAGAGAGAGAGAGAGAGAGAGAGAGAGAGAGAGAGAGAGAGAGAGAGAGAGAGAGTCAGTCCAAACAGAAATGTGACCTGGTTCCTGTCCCCAACACTTACACTGACTGCAGGGGACAGACATAGGACAGACAGTGCAGAACTTGCGGCAGGCACCGAATGGTGCCCAGAAAGGCGCAGTTCCTTGTGAGTGAACTGCTTGGACTGAAGCTGTGGACAAGAGGAAATGCCATTTCTCACTTTGGGAAGAATGGTCAAGGCATTTGGAGAACCACAGAGGCTTCTGTAGTGAACTTCAGACGTGGAGCAAGAGACAGACCAGTGAGGTCAAGACAGACTTCTCCACCTCAGGAGTTTAATGTCAGCCTGAAAGTGAGGAAACCTCTGAAAGATTTGACAGGGGAGCGACATCTGACTGGTGATTTAGGAAGGTCTCGGTGGCTACAGTGTGCAGCCTGAAAGGCAGATGGCTAAGGAAGCAAGACCTTAGCGGCAAGAAGAGAGGAAGTGAGCGGTGAAGAAGAAGAAGAAGAAGAAGAAGAAGAAGAAGAAGAAGAAGAAGAAGAAGAAGAAGAAGAAGAAGAAGAACAACAACAACAACAACAACAACAACAACAACAACAAGAAGAAGGAGAACAAGAAGAAGAAGGAGGAGGAGGAGGAGGAGGAGGAGGAGAAGAAGAAGAAAGAAAATAATCCATTTGACCCATGCCAAAGACACTGATGCTACAAGAAGTGAGGAAGAGAGACAGAAAAGTGCCAAGTAACTTTCTTATTCTAGGCTGGTCAATTTATTTTTCTATCTACTATCTGTCTGTCTGCCTGCCTGCTTGTATGTCTGTCTATTATCTATCTATCATCTATCATTTATCATCTATCTATCTATCTGTCTGTCTGTCTGTCTATCTATTGATCTATCTATCTACCTATCTATCTATCATCTATCATCTATCTATCTATCTATCTATCTGTCTGTCTGTCTGTCTGTCTGTCTATCTATCTACCTATCTATCTATCACCTATCATTTATCATCTATTTATCTATCTGTCTGTCTGTCTGTCTGTCTGTCTATCTACCGATCTATCTATCATCTATCACTTATCTACCTTGCTCTCTCACTCTTCCTTTATTTTTGTCACTTTTAAAAAATGTTTCACTTGCCAGGCGGTGGTGGCGCACGCCATTAATCCCAGCACTCAGGAGGCAGAGGCAGATGGATCTATATGAGTTCGAGGCCAGCCTGGTCTATAAAGCAAGTTCCAGGCCAGTTTGTTACACAGAGAAACCCTGTCTCAAAAACAACAACAACAAAACAAAAACAAAAAACAAAGACAAACAAAAGCCCTAGGTATTTATGGTGTATAACTCATTATGTGGAAACACTGTAGAGTAGTCCAGTCACACTGATTACCAAATTGTTGCCTCTAATCTCTAATGTGTCACTCTTGTGGTGAAGTTGCTTAAAATCCACTCATTGAGCAGTTGGTCTCGGACCCCGTCTAACTCCTGTGACCAAAATCTCCCTGGCACACAGCAGTCCCCGGTTCCATTATGAGGGACCCAACCTGAGTGAGAGAAGACACCGGCTCCACATGGCGCTTGGGGTATGACGTCATCTTAGTGGAAATGACACATAGATAGTCGTACATTAGGGTTGGTCTTAGGGAATGAGTTTGGGCCGGAAACCTAAGGGTTTTGTTTTTGTTTGTCTGGTTTTTGTCAACTTGACACAAGCCAGGGTCATCTGGGAAGAAGGAAATGAAATTGAGAAAATGCCTCCATCTGATTGGCCTGTAAGCAAGTTGGTGGGGCGTTTTCTTGGGTAATGATTGGTGTGGAAGGGCACAGTCCACTGTGGGTGGAGCCATCCCTGGGCAGGTGGTCTTGGGTTGCATAAAAAAAAACCAGGCTGAGCAAGCCTTGAGGAGCAAGCCAGTAAGCAGCACTCCTCCATGGCCTCTGCCTCAGCTCCTGCCTCCAAATTCCTGCCCAGGGATGGATCCACTGACTTCCCTCAGTGATGGATTGTAATCTATAAGGAGAAACAAACCCCTTCTTTCCCAAGTTGCTTTCAGTCATGATGTTTATCACGGCAACAGAAACAGGAGAGACCCCAGGGAGAGTGTGTAAAGTAAGAGCTGGAAAGATCCGAGGCCACAACATTAGCATTAGATAATTAAGCAGTCAATTCAAAGGAAGAGGAAGATGCAGGGAAATGGGGGCGGGGATAAGTGTGTTAACAGAGGTTTAAGGTCAACAATAGACAAACTTGGATTGAATTCAAGTAGTCTGGACTTGGTGGCACAGGCCTGAAATCCCTGCACACTCAGGAGCCTGAGGCAGGAGGATTGAGAGTTCAAGGCCAGCCTGAGCCATATGTCACATGTTCCAAACCAAAAAGCACCCACTGGGTTGACTCTTACATAGAGGTTACAGGCATCCAACGTGGGAGCTTACAAGAGAGTTCACAGAGAGCGCCCCGGCTGAAAGGGGGATGTTGGGCACAGGCAAGGACAATTTTTATTTCGTAGTTCATGTTTTTAAAGCAAAGAATCTATCTGCATGTTGAGAGAAGCCAGCGAGAAGGGAACCCCGCAAAGGCAGTGATGAGGGTTGGGCCTATAGCTCAGCAGGAGGGTGCGTGTCCAGCATCTGTGGAGACCTACGCTCAACCCCTGGTGCTCACACACACACACACACACACACACACACACACACACACACACACAATATCGTGATGAGTTAATTTTTATATTTACATGAAAATGTGTTTGTTAAGGTATTTATTACAATGCAAGACTTAAAATAACCCAAGTGACCATCGTGGGGAACTGGGTACCACGTTTCTCCCCAGTCTCATCCCCTTTTGCTTCTATCTATCCCTGAATTCCTATCTTAAATTAAACTCTGTGGAGCTGTGCTGGTTAGTCTAATCATCAACTTGACATAACCCAGAACCACCTGGGAAGAGAATCTCAATGAAGAATTACCTAGATTCCAGTATGTGAGAGGCAGAGGCAGGTGGATCTCTATGAGTTTAAGGCTAGTCTGGCTTTCATTGAGAGTTTCAGGCCAGCCAGAGCTACAAAGGGAGACCCTCTTTCAAAAAAGAAAAAGAAAAAAGAAAAGAGTTACCCAGAGTAGCAGAGGCAAGGCTCTGTGTGGTGGGTCAGGATCCTAAGGGGTCATTACTGAAGATGAAGTCTCAGTTGCACTGGACCCTAGGATGTTGGAGATGTTACAAGGGTCATGTGACCTCTCCTGTGAGAGCTCCAGGTGTAGAGTGGAGCTGGCCTAAGAGACAAGTTGAGTGTGCTGTGGCTGGTGGAGATGGAGAACTGGGACTACTCAAGGCCTTTGGGGCCCAGAAGATTATGAATAAGTCCAAGATTCCAGATACAAAGCTATTGGATTTGGAATCATACTGCTGGATTTTGGTTTTGCTTTGGGGTGATTGTTTTTATGCCCCAGTTCTTCCTTTTGGGAATAAGAATGGTTAGTGCATAACTTTATTTTTATTATATACATATATATTTTACTTATAAAATATGCTATATATATGTAAACATACTTGGTTTTTCAAGATGGTTTCTCCATGTAGCCCTGGCTATCCTGGAACTTGCCCTGTAGACCAGGCTGGCCTCGAATTCACAGAGATCCGCCTGCCTCTGCCTCCCAAGTGCTGGGATTAAAGGCATGCACCACCACCGCCCAGCCCTTATTTTATATTTTATAGAGCCTACAAGTTAAGAGAGTTTAAACTTTTGAAACTTTGAAAAATTTAAAGATATTTGGCCTTATTTTATATTAACATGAGACTTTTAGGACATGGGTGGAAGGTTTATGTATTCAAGGGAGGTGTCTGTGTGTTGAGTTGACAAGACACGTGTTGCACTGGTTAATCTCACCCAACAATTTGACACAACCTAGGATCACGCAGGACAAGAGTCTTGATGAGGGTTGTCTAGATCAGGTTGGCCTCTGGGCATGTCTATGGGAGATTGGCTTGACTGATAACTGATGCAGGAAGACCCAGCCCACTGTGGGTGGCACCATCCCCCAGGCAAGGGTGCTGAACAGTTTAAGGAGAAAGTGGCCAGGCATGATAACACACACTTTAATCCCAGCACTCGGGAGGCAGAGGCAGGGGGATCTGTAGCTTGAGTTTTCCTGCCTGGCCCACAGTCAGGACAAATCTCTCTCACCTGCCAGTCCCACAACCGCTCAGACCCGACCAAGTAAACACAGAGACTTATATTGGTTACAAACTGTATGGCCGTGGCAGGCTTCTTGCTAACTGTTCTTACAGCTTAAATTAATCCATTTCCATAAATCTATACCTTGCCACATGGCTCGTGGCTTACCGGCATCTTCACATGCTGTTTCTCATCGTGGCGGCTGGCAGTGTCTCTCTGACTCAGCCTTCCACTTCCCAGCTTTATTCTCCTCCTTGTCCCGCCTACACTTCCTGCCTAGCCAATGGCCAATCAGTGTTTTAATTATTGACTAATCAGCAACACATTTGACATACAGAACATCTCACAGCAGGGATCTCTGTGAGTTCAAGGCCAGCAAGGACTCTCTGGTCTTCAAAGAGAGATCTAGGCCAGCAAGGACTACACACAATAAGACCTTATCTCAAACAAAACAAAACAACAAACAAACAAACAAACACCACTCATCCAAAAAGAGAGAAAAGAAAACTAGCTGAGAGCATCAAGCAAGGGTGTGTTTATTCTTTGGATTTTGTCTGTTGGTTCTGAGACAGGTTCTTACCATATAACCCTGGCTGTCTTCAACTCTGTAGACCAGGCTGGCCTTGAACCCACAGAGATCCACCTGCCTCTGCCTCCCAGGGTCTTATTCTTTGTTTGTGACTGAGGGTGTGACGTGACTAGCTCGTTGCGTTCCCACCTCGACTTATTTGAAATGAAGGACTATAACTTGTAACTCCACACTCAATGCTCTGCTGGGTTCCACACTCCTCGTCCACACCTGTGAGTTCTTAAAGGCAGCCACACAAATTGGGGCTTGAGGACCTGGGCTGTGGGGTCCTGGCCGGGTTCAGCTGTAAAGTCCTCATGCACAGAGTCAGTCTGCCGTCAGAGTTGTGTGTGGATTTTAACCTTGACCCCTGACTGAGGGAACAACTTTGGAACACATTTTAATCTTTTTAGCTTAGTGTTTTCGTCTCTCAGAGAAAGGCTAAAATATTTTCACAGATGGTTCCTGTGGGGTGTGAATGGGGATTGGGGCTGCTGTGTCTTATAAGACTCATTTATTTTTACTTTATGTATGTGGAGTGTTTGCCTGCGTAAATAGAAGTGCACACGTGTGGGCAGTGCCTACAGAGGCCAGAAGAGGACATCAGGTCCTGCAGAACTGGGGCTACAGATGGTGAGGAACTGCCGTGTAGGTGCCGGGAATTGAACCCAGATCCTCTGCAAGAGCAGCCAGTGCTGTTAACCACTGAGCCAACTCTCCAGCCCTGCTGTGTCTGTTCTTATGATTATTAGAGCAGGATGAAACCAAGTGAACTTCACAGAAGGGAATGAGGAGAGGCGAGGCGTGAGGGAGATGGATCGAGTCCTGCAAAATCTCTCATTCTAAAGAGGGTGATGGGGTTGGGGATTTAGCTCAGTGGTAGAGAGCTTGCCTAGCAAGCTCAAGGCCCTGGGTTCGATCCTCAGCTCCAAAAAAAAAGAAGGTGAATAGCTGTGTATCCCCACCTGTGCCCTGCCCATCCTCCTGACCTTTGATGGCCCCAGATCCTGGGAGACTCAGCAGGAAAGCCAGGAAGGAGGCTCTCAGGACCTCGGCTTTAGTTTGGAACATTCTCTCCTCAGAGCTCAGGTTG
The DNA here is from genome assembly GCF_007827085.1 of Peromyscus californicus insignis. Classification (NCBI taxonomy): domain Eukaryota; kingdom Metazoa; phylum Chordata; class Mammalia; order Rodentia; family Cricetidae; genus Peromyscus; species Peromyscus californicus. Next base: position 3,297,108 of record NW_026294491.1, read on the forward strand.
GGGATCTACAGCTGAAGACTGTGATCACAGGACAGTGATGAACCGAGGCAGAATGTGGACAGGTGAAACCCTGAAACGGGGCTTCCTATCCTGACTACACAGATTAAAAAAAAAAAAAAAAAAAAAAGGGCTGGGTCAGCCAATCAGAGAAGTCGGAGAGCTGACCTAGCTGTTGCTGGGTAAAGGGGGCTAAAGAGGAGGGAGGGTTTTCAGAAGCTGAGGGGGCCATGAAGCTTCAGTTACTGTCGCTGCCAGGGGTAGAGACTTGTGAGGATAAGGCACACACCCTCCTGGTCCCCGATGTTTGTGCTGGGTTCTACTATTTGACGGAATAATCTTCCCAAGTTCCCCACATCACTGCCACCCTCGACATCAGATTATCTCTGATGTTTTGTCCACCGTTTTTAATATTTTTCATTTTATTTTACGTGTCTGAGTGTCTGGCCTGTGTGTATGTCTGGGCACCACAGAGGCCAGAAGAGGGTGCTGGATCCACTGGAACTGGAGTTAACGACAGTTGTGAGTTGACGTGGGGGTGCTGGGAACTGAACCCAGGTTCTCTAGGAGAGCAGCAAGTGTTCTTCACCGCCGAGCCCTCTCTTTGGTCTCCACCTTTGAGCAGGGTTCCTCACTGAACCTGGAGCTCGTTACCGCCTAGACTGAGGTCCAGCGAGAGCTGCCTGTCTCGGCCTCCCTGGCGCCGGGATTACGTGGGAGCCAGGGAGCCAGGCTCAGGACGCTATGCTTTCGTGGCAGGCTCTTTACTGACTGAGCCGTCTCCCTAGCCCCTCTGACTCGTGAACTCGATGTGGCTGTGTTTCCTCAGCTACAGGAGCTGTGCCTTCCTCAGTTCCGCTGTGTGTCTGGCTGCCGCTGTCTACAGCAGCGCATCCTCCCGTCGGTCTGTCGGGGGCTGGGGTGGGCTGACCGCATGATTGCAGTCAGGTCAGGGCGCTCCCCGCCTCAGCACTCTGCCTTTGCTTCACCTCCAACAGACACCTGGCGTTAGGAGGTCGTCGGGGTCATGTGGCTGCCCTCGCCTGGGTGACAAAGAAGCTCATGAGATCAACGTCATGGAAGCCGTGCGGGACATCCAGTCAGTGTTTGCGCTGCTGGCAGTGGGTGGGAGTGGGTCAGCCCGGTCCCAGTGGATGATGCCCTGGGGTCCCATGAAACGCCTCCCCCTTTGTAGGTAGAGTTTTCCTGCCTGGCCCACAGTCAGGACAAATCTCTCTCACCTGCCAGTCCCACAGCCTTTCAAACCCAACCAAGTAAACACAGAGGCTTATTTTGCTTACAAACTGTATGGCCGTGGCAGGCTTCTTGCTAACTGTTCTTACAGCTTAAATTAACCCATTTCCATTAATCTATACCTTGCCACATGGCTCGTGGCTTACCGGCATCTTCACATGCTGTTTCTCATCGTGGCGGCTGGCAGTGTCTCTCTGACTCAGCCTTCCACTTCCCAGCTTTATTCTCCTCCTTGCCCCGCCTACACTTCCTGCCTAGCCAACGGCCAATCAGTGTTTTATTTATTGACTAATTAGCAACACATTTGCCATACAGAACATCCCACAGCACCCCTTCTACCCAGCTTCCTCCATTCAGAGCCCCTGGGTGGTAAGTGTCTCTGTCCATAGCAGATGAGTGACAAGGAAACTCCAGCCAGCAACCCCGGTGCCTCTAGAGAACTGAAGTTTTCTTTCCCAGAATCTATATACCTAAAAGATGCTTTATGTTATGTGATTATTTTCTTCTCTATATGGCAATGTTTTGTTCACATTTTAATATCAATATAAGGAAATTATGGCAACATAATATTTTCTTTATCAGAATCTGTGGCCTCACAGGATTCAGCTATAAATTATAAAGTAGGGAATGACCCCCTTTGGAAGTTGGTGAAAATATTCATGATAACTACGACATAATCAGATATTTTGCGGGAGGTTGGGCTTTGGTAGTTATTTACGTCTCTCACCCTTTTTGCCAGTCTGTTCTTATTCCCTGTGGGTTGACTGTCTTGAAGCAGTTTGAGCTCTATTTCTGTCACATGACTGTAACAATGTTGCTATAAGGTGGTCTATACCAGCTCCATTCTGCAGACAGTCCAAGTCCCCAAAAGCAAAATCCTTAAAATCACATATTTACATAGTTGTAGGTGTGGCAAACTCCTAGGTCAGAGGACCCTGTAAGGTGTCCTGCTGACACCCCCCTACCCCCATCAAAGTCCTGGGGAGGTACCATAGGACTCCTGTACCCTCCAGAACCAACAGACCTCTAAGAGAAATACAAGGGGGGGGTAGGTGATCTCCTGAACATGCCCTTGGGCAGAGGCAAAGTGTTGTGGAGTATTATTTTAAGATGTGTTACATTTGTTTATGCTGTGGAACCTTTATTTTAATGATGCAAAGATGTGTTACATTCTTTTGTGTTGCATTTGTTTAACTCTGTGAAGCTGTGTTACTGTGCCTGTCTAACACACCTGATGGTCTAATAAAGAACTGAACAGTTGGTAGCTGAGCAGAGAAAGGATAGGCGGGGCTGGCAGGTAGAGAGAATTAAACAGGAGGAGAAATCTGGAAAGAAGGGATCAAGGAGTAAGAAAAAGAAGAAGAGGAGGACCAGCCACCCAGCCACCCAGCCACCCAGCTACCCAGCCACCCAGCCACCCAGCTACCCAGCCACCCAGCCACCCAGCTACCCAGCCACCCAGCCACCCAGCCAGCCATGGAGTAAGAGTGAAAGTAAGATACACAGAAGTAAGAGAAAGGAAAAAACCCAGAGGCAAAAGGTAAACAGGATAACTTAAGAAAAGCTGACTAGAAACAAGCCAAGGTAGGGCTGGGCTTTCATAAGAAATAATAAGCCTCCATGTGTTTTATTTGGGAGCTGGGTGGGGGGTCCCCCAAAGAGCAAAGAGTGAAAAAAACAACCAAAAACAGCAAAGCAGGCAGACCCAGGACTCATCCTGAATTCTGGGATGCTCACAGTAAACTCTATACAGGTCATGCCAGTGAGTGACCGTTCGCACCCTAAGACGACACTTGCTCCATCCCCTGTCCTGAGAGTGTGTGAGAGGGGGTGGGACTGGAGGAATGGTAGTCCCAGAGATGGGTCAGCAGGATGTCTGATGTTCTCAGAGCAGAGAACACATTCTCCCCCAGGTTGTTAAAGCGAGCGTCACTGCCCTCTATCCTCAATGTCATCTCCCTGCATCACCTACTAGGTGGTCAGGCCTCTCACACCTTCTGCCCAGTGACGGATGACTCATAAGAAGCTCAAGCCTGATTGGTTCTTTCCTCAGACTCTGTCCAATTCTGGGGTCACAGTCAACGTTAGTCACAGTCTCTGCTGTTCACCCAGGAGCCCAGCTTAGGGAGCCCTCCATCCCCTGGCGGCTACTTTCCTCATTCACCCACCCTGCCAACTCCATGATGGTCCCGGGGGTCCCTGTGGCCCCCTGGTTAGCAGCTCTGACGGTGTTGCTGAGCAGAGGGATCCAGGGTGGGACCCCTCCAGGTAAGACTGAACGCAGCGGCGACTCTGGAGGGCCTGGGCTTCAGGATCATCCCCTTATAGGACCACACTTTGAGAACTACAGGGGGGGCTTCCCCCACAGCCCATGTCCTCCCTTCCGAGCTAGAAAAGCAGGCTCACCTCCCCACCGCTGTTCAGCCAGTTTTCCCACTCTGAACCGGGCAGAGGTGTTAAGGGGTTGGCATGCATGTCCCTTGGACAACGGGCCTAGAGTTCTAGAATACGTTTGCAGGGCAAGGTTTATGGAGAGGTCAGAAGGCTCAGCCTCCTGGGTTTCCTTCCCCACATCCCCATCACAGCCTTGAAGGGACTCAGGTCACCTGACTCAGCGCTGAGAGAGAGTGGCTTCTGCTCCCCCAGGGTGGGGATGGAGCCCGTGCTCTTAAACAACCAATTGAGAGACGGCGGGATGGACTGTGGTTCTGCCACAGTAGTGTTCTTGTTGAAGGCTAACTTTCTGAGACCCTCGCTAGTCTTGGAGTGGGTTGAGAACTGTGGGAGAACAAGATGAGGGTGTGTAGGCACATGAGAACCAATGAGTGTAGATGACCAGACAGACAGCTAATAGAAGACCTGCCATGGCTTGTGTGATACTGTGGCTGATGGGATCCAGCCTTTCTCAGGATGCTCCTCTCATTTCCAAAGTGACACTGAGCTGTCAGGCCCTAAGTTTACCACATCCTAGGATGGACCTAAAATACAGTGTCCTCGTTTTGCTGTGTTTTCCTGGAATAACTGCATTTGAACCCCCCGAGTCCAGCCCTCAAGCCCCAGGGTGTCTCCTGTGACATCAGGTGCACTTGCTGAGGAGGAAGAGAGAACCTGTCCTTGGTGGTCACAGAGGTTGTGAGACCCAACTAAAGGAACTGCTCAGCTGTGGAAACTGTGCCTTCACGGTCCTGGGAATCAGAGAGTGATGCCCCCAGGGAAGGGGCTTAGCAGAGTTTCTGAATAATGACAGCGGGGAGGGAGACTGAACATGTTTCAATTTTACCTGCTTCACAGATAACTTCCATTTTCAAAAGCTAAGTACTGCCAAAAGTTTTTAAGTTATTTTCCTTGCTTATAAAAACATTATTTGTTGATAAACAAGGAGAAGTAAAAAACGAATGAATTAAAATGACAAGATCCACATCCATAGTGGGGCAAGCAGACAAGGAGAGAGAGGCAGGTGACTGGAGAGGGAGAGAGACTGTGTGGAAGGGGGTGGGGAGTGATGGACGGGGGCCCTGGGCTGAGTGAGAGACACCTGCCATGGAGGCAGGTCAGGACTGCCGAGTAGAGTGTCGGTCTGGCTATTACAGCGCCCAAAGGTTTTCCAACCCTCCCCTCTGTCCTCCGGCCCAGCTGGGCAGGTCCTCCTGAGCCCACCAGGATGAGCCAGCTGTTCAGGCATCTCTGTGGTGACGGGAAACACCAGAACATCCCATAGTCGTCTCTCTCTGCATCTGCACCCCAGCCTTGTTTACTCTCGACCTCAGGGGGCTTCCCAGTGTCTGTAGCTACAGCAAACAGTGCAGATTTGTCTGGGCTCTGGGCTCCTGTCTCCAGCTTTAGGCCCTCCCAGTTCCTCTCCATCACCATCTGACATGATAGGGGAAAAGTTAATTAACTAGCAGGCATCTTATGTCAAATGCATTGGGTGTCCCTCCAGTGTGCTAATAGTGCGGCCTCAGAAGCTGTGAGACAGAGCAGACTTGGCCCTTTAACTTCTGGTATCCCCTTTTTCTTAAGGGGTTTTGAGAGTTCAGGATGGTCTCCAGCTCCCCACAATGCCCCTGCCTCAGCTTCTCAGGCATACATCACCACACCAACACCTGATATCCTTTTAAATGAAGCGACAGCTTACTTAGTTTAGTGTGTTTACTCCTGCGGTGCTGGGAATGGGATCCAAGGCAAGCCTCCATCGCCACGCTGCTCCCAGCCGGCCAGGCTGCTGGTTATGAAACACATTGATGAACGGTTTAGAGCTCCCTCTTGTGGTAGAAACACAACCTTCCGTTTTTCTCTTCGGATCCAGATGGATCGTGTGGGGAACTGGTTGTTGGAGTCAGAAAGAAGGCAGGATTTGCTTTGAGATGCTAATTTCAGTGGGTGGAACATGAAAACAACCACACCATCTCCATTTCCCCCATGTGAGTAAGTACAGACAGACTCACAGAGGCTCACGCAGGGCAAACAGAACGGCAAACAGTGCTGGCGGCTCCTAGGAGGAGAGGGAGGGTTCCCACGTCCCTTTTATAACAGTTACCCAGCCAGTGCCTCTAGGAACGAGGGGACCCACTGGAGCTCTGCTGTGGTGATTTTCAGTGATTAAGGTCCAGGGCAGTATCCACCTCCTCCACCCCTAGATCAGGTTGTCCCAAGATTTGCAGCAATCCTCCTGCCTCTGCATCCTTAGCACTGGAACTTCAGGTAAGAGCTACCATGCTGCCATTACATCTTTTAAAAAACTAATTTCCTATATTTTTTATTTACTTATGTGTGTGGGATGTTTTCCCTGTGTGTTTGTTGTGCACTGTGTGAATGCCTAGGACCCACAGAGGTCAGAAGAGGGCATTGGATTCCCTGGAACTGGAGTTACAGGTGGTTGTGAGCAGCCCTGTGGATGCTGGAAACTGACCCCAAGTCCTCTGCAAAAGCATCCAGTGTTCTTAACTGCTGATCTATCTCTCCAGCCCTGATCAGTTTTTGAAGTTATCGTGCAAACAGGTGAATTTCATCACGGCGTTTCTATACATACAGCCCACACCTTTTTTTTTTTTTTTTTTTTTTTTTTTTTTTGGTTTTTTCGAGACAGGGTTTCTCTGTGTAGCTTTGCACCTTTTCCTGGAACTCACTTGGTAGCCCAGGCTGGCCTCAAACTCACAGAGATCCGCCTGGCTCTGCCTCCCGAGTGCTGGGATTAAAGGCGTGTGCCACCACCGCCCGGCTCAGCCCACACCTTTTAAGACTAAGTCTTCCCACACGGGGACTTGAAAGGTGAAAAAAAAGTTAATACTTTTAGACTAAGAAGTTTCATTTTATATCTTACATTTGTGGATTTATTTCTGCATTTACAGCACGCAGGAGTAGTCAAGACATTGGCACAGACGGGAAAGCATCTTGCTATGGGGAAGAGAAGGGGGAGGCTCCTGGTGGCGGTGACATTTGATGGTGTCCAAGGTGGCTGGGTCAGGCAGGAGTCCCCACAGATAGATGGGTCAGTGACCCCAAGCTCTGCCCTGCAGCTTCACTCCTGTAGAGACTGCGGTGGTGAGATTCTGGAGCTCCTGGTGGTCCCATGTGAAGTGTCACCCCACTCAGCGGCGCACAGAACTGTGACCTTGTCCTTAGTGTCCCAACCCTTCCCACAGACAGGTACTGGTCACCCTCAACAGGAAGTCCCTTACGTCCTGTGAACCTCACCATGATGTCACTCGTGAGGAAACCAAGGCCCAGGGAGCTGTTGGAAGAGGAAGACTGTGTGTGTGTGTGTGTGTGTGTGTGTGTGTGTGTGTGTGTGTGTGTGTGTGCTTTGCCTGCATGTATATTTGTGCACCTCGAGTAGTGGGCCTGGTGCCACTCACTGGACGGCAGACGCAGGCTTTGATCTCTTGGAATTGGAGTTCCAGACGGTTGTGAGCCACCATGCGGGTGCAGGTTCTCTGCAGCAGCAGCAGCAAGCGCTTTTAACCACCCAGCCTCTGTCCGACCCCGCAATCATTCCTTTCTGAATGTGTGGTCACCGGTAGGTGTCCCGTGCTCCAGTGGATGTCCCCACAGCCATGCACAGCTGGGCAGCACTAATTGAACTTGGAGAGAGAGAGAAAGACAGAGCGGGGAGGAGAGAAAGCAGGAGAGAGAAGAGAAGAGAGATGAAGAGAGGAGAGGGGGAGAAGGGGAGAGACAGAGAGAGAAAGGGCGAGGTCCCGGCGCCCCAGGACTTGGCTTCTGATGCCCGCAGAGACCCACCTGCTGCGCGCGCTGCACGAGTGCTACGCAGAGAAGAACGGGACGCAGCAGCGCTTCATCATGAGATGCATCTTCGACCGTGAGGAGTTCATGCGCTTCGACAGCGCCGAGGGCGAGTTCCGCGCGCTCACCGCCATGGGGCGGCCGTGGGCCGAGTCCTGGAACAGCCAGAAGGACTACATGGAGCGACGGAGGGCCGAGGTGGACACCGTGTGCAGACACAACTACGAGCTGAACCAAGGCTTCACCGTGAAGCGCCGAGGTGAGGCCCAGGCGGAGAGCAAGGCCAGGCGGGAGCTGCTGCAGCAGCCGGGCGGGGGCAGGCGGCGGAGCCTTGGGGGAAAGGGGCCAGGGCCAGCGGTGCAGAGCCGGACGTGGGCACACAGTGGGAGTCAGGAATATCAAGAGCGTTGTCATGTCTGGTACCCAGCCTGCTGTGGGGTGAAGGGAGCCGGGCCATGGGACAATCGCAGCGGACTGTGGGGAGACGGGCATCACGTGCCACCTCCCAGCAGTGCGGGCTGTGCAGGGGACACAGGGGGCGGTGGGGACTCAGGCCTCAAGGACAGGAGTTGGAGGGTCTGCCGGGTGAGGTCATCTAGGAAAACCAATCTGTAAAGAGAATAAAGCTGAGTCCTGGGGACAGTGGAGCCGGTGCTGGCTAAGAGCAGTCCCTGGGAGGAGAGCAGGAAGTGAAGCAAAACCCGGGGCAGAGAAGTGTCACAGGTAGAGAGGGTGACAGAAAACGGTGGGACCAACAGTTTCGGGAGGTAAGTCCGCAGACGTTGACGGGTCGGGAAACCAGAGAGAGCTGACAGGTGGAGACTTGGACTCAGAGAGGGAGAGGGAGAGAGGTGAGCTGTGCAGAGTCAGGGGGACTTTGCAAGGCTGGGAGAAAAGAGCCTTGGCTCCTTCCCCCTCAGCTTTTGGAGTGAGGGAGTCTGGTGAGCATCCTGAGGAGACCCGAGGGAGCAAGAGGCAGGGGAGAAAGGGGATCCTTCCGAAGGCACAGGGGAGAGTGTGGGGGACATGCCTTTAACACTCTTTGGGAACCAGGATTCCCAGTCACCAGCTAAGTCTTGACTCCCGGGAATGAGTGAGAATCTAGACAGATTGGGAAGGAATCAGGGCAGTGGCCTGAGCTAGAAAAGGTGACAGAGTAGCTAGGTAAGGGGGTGTCCAAAGCATGCGGGGTTGCCCTCAGGTGCGGCTGGCACCCTTTCCTCCAGTGTGCCAGAGTGCAGAGAGCCCTGGGTGAATCACTCAGACCAGAGTGTCCCAGACTCACTCTGCTCAGCAGAACCCCCAGAATCACCACCCAGAGACCCACACCTGGCGTGCAGAGATCTAAAAGGTTTTCAGTTAGTGTCCTGGGGATGACGGTGTGACAGGTAAGTGTTGGCAGACCCTGAGGATGGTTGTTGAGACCAGTTCACTGTGTAGCCCAGGCTGGACTAGAACTCGCCATCCACCAGCCTCAAGATCGAAAGTCCTGGAATTACAGCTGGGTGTACACCACACAGAACTGTTGTTGAAATAGGAAATGTCAAGGTTGCAGCAGGGTCTTCAGAGTGTTAAATGAGCTGGGAAGAGGAAAGGCTGGAGTCGGAGCAGTGGATAAGGAAATATCATCCTAGCAATAGTAATAATGGCATCAATTATGAGAGAGGAAATACCTTTGTAGTTTAATCTTAAAATTATTCAAAATAAATAACCAAATAATTAACGAAAAAGCAAATAGAATGATTAAGAGCTAGGAAATTTCTTTTTCCCCCCCTTTTTAAAATTTCATTTTATGTGTGCAGGTGTTTTGTCTGCATGTCTGTCTGTCTGTCTGCTTGTGCACCACCATATCTGTATTGGTGCCTGTGAAGGCCAGAAGAGGGCGTCAGATTCCCTGGAATTGGAGTTACAGACAGTTGTGAGCTACCATGTGGGTGCTGGGGATTGAACCTGGGTCCTCTGGGAGAGCATCATGTGCTCTTAACCTCTGAGCCACCTCCATCCCTCTCCCCCTTGAGAAAGAATCTCTGTAACTCAGGCTGCCCTTGAGTTATGGATTTTTCTTCCTTTTAGCCTCAGGAATGTTTGGATTCACAGGAGTTTATCACTGCACCCATCCAGACTAAATTTCTAGTGTGGATAACCAACAAGATTCTAGAAATAAATCATATAAGATGTTCAGTGGCCATTCAGCATGAAGCCTTACAATGTGGGCAATCTTTTGTTTTTGTGAAATATTTTTAAAAGTAAAGTCCCTTAGGCCTGAAGATTTAGCTCCAGAGCCCCCTGGAGGTCAGTTGTATACTGCAGGCAAAGTATCTTCATGGAGCGTTCTGGCACAAAACAGACTTGAAGTCCAGGAGTTCAAAGGGAGGGAAACATGTCTTAACTCATAAATCACAACTCAGGAAGGAGATAACTGAGGAACTGTCAGTTTATAAAAGTGGCCGAAGTGGCTCTAAAAGGGCATCGCCTTGAGCTGCAGAAGGCCAGCAGTGTGGGCAGCTTGACCTGAAGCCAGGAGCTGCAGGAGACAATGGACATTGTGAGGAGTGTGCCCCCATCCTCAGGGTGTTGGTGTGGAAACTGGGAACTGAAAGGTCTTAGGGCTAGCAAGCTGTGGTGTGGAAACCCCCCTGCACCAGCCTTTCTGCAGAGCAGACTGCTGTTTTCTGGCCTCTGAAGGGGAGTATAGCCCGGTGGCAGATGTCCAAAAGTAGCAACTCTCCGGAGGGCTGTGAGGCCCCAGGCAGTGGGCAGCAGCACGGAGGCTGAGTTTGAGCATCAGGGGAAACAAACAAGGAAAGAGCAAGGAGAGAGACACAGAGACATCCGTCTGTGGCTGGCTTCACGAGCACCCAAAAAACAGAAGAGAAAGTTGGGAATGTTGAGGATTGCCACACATGGAGCTCAGAGTGTTGTTTCAAAGGCGTTGTGAGGAGTGAGATCTTGGAGGCTGCACAACCCCAAGGCCGTTAAATACAGAGAGTGACATCAGATGTGTCTCATGTATTAGATGGGGGTGGGCTGGGAAGACGGCCCCGTGACTGAGACTGAGGACTGCTCTAGCAGAGGACCCGGGTTTGGTTCCCACACCCATGTCAACGCCACAACCTCCTGTAATTTCTGGCCTCCTCAGGCACTGCACTCACGTGTGCAAACCCACACACGAACCCACTTATAAACAAAATTAATTTTTTAAAATGTTTAAAAGTTATTATATTGGAAAGCCGATGAGTGCTTTTGTCCGTACATTAACTTCAAGAAATTATCTGAGAGCTGGAGAGCTGGCTCAGTGGGTAAGAGCAGTGGCTGCTCTTACAGAGGACGCAGATTCAGTTCTCAGCACCCACACGGTAGACCATATCCATCTGTGACTCCAGTTCCGAGGGATCCAACACTGTCTTCTGACCTCCGAGGGCACCAGGCATGCACATAATGCACAGACATACATGCAGGCAAAACATTCCTGTATGTAAATAAATATAAATAAATCTTTAAAAATTAATTTTAAAAAGAAATTATTTGAATGAATCCTGCATCCTTCTCACCATGACAAAGTGTTGAAAAGGTGGGAGTCTCATTGTTAAAAGAAAAAAAAAAATGTCTCACCATTTGTTCCTGGCCGTCTTGGAACTCACTATGTAGACCAGGCTGGCCTCAAACTCACAGAGATCCCCCTGCCTCTGTCACCTGAGTACTGGGATTAAAGGTGTGTCCCACAGAATCACTCTCACATGTCACTCTTTTCCTGCTCCTAGTCCAGCCTGAGGTACATGTGTCACCCTCCAAGAAGGTCACCCTGCAGCACCGTGACCTGCTGGTCTGCCATGTGACAGATTTCTACCCAGGCAGCATTCAAGTCCACTGGTTCCGGAACGGCCAGGAGGAAACTGCTGGGGTCGTGTCCACCAACCTGATCCGAAACGGAGACTGGACCTTCCAGATTCTGGTCATGCTGGAGATGACCCCACAGCGGGGAGATGTCTACACCTGCCATGTGGAGCACCCCAGCCTGCAGAGCCCCATTACTGTAGAGTGGAGTGAGTTACCTCGGGGACCCTTCTCAGTCCACATTCTGTAGAGCAGGTGGCACCCTGGCTCACGGTCCACGATCCCGCCCTAGGTGTTTGTACACTGGGTCCTGATCATCCCCTGATCATCCCTGTATTTCCTGGAGGCCCCCCTAAGGCTGCTTCTGAGCTGGAGGCATGAGAGGAGAGCCTGTCCCTGGCCTGGGAATGTTGAGGATAGTGGATCTACCCTTGTCCGGAGTCTAGGGAGGCAGACAAGCCCTGTTCTGTTCTCACACAGGGCCTGACTCCCTCATTCTGTCTGTAGTCTGTCCTTGTTCTGAGAGGCAGCTACCAGAATCCACACTCATGTCCATTTAAGACACCAGCCTAGGTCTAGATCTCAGAGTCCTTCTACATATTCTTCCCCATGATGTGTCCCTCTCGGTGACCTTCATATTGACATTCTGCATCCCTACCAGAGGGCAGTAAGGTGTGGTGTGCCTGCCAGACAGGACACAAACTCTGAGTTCTCCTTTCCAGAGGTCAGGTCTGACTCTGCCCGAAACAAGATGCTGACGGGAATGTGTGGCCTGGTGCTGGGACTCCTCTTCTTGATGTTGGGCATCATCATGCACCTGAGGAGCAAGAGGGGTAAGAAGTGTGTGGAGGGGCAGCCTCCGACCCCAGCATAGGCAGGAGGGTCACAGGTTCAAGGCCTGCCTGGGCTACACCTTGAGATTCAGTCTCAGCCCAGACACCAAAGATGTGAAATAAAGAATCCTGGCAGGTGCCTGGGGCCAGCCTTTCGCTGATATACCCTCCTGTCCACAGAAAGGCCTAAGGCAGAGAAGTGACACTGGAGAGTTCTAGAAGCCACTGGAACTGGTGTCACAGAGAAGTTGTCCTGTAGGGAGAGAGGAAACCCCAGCCTGGGGTCTGACCATAGGGCGACACAGTCCCCAGCTTCCCAGGCTTATGTGGGGAACATGCAGTGAAGGAGATGGAGGTGGGATAGAGTGTCTCTCCATCTCAGGGAATTTTAATGGCTGAATGCATTCCTTTCGTCTCCTCATTCAGCTCAGCCGAGATCTCCAGGATCTACATGAGCAGGTAAGACGCTGTGCCTGCCTATTCATGGTCAGAATATCTCAGGCCTGAACTCCCCTCTCAGGCCCAGCCGCTGAGGGAGTGTGGGGAAGAGTGGGGTCCCCACCACTGAGGAAGGAAGCTGGGGTAAGTTGTTCTTACCAAGCTCACACTCAGTCCTTTTAAAGACTATTTATTTAGTTTTATTTTGTAAGTGCCTGTACCCATGTGTGTCTGTGCACCGCCTGCATGTCTGATGCCTGCTGAGGCCAGCAGAGGGCATCGGGTCCCTTAGAACTGGAGTCACAGATGTGAGCTGCCATGTGGGTGCTGGGAACTGAACCTGGGTCCTCAGCCAGAGCAACAAGTGCTCTTAACTCCTGAGCCATCTCTCCAGCTCCCAACACCATCTTACGAGGTCATAATTTCTCTGTCCTGAGACTTAGAGGACAGAGAAATTGTGTCAGAACCACAGTGACTTGTTTTCCCTCTACAGTGCCTAGAACAAGGTTTGTTCTGTGTCACAGGCACACACACACACACACACACACACACACACACACACACACACACACACAGAGATACACACACACACACAGACACACACACACAGAGACACACACACACATACACACAGACACACACACACACACACACACACGCACACAGTGGGGTCTGGGACCTAGTTATACTTTTCAAGGGCACATCCTCACCGACTCTCTTCCTCTGACTAGGTTACACCTGCCATAGTGTCCACCAGCTCCCAGCAGTCCAGGAACTATAAATCCATCAACAGAGGCCAGAGAGATGGCTCGGCAGGTATGCACTTGCTAAAATTCCAGAGGGCCCCGTTCAGTTCCCAGCATTCCAGAGGGCCCTGTTCAGTTCCCAGCTGCCTGTAACTCCAGCTCCCAAGGATTGTAAGCGCTCTTCTGTCCTCCATGAGCAAACACATGCACACATAAATCCAAATAGAAATAAATCCATCAAAGGGCAAATCCACTGACAAGTTCCTGGCCTCAAGACTGCTCACCTCTGAACAACACTGCATCAGGGACCAAGCCATCAATCCGTGAGCCTTTGGGGGAGCATTTCAGATCCATAGCCTCAAGCATGGCCTCAGAAAACGCAGCGAGCAGACTCCCTGGCAGAAGTCTCTGCTGTCAGATGTCTGTCTGTCTGTCTTGACAGCAAGGTGGTCAGAGGGTCAGAAGTTATCACTTCGTTCCAATTTAAATCACTTAAGTTCAAGTGAAGCCATGAATAACGCAGTAGCTGCCACAGCGGGCAGACGGAGTTTATAATGCTTGTCTACGGCTCTCCGAGTGGATTTTATGGGAATGGGTGCACAGATGATGCTAGAGAATTGGAAAACCGAAATCACTGCAGAACGCAGGGCAGTTGGAGATGAAGTATCTCTCCGTGGCTCATTAGCTCTCAGGTTATCAATCCCCAAACACAACAGACCCATTAGCAAGCTGACAAAGTCACAGAGGAAGTGAGCCCCAGGCTGTCAGATTACCAAACACTGCCCCGTTCAGTAGACGCCACAGAATCACTGTTGTGGTTTGACTGTGAAATGTCCCACACGGGCTCGTGTGTTTACACACTTAGTTACCAGCTGGAGTGCTGTCTGAGACTCAGAATCTTTAGGAGATGGAGCCTTGCTGGAGGAAGTGCTGTGGGATGGTCTGTATGTCAAATGTGTTGCTCTGATTGGTCAATAAATAAAACACTGATTGGCCATTGGCTAGGCAGGAAGTATAGGTGGGACAAGGAGGAGAATAAAGTTGGGAAGTGGAAGGCTGAGTCAGAGAGACACTGCCAGCCGCCACGATGAGAAACAGCATGTGAAGATGCCGGTAAGCCACGAGCCACGTGGCAAGGTATAGATTAATGGAAATGGATTAATTTAAGCTATAAGAACAGTTAGCAAGAAGCCTGCCACGGCCATACAGTTTGTAACCAATATAAGTCTCTGTGTTTACTTGGTCGGGTCTGAGCTGCTGTGGGACTGGCAGGTGATAGAGATTTGTCCTGACTATGGGCCAGGCAGGAAAACTCTAGCTACAAGGAAGTGGAGTGCTGGAGGGCTGCTCTCGTGTTTTACAGCCGAGCCCACTTCCTGTCTGCTCTCTAGTTCCTGACTGCCAAGGCAGTGTGACCGCTGCCTCGTCCTATTGCCCCGCCTCTTCTGCCATGATGAACTGAATCCCTTGGAACTGTGAGCCATGATAAACCACTCCTCCCTCACAAGCTTCTTGTCAGGGTTCTGGGCACAGCAGCGAGAAAAGGAACTGATAGAAACACTGAGGCAAAGAATGAATAAGATTTAAGAACTCAGTTCCTTGCCGGGCGGTTGTGGTGGACACCTTTAATCCCAGCACTGGGGAGGCAGAGGCAGGCGGATCTTTGTGAGTTTGAGGCCAGCCTGGTCTACAGAGCGAGATCCAGTAAAGGCGCAAAGCTACACAGAGAAACCTTGTCTTGAAAAACCAAAAAAAAAAAAAAGAACTCAGTTCCTGGGGCTGGAGAGATGGTTCAGGGGATAAAAGTACTTAACTGCTAATGCAGAGGACTTAGTTCAAATCCCAGCACCACATCAGGCAAATGACAACCACCTGTATGTAGCATGAATCTTAGAAGGTCTTTTTAATAAAATCAAACCTGAGCCAGGTATTGGGGCGAACACTGGAAGATCAGAGAGACAGAACAAGCCACAGCTAACCTCACCTGGCCAACTTCTCAGCTGACCCTGTTTCCTCAGACTGGAAGCCTCTGTGTCCTCATATCCGAATGGCTCTCAGCTGAACTCTGCTGCTAGAAGCCTGAAAGCTTAACCAACCAAATGCTTAACCAGCCAAATGCTTCCAGTTTCTGATCCTCATGCCTTATATACCTTTCTGTTCTCTACCATCACTCCCTGTGATTAAAGGCTCGCTTTCTGAGATTAAAGGCGTGAGTCACCATGCTTGGCTGTATCCTTGAACAGATGGATTTCTGCCTCTGGAATGCTAGGATTAAGGCATGTGCTACCACTGCCTATCCTAAGTATCTAGTGGCTTTTCTGTTCTCTGACCCCAGATAAGTTTATTAGGGTACACAATATTTTGGGGAACACAATACCACCACACCTGTAACTCCAGCTCCAGGAGATCCACCCTCTAGCTTCCACAATCGGCTGCATGCACTTGGTGCACATAAACTCACAGGTGTGCGTGCACGCACATGCACACACACACACACACACACACACACACACACACACTTTAAAAGAACACTCCTCTGTACTTCAGTGTCTCCTCGACGTCGCCTCTGAGGTCAAGGAGCTTTGCCTGACACCTAAAATGAGATGAACCCCAAGATCCTTCCCCTAAGTCTGTTGCAGCACCAGTGTCTGGGGACACTTCACACTGTCATCAAAACATTTTAGACAAAAGGTAATACTGATGGAGGCAGATGCAGAGATCCACGGCCAGGCACCAGGCTGAGCTCCGGGAATCCAATCGATGAGAGAGAGGAGGGATTCTGCAGGCGGGGGACATCGAGATCATGATGGGAAGATGTACAGAGATGACCGGCCACACTAGTGGAAGCCCATGAATTGTAGACTGGTGACTGTGGAGCCCCCATGGGACTGGACTAGGCCCTCTGGATACAGAAGATGGTTGTTTGGCTTGAACTGTTTGGGGGGCACCCAGGCAGGGGAATCGGGATCCATCCCTGGTGCATGGGCAGGCTTTTAGGAATCCAGTGCCTGTGGTGTGACGCCCTGCGCAGCCTTGGTGCAGTGGGAAGGGGCTTGGACCTGCCTGGGCTCAGTTTGCCGGCCCTGCTGACTCCCCATGGGAGACCTTAATTTGGGGGATGTGGGATGGCTTGGGAGAGAGGGCTAGGGGGTGGGAGGAGGGAGGAGGTGGTATCTGTGGGTGGTATGTGGAGTGAGTAGAAAATTTCTTAATAAAGAAAAATGAAAAAAAAAAAAGAATTCTAAGCCAGGCATATTGGTTCACACCTGTAATCCCCAACACTTGGGAGGCAGAGGCAGGAGAGTCATCTACAGGTTTGATGCCAGCCTGGGCTGCACAGTGAGACTGTGTCTAAGAAGAAAAGAAAAGCAGTCCCCACTGAGACTGAGGTAAACCTCAGTGAGAAGAGCTGGCCTCTGCCTGATTTCCATGAGGCGATGTGGACACAACAGGAGAGTGTGTCACCATGAGTCCCACACTTGCTGGAGTGTTCATGGCTTCCAAGCCCTTCAGAGATGGAAGAGGCTGGGGCCATGGCCTTCACAGGAGCTGCTGGAATGTGGAACATGGCGTGCATTCCTTCATCTCCTGTACTTGGGAAAAGCACAGACAGCTTGGGAACAGATTCACACAGAGTGCAGAATAAGCAGGGGGCTTACGTGGTTGCATCCACGGAGGGAAGGGTCTATTTTGCTGCCTTTCACTGAGACTAAGACCTGATTTGTTCCCACATCTGGGCTGCTCAGGGAGACATCCTCATTCTTCATTTAAGGTGTTGTGTGATACCATTCCTGATGAGATGTAAATAAACGTCTACTCACCCCAGACAGGGAACCAACAACAGACCAAAGTAAGGATGCCACCAAAGTCCAACTCGGGGCACCAATGAGTTAAGTCTATTGGGGTCACTATGGAGTGTGGACGAGGAATTACTTACAGGAGTCAATGACAGCTACACTGTCAAGATCCCACTCCAGCACCGGTGATGGCTCATGAAACTGGAAACCTGGAGTGCAGGGCACAACTTCCAAGCAGCCTGATGTGTTGGAGAGTCTCTTCCAGCAGCTCAGCAGGTCTGACTGTTTCCAAGCGGTCCTTTCTGCTCATATGCACTTGAAGGGAAGGACCTAGTAAATCTGGTCAGTTTCAGGGGCTTCCTGGACCTTTTGAGTTGTTCACTTCCTGAGTTTTAAGGAGTTTCCCCAGGGATGGAATGTTCCCTTTCCTTTAGACGGGTTTGAGTTTTAACACTTCCTTATAAGTCCGAATGCTACACAACAAAGGACCACAGAGACAGCCCAATATGCCACTTCCCACTAAACTGCCATTTGTAGCTAGAGTTTTCCTGCCTGGCCCACAGTCAGGACAAATCTCTCTCACCTGCCAGTCCCACAGCCGCTTAGACCCGACCAAGTAAACACAGAGACTTATATTACTTACAAACTGTATGGCCGTGGCAGACTTCTTGCTGACTGTTCTTATATCTTAAATTAATCCATTTCCATTAATCTATACCTTGCCACGTGGCTTGTGGCTTACCGGCATCTTCACATGCTGTTTGTCATCGTGGTGGCTGGCAGTGTCTCTCTGACTCAGCCTTCCACTTCCCAGCTTTATTCTCCTCCTTGTCCCGCCTATACTTCCTGCCTGGCCACTGGCCAATCAGTGATTTATTTATTGACCAATCAGCAACACACTTGACATACAGACCATCCCATAGCAGCCATTCAATACCAATAGGACAGTCATGAGCATCCAAGGCTTGGTGGTGTCACCTTCCCTCAACAAACTGGAGACTCTCAGAAGCCCTCCAGGAGGAAGGTGGCATGTGACTTTCGCAGTCCTGCTCTACTAGGCTCACAGGAACAGGGGCCACACCCCTCAAACCTGGGTCTCTACCTGCCACGTAGAAACTTCCTTGGGAGGCAGGTAGAGCCTTGTTCCTCCCTCCCTTCTGTCTCCTCTCATTCCCACCTAGCCTGGTCCATCTGAGCCTGGGCATGTACCCAGCCAAGGCAGAGAGCAGAGAAGGCCACGGCCTTCTAGGATGTGCAGTGGTCCAGGGGCAGTGGTCCAAGTGTAGTCTTCGTGGTTTTTGTTGTTTGGTGTTGTTTGTTTGTGGTAGGGCCTTACAGTGTAGCCAGAATGGTCTCTAACTCACTATGTAGCTCAGGCTAACCTCAAACTAAGCAATCCTCCCGCCTCAGCCTCCCCAGGTTCTGGATTTGCAGACATATACTGCCACTTCTGGCTTGTAAGATTATTTTAACCCATAAGTCAGGGAAGCCCAAAGCCAAGAAGCAGCTGTGAGTGTGTGAGGCGGGGGACTGCCTCTTGGCAATTTCCCTCCTCTCCTCATTCCTCTTCTCAGGCACCACAGGACGGTGGGCTGTGTGGCTGTGTGACCATCCTCTCCACAGTTCCGTCCCATTCTTGCCTGTTCTGGTGACACCGATGTCTCCCTCTAATTTGAGGTTTCAGTTAAACTTGGAGACTGAAATTTTTCTAGAACCGTCACCTCCTACAGGAGCTGGTGTGTTCTGTCCCAGACAGACCCACTGTGGAGCCTCAAAGCCTTTGATTACTTTCTTTCTGATTCTCTTTCGTCCCCCTTCACACACACACTGCCCCAAGCCATCAGAGCCTCTGCCAGCACCCACATGCCTACGTGCCAGGGCATCCACACTCCCCAGCCCCAGCCCAGAATACCACCTCAGAGTCTCTGCCCTTCAGCTCCTCCCACCCGCCTGGGAGCCAGGCTCCAGGTTCCTAGAGAGGAGGGCAAAGCCAATGCAGGGAGAGGCTGTGAACCTGCCATTCAGCTGCCTCTTGGCAAAGCTGTTCATGACTCTTAGATCGGGTTGGTTGGCACAGTAATTTAATAGCCTGCTGTGGGTTGGCCTGAGGACCTAATCTCCAAATGTGAAAGTTATTGGAGTAGCTGTGGGGCATTGTTTCCATGGAGAAAAGATGTCTGAGCTCAAAGCAAAAGTGACCTTTGGGGACACTCCCCTTTGTGCTCTAGGAGTGACCTCTGTGGTTTAGTCCCAGCTGCAGAGAGAGTCCTGGCCAAACCTCAGCTCTGGCCCAACCCTGCTGGGAATGAGTGTAGGTGGGGAGGGTGAGTGTCTCTGAGGCCAGGGAGCGGGAGGGAGAGGGGGAGGTCTCTCTCAGGACTTGACTATAGACATGGGAAGGCACACAGGATGCCCAAAATCCCATCCCATCCTCTGTGACACTAGGTAGATGAGATGATGCCAACACACACACACACACACACACACACACACACACACACACACACACACACACGGACATACTTCAGGTCTGAGGAATAGGGAATAAATTGATGAACAAAGGAGAAAAGATTTAGTGATACTGTTGGGACTGCATTATTCTGGGTTGTTGTTTGTTTGTTTTTGAGACAGGGTGTCTATTATAGCTCTGGCTGGCATGGAACTTGTGCAGACCAAGCTGGCTTTGAACTCAGATCTACGTGTCTCTGCCTCCCACTGCTCAGATTTTAAAGGCAGGTGCCGGCATGCCCAGCCAGGACTGGATTATTCTGACTGCCTTGCAATGGTGAAGACATCTTAAGTAGAAGACAGCAGAGACAGAGAAAGGCAGAACTGGGCACCCAGATGCAGGAGGGATCTCCACCTGCACTGTCTGCACCTGCACTGTCTGCACCTGCACTGCCTGCACCTGCACTGTCTGCACCTGCACTGTCTCCACCTGCACTGTCTCCACCTGCACTGTCTCCACCTGCACTGTCTGCACCTGCACTGTCTCCACCTGCACTGTCTGCACCTGCACTGTCTCCACCTGCACTGTCTGCTCTGCACTGTCTGCACCTGCACTGTCTGCTCTGCACTGTCTACACCTGCACTGTCTCCACCTGCACTGTCTGCACCTGCACTGTCTGCACCTGCACTGTCTCCACCTGCACTGTCTGCACCTGCACTGTCTGCACCTGCACTGTCTCCACCTGCACTGTCTCCACCTGCACTGTCTGCACCTGCACTGTCTCCACCTGCACTGTCTGCACCTGCACTGTCTCCACCTGCACTGTCTGCACCTGCACTGTCTCCACCTGCACTGCCTGCACCTGCACTGCCTGCACCTGCACTGTCTGCACCTGCACTGTCTACACCTGCACTGTCTCCACCTGCACTGTCTGCACCTGCACTGTCTCCACCTGCACTGTCTGCACCTGCACTGTCTCCACCTGCACTGTCTCCACCTGCACTGTCTGCACCTGCACTGTCTCCACCTGCACTGTCTCCACCTGCACTGTCTACACCTGCACTGTCTGCACCTGCACTGTCTGCACCTGCACTGTCTCCACCTGCACTGTCTGCACCTGCACTGTCTCCACCTGCACTGTCTGCACCTACACTGTCTCCACCTGCACTGTCTCCACCTGCACTGTCTGCTCTGCACTGTCTGCACCTGCACTGCCTGCACCTGCACTGTCTGCACCTGCACTGTCTGCTCTGCACTGAGCCTGCACTGTCTGCTCTGCACTGTCTGCACCTGCACTGTCTGCACCTGCACTGTCTGCTCTGCACTGTCTGCACCTGCACTGTCTGCACCTGCACTGTCTACACCTGCACTGTCTCCACCTGCACTGTCTCCACCTGCACTGCCTGCACCTGCACTGTCTGCTCTACACTGTCTGCACCTGCACTGCCTGCACCTGCACTGCCTGCACCTGCACTATCTCCACCTGCACTGTCTGCTCTACACTGTCTGCACCTGCACTGTCTGCACCTGCACTGCCTGCACCTGCACTGTCTGCACCTGCACTGTCTGCTCTGCACTGTCTGCACCTGCACTGAGCCTGCACTGTCTGCTCTGCACTGTCTGCACCTGCACTGTCTGCACCTGCACTGTCTGCTCTGCACTGTCTGCACCTGCACTGTCTCCACCTGCACGGTCTGCTCTGCACTGTCTGCACCTGCACTGTCTGCTCTGCACTGTCTGCACCTGCACTGTCTCCACCTGCACTGCCTGCACCTGCACTGTCTGCACCTGCACTGTCTACACCTGCACTGTCTCCACCTGCACTGTCTACACCTGCACTGTCTCCACCTGCACTGAGCCTGTACCTGCACTGTCTGCACCTGCACTGTCTGCACCTGCACTGAGCCTGCACCTGCACTGGGGTCTCCACCTGCACTGAGGTCTCCACCTGCACTGGGGTCTCCACCTGCACTGAGGTCTCCACCTGCATTGGGGTCTCCACTTGCACTGAGGTCTACTGAGATCTCCACCTGCACTGGGGTCTCCATCTGTACTGGGGTCTCCATCAGCACTGAGGTCTCCACCTGTAATGGGGTCTCCACTTGCACTGAGGTCTACTGAGGTCTCCACCTGTACTGGGGTCTCCATCTGTACTGGGGTCTCCACCTGCACTGGGGTCTCCACCTGTACTGGGATCTCCACCTGTACTGGGGTCTCCACCTGTACTGAGGTCTCCACCTGCACTGGGGTCTCCACCTGTAATGGGGTCTCCACCTATACTGGGGTCTCCACCTGTACTGGGGTCTCCACCTGCACTGGGGTCTCCATCTGTACTGGGGTCTCCATCTGTACTGGGGTCTCCACCTGTACTGGGGTCTCCACCTGCACTGAGGTCTCCACCTGTAATGGGGTCTCCACTTGCACTGAGGTCTACTGGGTCTCCACCTGTACTGGGGTCTCCATCTGTACTGGGGTCTCCACCTGCACTGGGGTCTCCACCTGTACTGGGGTCTCCACCTGTACTGGGTTTCTCCACCAGCACTGAGGTCTCCACCTGTAATGGGGTCTCCACTTGTACTGAGGTCTACTGAGGTCTCCACCTGCACTGGGGTCTCCACCTGTACTGGGGTCTCCACCTGCACTGGGGTCTCCACCTGCACTGGGGTGTCTACCTGTACTAAATTCTCCACCTACGCTGAGCTACACCTGCAGTGAAGTCTTTGCCTTTCTGAGTCTGCACCTGCACAGGGGTGGGGAGCTCCTAAGATGAAAAGTGAGTGGGGCCCAAAGTCCCTGGACAGTTCAGCAGGAACTGTCTAGATAGTGCAGACCGGGACTCACCACCGGGAAGTGTTGACGATGAGGATGGGGATAAGGCAAGTGTTGGATGTAAATGAAGGACATCCAGCCACGCCATCCATGGGCTATAGACAGACTAGACAAACACACATGCAGTCTCCCTCCCTCAGAAAGGAGAGGCACCCAGTGGGTAAGGCCCTAGAGTAACTCTCAACCTCCAACTGACAGACAAGAGCAAGCAATGCTATGTGAGGATGGGAAGCCCCAGGAGAGCAGGAGGCCCCCTAGGAGTGCCCAGCACCCAAGGATTCCTAACCAGAGCAGACCTGAGCTACTGAACAAGCCCAGAGAAGGGCATCTTGGGAAGGAAGGAAGGTCAGCAGTCTCCAGGCAGAGAAACTATGTACATACACAAAATCCCACACACTAAAGATGCTTACACGTATGTGTGTATGTGAAAACATGCACATGTAGGAGGCCTGACTTCAGTTCTGGCTTTTGACAACAGAACATCGCAAGCCTGGGGTACAGCATGTCTTGGAAAAGGTGCAGAAATCGACATCTTGGAAGTGGGGTTAGTTACCCATTTGCACAGACTTTAGGCTGAACCACCCAGAGTTCCTTCTAACCTTGAAGACCTGAGGCAGCTGTATTTGAGGGCAGATGGAGGAGGCAAAGCTCACATAAACAGCAGCAGCCCTGTACTGGATTGGAGCCCTGTGTACATGTCGCAGGGGGCATCCGTTTGGGAGTCTGTTCTTGCCGCCCAGGCTGTGTAAGCCCTGGGACCTGCTGGGGAACTCCTGTGTGTAGGATGAACCCCACCTTTTAGGGGGACAGGAGTGCTGTATGGAGCCTGGAGGAGACTGAAATAACAACACACACCCAGGAGGAGACAATCACATTATTTAACCATCAGTCAGGAGGGACTTGGGCAGAGGGCTAGAGGGCTCCTGGGATCCCTTCTGGCCATAGGCTAGACATTAGCTCTCTTCAGGATCAGGGAGGTGAGGAGGTACCCAGGGGAGGAACTGTGTGACCAGGATAGTGCGACTTCAGCCACGGGAAGAACTTCAGTATCTCAATAACCTGCCCAGGGCAGGCCTTGCGCAGCCCTCTCTGGTCTGGTGTCCCCTGGAGAAGTGGCCTGGTCTTAAGTGGCAGGCCATTCCTGACAGGGACAGTTGGGTCACAGAGATTCCACCCTGGGGAGAGAGAGCTGGAGCCCTGAGGCAGGGGAGTGCGTGTGTTCCAGCATTCTTAGTACCCCAGGTGGGATGTGAGGAAGGGGTGTTCTTCCTAGAAAGCCACACCCACAGGCACCATGGAAAACCCTGAGGGGAGGGTGGGGTGCTGGCCCACCCCTTAGCACCTGTCCCCAATATCTGCCGGGGTTTTTGGCATTTCTCTCTTTATCTTCTTTGTTACTTTTTTTCACTCTTTAAATAATTAATAAAATTACTTTTTTTAAATACAAAATACACAGTGTCCTTTCTCTTCCACTTATTTGGGGTGACACAGAAGTGTTTTAAATAAAGGTCTCAGCTCTCTAATGGGTCACAAGTGGGAGAGCTGGAGGCCCAGGTGCCACCTTCCCTGGGCTGTCCCAGCACGCCCTGGTTCACCCCACCCCTGGCTGCTGCCCCTGACTTGAGGCTTGAGGTGCCCTGGCCCCAGGCCCCCTAGATGATGGGGGGTTTTCATGGGAGGTGGCATGAAGTCTGTGCTGTGTGACTCCAGGTGGGCCGGCTTTTGGTTGACAGGGTCCGAGAGGGCCTAGCCCATGAAGCAGACAGGCCCCAGAAGCACTCCTCCCCGCCTTGTGGGGGCCCCCAGGTCTGAGAAGGAGGCGTCCAGCACGGGCAGCTGCTCCAGCACAGGTGTGCGCACCTCCAACACCGTCCGGCCTTGCTGGGTCTTGACAGAGAGTCATGGAAAGAGAGCTGTGAGCATGGGGAAGCATCCCTCAATGGCCCCCAACCCCAGCCCCAGGCTCGCCTCTCCTCTGAGACTCCTGACCACATCCAGACGATTCTGGATGTGTGGACTAGGTGTGTCAGTACATATGTTTGGACCCTCCGTGTGCCTCTGCTGGGCATCGGAGTGTCCGCAGTTGCATGGGTTTGTGTAACTCCATGCAGTGCTGGTGTGTGTGCACAGGGCGCCACCTGGAGGGCTCACACAAGTTTGACTCCCATTTCCCCCTCCCGCCTCGTTAGGTCTTTAAGCTCCTTCCCCTCAGGCACGTCTGACACCTGGAAACTGGACTCCTCCCTGCTGTCCCTGGACTCCTCCCTGCTGTCCCTGGACTCCTCCCTGCTGTCCCTGGACTCCTCCCTGCTGTCCCTGGACTCCTCCTCCCTGCTGTTCCTAGGCGCCCTGCCGAATGCATCTCCTCATCTCCTTCCTGTAGCCCAGATCTGGGACCTGCCACCCGCCCGTCATTTCTGGTTCCCACCTGACAGCCATCTCTGAACTCCTTGACGTAGGGGCTGGTCTCGGGGCTCAATTCATCCTCATTGGCCCCCCGGAGTCTCAGGGGGCCATCCTGGGGTACTACAGAGCAAGGGTAGGAGACATCCTGGTGGGCAGAGACGCTGAGCAGACGCAGGAAGGTGAGCTGGACCACGCCCACCGGGGAGCCCTCAGAGTCCACATAGGAGAACTGGGAAGAAAGAAGAGTCAGGGTCCGGGGAGCAGCCACAGACGGGGTGTGGAGCAACAAACAACTTCAGTCTTGGGATTCGAGGAAAGAGACAAAGAAACCACCAAAGGTCACACCAAGAGGAGAGAAGGGTGAGGATGGGCAAGGGCAGGCAGGCTGGGGGCCAATCAGCTCGCACCTGTGTGACGTCATCCCTAGGCGTGACACAAGTCTCCCCTCCTGCTGTAAAGTTGCAGAACACCCGGAAGGCATCTCGAGCACAGCCCTGGTTGGGGTCAACCCAGTACTCTCCTGTCAGGTGAGGAACATGGAGGTCAGGGTCACAGGTCCCATGCGCCACGATACCCCCTGATCCACGTGCTTCCTCCCCTCCCTCTGCCCCAAGGCCCCCAGTCACAGCCCAGTCTCTCACAGTCTCCCAGTGCTTTCCCACTCACAGCCCTGGCACATCTCCAGCCCTGCCTCAGTTTGCCCTGTCACCTTGCAGCCCACCCCAGTCTCTGGTTGGCGCCTGCATCTCCAGAGATGGGCTCTGGACTCCCCTGCAGGAGGAGTGTGATGTGTAGCTGCGATGTGTAGCTATCTGTATGAATTCAGGTGCGTGCGCACACACGTGTATGTATGTCTACTCTTGTGGACGCTGCTGCTCACAGATGGAGCCGCATCAGCTGCTGAGACCCTGAAGAACTTTTCACCCAGCTGGATGTTTCAAACTTGCTACAGTTACAAACCTGTAACCAGTCCCTGTTACAAACCTGTAACCAGTCCCTGTTACAAACCACTCCATATTCATGCCACTCCAGCACCTTCCCTCAGATCCCCACTCCCAGCAGACACTCTGCAGCGCCCCAGCCTGAGGCTGGCACTGACCATCAGGGAACTCAGGGTGGCACAGCTTCAAGTCCTGGCAGGTGCGAGCAGGGCTGTCCTGGGTCCCTGTCGGCTTCCTCATCTGCTCGATCTCCTCCCGCAGAGAGTCCAGTGAGCCAAAGATCTCCTCCAGCCCCGCAGGCGTGCCCGGGGCCCCACCAGTGGGCTCAGCCTCATCGTCCTGCATCAGTTGGCTTCCGTCCACAGAACGGCGGGTCTTCTTGGGCATCTGGATGGGCAGTGGCTGGATCACCTCGCCCGGGGGGCCCTGGGTGGAGACAGAGGGGGTGCAGCAAGGTCACGGTGAAAGTAAGCAGGACGGGCACAACAGGGTGCTGCCCAGCCAGAGCAGTGGTGCGGCCTCCTCCCTCCTCACTCACCGGGTGTCCTGGAGGGCCCTGCACGCCCTTCTCTCCCTTGGGACCGGCCGGGCCCTAACAAAGGAATTAATGAGGTCAAGGAGGGGTCAAGAGATCGAGCATAGGGTCAAGGTCACAAAAGGGTCAAGTTGGTCTCTTGGCAGAAATGAGGGGTTCCCCACTGAGAAGGGGGAGTGTGTGCGTTTGCCCTGGAGAGTCAGGGTTAGGTCCAGCTCAGGGAGGGCGAAGTCGAGGCTAACAGGTCACAGGTCACTCACTGTGGCTCCTTTGGCTCCTTTGGGGCCAGCGGGTCCCTGTGAATGAACAGAAGGGGTCAGCACAGGAAAGGGCACAGGAATGGACAGACAAAGTCACAAGTCCCCGGGACCCTGGGTTTCTACGGGAGGGACCTGGAGATATACAGAAGAGAGAGCTGGGAGACGCCGAGGACCGTCCTGGGAGGTCTGCAGTGGGGTGAAGGGATTAACAGGAGGGGTGGATGAGGTACTTACGGGCAGGCCAGGAGGCCCTCCAGGACCGATGGGCCCAGATGCTCCTGGGATGCCCTAGAACAACAGCATGGCAAGAGATTGGGTCCCTCAATCCCTCCACCCTACAGCCCAGTTCCCATCCCCACCTCCAGCATGAATTCCACCCTACCCGCAGACCTGTACCCACCGTCTCTCCCTTCTGTCCGGGGGAGCCCTGAGGGCCAGGAAGGCCACGGTCGCCCTTCTCCCCTTGCTCTCCAGTCGGCCCAATCAGTCCGATGAGACCTGGGTGGCCCTGGGTAAGGGAAAAGGTGGTCATCGGGATGCTAAAAGAACAACACAGATGAGAAGGGCAAAAAGACAGGGAGATGGATGTGGGATCTGGAGAAAGCTTCAGCTGGGAACGATCCCATGCATAGGACCCCGAGAGCCGGGTACTGGAGGCCGGAAGCAGAGCAGTGGGCACTGGCCGTCCTCGTGGGACCTGGGGCTGAGACGCACGGTCCAGCACCTGTCACTCACCTTCTCTCCCTTGGCTCCAGCATCACCCCGGAGGCCAGGAAGCCCTGGGGGTCCCTGTGGGGAGACAAGAAGTCACTCTCCCCAGGGCTGGGACCAGTTCACCTTCCACTTCCTCCCTGGCTCTGGCCACTCCAGAGCCCCCATATATCCCAGTCACTTACCACAGGACCTGGGGGTCCAGCCTGGCCTGTGGCTCCAGGACGACCTTGTTGACCCTAGAGATTAGAGAGAACACCCCAGGGTCAGGAGGATTGTCTCCGCATTACACACCACCCACGGCCTCCCAAATCCTTCACACTGCAACTCACCACTGAGCCTGGGAGCCCCCGCAGACCATCAGGGCCAGGCTTTCCTGCTGGGCCTGCAGGACCCACAGGGCCTGTCTTTCCTGGCGCCCCAACAGCACCAGGGTCCCCCTGAAACACACAGAGAGAGCTTGTCCTCAAAGGCAGAGGAGGAGACGAAGGAGGTCTAAGGTGGAAGGGGTGAGGCAGGGAGGAAAGCGCCAAGCCTCAGGCGCCCTGGGGGAGGGACAAGTGCCGGGGGCCCAACAGGGAGGAGGTGGACAAGGGAGGCATCTGGAGACAGAACACGAGGAAGGAGAAGGCAGGGTAAGTCCCAGCGCCCAGGGCGACCTCTCTCACCTTGGCCCCCTTCTCTCCTTGTCGTCCCTCTGGACCTGGGGTGCCAGCAGGTCCCTGAAGAAGAGGGCAGGGAGGAAATGGTAGCAGAGACCACGCTGAACTCAGCTCCCTCCTGTCATCTTACACACACACACACACACACACACACACACACACACACACACACGCACACACACACACGCACACACACGCACACACGCACACGCACACACACAGAAAGGACCATTCACAAATATTGAAGACAGGAGCAAGCACGCCCACTGTTAAAACAGAGAAGCTCTGTGCATGTGGTGAAGAGCCGCTGGCCACTTTCCCTCATCCCACCTCCTGCTCCAGCAAACTAAGAGGCTAAACCCAAAAGGAGGCTTCTGGAGAAGCCTCATGCTGTGTCCATTCTGAAAGGTCAGTAAGTAACACAGACCAAAACCCAGGGACAAAAACACCCCATGTATCAAACACCCTGGAGATGGCCAGCTGCGTGTACCACACACGAACCAAAGACAACCAGATAAGGGCATCTCCCTGCCCATCACTTGACATCACCTCACCTCCATCCACCCCACTCAAGGACAGACAGCTGCATCCACATCACTTACCCGCTTCCCAAGAGGTCCAGGGGGCCCGTTCTCCCCGGTGGGACCAGGGGATCCCTAAGGAGGGAGGGTATGAAGCGTGAGCAGGCTCCAGCCAGGAGACCTCTGGGAACAGGTTCAGACCAAAGGCTTGGGCTCAGTGGGGAGAGAGGGGCACTGGTCACTCACAGGCTGTCCTGGCTCGCCATCCTCTCCCCGGTCACCCTTGGCACCATCCTGGCCCTGAAGGGGTGAAACTAAGTCAGAAGAGGGTCCCCAACCCGGCTGGCATCCTAGCCAAGACTCACTCCTGCCATCTGCCTCTCACCCTGCCAAACCCTAGCTCCACGAGACCCAGGCCCACCTGCTAACAGAGGCAAACCCACAAAACCCCACACTCTTGACCCCTCCCCTTCCCCTAGAAGACTTACCCGTGGGCCAGCTTCTCCGGGGGGCCCAGGGTCCCCAGGAAAGCCAACAGGACCCTAATCCAGAGGGAGAACAAGATCAACATCACAGCTCCCTCAGGCCATCCAGAGCCAACACAGAGCACGGACACATGTCACCCTTGCAGGAGGGTTTCCTGAGCCCCTCTCCCTGCCTCATCCCTTCAACCTCCTTTATGCTCCCAAACTCACTGTGGGAGATCTCTCACTTCCCTCTGCGCTCCTCCGCAGGAGACCACATTTCCACAGCCTCCCTCCGAGGCATCACCCCCACTCTTGGGCTCCCCACATCCAAGGTGCTGATGCCCACACACACCAGTATTCCAGGGTCTCCCATTCCCAGAGCCCCTCCTTTCATCCCCAAACTCACAGGGTTCCCCTTGGGGCCATCATCGCCTGTAGGGCCTTTAGGCCCTGGTGGTCCAGCCTCTCCCGCCTGCCCAGCCTCTCCTTTCTCACCACGTTCACCACGTGGGCCCTGCAGGGTGAGTGGAGGGAGCAGATGGTCTCAAGGTGGTCTGGGAGGCCAGGGAAATGGTCTACTCTCAAGACAGCCTCAGCCTCCCCTCCGTCACTTGGTGACCGTGGGACAGTCAGGCCTATGGGGAGTGTCCTGGCCCCTCCTCCCTTCAAGGAAATGGTGGCCAGGTTACTTCAGGCCAGAGATCAAGCCAGGAGCAGACTCCTGGGCTGCGGAGGTCCCAGATCAAGAGGCAGAAAAGGTGAGAGAACAGTTGAAGGTCAAAAGGGGTCAGAGGGCAAGGCCTCGGGATTGTCACTCACCTTGACACCCGGCTCACCCTGGACGCCTGGAGACCCAGACTCTCCCGGCTCCCCCTACAAAGAGATGAGCATTAAAGTCCTCCCAAAGCCTGACAATCCCACATCTCAGTCAAACATAGGAAGAAATCTAACCCTCACCCCCCTGACAAGAGGGGTCCATTCACCCCTCTTCAGCTACCTTGTCTCCAGGGGGACCCAGGTTCCCAACACCTCCAGGGGGACCTTGTGGGCCCTGGAAGAGGAAGAGAAAGAGAAGCCATTATAAGGGGAGACGGAGGCCTGGCTGAGCCCAGCAGGGAAGCGGTGGCAGCGGTCCCAGGGCCACTGGGCTTCTCTTGGTACCTGAGACGGGACTAGGGTTTATGGTCTAGGGAAAAGGAGGCAAAAGACTAACTACATTGGTCTGAAGGGACAGGGGACAAGGGACAAGATGACTCACGTCAGCACCATTGGGTCCAGCGGGGCCGCGAGGTCCTGGAGGGCCAGGTGGTCCCTGGGCGGGTGGGGTATGAATACATCAGGATGGGGAAGGAAGGGAGAGAAGGAACTCCAAGGATGAGCAGGACAGTAGGGCTGTGTGAGCAGAGGTCCAGGCAGAGGGCGGGTGGCAGGGCTACATGCAAGCCGTGAGGCCGGCAGTGGAGTGTCAGGCTGGGGACAGGCGGGGTGGCAGGTGGGTTTGGGCCAGTGAGGGTCACACTTACCATAGGCCCCACGTCGCCTGTTTCTCCCTTCTCCCCAGAAGGTCCTGGCAGGCCCTGTGCACAGACCCAGGTGACCAGCCCATCCGACACCCAGCCCTTCACTCAGCCCCACAGCAGGCCCAGTCCTCTGTCCCCACCTCCCCAGTCTTCATCATGTGACTGGCAGAGTGCTCACAGACCCATCCAGAGCCTTGCTCTCAGGCCCTGTCCCCATCCCAGCTCACCTGGAGGCCAATGGGTCCTGGGGGGCCCATTGAATCCTCTTGTCCCTTCATCGCCTTTGGGTCCAAAGTGTCCCTGGGGCCCCCGAGCTCCAGGCTCCCCATCAGCTCCCTGGAGCAGGGACGAGGACAGAACGATAGGTCACGGGTCATGTGTCCTCCATCCATAAACTCACACAGACCTGAGCACCAGGCACAAGGACGGTGGGGGGAAACTGAGGTAGGCTAGACCCAGAGGCACTCACCGCAGCTCCGGGCTGCCCCACAGGACCGATGGGACCAGGAGGTCCAGGAGGGCCCTAGGGAAGAAACGAAGTCAGAGGTGCCAGGACAGGTGTAGGGGACAAGGGTGGGATAAGGTCAAAAGCCAGGAGGTCAAAAGTCAAGGTCACGGATGCTTACATGCTCGCCTTTGTTCCCTTTGGTACCCTTCTGTCCTGGGTCTCCCACCTCACCCTGCAGGAGAGGAGATATGCAAATTCGATCGAGGTCAGAGGTCAGCAGTCTCAAGTGGCGAGAAGACTGGACATATCTGTAGGTTCCCTCACCTTGTCCCCATCTTCTCCAGCCACACCTGGGGGTCCCGCTGGGCCAGGAAGCCCCACAGGACCCTGCACCCCATCACGGCCAGTGGGACCAATAGGGCCCTTCTCACCCTGCAGGAAACAAGGGAAGAGGTAGCGGCTTGGACGCAGCCTCACCGTCAAGCATCTCCACAAAACACCCTGGTAGCCATCAGCCCTCAGTTCACAGCTCAGCTTCCTGCCCCACGCTCACCGGGACGCCTTTCTCTCCCGCTGCTCCAGGGGGACCTTGTGGGCCTGGACGCCCTGGGGGACCAATGGGGCCTCCTGATCCTGCTGCACCTCGCTCCCCAGGGGAGCCCTGAGAGAGAGATGGAGTCAGATCCTCCAGGAAGGAGACTCCAGGACCCCTGACCCCGGATCTCAGAAAAACAGTGAGTCAGATGCATCCTGGCTGACCCCAAAGGCCCTCTGCCCCGGCCTGTGGCTCCTGCCACATCCTGCCCGGCTCCCCCCTTACTCATCCCCTTTCCCGGTTCCTGCCCGCTGCCTCCCGGGGCCCCAGACTCACTGCAGGGCCAGGAGGGCCAGCTGGACCTTCATTTCCCTTCAGGCCAGGTCCACCCTATGAACCAGATTTAGGACAACAGGTTAGATGGGAAGCGGAGCCTTCACAGGTATGTGACCCCAAAAAGGCGTGCTGGGAAGTATGGGCCAGTGAGATGAAAACAGGGAGTAACATCAAGGGGCCAGGAGGTGATGACCCTGTAGGCTGTTGGCTTTGGGGTTACACTCACAGCAGTGCCTGGGAGGCCTCGCTCTCCTGGGAAGCCTCTCAGACCAGCAGGACCATCCTTCCCTGGGGCCCCAGGGGGACCAGGATCACCCTGAAATGAAAAGAGGGGTGATAAACCATAATTTGAACAGAGATCCCTGGCCCCTCAGCTCCACACTGGCTCCTTTCTTGCAGCCTCCCAGCCCCCCAGCACCTCCCCGCTGGCCAGCCCCTCACTGACCTTGGTCCCTTCCTTTCCAGCTGTTCCAGGAAGTCCTTGCTCTCCAGGAGGTCCTGGGGGGCCAGGGTGACCTCTCTCCCCCATGGGACCGCTTTCCCCAGCTGCTCCCTGGGAAAGGCACAGTCTAAGCTCAGCTCTGCCACCCCGAGACCCCACTCTGCACCCCCAAAGTGCCAGTCTAGGGCCCCTTAGTCTCCCCCAATTGTGGCTGGGACACTGATGCTGCTCTCCTGGCTGCTGGGGCTTATCATCCCCAGTGTGACCTCGCCACCTTGTGTCACAGCTGGGAAACTCCTCAGAGAGAGAGAGAGAGAGAGAGAGAGAGAGAGAGAGACCAAGAAGGAGCAGAAACGCAGGCCCTCAGCCCAGGGTCCCCGCCCAGGCAAGCAGTCGGCAGGGCTGTCACTGGAGGAGGAGACCCCTAACTCCAGGTCTGGGGTACGCTCTCTCCTGCGGAAACATACCTGAGGTCCCACCACTCCAGGGGGCCCTGGGGGGCCGGTCTTCCCTTGGAATCCCTGAGAGGAAAACGATAGAGTGAAGTCAGAGCAGGAAGGGACAAGGGTGGGTGACCCTGGGACAGGAAGTGCCAGGCTCCCAGGGCAGCTGGCTCAGCAGGATCCAAGCCCCTCTTCACCCTGCACCCCTGGAATCACTTACCACTTCTCCCCTCTGGCCTGGGTGTCCCGGCAGCCCGTCCTTCCCTGCGGGGCCCTGGAAAAAGGTTTGGGGTCAGGTGAACTCTTGACAGGGAAGAGGAATGGGGGAGAAGGTAGTGAGTTGGGTCACAAGTCAGCGGTCAGCTTACCGGAGGGCCTTTGGGGCCAGGAAATCCATTGGGGCCTTGAGGGCCAGGAAGACCCTAGAGACAGGGATGGGTGGGTGAAGCTCAGACTCTGGACGAAGTAGCTCAAGTTTCTTCCCCGGGGACGCAGGGGACAGAGCCACACTCACCCTCTCTCCGGGTGGCCCGTGGGGACCGTCACCACCTGATGTTCCCTGTGGGGGAGTGAGATGGACATTTATTAGCCATCCCCCCAAGGGAAGGCAGTGCAAGGGGGTGGGGCTCAAGGCCCAGCATCAGGAGACAACACAGCCTGGCAGAGTCCACTCACCTTGGCTCCAGACTTCCCAGTGGCGCCTCGAGGTCCCCGCTGACCCCTTGGGCCCTAGGGAGACAGAAGGGGGAGGTTAGAAATATCCTTGAGTCTTGAGGAGCCCTCCATGTCGCTGAGGGTGACCCTGAACATCGGATCTTCTTGCTTCTACCTGATTCTACATTGCCATGCTCAACTGATGCAGAGCTGGGGAGGGAACCCAGGGCCTTAATGCGCACATGTGGTACCTTACCCGCTGACTACCCGCCCAGCCCACCCCTCGGATCTTGTGTCTGCCCACAGCACTCACCGTGGGGCCTCGTTCTCCCCGAGGTCCTGATTTTCCAGACAGACCCTGGTGGGAATGAAGTCAAGCAAACATTAGCCAAGGTAAGACTCCCATAGCGGCCTCTCCAACCCTGCAGCCCCGCCCTCTGCACCCCTCCTCCCCCAGCTTACCCGAGCTCCCTTCTCTCCACTGGCTCCAGGAAAACCAGGAAACCCCAGGGACCCCTGTGAGGGTGGAGAAGGAAGACGTGAGGGGAAGGGCTTCGGGAAGGCCAAAGAGGGTGAAGAGAGGCCACGGAGGGAGGCGGCAATGGCGCCACCCGGGGACGGCCTTGGAAAGACCCCACTGCTCCGTAGGCCTCTATTTCTCATCTATACGATGGGAGTTAGCTGAATCCACTCCAGGGAACCCCACACTCTGCCAGTCTATGCTTCCCGGGGTCAGAGGTCAAGGAAGGGACAATGAGGAAGGATAGAAAAGGGGCATCGCATCACCTTGGGACCCTGGCGTCCGGGGTAGCCAGGCAGCCCGGGAACACCTAGCTTGCCCTGTGGAAGGACAGAATGCAATTAGGACGGGAGCCACAGACACCTAGCAGCAACACTCCCCACAGAAGCCCCACGGGTTTCCTGGCAGACTCCCCCAACCCCATCTGTCTCCTCAGACTAAATCTGCAGCTCTACTGAGTCCCGCAGTCTGTGGTCCAGCCATCGCCACCCCGTTTTCAGTTCCACCCGCCCCAGCACCCACTGCTGTACTACCCAGCCAGACCTCTCACAGCCTCTCCCCTCCCTGAGGAGGCTGCAGAGCTGTGGTAGGAGACAAGGGCCCTGCAGCTCACAGCCTGGCTCTGCCCTTCATTGCTGGGTTCGCAACCATCCTAATGTCCCCACACCTGCCAAAAAGCTTCATCTCTGAAGCGGGATTGTGGTGGGGCTACCTGCAGGACTGACAGAACAAGGCCTCAGAGCTCCCCTCCTCCTCCTTGACTCCCCTCTCCACATGCTCACCCCAACTCGCACCCCCATGTCCTCGTGCCTGTCCTACCAAGGATCTTTCCTTGACTTCTTATGCCCCTGCCTCAAGGCACTGGTACCCAGCAGGTGCCGTGCATAGAGGCACAATTAACTCATAGCTCCACCGAGTCCCCGGCTTCCAGATGGCGCCCCATGTCCAGCTACCCCAGGGGCCGAGCCACTATCCCCATCTCCTTCATCCCCATCACCTTCTCGCCCATGAGCCCAGTGGGTCCAGGGTCCCCAGTAGGTCCAGTGCGTCCTTTCGGCCCTTCAGGGCCGTCTTCTCCCCTGGAACCAGGGACTCCAACCTCACCCTGAGAGGAGAGTGGGGAGGTGAGCGTTGGGGACAGAGGTGGGTCTCGGCCCCCAAAGGAGAGAGAGGCTCCAGCAAGGCTGGGGGGGTGGGGGTGGCAGGTGTCTTCCCACACGAAGAGAGAGACTGGAGGGACCGGTGTGGCCCACTATGTGGCTGCCATCTCACCGGGACACAGCTCTAAAGGGGCCCAGCAATGGAGAGAGAAGTCTCCCACCTCAAGGGAGCAGAGCAGGGCGGCTCACCATGGAAGAGCAGTGGGGTGGGGGATGGGGAACTGGGTGGGTAGGAACTTCCACTCACCCTGTCTCCTTTCACGCCTATGTCACCTTTGAACCCAGGAAAGCCATCCTCGCCCTGAGAAAGACGGGGGTGAGAGGGTACCACGGAGGAGGGTAAAGGTTGGGGGAGTTGGCGCAGGTTCAGGGAACACGGGTAAAGGGATTTTAGAAATGGGAGGGCAGTTGGGGCACTGAGGGAGAGGAGGGCGGGTGGGCACTGAGGAAGAGAGGGGGGGCGGGTGGGCACTGAGGGAGAGAGGGGGGCGGGTGGGCACTGAGGGAGAGGGGGGCGGGTGGGCACTGAGGGAGAGGGGGGCGGGTGGGCACTGAGGGAGAGGGGGGCGGGTGGGCACTGAGGGAGAGGGGGGCGGGTGGGCACTGAGGGAGAGGGGGGCGGGTGGGCACTGAGGGAGAGGGGGGCGGGTGGGCACTGAGGGAGAGGGGGGCGGGTGGGCACTGAGGGAGAGGGGGGCGGGTGGGCACTGAGGGAGAGGGGGGCGGGTGGGCACTGAGGGAGAGGGGGGCGGGTGGGCACTGAGGGAGAGGAGGGCGGGTGGGCACTGAGGGAGAGGAGGGCGGGTGGGCACTGTAGGGCACTGAGGGAGAGCAGGGCGGGTGGAGGAGCCCAGGTACTTGGAAGCCAAGCGCACAAGGCTTACCTTTTCACCCTTGTGGCCCTTCAGGCCCCGAATTCCATCCACACCCTGGAATGAGAGGGAGGGCAGAGGTCACGTGATCAGCCGAGTTAGAGTACTGAGACCGCCCGCCCCCCCCCCCCCAGCCCCTGGTAGTCGGTTACCTTGACACCTCGAGGACCTGGGTATCCTAAAGGACCCTGTGGTCCAGAGGGCCCCTGGAAGAAGAAAGAGAGGGACTTATGCAGGTCCTCGGGATGTCACTGTGAGGGCGTTAGGGGGCGGGAGAACACAGTAACAACACTGGGGTTGGGGGTGTCGTGGGGCTTAGACACAGAACACTGTCAGAGCCAAGTGAAGGGTGACAGGAAATCCCCAGGACTCTGAGCCCCTCCCCCGAGCTGAAAACACCCTCAGAGGGTAAAAGAGGTGTGGAGGGTCTCACCTGGTTCCCTTTGGTCCCAGGGGGACCTTCCTTCCCTGGGTGACCCTGTAAGAAGGCGGCAGAGAATGTAACTGCTGAGCCCAGTAGTCCCCAAATTGCGCTGTGCGCTAACAAAGCCAGTCCCACAGGCAGCCGCCATGAGTGACCTTACAGCAAAAGGTACACACTGGTGGAGAGTCACTGAGGGAGCTTGCCCGTGACATGCTGGGCAGAGTAGAGGTGAGGGGCACTCACCGGGAGTCCGTCTGACCCAGGCATGCCAGGGAGCCCTGGTTTCCCACGAGGGCCCTGCAAGAGGGTGAGGAAGATCATGGCCACTAAAGAATTAGGACTTCACAGCCAAAGTCCCAGGAGAGAGGGAAGCACTCCTTGCCCATCCCCAGAACCCGATGCCCTGAGATTCAGTCACCCACCTTCTCTCCATGAGGACCGACGGCACCCTGGGGTCCGGGGAGGCCCTGCATGTGGAGAAAGAGAAATCACGTGAGCCACAGGGCTGTGCCATCCTCTACATCCCCATTAAGCATGAGAGCAAGAAGGGCCGGATGACCTGTCCCCATCCAGAGTGTGGCCGTGGTAAGGCCTGGGGCAGTCACTAAGTTGGGAAGAGGGCAGGACCACTCACCTGGGTCCCAGGAGTGCCCTGCTGTCCAGGGGGCCCTGGCTCTCCTTGTGGTCCCTAGAAACAAGCAGCCAGAAAGGGCCAGGCCAGGGCCGGGCAGGGGTCAGGCAGGGGTCAGGCAGGGGTCAGGCAGGGGTCAGGCAGGGGTCAGAAGACAGAGACAGAGGAGAGAGGATAGAAAGCCTCAAGGGCAGCCAAGAGGACAGGGTCAGGAGACAGGAAGGGGCTCAAAATGGCAGCCAACAGGACAGGGTAAGGGACTTGCAGGGATAAGGGGCGGGGTCTCTGTGCCAATCACTCACCAAACTCCCTTTGGGGCCATGGGGACCATCCATGCCTCGAATTCCCTGAAACACAAGATGGGGTGAGCAGGCTGGAAGCTGGGGCCAGGCCAGGAGCTCTGTGGTTTCTGAGAAGTCTGGCCTGGTCATCCCAGAGGGTGGACGGCAGACGCCCGATCAGACCACGCATTCATCTCAAGCCCAGGCTGGCGTAGCCTGTCCAGATCTGCAGGGCGTGGGCCTGTGGGTTTGAGGGCTTCTGCTCTGTTTTCCTTGAGGATTTTTGTTGTTTTGGGCTACAGCCACAGCCCTGGTGCACTGCACCATACGGTCCACAGGGACTTCTTGGGGGGAAGCTGAAATAGGTGGGGTCCAGAAGTGGAAAAGCTCATGGGCAGCGGAGGAAGGGAGGAAGGAGGAACGCAGTGAGGAGGGGTGGGGAACTGGAGAGGTCAGGGGTAAGGTCGGGGCTGGACGTCAGCGTGTCACTTACCGGCGGCCCCGGAATACCAGGTGGACCTTTGGGGCCAAGAAGTCCTCTAGGTCCCTGCGTTCAGAGTTGACAGGGACAGCATGAGTGAGTGACAGGGAATGTGTCCCTTGTGGCTTCCCCAGGGCACCCCAGGACACTCACAGACTCTCCAGGCAGCCCCCGGGGCCCAATATCTCCATCGTCACCCTGGAGAAGGAAGGTGTATTAAATGAATCAATCTTGCCTTCTAGACTTCTGAGTGCAGCCCCTGTCCTGACCACGGCACTCACCCGCTCTCCATCTTCACCAGGAGGCCCAGGAAGGCCCTGAGCACCTGTATCACCCTGGAAAAGGAGGGAGCAGTGAAGAGGAGTCTCGGGTCCCCTTATACAGGCAGATACCGATCCCTTCCCTGCTGAGCTGCTGAGCCCTCCAGCCTTACTCTGAGGTCCCTACTTTCCCCCTACAGATCTGTCCCCATCACTGCACCCCGCCCCCACCATACCCACCCTGTGTCCCTTCTCGCCGGGTAGCCCTGGAAGTCCGTCAAAACCTCGGTCACCCTAGGAGGAAGAGGGAGAAGAGAAGTGAGGTGAGCCCTGGTGGGCAGGCCAGGCAGCCACAGGTGTCAGAGGATAAGCACACTACCTTCACACCAGGTTCTCCGGGCATCCCGCGGGCTCCGTCGGCACCGGCCCGGCCCTGGGGGTACAAAGCATATGTCAGAAGAAGTAGGCACATGGTCCTCTGTCCTCCAAGCTCATTTCCATCCCTAGAGGACTCACCCTTCGCCCAGCCTTGCCAGGAGGGCCTGTGAGGCCCTGAGGTCCTCTGGGGCCCTAGTAAGGGGAGAGACAGGGATGGTTAGTGGGCGTAGACCAGAGGGACACTGGGCTGCAAATCAGATGTGGGGATTGTCACCTGAGGGCCCAGGTCTCCAGATTCTCCTTTCAAGCCAGGGCTCCCAGGCTGACCCTGAGAGAGAGACAAGATGGCCATATTCAAGGACATAACCAACAGTGATCTCAAAGGGTCCCCCAACCCCGGCCGCAACACCCCACCAAAGGAGCATGACCTGGTTCTCTGACAAACTATCTTCAACTACACACACAGATAAAGAAAGGCTGCTTTATCATCCAACCCACTCACCAAGGGTCCAGGGCGGCCCGTGTATCCCATGGGGCCAGGGGGTCCACGGAGTGCCAGCTAGGGGAGTGAGAAGGTCAGAAGAGATGAGAGGGGGCATCTTAAGGGCACCAGCACACCCCCAAATGTGTCTTTCCTGTATCCAATCCTCATCCCGGGACCTTTGCTCTCCAGCTCTCCTCAGCCTAAGCAAACCCAGGCTGCCCCCACCCTCCTTTCACACCTCCCTATGCCCCCCCAAGCACCTTCCCTTCCCACCACACCCCTCCTCTACCAGCACCCCTCTGTCCATGCTCACCCTTGCCTGCTGCAGAATGGCCTGGGCTTGGGCCTCCTGGGCGGCCACCACGGGGCCCTTGTCACCCCCACTACTGCCAAACCGGAACTGGGGGGC
Source organism: Peromyscus californicus insignis (assembly GCF_007827085.1). Classification (NCBI taxonomy): domain Eukaryota; kingdom Metazoa; phylum Chordata; class Mammalia; order Rodentia; family Cricetidae; genus Peromyscus; species Peromyscus californicus. The sequence continues at coordinate 3,336,309 of NW_026294491.1, forward strand.
ACAGAAAATACACGTTCCCCTCCAGGAAATCCAAGTGCCCTCCAAGCCAGAGATGCCCTTCAACGTCTCGGCCGTGCCCCTGGCTCTGGCTAGGCACTCAGAGGTTTCTAGAGTCTCACTTCCTCCCACCCTCCTTCCCACCGTAGCCACCCAATACTCTCCTCTGGTTCTTCATCTCACAAAATATGAGATTTCTCTGCCCTGTTTTAGATGATCCATGCTTGGTTCCAGGTCTAAAGAGGCTGTAATCTTCCCACCCCCAAAGATCAAGTGCATCAGTTGATGCTGTGAACTCCAGCATCTCCCCACCGCCATCGTCCACGTGCTGAGAACTCAGGCATGCCCCAGCATGCCCAGCTTTTCCTCCACAGCCTTCTCGGTAAGTTCTTGGTGATACAAGCACTCCCCCTCCCCCAACCCGTTTCAAAGCCCAGAAGATAACTCACTGGGAGCATCAGAGACGCGCCAGGAGGACCAGGGGCTCCATCTGATCCGGGGAGCCCTGCCCGGCCAGGGGGGCCCTGAGTGGGAAAGAATAAGAGAAAAGGGAGCCAGGAGCATGTCAGAGATCATTTTGAAATCCTTCCCTACAGGATCAATATAGACATCTCTAGAGCCCCCCTAAATGTTCTACCCTGTGAAAATGTAGAGATACCAGCTTGCTGTCCTCTCCAGTTACAGTGTGCGCCCACACTCCAGGTTATGGGGAGCAGAGTCAGGGTAGAGTATGCACCCACACTCTAAGTTACAGGGAGCACAGACAGGGTAGAGTGCATCCACACTCTAAGTTACTAGGAGCACAGACAGGGTAGAGTGCATCCACACTCTAAGTTACAGGGAGCACAGACAGGGTAGAGTGTGCTCTCACACGCCAGGTTATGGGGAGGACAGTCAGGGTAGAGTGTGCTCCCACACTCCAGGTTATGGGGAGGACAGTCAGGGTAGAGTGTGTGCCCACACTCCAGGTTATGGGGAGGACAGTCAGGGTAGAGTGTGCTCCCACACTCCAGGTTATGGGGAGCACAGTCAGGGTAGAGTGTGCGCTCACACGCCAGGTTATGGGGAGCACAATCAGTTCTTCAATTAGCCAGCTGATAATGGATTACTGAACACAACACCCCACAGGGTACAAGTGGCTCCCCTGCAGCTATCCCCACCCCTAGAACATTCACTTACCCTCTCTCCAGGGTCTCCAACTGGGCCTGGGTTCCCCTGGATGCCAGGGGGTCCAGCCAATCCCTGAGGGGCAAAAAGAAGGAATGTCAGATGTGGACATCAGACAGAGACACATGGCTGAGGGGTGGACATCAGACAGAAGAGGGCATGTGGCTGGGGTGGACATCAGACAGAAGAGGGCATGTGGCTGGGGTGGACATCGGACAGAAGAGGGGCGTGTGGCTGGGGTGGACATAGGACAGAAGAGGGGCGTGTGGCTGGGGTGGACATCGGACAGAAGAGGGGCGTGTGGCTGAGGTGGACATCGGACAGAAGAGGGGCGTGTGGCTGGGGTACACATCGGACAGAAGAGGGGCGTGTGGCTGGGGTGGACATTGGACAGAAGAGGGCGTGTGGCTGGGGTGCACATCGGACAGAAGGGCATGTGGCTGGGGTGGACATCGGACAGAAGAGGGCATGTGGCTGGGGTGGACATCGGACAGAAGGGCATGTGGCTGGGGTGGACATCAGACAGAAGAGGGGCATGTGGCTGGGGTGGACATCAGACAGAAGAGGGGCATGTGGCTGGGGTGCACATCAGACAGAAGAGGGGCATGTGGCTGGGGTGGACATCAGACAGAAGAGGGGCATGTGGCTGGGGTGCACATCAGACAGAAGAGGGCTTGTGGTTGGGGTGGACATCAGACAGAAGGACATGTGGCTGGGGTGGACATCAGACAGAAGAGGGGCGTGTGACTGAGGGGTGGACATCAGACAGAAGAGGGCGTGTGGCTGAGGGGTGGACATCAGACAGAAGAGGGCATGTGGCTGAGGGGTGGTCTCTACAGCAGAGCTGTGGTAATCTGGTGCCTGCTTTGGAAGCACTCTTCAGATTGGAGATCTGGACATACTTGGGCAAGCTACAGAAGGACCTGCAGGAAACGTCTCTAGTAAAAGAAAGGCAGTTTATACAAAACACTCACCGCAGGGCCTTCTGGGCCAGGGGGGCCCTCTACGAACATACCCTGTGGGGCCAGACATGCAAAGTTAGAGGCCACAGGGCCAGCACCCACCCCTTTACTTCCTCCTCCCCCCGTCCACCACGTGACTCACGGGCTCCAGCACCGCAGGCTCTCCTTTCTCTCCCTTCAGCCCCCGGGGTCCATGGGCAACCTGAGGGAGGCACACATGTAGCCCCCAGTGGGGCCCGTGAATAGCTAGGCCAGCACCCATCCCAACTCCAGCCTCACCTGCAGGACCTCCTGGACACTCCAAACTCTAAGCCAGTTCCCTGGCCCACCAAAGCAAACACACACAGTGTCTCTGAGAGTCGCTTTCCCCTTCCGGGGTTCCAAACCCCAGCATCCCTCTTCCTGGGGACCCCACCCTGTCACCAAAGGCTCCTTCTGACCCCAGGAATCCTTAGAGCCTAAAGAGAGGTCTACGCGCTCATCCTAACCCCACCTGCTGAGTAAGTAGGTAGGTTTATTTCTTGGGAGTGAGAGTTAAGACACGGAACTGGATGAGAATCTGATTTTAAAAACTATGGGTTTTCTTCCAGAAAATGAAAAACATGTGCCCTAACGTATAGACGTTTATCTATAGCTTTTTTGTTATTTGTTTGGAGACACTCTTAAGAAAAGAACGCGGTGTACCCCAGGCTGCCCTTAAACTCGGTCCCCCTGCCTCAGCCTCCCAAGTGTTGGGATTATAAGTGTCACCACCATGCCCATTTCTAATTGTAATTTCTAGCTGTAAGGGGTTCACAAGTAAAAAAAATGCCCTTGAGGGGCTGGGAAGACAGTTCAGCAGTTAAGAGCACTTGCTGCTCTTGCAGAGGACCTGGGTTTGGTTCCCAGCACCCACATGGTGGCTCACACCACCTGTGACTCCACTTCTAGAGGATCTAATGCCCTGATCTGACCTCTACGGGCACCAGGCAGGCATGCATATGGTGGAGCTATACATAAACACACACACACACACACACACACACACACACACACACACACACGAAGGAGATTTAGAAAGCTGTTGCCCCTGATATCCCACATTCTGGCCTCTCAACTGGATATCGGGGAAAATGCAGCTCTTAGGTTAGTTACCCAAACCTCAGAAGTAACCCTCACAGTCCCCTAGTTCTCTTCCCTGTAGGGAACTTCCCCTACTCCCATCTCTACCCCAAGTCCACCAGCCCCTCCCTCCCACTCCCACCCCAATTCCCACTCCAAGCTCTAGGCCAGACCAAAGACAGTGAGAGAGAGGATGAAGGTCATCTGCTACCACCCCCAATTCTCCCCACAAAGACCTTCACAATCCCCGCTTCCACCCCTATCTTGGCCAATTAGACGTGATCAGTTCCCAAATCCCAGCTCAACCCCAGAGACTCAGAAAGCAGCATGCAGCAGCAGCAGCAGCAGGGGTGGCAGAGTCAGGTAAGCAGGCAGAGTTCAGCAGCAGCAGCAGCAGCAGCAGCAGCAGCAGCAGCAGGGAATGGCCGTGACAGCAATGCCAGCAAAGGACAAGGTGGAGCCCACCACGGGAAGCAGTCCAACAGAAAGGGACGTTTGAAGACCTGGGACGCCACTAAGGGGACAGAACAAAAGGGACACACACTTGGAAGCAAGACGAATGCCAGAGCCAAGCAAAATCAAACACCGCCAAGATGGCTAGAAAACACACTGAACAAACAGGAAGTGGTTGGAGAGACAGGAAGCCCCCGAGAAAAAAGAATCCAGGAAGTGGACCTTCAAAAACAACATGGCTGCCATGGCCAAGAGAGAAAAGAAATTCACAAAACAAATAGAAAGTGACTCTTGCAAAGAGAATTAAGAGGATGAAAGGCAAGATCCAGAAAAAAAAAAAAAAAACACCAACATCCAGGCTAGGACACACAGGAAATGGCCATGATAAATATCCAGGTCCATCCACAATGGATATCCTTATCATTCTGATAATCAGGGGTACCCAGGAAGTGGCTTATTGTCAAAGAAAATTGCCACAAGACAGCATGAGAAATCAGAACACAAACAAACAAACAATCCCTTTTAGCCTAACCTCACATAGTCACCAAGAGGGTCATCAAGGCTACGGAAGACAGGGAAAGACACATCAGAAGTGGCCCCGAAAGTTAGAAAACGTCATGTGGGAAGTTAGGAACTTTAGCATCAACGTGGACACGAAGTTGTTTTGAGCACGAGGAGATGGGTGAGACAGACAAACTGGACACAAGGCGGTTGCTTATTGACAAAATTGTCAGTCTCAGTTTAGACAAGCAGTGGCCAAGAAAGAAAGTGGCCACAGTATTGCAAAAAGTCCGGTCGCCACAGACAGAGGACCTACGGGGAGGCTTGAGGTAAGACATTTGGCAAGAGAAAGCAGGAGGTGATCTTCTCAAGCAACGCAGACACCTCTTGTGGAGAGAACATGACAAGCCAACAGGAAGTAGCTCACAGCCAACAAGGATCCAACAGGAAGCCATCCACGTAGCGCCCCCGATGGTGAAGGACGGACTAGGAGCTGCTTTCACTTACGGCTCCTGAGTGAGCTGTCTCCGCAGAGAGGGCAGGGCCAAGCTCCGTCTCCTCATGATAGTCCCCATAGTCATAGGTGTAATCGTAGAGCCCTGCTGGGGGGTCTGTGCCACCCTCCCCATATTCCTCTGCCTGGAAACTGTCGACTGTTGGGGGGACCTGGGGATCTGTCTGCTCCTTCCCAAGGACAGGGGAGAAGAAGGGGTAGATGGGGGTGTGAGGCCTGAGAGGAGGTATCCTCTGGACCCCGGGGTTGACAACTTCTACCCCAAAGAACCTGAGGCTCATTGGGACTGGCGTTTTCTCCCCCCAGTGAGCAAGGGGAATGGCTATCGACCACACAATGGATGTTTGGAAATGGATGTGGTTGGGGGAAATAGTGGAGAACAAGAAGGGTGGCCGGAGGGCTGGACACAGGACAGTCCATGGACATAAGGACAGATGAAGCCTCTAAGACCACAGAGAGAAAGACAGAGAGAAGAAAAAAGTGAGAATGTTGGACAGAAAACGGAGCCAGGAATGGCACCGTGACACAGGAAGGGAGCTCACTTAACACCAACATAGAGAATCTACTTTAGAGTCAAATAATGATGAGGCCGTGACACCAGAAGAAATGGCCACACTAGACAGGCAGGTGGCAGGTCTGGAGTGACCAGAGAAGTCTTAAGTGGGTATATGAAGAGCCCTCCGGCCAGGGAGGGGTGCTCATTAGGATGCTTTGTGGGGGGCTCCAGCTGGATGACCTTGGGGATGAAGTTACCTCTTCAAGGAATGGCAAGGGGCTGGGCTCCGGGGCTCCTTCCTCTTCACCTGGGGTGGGGTACTAGCCCCAAAGGGAGGAGGGAAGGAGTGGGGGGAGGTGAGAGGTTAGCCGGAAAGAAAGCGAAGCTGCAACCTGTCCCCACCACAGGCAGGCTCTGGATGGGGGGAGGGGGTGGGGGAATCACAGATCTTGCAGCCCCTTTGAGGAAGACAGTTTGAAGAGAGTAGTCTCCAGTGTCTGTAAGTTGGGGGCAAAGATCTGGATGCCCGTTCTACCTGCCGATAACTGCTGCCTCTGGTCCTGGGGAGGGCCCGGGCAGTGGGGGAAGCTGCCCGTGGAGCTGGGCGTCGGGAGGGGGGAGGCTGGCCGAGGGCTTTGCCAGAGCCTCCAGCTGGAGAGAGCCTCCTGGCTGGTGAGGGGAGCGCCTGCCTGGCTGCTGACCTCTTGGCAGGAGGGTTAGGCTTTCGGGGAGGGGTCCGACGCCCCCTAGGGGGAGGGGGAGCCCTGCGATTGGAACTCTGAGGATGCTGCAGTGGAGAGATGGGGGGGCGGGCAGTGAGCAAGTGAACCTCCATAATTTAGTGTCTCCCAGAAACTGGGGCTGATGGGGACTTAGCCTAAGAGATGTTGACAGGAGGTGTTGGGAGAAAGGGGAAAGATGAAGGGGGTCCTCAAGTTTACCTGGTAATCAGGGGCCGTCCCTGTAGTCATCACATCGTAATAGGGGGGCTCGTTGTCATAGTAGAGAGACTCAGTGGGCTGGGAGCAGGGAGGGGGATAGACAGGGCAGGATTGGGGACATTGAAAGCGGGAGATTCCAGAGAGACAATAAGGAGATGGTGTGGGGTTGGGGGATGAGAGTTGAGGGTGACGTTGAGGAAGGAGAGGGTGGGAGCGGTGGGAAAGAGGAAGTGGGTTCCCCATGTGGATAGAAGCAGACACGATTAAGAGATTGATCCTCCAGTCTTCAAATCACTGTCCCCAGAACACATCTGTCACCCCAACCATCCAGTCCCCCCAATCTAGACTTTCACCCCTCTTCCCACCATACCCCCAAGGCACTTGGTGAGCCAGAGACTCTGCTCCCTGTCCCCACACTTCCACAGACCGCTCATCCTGGAGATTCCCCTTCCCCCAGTCCCTCCCTGTCACTCCCCTGGGTATCACATCTCAGTTTCCCCTGTCCCCCTCCTTAGGGCTCACCTGTCCCCTAATGTCTCCCAATCTCTTAATTCAAGAAAGGGATGGGAAACCCAAGGCAGACAGGAGAGGATGCCACACAGGCAGGGTACATAGCTCCCGCCGGGGATTCTTCATAATGACTCTTTTTATTTTTAAATGAAAATAAAAAGGTTGATGACTGAGGACTGGGAGGAGGGCATGATGGGAACAGAGAGGTGCTGCTGGGAGCTAAGGGGAGGGTGGGATGGAGCAGTGGGGACTGCCCTGGACAACCCGTGTCCTCCCAAAACGCTACAGGTTCAGTTTGCCCGACTCCCTCACCTGCCGCTGGGGCTCCTGGCTCTGTGGCTTATGAAGTCTTGATGGCTGCTTCTTCGGAGATCTCTGGGCTCTGTGAGGCTTCTGGATCTGAGGTCCATCTCTCTGTGCCCTCTCACATTCCAGATCCTTCTGTCCACAAGACTGATAGGCAGCTTGGACGCCTGGGACAATGATGAGCTCCTGAACATCACCCTGGAAAGATATGAAGAGGAAAAAGTGATGGAGACATGGACAGAGGGACCCGGAGAGACGAGAGGAATGGTCTGGAACGAAGTGACTGGGTAGATGGTCAGGCGAGTAAAGGGATGAATAGATAAAGCGGTGCACGCATCCAGAAGTAGGTCAGTGGGTGTCAGCTGGCCGGGTGGATGAATAGGTGGTGGACGCATGAAGAGGGGTTGTCTGTGGGTGACTGGGTGGCATGTGAATAAACAAGCAAATTTGGACAGGTAATGAGTGAATAAGCAGCTATAAGCTATATCTATCAATGGTCTGGGACTAAGCTATCGCATGGGAGAAGGTCACAATCAGCAGGAGGACAAGGACTTTCACCCCTTTATTTCATATCTCAAAAAGGTAAGATGAGGCAAGGTCACTCAGAGTAACAGGTCAGGACTAGAACTCAGGCCTTCCAACTTCAGATTCAACCCAGACCATCTCCTCCCTGCCCCTATGGTCACACACGGGCCTTTCCATGTGGCTTCTAGAGGCAGGTACAGCCTTGACGCCTTGATCTGACAGCATCAGTGATGACGGCAGTTCTCTGGATGGACCTCTGGAAGCGAAGAACTCCTTTCCTTCTGAATCTCAGTGGCAATTACTCAAGTCCGCACACGGCGCTCACACACTGGCTCATCTCAAAATGAAGCACCCCCAGGGCTGGGGTGACAGAGAACTTACACTATCGTACTGTGTTTTCCTTTCCAGGAGGTAGTCAGAAAACGGTAGCTGGTGGGTAGATGGATGGATGGACAGATGGGGTGGAAAGGCAGATGGGTCAATAGGGGTTTAAGTGCAGTAAATGATGGTGGGTGGATGGATGGACGGATGGACGGACTGATGGATGGACGGACGGACGGACGGATGGATGGACGGATGGACGGATGGACGGATGGATGGATGGATGGACAGATGGACGGATGGATGAACGGACAGACGGACGGACGGACGGACGGACGGATGGATGGATGGATGGGCAGACATGTGGGTAAATGAATGGCTAGCTGGGGAGTGGGTGGTGAAACCAGTGGGTGAGTGGGCAGAGGAGCAGTAGAGGAGGATGTGTGGCTACACGAACTGACGCAGGCGTCCATGTGTGCCAAGTAGATGGAGTGAGCAGGTGAGTGGACGAGGGAACAGATGGGTGGAAGGCTAGCGAGGATGGGTAGATGACTGGGTGGGTGTTTGAAGGAGGGAGTCGGTGCAGGGGAAGATAGGCGAGTGGGTCAACATAAGCCTAATGCATGAGCAGAGAGGTGACCGGGTAGATGGTCAGGCGAGTAAGGGGATGAACAGGTAAGCCCGTGCACGCATCCAGAGGTAGGTCAGCGGGTGACAGCTGGCCGGGTGGATGAATGGGTGGTGGACGCATGAAGAGAGGTTGTCTGTGGTGCCTGGGTGGCTGGGAGGCGAATAGACACATAAATCGGTTGAAGGAATGGATCAGTGACGGACAGGACCAAAGGATGACTGAATAAGTGGCTACAGGCTGTGTTTCTGTAAGCGGGCCTCTTGCTGCCCATTGGAAAAATCAGCCTGAAGACCAGAAATGGAAATAAAAAGTCCTGGGAAGAAAAATGAATGAAAATGAATACAGGCTTCAGCACAGGAAGATAGAGAGGTGGAGCCAGAAGTGTGGCCATGAGACGCGGGGCCAGAATCACCCTCCTCAGACTGCTGCCGTGCTTACCTCAAAGACTTCATCATCTAGGATATGGGCACCAAAGATCACCACCCCACGGGTGTCCAACACCGGATGCACACTTCGGGGAAGGGGCCTGGTGACTCGCTTCTTACAGTCCACAATGAGGGTGACAGACTGACCCTTCACAGCCACAGCCACATGGTGCCACCTAAGCGTGGGGTAAGAAGTTTGTGTGACTGACTAGTGAAAGCAGGGGTCAACAGGGTTGGGAGACAGCTCATAGAAGGGTTGGCGATGATAATGGGTGATAATGGGTTAAGAATTACAATGACAGGGCTGGAGAGATGGCTCAAGGGTTTAGAGCACTGGTTGCTCTTCCAGAGGGTCCAGGTTCAATTCCCAGCACCCACATGGTGGTTCACAACTGCCTGTAACTCTAGTCCCCGGGGATCTGACTTCCTCTCCTGGCATCTTTGGATAGGCATGCACATGGTACATAGATGTAAGTGCAGGCAAAACACCCACACACATAAATTAAATTAAAAATTTTTAAAGAATTACAAGCAAGGGATACCACATAACAGGTGTGTATAGCATGGGTACCCTGCAATCATTTTCTAGTTGGGGTGTCATGCTTGATGATCTTTGTCTTATACACACAGAAACTAAGGCTCACAAAGTTAAGTACTTACCTGTGTGCCAGCAGGTACCTTTTTATTCCCATTCCCAGACACAGACTCTGAGACCCAAACCCCGACCAAGAAGTGACAGGTTCAAGCAGCAGCCAGTGTGCCCAAAAGGGCCAGTGGAGTTCCTTAGATACCGGGGTTCTGAGACACTCTCTGCTGGCAGTGGGGATCAGGTAGGTCAAAGGGACAAACTGACTTACTTGCCGTCTGCTAGGCTGAGGCCTCGGAAGACAGGCTGAGCGGGGGCTTGTGGCCGTCCCCTCTGGTCCTCATACAGAAAGCGAACAGGGCGGCCAAGCTCCAGGCCCAGCTGCTGGACTCCCTGGGCACTGTACAGAGTCAAGAGGGGAGCCTGGAGGCCAGGGCGGGTCCGGACAACCGTCAGCAGAGAGAAATCTTTGGGAAAGCCTCCTGGTACCCCAGAGAGAGAAGCACAGATGGAGTGAGAGGTGAAGAGATCCCAAACCTCACCTCCCCACCTCCCCACCTCACTGCCCAAACCTGGGAAGAGCTGGCGGGTGGGTGCACTGAGCTGGGCAGGTCGTGACACGCGGTAGGCCACATCAGCCGGACAGACCCCTTTTGATTTCCGGACACCATCGGGAAGGGAGGGGAACCTCAGGGCACGTAGTACATCCACAGAGGGTGCACCTGGGAGAGTCAGGGGACAGAACATGTCCCAGGGAGGGTCTAAATGGGGAACACCCAGATCTCCAACTCAGTCTCCCTTACATTCTCCTGAAAGGACCTAGATGAATGGTAAGCAAAGTGACCCAAAGGGGAAGCATGGCTAGCCCTGGCTGGCATGCAATGTGACCCAAGGCTAGCCCTGGCTGGCATGCAATGTGACCCAAGGCTAGCCCTGGCTGGCATGCAACTCTATCCCTCGCACCCTCTCTCTCCCAGCATGCTGTCTCTAAGCTGTGAATCTCTGCTGAGATCTCTGTCAATCCTGCCTCCATCAGCCTCCCCTTCCTGCTCTGTGCTTCTGTGTGTGCACCTGTCCGACCCTCTCGTCCCTCTTCTGTTTCCAGTCTCTCCACACCCTGCCCATCCTTTTCTTTCTCCCTCTCTCTCCCTCCCTTCCCGTATCTCCCAGTTTCTGGCTTCCTGGCATCTGCTTGGTCTCTAGCACAAACAACATCTGGGCAATCGATCATCCTGGGCACAGGGAGGCAGAGAGGCGGCTGTGTAAGAGAGGTCTTCCAGCTGCTTAAGACTGGGTTGAAGTGGGGGGCAGGGGCTGCTCTGACTGGGTTAAGGAAGGAGACAGAAGAACAGGGTGGCCCAGAAGCCTATGCCCCCAGTCTTGGAAAAGAGGTTTGGAGAGGGGAGAAGGGAGAGGTGAGAGGAGAGAGGGGAGAGGGGAGAGGGGAGAGGGGAAGCTGCAACGTGGAGCAGGAGCAGGTCCAGGGCCTCAAGCCACACATCTGTAGATGCCATCAGAGTTCTTGTCCAAACCCCAGACAAGCTCCCCACACCTGCAACCTCAGTCCTGCCACCCCCCACCATCTGAATCCAAAGATTCAAGTCTCAGGCCATCAGCCGGGTCTCCTTAGATTTCAGCTTCCTGGGCCCACACTCCCTGGAAACCGAAGGCAGTTTGCTCCCCAAAGCACGCACTTCTCACACCATCCACTCCACAGTGGAGAACTCCCAGAGAGTGCTTGCAAAGTGTTGGCAGAAGTGTGGGGCGGGGCAGAGGCCAGGGCAGTCAGGAGAGCAGAGCTGGGTGGGGTGGATGAGGTGGGGCGGGTAGGAGAGAAAAGGCCCTTTGAGTCCGGGAGCTGAGGAAACCACGACCTTCCCTGAGGAGCCTGGCCCCCAAGTGTGGCCGCTCTGCAAACACTGGCACACAAGGGAAGCTTTGAGAGACTAAGGTGAGGGAGACAGAGAGACAGAGACTCACAGAGACCCCGGGCCTAGGAGATCTCGGAGGTCCCCACCCTCCACCAAAGCCCAGTGGAGGACAGTTCCCCATCATGCTCACTACCCACAGGCCTGCCCCCATCAAGCCGCATACTAACCCACTGTCTCAGACCCACTGATACCCCATTAATCGCCCTGAGCCCCCAAATGCCTGTCCTCTACTCTCAGGAATTCTTAGTCACCCATCTCCCTGGATTTCCTCCTCCACCCACTCAGCTCCTAAATAAGAGACAGTTGTCTTGGTCAGCCTCTGCCTAGACTCTGTAAACACCATGTACTTCATTTTCCTCTCATCTTTGGTCTAATCTATATCCTTTACACTGCCATTCTGCCTATTTTCTCTGCAGAGAAGAGAAAACACAAATAATGGAGATACGTACAAAATCAGTCCCCGCCCCCCATTCTCTGAGAGAGAAGCTGGTTCCATCCTGCTTAGACCCAGAACTCCCAGACTCTGCTCTGATATCGAATTCTCTTTTCTAGGAGCCTTTCCCTTCTGGAGGAAAAAAGGGGTAAAGATTGGTCCTGTGGACACCAGGGTCCCAGAGGAGCGCGGCTGGCCAGAGGGGGAGGGGAAGGGCAGGAATGCAAAGAGCTGGCTCTGGCCTCAGACACCTGATCCTGGCCTGTCCAGTGGCCGTCCTGTTGGCAGCCAGCCCCAGTGCTCCCTAGAGCCAGCCGCGTGGCAGCATCCAGGGCACAGGGAGGGGTTGGGGGACCCAAAGAGGATGGGACAGTGGAGGTAGCCTTCTTCCCTAGCCTTTCAGGCTCTGACTTACAGATTGTCCATCCTGCTTCCTTTATGCATCAGCCCTGGTATTCACTGCTCCAACATTAGCAAAGCCTGGACAAGACTGGCTTTGGGATCCTCGGGTCTTTCTACGGACCCAAACCACGAACCCAGCCTGCTCAGGCTCTGGGCTGTGGTCCCCATCCGTTGGCGTTACCTGCCCGAGTCCTATACTGGCTCCAAGGAACTCAAGTGTTCATCCTTCATCCTAAACCCTGGTCACCTCAAATCCCTTTCTTAAGACTCAGACGCTCCTACTCCAGGCATCTGCGGTCCCTTCCAGGCAGATGCTTCAACCTCTAGCTGACTGACACCCAGGCAGGACTCCTCTTACCTGCCCATCCCGGGGCAGCACTCAGCCCCAGCACCAGAGGTAGGAGCAGGAGGCGGTGGCAGGGGCTGCACCGCTCCATGGCTCAGAATGCCGGGTCCGAGACCCAGACAGCCCTGGTGCGAGGACAGTAGACAGAGCCTGCTGAGCCTTGGAACCAGGACCCAGGGATGTCAGCAGCTGTCAGCGGTCAGCTCCATGCAGCAAGGTGTCGTTGGGGGTACCTCTGCTTGCTTGTCACCGCTGCTTGCTCCTCGGTGGCCGCTACTGTGTGCCCCTGGCCACCCTGGCAGCTCAGAGACCCCAGCTCGCCCCCGCCCCTAGGTCCGGCCCCCGCCCCTAGCCGCCCGCCCACAGCCACCAAGGGGAAACCCCACCCCCGATCTCCACCTGGGCAGGGGAGTGTGGGGGCGAGAACCGCTCCTCGCGGGCTGGCCCTGGAACGGTGCACTCCTACTCCTGGAGGGATTAGGTGGCCTGTGTGCACCCTCAGATTGTCTTTGGGAGAACTTAATATATCTTCTCTGGTCCCTTCCTTTTGGGGACCCTATGGTCCAGTCGCACACACAAGGGTCCCCGCCCTTGGGGGCCCAGAGCCCCTCTGCAGAGTCCGGGGAGGGACTCAGGGCACAGTGGGACATAAGGGGCGGGTCTACAGGCCACTGCCCCACGCCCACTTGTAATCAGGTCTCCATAATTACCTCCTTCGTCCCGCCCCATGTAATTACAGAGCAGTCCGGGCGGGGTGTTTACAGACCCAGCTATAGATAGCGACCGAGATGTGGGGGCCGCGGGTGGCCTTGCGGAGCAGGGGGAGACCAGAGACGGGCCAAATGGCTAATCGCCCGAGAAGATAGAAGTACTGGACTAGGTAAAACAGTGGAACGGGACAGGACAGTGACGCGGGGACAGGCGATGCTGCTAGAAGGGTCTTGCAAAAGGGGGTCACTCAGGGACACGGCCGCTCCAGGAGGGTAGCGCTGAGAGCAGCGCACCCCTACATGTGGGCACGGCGCCGGGTCTGCCCGGAGCCTGCGGCGCAGCCGGGGAGAAAGCTGGAGCGAGCGAGACGCCGCCGCCACCGCCGCCGCCCGCTGGCGCTGGGAGGGCACCGCGAACAAGGCGCCTTTGAGAAGCAGCGGGTCTCCCTCCTCCCTGGGCAGCCCCGCCCCCAACCTGGCACACCCTCTCCCCCTCCCGACAAAGCTCGCCTTGTGTCTCCCACCCTGCACCGCCTCTGCAGCCCCAGGGAACCTCAGGCCACTGCAGCACCCAGGGAGCGTCAGGGTTTCTTACTGAATATCCCGACACCTAGAGGATGCCATGGTGCCCACCACCCAGTTACCTCAGTCCAGAAAACAGCTGTTTTAACTGGAAAGCGATTTTATGTGCGAGTGAAAGAGGGAGGGATCCCCCCAAAAAACCAAAGAGACCCAGGGCAAAACCATGCAGCCCAGCACCCATCTCTGAAGGCCGGCCATCCTGTCAATTCTCTGTCCCCAGCCTGTGTGCTGAGGAACAGGGACAGCTGAAAAAGGAAAGGCCACCCAAACCAGCACCCCCTCACAGCCCAGACCCGTCCAGGAGCCAGTGAGATGGGAAGGCAGCACCCACCGGGAGAGCCACAGGGGCAGACCACCTGAGGGGCCTCCTTGCCCACATGCCACTCTGGCCCTGGCATTTAAGCCAACCTGGGGATGTACAGTACTTCTTGGAGTCTAACTCCCAGGCTCTCCTCACAGGAAATTAAACATAGCAGTCGGTTCCCCCATCTCCACCTGCCCTTCACCACCACCTTTATTCCTGTCTGACTGCAGGAGACAGGAGGGCGCCCCTCCCTCTGCCCCCACCTGTCAAGTTGGGGGCATGAAGGGCTATCAGAGCCCTGCTCCCAAGACCATCAGCTTGGGGGGGCCTGCCCCGCAACACCCTTTCTAGGGGAGCTCCATTCCACTCTTCAGAAGGGAGTGAGGCAGGATGAGAAGGGAGCGGAGTCCCGGGACCAGGGCCAGTGCTTTGTGCTGGGGGAGCCAGGATGACCCACATCACGGGAGACCCCGGCAAATTCAGAGACTCAAGGCCACTGAAGGTAGACGTGTAGTCGTCACAGGGATCTGGGCCCTCTGACTTGGAGACCAGGCAAGCCCTAAGGGTTACCAGATGCCTTGCAGGCTGCAGGAGTCCCTCCTCCGCACCATCTGCCCACAGCTCTGCCTGGGCCCTCGGCCCCTCCCACCCTGCCCAGGCTCAAGTCCTCTTCCTCAGTACTCCCCACAGCTGGGGAGCACACGAGTGGTCTGGGTTCAGGCTAGCTGGTGGGGAGCCTCGAGCATCTCCATGAGGAAGGTGTCAATGGGGGTGTCGCCAATGAGCTTGAAGAAGAACAGGTGCTCCAGACACTTGAGGCCGATGGAGCGGAGGGCGGGAAGACGTAGCAGCAGCTTGGCAAACCTGTGGTGGGGGTGGGAGGGAGTAAGAGGCAGCGCCACCCAGGCCCTGGCCATGCCCCAGCCTCGCCCTCTGTGGGGTCCCCAGCCCCGAGGCCTCTTACCGGCCTTGCTGCTCGGGGTACTTCTGCTTGCAGTAGGTCTCCAGGGACGCGTAGACCTTCTCCCGCAGGACCTCCACCTCTCCGGGGTTGGAGAGGCCCTTGGCATCTGGACAGTGAAGGAGGAAGAACAAGAGGCAGAGGGCAGGTGAGTCAGGTCAGGGCGGACGTGCAGACAGGCCCTCAGGGAAATGAAGCACACTGGGATTGTGAGACCCAATCAGAAGGGGAGGCATCGGTAAAATGGTTTTTTTTAGGGTCAGCTAAGAGATTTCTGGGCTGAGGGTCTTACTGGGGGGGACCGCTGGAGAAGAGGAGGCTCCAGGGCTGCCTTGGGCCGAGAGGCCGGGTGGCCTCCTCTTACCTGGATTAAACAGAATGATTGCCCGCAGGCAGCCCAGCTCTGTCTTGTCCATCCTCATGTCACGCATTTTGGACACTAGCTCTGTCAGCACCCTGGAGAGGGACCTGCAGGTCACTCAAAGGTCACAGCTCAGCCAGCCTTGGACACGGACCAGCCTATAGCCCCACCCCTTCTAGCTACAGGACAGCCTGGCCAAGGGCCACTGACCGGTCAAAGATGGCTCCCACGCCTGCGGAATGGGCTGAGTTTCTGTGCACGTGAAGACCTGTGGCCAGGAGGATGCCATCTCGGACATCGATGGACCGATGGGAGAAGGAAGCAATGAGGAGCTCATTCCAGCCTAGGGGCCAGAGGGCACCAAGGGTCAGCAGGCAGACGCCAGGGCATGAGATCCAAAGCACCAAGAATAGGGGCAAGTCAGCAAGTCAAGCTCCCCAAATATGCAAGAGGAGGCTACAGGGTCACTGAAGGTCAAGAGGACAGAGAGGTCAAATGTCAAGCGGTCAAAGAGATTCAAGGTCACTGACCTGCCCGCAGCAATATGACCTGGTCATCCAGAGGTAGGGAGGAGAAGTGTGGGATCCTCTTGGCCCACTCAACGAGTGTGAACAGCTGTTTGTCAGCTGCCTGGCAGATGTTAGTCACCGGGTCATTGGGCTGCAGAGAGCAGAAGATGCAGGGGAAGGTGGAGCCACCTTCCTTGTAAGAGGTTTTGATATTCCTCTTTACTCCTCCACGCCCTGTCTGAACCCATCTCTACAGTCCAGGCTCCTCTCTGCCCTGGACTTGTAGTGGGAGCAGAGAGAGGGCGCTCTCACCCCACATCAGAGACACAGTCTCACAAGGTAGCCCTGACCGGCCTGGAACTTGCTATGTAGACTAGGCTGGCCTTGAACTCACGAAGATCCACTTGTCTCTGTCTCCCAAGTGCTGGGATCATAGGCAAGTGCCACTACGCCTGGCTCCCTTCAGATACTGAAAGGCCTCCGAGTTCAGGGCAAGGTGCAGGGGGTTGAAGGAAGGGAAGGGGAGAGATGGAGCACCCTGGACTCCTTCCCCAACCGCCATCTGAGGGAGAAGGGATCCACCCCATCACTCACCCACCCCATCACTCACGCTGCTGCCGCTGCCCCCGGTTCCCCCTGGGCCCTCAACGCCTTGGTCACTCTTCTGCTCCACAGCAAGCTCGGCCTCCAGGATCCTGTCCACAGGCATCTCCTCAGGGGCTGCCCCAGCCCCGTCCCCATCCCCATCTCTGTCCTTCCCCCGCTGCCGCTCCTCCTGGACCGCTGTGGGGTGGGGGAGAGAAATGCAAAGTGAGAAGCCGGCTATGAGGGTCTGAAACCCGCTCAGGGCCTTCTCAGGGCTGACGGCCCTTGGGAGAGGTGGCGACTAGAGGTCCTTAGGAACGGAAGGCTGGGGTAACCTGCAGGCACAAGGGCTGCCAGGGAGAGCGAGCACCTGCCAAGCACACACGAGACCCTGGCTCCCATCACCACAAATACACGTAAGTAAATGAACAGGCAGATAAACAGGTCCAACTGACAACAGTCCCACTGGTGAAAGAATCAGGGAAGAGTCCGAATTTAAATAGGGCAGATGATATGCTAAAAAATATGCCAACGTGCTTTAACATGCATTGGAGGTCTTAATGGCCTTGCGGGTCCCTGCCCCCACGTTTAAGGATGAGGAACTTGAGGCTAAACACATCCAACAGCCTCCTAAATAGCCTCCTACATTCACGCACCACACGGCCAGTGACACGTCTAACTCCAGACACGCCTGATGGCAAACCCTATGCTCTGCTGACTCAAGACGATGTCATGATGGTGATGACCCTGACCCAGGTCTTGGGAGGCGTGTGTTCTGATTTTGGCCCTGCCACTTTGCTGTTGTGTGACCTCGGGGGAGTCAAGGTTCATCTTCTTTAAAGCAGGGATCGGACCAAAATCAGCCCTAAAGTGTCTCTTAGAAGTCCAGGAATCAGGCTTAATTAGACAGACAGAGAAGAGGAATACCAAGTCCTGACCTCTTCAGCGATCCTATAACTTAACAAGGTAGAGTCTCGGGGGTCCAAGGAAGACTGGGAAACCAGAGAAAGAACGCAGGATCAAAGCAAGAAAGGGGCTGTGTGAGGCGGAGAGAACAGAGGCCCATCCTGGTTAAGACCAAAGCATGCTGGGAGGGTCTACAGCATCACAGGATTAACGCTGAGGAGCAACCATTAAGAAAGAGCCTTGGAGACAGAGCGAGGTACCCAGGACCAAGCTGAGGAGGACAGGAAAGAGAAATCAAACTTCGCCCCCTGGAGGAGACAGAGAGAGCAGTCCCACAGATAGGGAAGCCACGGTGGGCTCTCCCACGGGTGACTGCAGGCCTGGCGGGGCAGTGCTCACCCTCCCTCTTCATGCCAGTGGCCAGGCACTTCTGATAGCGGCAGTACTGGCAGCGGTTCCGCTGGCGCTTGTCCACCGTGCAGTCTTTGTTGTCACGGCAGGAGTAGGTCAGGTCCTTCCGGATGGTGCGTTTGAAGAAGCCCTTGCAGCCTTCGCAGCTGTAAACGCCATAGTGCTTGCCTACAAGGGGAGGAGTGGGGTGGGAAGAGAGCCAAGGAACCCTCCCATTACTGAGTCTCTTGACCATCTGCCCACAGGGGGGACAAAGTCCAAATCCTTCCAAAGCAGCGCACCAAAGGTGAGAAAACTCGGTCTACTCCTCAGAGCCCCTGTGCCAGCCCCTTTCCCTGACTGCCCCTACCTGAATCTGACATGAATCTAAAGGTCCTAGGCCTCCTTGCTCTGACCAACCTCGGGAAGCCTTCGGAACCCCTCAGGCCGTGGTAAACAGCCCATATCTCTTTCCTCCTCTGCACTGGGCTGAGCCCCATACCTGAGCTCCGGTCCCCGCAGATTGCACATAGCCGTTTGCCAGCCCCAGGGCCACCTGGAGGGGGTGGACAGTGCAGGCCTCGGACCCCTAAGACCGGTGGCTTCACATCTTCAGGGGGGCCAGACCCACCCCCAGGGAGCGACACTGTGGAGTTAATCTGGAGTGGGGGGGGAAACAGGGAAGTCACAGGAGGCTCATTTGGAAAGAGAATCTCTCAGCTGTCAGGGAAACCATTCCCCATCTCTAAGCAGGTCCCGTACCCACTCCAGGGGGTACTAGTGGTACTGTGGTGTGATGTAAAGGGCCTTCCCTGAAGCATAACCCCAAGAATGGATATGCACCCTTCTGTAATTGTGCGACACGGCGACCCTGAGGGGCACACGTCTTAGATGGGCATATAGAACCAAAGGGCAGAAAGTCACCGTGAGCTGAAAAGGACATAAAAAGTATTCCCTTTGAGCTTAAGAGATTTTGTTTGTTTTCAAAAATAGGGCTAGGAAGAAGCATGCACCAAAACAAGACCGTTCACTTCAGGAAGAGCAAGGGGTCTGAGACCACAGGCCTGCTGGGACTGGAGAACCAGAAGTCAACGGGTCATGGGGAAGTTCGCGGAAAGATGGTGGGGAGGGTTAGAAGGTGGGAATAAGGAAATGAAAGCAGAGAGGCAATAAGTAGGTCACAACCTCTCACCTGAGGACTGCTGACAGGCCCGGAGAATCCTGGGGGAGCCGGAGGGGGCAAACCGGGGGACCCCATGGAAGAACTGATGACTGGGAAGGGGGAGCCCAGTGGAGGGGGTGGCATTGGAGGTGGAGGTGCTGAAGGAGTAAGAGGTGGGCCAGGAGGAGAAGAGGGAGGGATCCCCTGGGAAAGGGGATTTGGGGAGGAGCTGTCTGGGCTTCGGGAATCTGAGAGGGAGGCACACACAGGCAGACACACAGGCAGGAGAGACAAGAAGAGAAGGTTGAGTCTTTTGATCATCCAAACGCACACTTTAATTCTCCCTGACCCACCCACCATACCCCACAACCCCCGAGTTCAGAAACACCAAGCTGTCAAACAACAACTTCGCTCTTAAGAGTCGCGAGAGGAGGGAGTTGACAACGAGGGGGCAGTTCAGGCGGAGACTACTGGGTCATCCCAGGCTGACCTGGGGGGGGGGGGGGTGGAGAAGCACGTGGGGGTGGACCCGTGAACTCCTCGTTCCCAACTTAGCGCGTTCGGGTCAAAGAGTATGGGAGAGATACCGGGTCCCAGGGCGCAGGCTCAGCCTTCCGACGCCCAGAGTCCTCCAGCCCAAGGGGACCGGTGTCCTTCCCACGCCCCGCACCTCGCACGCAGGCCCGGCGCGGCCGTACCTGGAGGGCGGAAGCTCCCCGGCCGCGCCCCGCCCCGGGGGAGGGCGCTGGGCCTCGGGAGGGCGAGGGCGCGTGTTTACAAACAAGGGGGCGGGAGCGCGGGGAGGGGGCGCGCGGCGCGCCGGCCGGGACCCGCGGGACACTCACCCCGCCCGCTGTCGCCCATCCCGTCCCGGCCAGCCTCCCCCGGCTCCGGCTCCGGGGTTTGCTGCTCTCCGGCCGCCGCCGCCGCCGCCGCCGCCGCCGCCGCCGCGGGATCCAGCCAGGGCCGCCGCCGCCGCCACCGGGACGCGACCCCACAATGCATCTCTTTTCTCACCCCCACCGGCCCACACTGCCCCGCGGCATGCCGCGGCGGGAGGAAGGGCGGACGAGCCGCCCAAGACATGACGCCGGGGGCCGAGGCCGGGGAGGCCGGGGAGGCGCCAGGGACGCGCAGGGCGGGGGCGGGGGGAGCTGAGCGGGGACGGGGCTCCGGGCGCGCGCGGACGCCGCCGAGGAGAGCGGGCTCCGGCCGGCGGCCGCGCGACTCAGGCGCCGCGCGCGGCCCGGCGCCCCGGTGACAGCACCGACGCGGCCGCCATCTTGGTACAGACGGGAAGTCTCGTCGCGAGCTCCCGCCCCCTCGCCCGAGGTGGAAACGGAGGAGGCGGTCTCCGCCCGCCTGTCAGCTCCCTGGCCCGCCGTCCCCTCGGATGACCCCGGCTGTGCGCATGCGCGCTGGGGGCGGCGGCGGCGGCGGCGGGGGGAGGGGGGCGGGGGACGACGACGACGACGACACGGCCGCGCGCAGTCGCCGGGGCGCCGCCATGTTGGTAAAGGGTAGCGGGGTGCCGGCAGAAGAGGAACTTCCTGATCTCGCGGGAGCTCGAGGCGTGACTGCCACGTCCCCGCACACCGGGAACGGAGCGGATCCCGGAGCCGGTGAGCGCTGCCTGCCGCTCCCTTACGGGGCTTCCCAGGCTGTTCCCCCAACTTGGGGGTCATAGAGACGCGGGCCCAGAGCGACCGTCAAGTTGCGGATCGAAGGCTAGAGCGGTGTCGGGGCGTGGTGTGTGTGTGTGGGGGGGGGGAGCGCCTGCATCCGGGTAGGGAGTTGGGGGATAGAGAGCCCGCCTTGGGAACAATGTAAGAGGGGAGCGAGCCACGCAGAGGTGGACAAGGGGCACGAGTGGAGCGCAGCGGGCCCCGCAGAGGTGGAGCTGAGAGTGCCAGCCCCTCCGGTCAGCGGGATGGCCCGACGGGCCCCCCACTGGGTGGCTGTGGGACTGCTGACCTGGGCGGCTTGGGGGCTGCTGGTGGCCGGACACGGGGGTCGTGGTGACCCGCACAGAGACGTGGAAGAGGACTTCCACGGCCACGGGCACTCACATGAGGATTTCCACCGTGGACACAGCCATGCCCACGGCCACGGCCACACTCATGAGAGCATCTGGCATGGGCATGCCCACAGCCACGACCATGAACATTCCCACGAGGATTTGCACCATGGCCATAGCCATGGCCACTCCCATGATAGCCTCCACCACGGAGGACACGGACATGCCCATGAACATAGCCATGGA
Source organism: Peromyscus californicus insignis (assembly GCF_007827085.1). Lineage (NCBI taxonomy): Eukaryota > Metazoa > Chordata > Mammalia > Rodentia > Cricetidae > Peromyscus > Peromyscus californicus. Next base: position 3,357,590 of record NW_026294491.1, read on the forward strand.
GCCTCTAGGGAGGCCGGGGCTCCAGGCATCAAGCACCACCTGGACACTGTCACCCTTTGGGCCTATGTGAGTCCCCAGGGATTGTGGGGAAGAGGGACTGGTTCTGAATCATTGGAAAACTCGGTGTCTGACTCCTGACTCCTTCCCCAGGCACTGGGGGCCACAGTGCTGATCTCTGCGGCTCCGTTCTTCGTGCTGTTCCTCATCCCAGTGGAGTCAAACTCACCCAGGCATCGCGCTCTGCTCCAGATCTTGCTCAGTTTTGCCTCCGGGGGGCTCCTGGGTGATGCCTTCCTGCACCTTATCCCTCATGCTCTGGGTAAGTTAGCTTTCTGACTACCACAAACGCTTCAGCTGGTTATGATTCTTTAGAAGGAAAGGGGGTTCTTCCTCTTTGTGATCCGGATTCTCCAGTGGTCCTCAAATACACGTCCATTGTGCCAAACACTCCTTTTTTCCCACTTCCCGCAGAACCTCATTCTCACCACACTCTGGAGCAGCCTGGACATGGACACTCCCACGGTGGTGAGAAAGCCATGGGGACAGGGGTTGGGATGCTGGGGACGCTCACCTCTGACACCCGAGGAGGAGGAGTCCGGAGTCTGCATCTCCTTTCACGCTTCAATGCCTCTGTTCCCAGGCCAGGGCCCCATTCTCTCTGTGGGGCTGTGGGTGCTCAGTGGCATCGTCGCCTTCCTTGTGGTGGAGAAGTTTGTGAGGCATGTGAAAGGAGGGCACGGACACAGCCATAGCCATGGACACGGAGACGGTCACACACACGGGAGCCGTGGGCACGGAAGACAGGGTGAGTCTACCTTGCCTTGCACAGGGTGCATGCGGGCTCATGCAGTGGAGCAGGCTTCCTGTGGAGGACACATCAAAAGCTCTGTCCCCCACTCTGATCAACTCCTGTTCTCCCCCAGAGTGTCCTTCAAAGGAGAAGCCCAGCTCAGAGGAAGAGGAAAAGGAAGCAGGGGCTTTGCAGAAGAGGAGAGGAGGAAACACGGGGCCCAGAGACGGGCCCGTGAAGCCTCAGAACCCTGAGGAAGAAGGAAAAGCAGGTTCAGGTAAGGGATGAGTGGGTGGGGTCACTGAATCTCACAGAGTGCTGTAGGTGATGGCGCTCTCCAGAAAACCCTGAGGGGTGTCTGTGAAGCGGCACTGGGCCCGGGGTGGTGGGTGCCGTCAATCATTTTGTCTTGTCTCTTTTAAAAGACCTGCGTGTGTCCGGGTACCTGAATCTGGCTGCTGACTTGGCACACAACTTCACGGATGGTTTGGCCATCGGTGCCTCCTTTCGTGGGGGCCGAGGGCTAGGGATCCTGACCACAATGACAGTCCTGCTACATGAAGTACCTCATGAGGTCGGGGACTTTGCCATCTTGGTCCAGTCTGGCTGCAGCAAAAAACAGGTTGGTGCCGACTGCCTGTCATCAGTTCTGAACGAGATACACTACCATCGGGTCTTCTAGAAATGGGGCTAGTTGTTTCCTTTACCTCTGCTCTGTGTTGTTCCGCTGTGGCCCTCCTGCGTACAGCCTGACGCACAGCCTGGAAGGGGCACGTCTGTTCTGGTCTTCTCAACCTTCTTACCTGGCTCCCTGGGGCTGGGGGTCTCGGGTGTGCTCCTGAGGCAGAGCCTCACTGATTGGGCTGTGTGCTGGCCAGGGAGCCTGCCTCTGCCTGTGTGCTGGCCAGGGAGCCTGCCTCTGCTTCCCTGCTGGGATTGCAAACACCTCCACCGCGCCTGCGTAGGTGCCTGGGATCCAAATCCTGCCGTCAAGCTTGGGCAGCAGACACCAATGGCGCCATCTCCCCACCCCTTAGCTCACTTTCCCTTTCCAGAAATGTGGACACCTGTACAGCTGTACCCCACCGCTCACTCCTGATCCTTAGCTGTTGGTGATCATGTCTTTCTCTTTCCTGCCCACCAGGCGATGCGTCTGCAACTCCTGACCGCAGTAGGAGCACTGGCAGGCACAGCATGTGCCCTTCTCACCGAAGGAGGGGCAGTGGGCAGTGAAGTGGCGGGTGGTGCAGGCCCTGGCTGGGTTCTGCCCTTCACCGCAGGTGGTTTTATCTACGTAGCAACAGTGTCCGTGTTGCCTGAGCTGTTGAGAGAGGCATCCCCATTACAGTCACTTTTGGAGGTGCTGGGGCTGCTGGGGGGAGTTGTCATGATGGTACTGATTGCCCACCTTGAGTGAGGGGTGGGGTAATCTGTCCTGCCCCGCCCCAACTCTACCCCTAACTCCCAAATAAAGACAGTTGGGAGCCCTGGCCTGTGTTACTTGCCAGAGGAAGGAGCTTTAGCCTTGGAGAATGATGCTTTGGGTATAAAGGTGTGGCAGTCATACAGAGCATGAGAGGTCAGAGGGACCAAAGTGTTGGACACTGCCCGACAGTATTGTCGGCTTTGGAGGAATAAATGGGGCCATGAAGCCTGGGGTGACAGTACCCTGGTGGTCCCCACCTTACTTGTTTTCCCAGCACCAACATGCCACACAGGGTCCTCCAGGGTCCACCTCCCTCTGAACTGGCTAGTGGTGGCTTCGGGGAAGACCTGGCAGGAGTGGGGTAGGCAGCAATCGTGTGTCCTGATTTGGAAGTAGCAGGGTGGGAGAGTGTCCCTTGGTAAAATCTCACGGCCTGATTTATTTTTGTTTCTATTCCTTTTATATCACTGTTTGAATGGGTAGGGAGGAACGGCGACCAGAAATAAAGTACTTGCATCTTCTGCCCCACATGCAGTCTTTGTTTTTTTGGGGAGGGGGGGCCCCTTGTCTCCGGGACTCCCCAGGTCCCCGGGGGTGGGGTGGCCACGCCCCCGCAGTGGGAGGTCGTCTGGGCTGGTGGCTGCCCAAGGCCCCCGACTAGCAGGGTTTCCATTGGCCCGGCCCGGCCCTCGCCACGCCCCCGGGTGCTCGGATTGGCTTGTGCTCGGGCCCGCCCACCCCGCCGCCATGGCGTCTCAGCTCCGGCTCCGCTCCGCGCTGGCCCTGGTCACAGGTTCAGGGGTCCCTCCCGGGGCGGGTGGGGGTCCGGGGCCACGTCAACGAGCGCCACCCCTGGGGTCCCTGGCCCGCTTGTCGGAGTTTCAGTAACTTTGTGCCCCGTGACCTCTGAACTCGCCCGTCTCCCGCGGCTCTCCCATCTCAGGTGCGGGTAGCGGCATCGGCCGTGCGATCAGCGTGCGCCTGGCGGAAGAGGGCGCCGCCGTGGCCGCCTGCGACCTGGACGGGGCAGCCGCACAGGACACCGTGCGGCTGCTGGGCGGCCCGGGCAGCGGGGACGGGGCGCCGCGCGGGAAGCACGCTGCCTTCCAGGCGGACGTGTCGCGGGCCCCCGCGGCCAGGCGCCTGCTGGAGCAAGTGCAGGTGAAGCACGCACCGCGCCGCACAGCCCCTCGGCCCGGCCCTTTGTGGTCTCTGGAGTTAGCCCCCCCTCCCTCCCATAGGCCTGCTTTTCTCGCCCGCCATCTGTCGTTGTTTCCTGTGCGGGCATCACACGCGATGAGTTTCTGCTCCACATGTCAGAGGAAGACTGGAACAGAGTCATAGCTGTCAACCTCAAGGTGGTGACCTCTGAACCCGCGACCTGGGGAAGGAGGAGGGCTGCCACCCCAGCTGATTCTGCTGTCCTTGTTACCCTTTCGTGCCAGGGCACCTTCCTGGTCACTCAGGCTGCAGCCCAGGCTTTGGTGTCCAGTGGCTGTCGCGGCTCCATCATCAACATCAGTAGCATCATTGGAAAGGTCAGGTTGAGTTGGGCCAGGGCATCTAGCCACGTGGGCACTGGGAATCGACTCCCTTGGGGACTCCTGACTCACCCTGGGTCTCTGACTCACCACAGGTCGGGAATATTGGACAAACAAATTATGCATCCTCCAAAGCGGGAGTGATTGGGCTCACCCAGACTGCGGCCCGCGAGCTTGGACGGTGGGTCAGACCGTGGGCACCCTGCTGAGGGAGGGGGGTCAGTGTCCTTCCCAGGGTCAGCATCCATTCTTCCTCCCGCAGACATGGGATCCGATGTAACTCAGTCCTCCCAGGGTTCATTGCAACGCCCATGACCCAGAAAATGCCCGAGAAAGTAAAGGACAAGGTAGGCTGTGGGTGGAGGGCAATCAGAAGAGGTCGTTGAGGGAGATTGCGGTGCAAACAGTAAGTATTCCAGACATGAACTTAATGAGGGATGAAGAAAATAAGAAGAAAAAAAAAGTCCATAAAAGAAACTTTCAGCCACATGAGTGTTTCCTTACAGGTGACTGCAATGATCCCGTTGGGACACATGGGGGACCCTGAGGGTGAGCATGGGCCGGGAGAAGGTTCTGAGGCGGGAACTTGAAGAGATCCTTAAATCTGTAATATTTTTGAAAAGGTTGCATAGGGATTCATGATTGGTGTGGGCCTGGGGTTTTGCGGGAGCATTGCCACTCGATCTGAGGAACTGAGACTGCCCCTCCCCCACCGCCCCCATAGATGTGGCAGATGTGGTTGCGTTCTTGGCATCTGAAGACAGTGGATACATCACAGGGGCCTCAGTGGAAGTCACTGGTATGAGGCCTTCGTGGCGAGGGCGGACAGAAAAGCAGAACCCAGACTGAGAAAGTGAGGGGACCCTGCAGCCTGGAGGGCAGAGGTCCCTTCTCTAGACCGGGCACGGAAGTGGCTGCCTACCCATATACCTCACGGCCCATGCACCTGTCCCGATGCTTCTGCCCCTCAGGAGGTCTTTTCATGTGACTGCCTCATGGAAGCTGGACTCTGCTCATTCCCCCAGCGCTGCCTGGCCTCCTGCTGATGAGGACGCTGAGTTCCCAGGCTACAAAGCGGGTGGTGGTGTGTGGCTCAGGCTGAATATGGAAGGCAGGGGTGCTTGTGACCCTAATAAATTCCAAATCCTCTTCCCTGCCACCTCCGGTTCTTCTTGTGTCCAAGCCCTCAGACCCTTCCCCACCTCCCCCTCTCTCCCCTTCGGGAAGGATTGCTGCCTTTCACTGCCTGGTCTCCCAGGGCAACCCCCGCCGCCGGGTGTGAGAGGAAAGAGTGTGTGTCACTGTGTGTGCGTGACACTCTGGGCCTTTTCGGAGGGAGGGGATTCTGTCCCCACCCCCTTTCATTGGCTCTGCAGCACCAGTCATGCCCCCCCCACTCCCCGGGTCCTTATGGCCCCCAAGGGTGATTTGTTCTTGGCCCCATCCTGGTGTCCAGTCTGGCCTTGGAAGGGGGTCCTGGAACAGGTGGCCCACCCCACCCCTCCTTTCTCTGTTCCCCTCCCTTCTCTCCACCTTACAATAGCCGCAGCCGGCCTGGGGTCGGATGGGGGGGATTAGGGGAGGGGGCCAGGATTAGGGGAATGGACTAGCCCATGAAAGGGGCTGGAGGAGAGCAGAAGGGAGGGGGCTGGGAGAAGGAGGAGGAAGGGGAGGGGGTCCGCGCTAATCGACTCTGGCGCCCACATAAGGACTGGCCACGGACCCAAGGAGAACAGGGAAGTAGGGGGTAACTGGGGTTGCGGGCGAGGGGACCCACTGCTAGCTTGTCCCAGAGACAGGCCACCCCCTGGCAGCCGCAGCGCAGGCTGGCGGGGGACCGAACGCCCGTCACGGTCTCTTCCTCCTGCCCTCCACCGGGACGGCCCTGCTCCTTCCTCTTCTCTCCGTCCGCTTCCTTCGCTCCCAGTCCCTCCCGGAGGGGCTCTGCCCACTTTCCCACGCCGCACATTTCACTCTCGTGTTCCCCGACTCCCCTACGGGGGGGGGGTCCATCTGGTATCCCCGCTTCCGCGTGGCGTCTGCATCCCGGGTGCCTCCGGTACGCCTCCCTCCCCGCCCCGGGCCGCGGCTCCTGATTGTCCAAACGCAATTCTCGAGTCTCTGGCTCCGGCCGAGAGTTGCGTCGGGACGTCCCGAGCCGCCGCCCCCAGACCTCGACGGGGGAGAGGCCGGGCGGAGCGCGGGCCGGCCCCCGGACACCCGGGACCCCGCGGCAGCCCTCGGAGCTCAGGGCGCGCGCCCAGCAGCATTCGGAGGTGCAGCGGCGGCTGCCTTTCCGGGGATCCCAGGCCCGGCTCGAGGGAAGTTGGGGATCACCGCCGGCGCCGCGGAGGGGAGCTCCGCCCTCGGGTTCCCCACGTGCACCAGCACCCCCAGCCCCGGGCCGGCTCCTCCGCGCGCGCCCCGCAGGGGAGGGGGGACCCGGGTCCACGGCACGCTCCACGCGCGCCGTGAGGGCGGTGACGTCTCCGGCGCGGGGTGGGGTGCAGGGAGGGCGGAAGTGACGTCGGGCCTCAGCGCCCGGGCCATGGCGGTGGCGGCGGCGGCGGCGGCAGCGGGAGCCGCGGCGTGAGTGGCAGCTGCGGACCGAGCGGACCAGGGCGGCCGAGCCCGGGGGTCCCCGGGGAGAGGCCCGCGGCGGGGCAGCGCGGCGGCCGGAGCCGGGTGAGGGGCCGCGGGGCGCGCGCTCAGGGCCCGGGGGCGGGGTCTGCAGAGGGGCGGCCCCGACAGCGTCCCCTTCCCCCTCCGCAGACTTCTCTCCGCCGAGCCCGGCTTGGAGGGGGGTCCGCGCCCCGTCACCATGACGACGCCGGCGAATGCCCAGAATGCCAGCAAAACGTGGGAACTGAGTCTCTACGAACTGCACCGGACCCCGCAGGTGACAGGGATCTTCCAGTCCCGACTCGCCCCCCCCCCTCCCGCCAACTCTCCCCTCCCCCATCACACTGTTCTCTGCCCGACTCTGCGTTTGAATCACCTTTTATCTTTTCAAAGCACTTCTGCACTTACCTCATTTAATTTGATTTAACCCCTCGAAACGGAGGTGCCAGAGAGGTACAGCAGATATTACTGTCTCCATCGGAGCACGGTAAACAGACGCCAGAAGTTACCGCCCTTGCCTCATCTCAGCACGCACATGCCAGTGTACACAGACTCGTCCTGCGAGTTTAAATAGAACTCTCTCTCCACCTTTCTGACTCAAGTGCAGTGGGACATCGGAATCTGTTTTAACAGGCACCTGAAATTCTAGTGTAGGTAGTCTTAGAGTTTTAAGAAAGCCTGTTGAGGCTGGGTGTGGCGGCAGACTTGAGAAGCAGAGGCAGGTGGATCTCAAAAGTTTGAGGTCAGCCTGGTTCTACATAGTGAATCCAGGCCAGCTAGGGTTACACACATAGTGAGACCCCAAAAAAGCAAGCAACAACAAGAAAAAGAAGTTTGTTGAATAAATATTCGCCAAGCCATAGACCTGTGCCATCCCCAGCCCTAACCCTAGTATCTCACCAAACGTCTGCTCCTTCTGTTTCAAAACTCCTTGTGAATGAGTCCTCATCCCTTCTGGGTAATTTCCACGTCATTGGTCTCCTCCATCCCAGAATTCCCATCTCCCTCAGTTGGTCAGCATGGCTGTCCAGATTCTGCCTTTCTCAACGCTTCCTTCTGAAATTCCTTTTTCCCCAACCCTCTGCCACTTGCTAATGACCCAGGAAGCCATCATGGACGGCACAGAGATTGCGGTTTCGCCCCGGTCACTGCATTCAGAGCTCATGTGTCCCATCTGCCTGGACATGCTGAAGAACACGATGACCACCAAGGAGTGCCTCCACAGATTCTGCTCCGACTGCATCGTCACTGCCCTGCGGAGCGGGTAACAGGAGGGATGTGTCTGCAGTGGGGGGGGGGGGGGGGGGGGGGGGGTGCAGCCCGGGCATCAGCGACGGGAACTGACCCCACAGGGCTTCCTTTCTCCCATCCCAGGAACAAGGAGTGCCCTACCTGCCGGAAAAAGCTGGTATCCAAGCGGTCGCTACGGCCAGACCCCAACTTCGATGCCCTGATCTCCAAAATCTACCCTAGCCGGGAGGAATACGAGGCCCATCAAGACCGAGTGCTCATCCGCCTCAGCCGCCTGCACAACCAGCAGGCGCTGAGCTCCAGTATCGAGGAGGGGCTTCGGATGCAGGCCATGCACAGGTGTGGGGGTCTGGAGATGCAGTACCTGTGGGGTTTGTCTCTGATGTGAACTGTGATGAGATCTGGAGTAGGGGCCTGGCGGTCTGCACTCATCCAGCTGCCGGGTGTCGACCATGCGGCTGTGGTTGGGCTGATTCGAGGGCAAGCGCCTGTGTTCTCAAACAAGTGATGGGACCTGGCCCTGGCCCCCTCTCTGTTTCTTCAGTCATCAAACAGAGCTAAACACTTACTGTGCTGGGTGCCTTGTTAGAGACTAGTGAACACACAGCATCACCGTTAGGATTTCCAAGGCCTCAGAGCCGCATGAAGTTTCACCCCCGAGGGCCTGAATCCTCTTTCTCACCTGGACTGTTTGTTTCCACAGGGCCCAGCGTGTCAGGCGGCCGATGCCTGGATCCGACCAGACCACCACGATGAGTGGGGGGGAAGGAGAACCTGGGGAGGGGGAAGGGGATGGAGAGGACGTAAGCTCTGACTCCGCTCCTGACTCCGCTCCGGGCCCTGCTCCCAAGCGACCCCGTGGAGGGGGTGCAGGGGGCAGCAGTGTAGGGACAGGGGGTGGTGCTGCGGGCGGGGTTTGCGGGGGTGCTGGCTCCGAAGACTCTGGTGACCGGGGCGGCACCCTGGGAGGGGGAACCCTGGGCCCCCCCAGCCCTCCGGGGGCTCCCAGTCCTCCAGAGCCAGGTGGAGAGATCGAGCTTGTGTTCCGGCCCCATCCCCTGCTTGTGGAGAAGGGAGAATACTGCCAGACTAGGTGAGGAGCCCTGCCTTTTGCTGCTAGACCACCTGGAAACCAAAGTTCAGGAATCTGCATCAGAAGGGGGCTTCAGGCCTGGGGGTGCAGTTCAGTTGGTGGAGATCTTGTCAAGCAGGCATGAGACCCTGAGTTTCTCTCTCAGGACCACAGAAACCAAGGGTGGTGCTGTACACCAGTAATCCCAGAGGCAGGGGGATGAGAAACTGAAGGTCATCTTCAGCTACATAGCAAGCTGGAGGCCAGCCTGGGGTACCCGTATCTCCAGCCAGGCCTGTTGGAGGAAGCTGTCCATTCGAGGACTCTGCCGTCCTGACCTCCCCCTGGCGTCCTCCCTCCAGGTACGTGAAGACCACTGGGAACGCCACCGTGGACCATCTCTCCAAATACTTGGCCCTGCGCATTGCCCTGGAGCGGAGGCAGCAGCAGGAAACGATAGAGCCTGGAGGGCCCGGTGGGGGTGCCTCGGACACAGGCGGACCCGATGGGGGTGGTGGGGAGAGCGGGGTTGCCGGAGGGGGCGAAGGTCCCGAGGAGCCTGCCCTGCCCAGCCTGGAAGGTGTCAGCGAGAAGCAGTACACCATCTACATTGCGCCCGGGGGCGGAGCATTCACGGTGAGCGGCTGCTGGGGGTCGGGGGTGGGGGGGGGCAGGCAGCGGGCCAGGGTGACCGCGGTCAAAGCCCTGCTCTGTCCCTCTCTGTTTGCTCTGGGTCGGTCACATCCTCATTTCCCCTTTTCTTTCCTCCTCCCTTGTCTCTTCTCCATTTCCCTTTCCAACTTTCTGTCATCCCCCTGCCTCTGCTCTAGACGCTGAACGGCTCGCTGACCTTGGAGCTTGTGAACGAGAAGTTCTGGAAGGTGTCCAGGCCATTAGAGCTCTGCTATGCCCCCACTAAGGACCCCAAATGACTCCTTAAGGGGGACTGCCAGAGGATGGGGACCACAGGGTGTGTCCCTGTGTCCCGGCTCACCCTGCCAGCTTCATCTCCCTATGCTTCCCAGCCGGACAGCAAGAGGACACAGACAAGGACAAATGGCTTTTATACAAAGTATCTATATCAGATTCTTTTATATATTGTACAGCACAGGACCTGTGCCCACTACTGCCTTTTCTATTGACCCTAACTGCCCATCCTGCAGGTGACGGGGAGGTGGACACGCCCTCCCCGCCCTCCTCCCAACAACAGACTTGCTTACTTCTTTGAAACCGACAGTCCTCTGTGTGTGTCTGTCAAGGGTGTGTAAAAAGGGGGTGGGGGAGCGCCTCAGCGGGTAAGAACACCGGCTACTCTTGCAGAGGACCTGAGTTCGATTCCCAGCATCCACACGGTGGCTTACCACCATCTGTAACTCTAGTTTCTGGGGGTTGGATGTAGTCACCAGAGACACGTGGTGCACAGATTTGTGCAGGCAACGCACCCAACACATAAAAATAAGCTAGGTGTAGTGGCGCACGCCTTTAATTCCAGCACTCAGGTGACAGAGGCAAGTGGATCTCTGTGAGTTGAGGGCAGCCTGGTCTACAGAGCGAGATCCAGGCCAGCCAAGTCTGCGTAGTGAGACCCTGTCTCAAAAAAAAAAAAAATCTTGGCCGGGCGGTGGTGGCACACGCCTTTAATCCCAGCACTCGGGAGGCAGAGCCAGGCGGATCTCTGTGAGTTCGAGGCCAGCCTGGACTACAGAGTGAGATCCAGGAAAGGCGCAAAGCTACACAGAGAAACCCTGTCTCGAAAAACCAAAAAAAAAAAAAAAAAAAAAAAAATCTTTTTCCCCCATTGGGAAGGAAAGCTTAAAACTCACAGGAAATCAGTGTTGGAAATAGGGAGGTGATAGCAGAGGTTAGCTCCCCTATAACTCCCTCCCCCTCATGAAATAGAAATGAAAAGAGGGAGGAGCCAGCCATGGTGGTGAATTCCGGTAATCCCAGGATTTGGGTGGCAGAGCCAGGATTGCCACAACTGTGAAACCAGCCTGGTCTACAATATGAGTTCCGGGACACCCTGGACTAGTTACACCCAATCTCCAAAAGCCTAAAGACAAGGGAACTGGGGACAGTCTCCAAAGCTGGAGGAGAGGGTGAAGGAGGCGGGCTTTCCAAAGCTTATGCTGCAAAACCCTGAGGGCCCGGTCAGATCCAGGTAACCTGCGGGAGGTGCAGAGCCAGGTCTCCATGGAAAAGTCTGCCTGGCCGCTGAGAAAACAGAAGTTTGCAGGGGAAACCATCACTACTGATGTTTGAAAAGGAAAGAGGGTGGGCTGTGGGAACCAGTTGTGACCTGGGGTCTGGAGTCCCAGACAAGCCTAGGGTTTTGGGGACAGGCTTTCTACAGCAGGATGAATGCACCCTCTGCCCCCAGCATCCTGCCCCATCACCCCTCCTCCTCCTCAGGCTCTCTGCTGATACAGTGTCAGGGCCTCAGATGCTGCAGGCTGGGCTGGATGGCCTCCCTCGGATCCCTTAGATTTTCTTGTGTGATCCCTGGTATCACCAATTACAGTCCGTCCATCCTCCAGCCCCCTTGAGTACGGTGGACCTGCCGATGTGCCTCCATTGTCCCAAAGAGGTACAAGATGCTCTCTCTCCTCAGTGCAGCCCCATTCTGCAGTATCCATCTTGGGGACCGACACCCCCCCCCCCACACACACACCCATACTCTTGTATTTTAGAGTCTCACTATGTCCCCCTGGCTGCCTGATCAGGCTAGCTTTGAACTCAGAGATCTGCCTGCCTCTGCCTCCTGAGTGCTGGGATCAAAGTCTCGCACCACCGCCCAGCTGCATTCCCAGCAATGCACAGGTTGTGGAGCAGGCCAGTGGGCAGGTCTCCCTGGGTAAGTGTCCCCTCCCCCTGCCAACAGGCCTTCCCTGGTGCTGAGAGGAGGAGGCATAGGAGAGGGGTGCCAGTTCTCCACTCACCAACCCCAGATGGGGCATTTTCTCCCCACGGTCTCCTCTGTCAAGGCAGCATTACAGACTCAGCAAGAGGAGAGATAAAAATGTATATACAGGCCGGGCGGTGGTGGCGCACGCCTTTAATCCCAGCACTCGGGAGGCAGAGCCAGGCGGATCTCTGTGAGTTCGAGGCCAGCCTGGTCTCCAAAGCGAGTTCCAGGAAAGGCGCAAAGCTACGCAGAGAAACCCTGTCTCGAAAAACCAAAAAAAAAAAAAAAAAAAAAAATGTATATACAAGAGCAGGTGGACTTCTGTGGAGGATGGAGGTAGGGAAGGATGAAGGAAGGCAATCATGGACAGGAGCTTCACCTACACAAGCCACTGATCTTTCTGTGGTGTTCTGGCCTGCAGAACGGGGACAATAGATGAGGTGACACAGTCCATGATCCCAGCTCTCAGGAAGTAGAGAGGGACCAGGAGTTCTCAAGCAGCCTGTCCACATGGCAAGTTCAAGGTCAGCCTGTGCAAGACTGTGATGGTTAATGTTTCCAGAATCACCCAGGAGACAAGCCTTGGTGGCACTTCTCAGATACTATCTAGACTAGCAGGCCATGGTGACACACACCTTTAATCCCAGAACTCAGGAGGCAGAGGCAGGTGGATCTCTGGGAGTCTGAGGCCATTTCAGGCTACATGGTGAGTTCCAGGACAGCCAGGGCTATCTATGTTAAGAGACCCTGTCTCAAAGCAAACTAATAAAAAATTTATCTAGACTAAGGTTAGCCTCTGAGAATTCCGTGAGGGATTATCTTTATGTTAATTGATATGGAGGCCCATCTTAACTGTGTGTGGGACCAGTCCCTGGCAGGGGATCCTGGTCAATAAAAAGTGGAGACAGTGAGTTGAGCGTCCATCACTCTCTGCTTCCTGACTGCGGCTGTGAAGTGACCAGCTGCTCCAGGGTCCTGATTTGAATCCCAGGACGGTGATGGCCTGTACCCTTGGACTGTGAGCCAGAATAAGCCTGTAGGAGCCATTGGGTTATTCCTCCAGTTGAGGAAGAGGATGTGGGGGGCAATGTGTGAAATTCTGAGTTAGAGTCAGGAAGGTCAGATCTAGGACAAGACTGGACTACGGCTTCTTCACGTCACCTGGAGATGGTCACTGTATCTCCAAGGGTCACACTCTCGTCCCTAGACTCCTGGTCCTGGGCTAGACCAATGGAGCAGCACAAGAAACAGAGAGAAAAGGAAATCCACACTTTTTACTTAAATGAGCAACAGTGGGTCCCTGGGCAGTGTCCCACCTCCTTGTCCTCTAGCTGAGGAATTTAACATTTCTTTAGATTTGTGGCATGAATGATGAGATTCCCTGGGATTTTCCCAACAAGGTCATTTTAAAGAGATAACTGTCTCCTTGTCTCCATGTCAACCACTTCAATCAATCCTAAACTCTAGAGTTGAAAGGACCTGGGAGAGTGGAGCCTAAAATGAAGAGGACTAAAGTCTCCTGCCACGGCCAACTTCATTCAGACAGTTTGTACTCTGAGGGTTTAGAGGTGTCACATGGGTAAAGTGTTCTAAGAACATGTGAAAAAACTGGGGAATGTTTCATGGAGTTTCCTCACAACACTCAGAATCTCCTCCCATGACTCCATTCTCAGACCGTGTTCAGACACTCGTCCTCTACTGACCCAGCTCTTCAGCCCAGAAGCTGAGTGCACACCAGCTCCTCCACCTAGGATTCCATCCCCTCTGCCCCTCCGGCCTGCCTCACCTGCCCTGGACTTCCTGAGTTCCTATTACACTCCAGTAGGAATGAAGCCAGAAGGAGGTACCTTCAGATGTTCTAGAGGCTTCTACTGGAAAGAACAGCAGAGCAGGTGTCCCAGAAAAAGGGGAAGTAGAGGCAGAGATGGGAAGAAGTCAAGAGAGAGCAGAGGAGAAAGTGGAGAAGGAAATCAGGGCTGAGCAAGGCTCATACAGTAGGTGTGGAGGTACAGCCTGTAATCCTCACACTCCAGAGGGGATGCAGGAGGATCCTGGGCTACATATTGATTTCCAGGTACACGAAACCGTGTGTCAAAAAGAAAACTATCAGGATTAAAAAAGACAACTTAGGAGGACACATGGTGGGGTGGGGCTTGCCCACTTTTTCTCCAGTTCTACCTTATCTGATGCTGAGAAACAGTTACTGCCAGAGGTGGTGACGCACGCTTTAACCCCAGCACTCTGGAGGCAGAGGCAGGAGGGTCTTTGTGAGTTGACTCCAGCCTGTTCTATACAGTGGATTTGGGTTTGAATCTGGTCTTGGTTTGTAGCCAAGGCTAGCATAGAATTTAAGATCCTTCTGTCTCCACCTCTGGGATTACGGGCCAGTGCCCATCCCCCACCTGTCTGTCACTCCACTGCCCACCCCTGCGCCTGCCACCCCAGAGAACTTTAAAATGACATCCGATTGTATCAATCTCCACCTAAACCTATTCAATGGTATTCCACTAACTTGAGTTCAGGTCCCATGTCCTTAACCTGGTCTCCAAGGCCCTGTGAGGGTGGCCCACCCTCTCCAGCTCCATTGTTCACTATTTACCCCTCACTTCATTCCATGGACTCCAATTCCTGTCCTGCCCTGATTCCACCTGCAGACAGCCTGGGGTTTGCTGAGCCCCGACCTGAAGGCTCCTGCCTCTGGGTCCACCCTAGTTAGTTCCATTTCACACTCAGCTTCTCAGGGAAGGTTTGAAACCTTCCTTTTAGACTCAAATCTCCTCTTCAGCACCTCACTCCACAGTGTAGCTTCCATGGAGCGCTGGCATGGTCACACCTCTGCATTTGTAGGTGATTATTTGGGTGGTGTCTGCCCCTGTAGGACGTAAGATCCCAAGGGTCAGGGCCCCGGGTGCAGGCACTCAGCTCTGCCCTCCCCTGAGCTACCAATGGACACTCCACAAACACTGCATAAATGTGTGCATGCCAGGGTCTGGGGCAGGAGGATCTAGATGTTCCAGGGTTTCAGACGGGATGGACAGGACAAAGGTCACCATTCTCCCTCCATGACTCTCACAGACAGAGTGGTTTTCCAAAAGCACTGAGTGTACATTTCCTTTCTCTCTGTTTTGAGGGGACAGTTTATGTTATGGGACATTCTCAACAGCTTCAGATGATCATCAAGGAACATTTTCCTCCACTCTGTTTGTGCTGCTAGATCAAGAATGCCCCAGGAAAGCAGACATGGTGGTGTGCGCCTGTATCCTCTTTTACTTGGTTTTTTGTTTGTTTCCTCTTGTTTTTGTGAGATAGTTTCACACTGTAGCCCAGGTTGGACTTGAACCCATTCTATAGCCCAGCTTGGCCTAGAACTCCATACAATCCTTCTGCCTCAGCCTCCTGAGAGCTGGCATGGCAGGATCAGCCACCATATCACCTTCACTTTGTATTTTGTCAGATTCACCAAGTTACCTACCTTGTCCAGGAACTCATTTTGTGGAGCAGACTGGGCTAGAACTAATGATCCTCCTGCCTCATGCAGGAAATAGCACTTTATCGTAGAATATGAAAGGTGATGTATAGTTGTGTGTGAGAGCATGCTTGTGTGTGTGCAGGTGCACATGGATGGTTGTGGGTTTGGAAGCAGCCATAGTCAAATGTCTTCCTGCATTGTCTCAACCTTATTCGTTTATTTATATAACAGGGTCTCACCATGTATCCTTGAATTCACAGAGACCTGCCTGCTTCTGTCTTCTGAACAATGGGATTAAAGTCTGAACATACCAAAACTTATTTTTTAAAGAGTTATTTATTTATCTGTTTATTTATTATAGTGTTCTGCCTGCATTTTGCCTGCCTGCCAGAAGAGGGCACCATATTTCATTAGATGGTTGTGAGCCACCATGTGGTTGCTGGGAATTGAACTCAGGACCTCTAAAAGAGTAGCCAGTGCTCTTAACCTCTGAACCATTTCTCCAGCCCAACCTGAACATTTTGAATATTTTATTTTTATGTTTAACTGTATGTGTGTGCCTGAGTGTGGGTTTGTGCACATAGTACAGTGTCGAGGAGGATGTTGGGTCCCCTGGAACTGAGTGACAGGCAGCTGTGAGCTGTCCCTTGTGGATGCTAGAAGTAAACTCTGGTCCTCTCTCTGCAAGAGCTGTGTGAACACTCCACCACAGGGCCGTTGCTCCAGCTCCTCAATGTTACTTTATTTTCTTAGACCTGACATCGCTCTAAGTCTGGAGTTCCTAATTCAATTAGAATAACTGCATCCTCCTGCCTCTGCCAAGACTGGGGTCTCACTGTGTTGGGTTTTTACATGGGTGCTGGAGACCAAAACTCAGTGGCACTTTACCGAGCCGTCCCCACCTGAGGGTGACATTGGACAATTACTAACTTGCATTTCCTCTCACCTGCACTAAAGTTGGCCCCCTGCACCCAGCTCTCCTAAGCTGCACACCCCTCAGCTCCCAGCAGAGGCACAGACCTGGACTCCACAGACTCTGGCTGTGGTGTTTCACTCCCAGGACTCAGCACGAGAGATCACAGGAGCCTCCCCGGGTCCTGAGCAGCGACAATCACCAGAGCACATGTCTGGGTCTCAGGCTGATCCCAGTGACAAGGGCCCTCAGGTGTCCTTCAGTCAGTGCTGCAGGTGACAGCTTGATTGTGACAGGTGAAGCCCTGGAGTTTGTGAGCAGGTGGAGCCCTTGACCCCAGTCTGAGGAGCCTCTGTATTAGCAGAGAGATCACGATTCCTGCTTCAAATAGGCTGAGTCTGTGGGCCAGAGAGACGACTGAGTGGGCAGAGTACTTGCTGCACAACCCGGTGACCCGAGTTTGTTCCCAGACTCCACGGGGAAAGACGATTAGTTTTTTAACTTGTTTTTTTTGTTGCTGTTGTTCTTATTTTACAATACTGGTAATAATTACAACCACAACAACTTTTAACTTGTCTGAAACTTACTATGTAACCTGGGCTGGTCTCAAACTCACATAAATAATCCTCCTGCCTCTGCTTCCCAGAGCGCTGGGATTAAAGACTTATCAATCATGTTTAGCTTAATTTCATGTCTTCTTTTGGTTCAGAATCTCATTAAATTAGACTGGTTTTGAACTCATAGTGTGCCCAGTCTGGATTATAACATTCAATCCTCCTGCCTCAAGACTCTAAGTAGCTCAGATCACAGAATGTGACAGTATCCAGTTTGGTCTCAGTTTATCCCCTCTACCTCAGAAACAGTTTCCGACACTACAGTGGCGGCTTTCCCTGCTACTGAAGGTAGGGGCTTTTTGTCCATTTCTGTTTTCGGGGTCTGTGTGGTTTGCGTACAGACTGAAAATCTAACAAGGGAGGCTTTTGCCATTTCTAAACTCCCATTAGGACAGGTGTTTTGCCTTATCAGGCCTTCACCTGGCCCAGTCCCCCAGTGGATTGCTTTTGCTTGTCTGGGTGCTAAAGGACAGAGCTTGTGCCAGAGGCAATCACCCCTTAGGGCCATACTCCCTCATCTCACTGGGAGTTAGTTGAAACAAAGCTTTTCTCAAAGAGATGCTTTCTCTGACAGAAAAGAAAGCTTTACTCCTGGATAGTTCTGTTCTGCCCTGGCTGGGCTCTTTCCCCAGACAGTGTTCTGACTCAGCAGCACAACTGCTTCAGACACAGTTCAGCTTTACTGTTTTCTCAGAAAGGTCCTTACTCTGATAGGAAAGCTTTTCTCAGATTTCTTTTTGCAACTGTGGACCTATCAACCCGGGACTAGTAGGAAAGTGGACAACTGTGCCGTTCCCACCGACTTTAGTTTTGTTTGTTCATTAGCAATCTTCCCCTGGGTCCTGCACCTTCCTGCCTCAGCTCTGTGCTCCAGGAAGTTTACAACTGCAGGAACCCTAGTATCCCCGAAATGCACCCCAACTCAGAGACGCTGGCCAGTCGCCCCTGGGTTTTTGGTCAGAAGAGAGGATACAATGCTAACAGTTTGCATTGCTTCAGGGGATCTTTGCATTAGGACAATTAGGAACACCTTTTCATTCTGAAACGCTCACTCAAAACTCTTGATGCCTCAGCTTGGCTGCAACTGAAAAGCTTGGCTTTTTTACTTTTCTCAGGTAAAGTTTCCCGCCCTTTTGGGCTCTCTGTAGCTCTTTACCCACACTCTCCCAAGCGTTTCCCTCAGGGTACTCTGACCCACTCACTGTCTTTTACTAGTTTGAAGAGACAGAGCTTAGAAGAGGTTTTTTAGGAACTTGTCCCTGCCTCCTGCATTGCAGGGAGAATTTTTAAAGCTTGAAAGAGAACTTAGGTTTTGCTTTCTTAAGAGGTTTGTTGTTTTCCCTTAGAGCTAATCACAGGTGGTCCTCATACTAATATCTTCAGGTGATTCTAATTTTTGTCCTTCTGAGAAAGTTAAAGGCTTTAGTTTTTAAGTTTAAGAGAGCTTTTAGTTTGAGAAAGATTAAGGCTTTTTAGAGATTTTTTCCCCCAAATTTTCCAAGAAAAGCTTTTAGTTTAAGAGAAAGATTTTTTTCAAGAGAGAAAGACCAACTTTTCCCAAAACTTCAACTTTAAACTTTGACTTCTTACACCCCCATTTTTGCCTCAGGGAGAAAACACTTTCTCCTGCGCTTGGACTTAGCATTTCAGCTGTTCCCAGGTCAAAAGCTTCCATAGGAAACTTTTTCTTCCCCATAAGCTCAAAGAAGAGCTTTTTTACTACCCGAAAAGCCCAAAGAAATTTTTCCCCCAGTTTGCGTTCATAGCCCCCAAAGTTAGAAAATTGAAGAGTTTTTCTGTCTAGTTGCCTTATTTTTTTCTACATGATCTTACACTTCTAAGTTTTTCCTACACTATATTACTACACTATACCTTATACTTATTTTTCACAGATAGAAATTGAGAAAGGGATAGAAGATAGAAAATTTTGACAGAAGAGAATTTCGCTGCAGCATCGGACATCCTTCCAGTCTGCTTTCCTTTTCTCTCGAGGATAAAACCCCTGCCTCTCAATAATATATATAAAAATATATATTTTCCGTAACACCGGCATGCCTTATCCACTGGCAGGGCTGACTCAGCACTTTCACCAAAAACTCTGTAATAAAACTATTTTCCTTTATCTTTAGTCCCTATCACTTTGTCTTTAGTCCCCCCTTTTTTTAGTCCCCCCCTTTTTTTTCTTTAGTCCCTTTTTTTCTTTTTCTTTAGTCCCTGTTCATTCTGTGGGGCATTTACCCAACCACCCCCACAGTTCCCCAGAGTTTTCTTGAGTGCGAGCAGCAGGAAATATTAGATAGAAGGATTTATTGCGGAGAATATTGCGGAGATAAACAGATAGAAAATAAAGGATAGCCTCGAGAGGGCCTGGAACCTATTCCAATGGGCCCCGACTGTCTCTGCCCCAGGGTTTTTATAGAGACACCAAGGGGTGGAGCAAAAGACCTCCTCCCCCAGCACAGCCAAGTGCAGACCATCCCAGACACCTGCACTCAGGCCCGTGGTCCTAATCATCCTCTATGCGGACCTGCTGGGTAAAGCCACGAGGAACCTGAGAACGGGCTCCCACAGGGCAGGAACAGGAAGGAGAATTTTTCCTAGTGGTCACTAGGGGTGAGAGTGAGTAGAACTGATCTCTTTTCTGTCCCTTGATTCCTAAACTCATAGATCCTGGCTATTGGAGAAACTATACCATATATTGGACACTGATTCAAAGCATATACCACCTTCTGGAGACCCTCATTCAGCAATCCAGGCTACTGTCACCTAATTGACTCTGTAACTGTGTCTTCAAAAGGCCATTCTGCTGTGGAATAATCCTGTTGTAAACTGTAAAGATTTGTCACTCAAATTGGTTTAATAAAATGCCAGGCAGGAAGTTTAGGCAAGGTGAACAAACAAAGGAGGATAGGAAGGAGGAGGACAGAGTCAGGAGTCGCCAGTCAGATGCAGAGGGAGCAGGAGATGAATGTGCCATGCTAATAAAGGTGGAAGAGCATAAATAAGGAATATGGGTCAACTTAAAATGTAAGAGTTAGCTAGTAAAAAGCCTGAGCTATTGACTGAGCATGCATAATTCATATTCAGCCTCTGAGTCTGTTATTTGGGACCAGGCAGTTGGGACAGGAAAAGTGCCATTTACATATGGTGGCCCAACATGGGCACATAATCCACATAAAGCCTGAGAAAGCTTAAAAAAAAAGGGTTCTATGCACACAGAAAACAGCCAAGAACAGCTTCATAGTTCATGTCTCTCATGTGAATCACGGTACAGAGATGAGTACCCTGGCTGTGGCATATGGGCTTGAGCTGCAGCATGGCAGATTCCTGCAGTCTCATGGTCATGGTACAGAGAGGCATCTACCTGGCACTCACTGTGTGGTGGATTTAGGGTTTTTGCTCATACAGACAAAAAAAGTTGAAGATACACAGTAAACACAGATTCAGACAAAAAGGCCTCTAAATGGATCACAGTGTGTTCGAAAAATGTGCGAAGGCTTAGAAGACAAAGGGTAGAAACAATCATAGATTAAAAAATAATAGTAAAGCCGGGCGGTGGTGGCGCACGCCTTTAATCCCAGCACTCGGGAGGCAGAGCCAGGCGGATCTCTGTGAGTTCGAGGCCAGCCTGGGCTACCAAGTGAGTTCCAGGAGAGGCGCAAAGCCACACAGAGAAACCCTGTCTCGAAAAACCAAAAAAAAAAAAACCAAAACAAAATAAAAAAAATAATAGTAAAGTCCTTAAAAATGGAAGAGTGTAGATGTATCCAACCTTCTTATTTAATAATAAACACAGAACTAATGCAAAGAAGAAAGCCAAGAGGTCAGAGCTAAGAGCTAAAACCTTACCCTTCCTCCTGCGGTGGTCCTACCTCTCCGAACCAGAGCTACCCCTGTGTTAAAGTCTTTATATAGAGTTCCTGTCCTGCCTTCTCATTGGTTGTAAACCCAACCACATGACCGCCTCCTCACAGCCTGTCTGTATAGGCCTCCAGGTTTTCCATGATTGGTATTAAGATTAAAAGCATGTGTATCCAATAATGGCTGTATCCCTGAACACACAGAGACTTACCCAGCTCTGCCTACCAAGTGCTGGAATTACAAGCGTACGCTACCACTGCCCTGCTTTCCTATGGCTTGCTAATAGCTCTGACCCCCGGGCAACTTTATTTATTAACATACAAATAATATTTTAATACAAATAAAATATCACCATATTTCCCCTTTTCTATTTTAATAAAAAGGAAAAAAAGAAAAAGCTTATAACTAATATAAGAAAAACTATATACAAAAGTACAATAACTATATACAATATATACAAGTAATAAATACCTAAACAATGTCTAGTCCATTTGTATTTGACAAATTCAGAGAAAATAATTTCATTATCTATCCTATTTTGGTAAGTCCAAAATGTATCCTAATTAATCTTCAACTATAACTAACTAATCTTCAACTCCCTCAGAGACCCAAGAAGGAAATAATATTAGCTAACAAAAATAAAAACAGGAAGTGCACATAAGCAACTTCCAAAAAATTTGTGAGTTGACAGAAACAGACAGCTGTCTGGACAGTCACCTGAGGTTTCTCCGAAGTGCTGGGGCATCATCTTCAGCCTATAGGCTTAGCATATCTGACAGACTCATTTGTGAAGTAGGATGTACACAAGGTCAACAGTTCAACCTCACATTGAGTGAGAGTAGTCCATGTACCAGAAACACCTGAATTCCACTAGTGTCATGTCATGATTCAGGATTTTAAATTCTGGAAATTGTTGATGGTTTTTTAATTCAGCTGTCCATTCTTCTTGGCTGTGTATATATGGCTTCATCTCAGCATCCCATTCTTCTCCATATCCCTCCATCAAATGCCAGTCTACTATTGAGAGGCCTGAGCTTAGTTACTCTTCAAGAATAACTGTTTCAGCTGCTGTTCCATTGCACATCAGAGGCCATCGGCCCACTGCCTGTTCAGCTGCCTTCGAAGAAAAGGGCACTGTACCTTTTTCGAATTGCGAAGGCCACTTCAGGGATGGTGCCATATTGTCCTGGCCTCTGAAGATGCCTTTTGATAAAGCCATAACCACACTTGTTTTAGCAAGAATCAGTAATCCTTTGTTTCATGTCCTGTCTGTCCATTTTGTCCTGTTGATTCGAGGATACTTTGTTGTCCAGTGGCTAACTTTTGCCACAATGAAAGTTAACTCCATATGCAGTTTCTTCAATGCCCATATTTTCTCTGAAGTAGATTGGTACTGCCAGGAGCCGACATGTCTCATAGTCATAACAAAAAAGAAAAATTTTCTAAGTTATTAAAACATTTTAAATGCCATATTCTGTAGATCTCTGAAGGGTTTGAAGATAACCTGTCTATCTAAAATATATCTACTCAATCTTGAAAACATACCTAATATAACTACAAGTTCTATTATAATATCTAACTACTAACTTTCATTTCTTTATATCCTAATAGTTGGTAATAACATTCAAGGATCAGAAAATTGCATTACATTGTTAGATGAACGGTACAATTAGAAAAATATATATAACATTTTCTAACAATATCAATTTCAATATATATAATTTGTATACAATATAAAACAATCCAATCCAATGTAAAGTATTTACATTTTTCTTTTCTTTCTTTCTTTTTTTTTTTTAATAAGAACCTTAAATCTAATCTCCTTTGCTTAGCCTTTTTCCTAACCCTTGACAACAACTTGTAACCAACCCCCCTAATCAATGAAAATTATCCCAGACCCAAAACCCATTAAAAGACCAAAAAAACCAACCGCCCCACACCACCTCTTTGGGAATGTGGGCGTCGTATTCTTGAAATTGCTTCCTGCTGGGTATGGGCGAAGGTATCTTTATCCTGAAAGAAAAATTTTAGGTTAATTGTCAAATTCTAGGAAAGGTAAATATATCCTTCGTTATCCAGTCTGTGTATAATGCCAAAATTCAGGGTTTATCTCAAATCCTTATTCAAGTAGTCTTTGAGACTGGATCATCTCAGCTAGCTCTTCTCAAAATTGCTCTGAGCACTTTGTAGTTCAAAGCTGATCTGTAGATGATGTTTGTCAGCTTAGTGATGTTATTATTGTCCACGTGGAATTGTTGTTGTTGTGGGGCCCCATCTTCTTCCTGGAGACTTCAGTTGATGTTAGGCCTAACCGTGATTTCCTGCAAAAAACTGATAAGAGACTCGAACACAAAGACTATATATGCGACTTTTTAGAATTAGTTAGTACTCTATATGACCATTTATATCTTAACAAAGTTTAAAATGTATATATATCTATATATATTGATCTTGTAAATTTTGATATAAAATTCATACTTTAAGAAAAGTTTAAAGAATCAGAATAGAATCAAAGAGTTGAGATTCGTAATAGAATAGTCCCTTAATTAATTTGGCTTTTCTCCTGTCCCATAGCAGAAGATGGCTCTTTTCCTCTGGCATGATACAGGGAGTTTGCATTTTCCTTTTAACAACATGCTTGAGTTTAAAGAAGGAGAGAGCCATTCTCCAACTCCAAAGTCAGCTTTAAATTTTAATTGAACTGGGACTATTAGAAGTTAAATAGTGTTAAATCTTTAAAGAAAAGCAGAAACAAACATTTAGGAAGACATAAAATTTTTTTAGATAACATACCCATACGCCATTTCACTCTGTTTCTTAGGATAGATGATTTGTTCCTTTTCTTCAGTTGTCTCATTTGTCCAGTGTTCTTCAAATTCGTTAACCTTCATTCTCCTAAAAGACAAAAACAAAAACCTTTCCCCAAGGTTTTTTGGGGATGTTCCTTTTTGACAAGTTATCTGATTAAATGAAAAGGCATGTGTTACTGGTGTAAGTTAATTTAAATTGGATGTTCATGATAGTTGATGAACTATCACCTCCTCTAATTAAGAGGTTTCTCTTGTTCAAATCGAACCTTTATCAATTTTGATGGTACCCACAGCTTATCTTCTCCTGTAGAAATAAAAGCAAAACCTCGTCCCCAACGTAACACATACCCTGGTTTCCATTCTGAGGTCAGCACATCCTTAAAGTATATAGGTTGATTTAATTCTGTAGTTTTTTCTATTATCCAATGTCTCTCTGCAGCTGTTGTTCCTCTCTCATTGGCATTGAGAAAATTCAAAGTTAATAGAGCATTATGTAGTCTATTTCTGGGGGGTTTTGTTACTCCTTTTTGTTTATTTAGCATATCCTTTAGAGTTCTGTTTGATCTTTCTATAACTGCTTGACCTGTAGGATTATGTGGTATACCTGTAACATGGTTTATATTATAATAAGCAAAAAACTGTTTCATTTTAACAGAGACATATGATGGAGCATTATCAGTTTTGATTTGTGCAGGTATACCCATAATGGCCATAACTTCTAGCAAATGAGTGATTACAGAATCAGCTTTTTCAGAACTCAAAGCAGTTGCCCATTGAAATCCTGAATAAGTATCGATAGTGTGGTGTACATATTTCAGTTTTCCAAATTCTGCAAAGTGAAACACGTCCATCTGCCAGATTTCATTCCTCTGAGTACCCTTTGGGTTACATCCTGCTGGTAATGGTGTTTGATTGTAGAAGGAACAAGTAGGACATTTCTTTACTATTTCTTTGGCTTGTTGCCAGGTTATGGAAAAATCCTTTTTTAAACCTTTACTATTTACATGATGTTTTTTATGAAATTCTGAGGCCTCCAGCACATTTCCTATCAATAATTTATCAATCTCATCATTGCCTTGTGCTAGAGGGCCTGGCAGACCAGTATGGGATCGGATGTGAGTTATATATAAAGGATGACTCCTTTTTCTGATTGTATCTTGTAATTGAATAAATAATGAAGTTAATTCTGAAGCATTGTGGATAAATTCTGCAGTCTCAATATGTAATACTACTCTTTCAGCATACTGAGAGTCAGTTACTATATTGAGAGGTTCTGAAAAATCCATTAATACCAACAGAATAGCATACAATTCTGAATTTTGAACTGAATTATAAGGACTTTGAACCACTTTACTTAAATTTTCTGATTTGTAACCTGCCTTTCCTTGTTTGTTGGCATCTGTATAAAATGTACGAACTCCAGATATGGGTTTTTTCCTCACAATTCGAGGCAAGATCCAATCAGCTCTCTTTATAAGATCAATTCTATTGCTTTTGGGATATTTGCTGTTAATTTCTCCCAAAAAATTACTACAAGCTTGTTGCCAAGCTTCATTTTCTATCCATAATTTTTCAATGTCCTCCTTAGTTAAAGGTACGACAATTTCTGCTGGGTCTATTCCTGCTAATTGGCGAAGTCTCAATTTTCCTTTCCAAATCAAGTCAGAGATTTTTTCCACATAAGTTTTTAATTTTTTATTTGGTTTATTTGGTAAAAATATCCATTCCAATATAATATCTTCCCTTTGCATTAATATTCCTGTTGGGGAATGCCTAGAAGGTAAAATAACCAAAATGCAATCCGGCTTTGGATTAATACGATCTACGTGCCCTTCATGTACTTTCTTTTCTACCAAGGCCAATTCTTTCTCAGCTTCAGGTGATAATTCTCTTGGACTATTTAAGTCCTTATCACCTTCTAAGGTTTTAAACAAATTATTCAGTTCATCATTTTTTACCCCAACAATAGTTCTTAGATGAGAAATGTCTCCAAATAATCTTTGAAAGTCATTAAGAGTCTGTAGTCGATCTCTCCTAATTTGCACTTTTTGAGGTCTAATTTTTTGAAGTTCTATTTTATATCCTAAATAATTAATAGAATCTCCTCTTTGTACCTTTTCTAAAGTAATTTGTAATCCCCAGCAAGGCAAAATTTTCTTTACTTTTTCAAACATTCTTTCTAAAGTATCTGCATTTGAATCAGCTAATAAAATGTCATCCATATAATGATAAATTATAGATTTAGGAAATTTTTTACATACCACTTCTAATGGCTGTTTTACAAAATATTGGCACAAAGTTGGGCTATTCAACATTCCCTGTGGGAGAACCCTCCATTGAAATCTTTTAACCGGTTGAGAATTATTATAAGTAGGCACTGTGAAAGCAAATCTTTCCTTGTCTTTTTCTTGTAAGGGTATTGAAAAGAAACAGTCTTTTAAATCAATAACTATGAGAGGCCAGCCTTTTGGTAACAGAGTAGGTAAAGGAATTCCAGATTGTAAAGAGCCCATTGGCTGAATTACTTTGTTAATTGCTCTAAGGTCTGTTACCATTCTCCATTTACCAGATTTTTTTTTTATAACAAATACAGGAGAATTCCAAGGGCTGGTTGATTCTTCAATATGATGAGCATTTAACTGTTCTTCCACCAGCTCTTGTAAAGCCTGGAGTTTCTCTGTTGTTAAAGGCCATTGCTGAACCCATACAGGCTTGTCTGTTGACCATTTTAAAGGTAGAGCTGTTAATGTTTTTGGAAGATTATCAGTTGTTGTGCCCTGTTCTTGTATGACATGGATGGCTGGTGAGCACTCATTAGAATATCTTTTAATATTTCTCTCAGAAACATGTACTAATTTATGATTTGTTTCTGAGATTGGAGGGATATTAATCTGAGTATTCCATTGTTGTAACAAGTCTCGACCCCACAGGTTCATAGCTATGTTAGCCATATATGGTTTTAATTTTACTTTCTGTCCTTCTGGACCTATACATTCAAGCCATCTTACACTTTGTTTCACTCTAGATAATGTCCCAATTCCTAAGAGTTGAATGTTTACCTCCTGAAGAGGCCAAGTTGGATGCCAAAATTCTGGTGCAATTATGGTAATGTCAGCACCTGTGTCTATCAGACCAGACAACAAAACACCATTTATTTTTATTGTTAGTTTTGGTCTTTGTTCATTAATAGAAGTTTGCCAAAAAATTTTCTTTATGTTTTTTCCTGTATTTCCTATTTTCTCTGTTTCATCATCTCGACTAACATGATTTATTCCAATAGACATTTGGTTATTTAAGTTGCTTTGAGTAGGGGTTTCCTCTACAACTGCAGGAAAGGTTTGAACTGGATTTACTGTGGGGGCCTGCCTGAGGCCCCTCTGGGAGTTTCCCGAAGCTCGAGGCAGAGGGTTACCCTGTCTGTCCCTTGTTGATCTACATTCGTTGGTCCAGTGTTTTCCCTTACCACACCTTCTGCATACTCCAGAAGGAAGGGGCATTCTGTTGCCAGTGTTCCTTGAAGAAACATTATTTCTAGGGATGACCTGTTTACAATCCCTTTTCAAATGTCCTTGCTTTCCACATCCAAAACATCTAACATTGCTCAAACCTTTTGAAATTGCTTTTCCTACCCACATATCATCATGGTCATAAGCCTCTACATTAACTGTATCTCTAATCCAATCTTCCAAAGGTGCAGATCTTGCCTTTAACGGCCTAATTATTCTTTTGCACGCTGCATTTGCATTCTCAAAGGCTAAAGATTCAATTATTATCTGACTAGCCTCTGAATTCGGGACCATTTTTTGTACTGCTGAAGTCAATCTTTGTAAGAAATCTGTGAAAGATTCTTTGGGGCCCTGTATAACCTTTGTAAATGACTCAGTTTTTTTTTTCCTGGTTCTTCAACTCTGTCCCATGCATTCAAAGCTGCCGTTTTACATAGAAGTAGGGTTTGGACATCATATGAACATTGTGTTTGTACTGAAGCATATTGGCCTTCGCCAATAAGCTGATCCTGGCAGACTTGTATTCCGCTATCCCTCCATTGTCTTTCTATATTTTTAGCCTCATTACTGAACCACATTTTCCACTGGAGATTTTGTCCGGGTTCAAGAACAGCCTGTGCCAATTCCCGCCAGTCCTTTGGTATAATCCTATTACAAGTTGACCAGGTGTTTAACATTTGCTTTACATATGGGGAGTGCATGCCATAAGATGCTATTGCCTCCTTAAATCTTCGTAAGTCTAACATTTCAACTGGAACCCAAGTATTTTGTTCATTCTCTTCATCAGGTAGCTGCTGTACGGCTACTGGATAAATTAAGGGTGATTGTGTGAAAACTGGCTTTCTTTCTGTAACCTTACGATCCAATTTTGAAACAACTTCACTATTTATTTCTTCTGTCTGAATCTGAATTTCTCTATAATTCATTTTTACCGGTTTAACAAGTTTTTCTAAGACTGTTATCCTGGCACTTAAGTTGACGATCTTTTTAAATAGTAAAATGAGGATAAGAAAAGTAATAAACTGAATAATTCGATCAATATTAATCTTTTCATATAGTTGTTCCATTGTCAGAGTGCCTAAAATTTCAAACAAAGCCCAATTTTCTTCCAATGTACACATAAAGCCCATTTTTTTTTTAATGTAGAAAAAAATTCTCTTTTAAATAGATATGTTAATTGACTTACCAAGTCTGGGTAGAACAGTAGAATCCCAGGGAATTTCACAGCCACCTGGTGTTCGAGGTGTGAATTCAGAGAGAGAGAGAGAGAGAGAGAGAGAGAGAGAGAGAGAGAGAAAGTGTAGTACAGTAGAATCCCAGGGAATTTCACAGCCACCTGGTGTTCGAGGTGTGAATTCAGCGAGAGAGAGAGAGAGAGAGAGAGAGAGAGAGAGAGAGAGAGAGAGAGAGACAGAGAGAGTAGCCGCTTGAGCCGAGTCAAGCCTTGGCTTTACAGGCAGGGGCCCTGTTCAGCAGGGCAGGCCTGAGTTGTTTGTAGCAGTTGCAAGTAGCTCCAGCTGCGGGTCAGTCAGGCCTGGGCCCAAGCTAGGCAGCCGGGCCGCCCAGGCTGGAAACCGGACCTGCCGCCAAGCCAAGCCAAGCGGTTTTTAATGAATTCTTGTCACGTTGGGCGCCAAATGTAGATGTATCCAACCTTCTTATTTAATAATAAACACAGAACTAATGCAAAGAAGAAAGCCAAGAGGTCAGAGCTAAGAGCTAAAACCTTACCCTTCCTCCTGCGGTGGTCCTACCTCTCCGAACCAGAGCTACCCCTGTGTTAAAGTCTTTATATAGAGTTCCTGTCCTGCCTTCTCATTGGTTGTAAACCCAACCACATGACCGCCTCCTCACAGCCTGTCTGTATAGGCCTCCAGGTTTTCCATGATTGGTATTAAGATTAAAAGCATGTGTATCCAATAATGGCTGTATCCCTGAACACACAGAGACTTACCCAGCTCTGCCTACCAAGTGCTGGAATTACAAGCGTACGCTACCACTGCCCTGCTTTCCTATGGCTTGCTAATAGCTCTGACCCCCGGGCAACTTTATTTATTAACATACAAATAATATTTTAATACAAATAAAATATCACCATAGAAGAGTAATAAAAAATATGATAAGCCATGTAAAGATGGGAAATACACAATAAGTCTAGATTCTATATTTTATTGTGTTGTTTTTAGATTTTTTTTTTTTTACTGTTATGGGTGAATGTTAACTGCTGAGAGACATTTGAATGTGAAAGCTCCTAAATTAAACCAACCTATATATTTACTTTGGGGGAGAGATTATGCTTTTGTTTCCACAGGAAATAAAAGGCTATGATTCATTCTGGGTTAAGGAAAATCAGGTCTAATCAAGGAAGACTCTGTGAAATCCTGACTACAGACATGAGAAAATAAACTTAAAGTAAGTATAAGACACGTGACAGATATTTCACATGCTCAAACATAAAACAAAAAATTATCTTTGGCTGGCTTGTATACAATGCAGTTTATATTTGTATTAATACAGATAATGTATGTTACCTTTGAAAGTTTATATATTTTCAGAACAAGGGGAACAGACATCAATAAAAATGGCCCAGATCATCCAACATCCAAGACACTTTCAAGGATGCTGAATGAGATGATACAGCCTCACAAAATACTCCAGCAAAGACTTAATAATTATCCTAATTTTCTCAGGGTCCCTCAAAGATTTCCAGCACCCACCAATTAGTTGGAGGTAGTCTAGAAAACTATGCCCACATTCCCAAAATATTGGTTATAAATGTTTGATTTCATTTGAGGGGTAGTGGTTACAAATTGTTTTTGGCCATAGTCAATCTTTTTCTAAAGGAATAAAGGGGATATGATGTAGAAATGATAGGAAAAGGGGCAGATTATTCAATCTACTTGAATCCCCCCCAAAAAAACCTCTTAATCTCAAAATATTTTACATTGGTATGGATTTTAGTTGATTGATACAAATTCAAAGTTAATTTTGTTATACTGTATGTATATTTTTACTCTTGTTTAAGGGATTGTGTTTATACAGCTCAATTAAAAATGTAATGTATAATTAAAAATACAGATTAATAACGCCAGGCAGTGGTGGTGCATGCCTTTAATCCTACCACTTGGGAGGCAGAGGCAGGCAGATCTCTGTGAGTTCAAGACCAGCCAGGTCTACAGAGCAAGTTCCAGGAGAGGCACCAAAGCTACACAGAGAAAAACTGTCTTGAAAAAAAAAAGTCATTTATAATAGTCAAACTTACAGTCATGTTAGTTAGGATTTCTGGTTATACAGAAATATATTTCAGATAGATAGGTAATCTTCAAACACTTCAAAGACATACAGAATATGGCATTTAAAATGATTTAATAACTTAGACTTTTCATGACAGTGAGACATGTCTGCTCCTGGCATCACCAATATACTCCAAAAAAGATCATGGGCATTGAAGAAACTCTGAATGGAGTTTTTTTTTTAATGGCAAAAGCAACCCATATGGGCAAAGCAACTGCCCTTGCCTTGATTGCTGACATTTACTGTCCAAACTGAACCAGCGGGACGCAAGAAAGGTGGCTGCTGAACTTTGCCAAGACAAGGTTGGCCAGTCCTTCAAAATTCCCTCTTCACAGGAAAGCCTGTCAGACATGATAGGCCAAAGATGGATGCCCCAATGTTACAGAGGAACTTTAGGTGACTGTCCAGGCAGCCTGATGTCCCTATCATTAGGTAACATTTCACCCTTCTAGGGTCTCTGATGGAGTTGAAGAGTATTAGTTATAATAGAAAGTAAATTAGATACAAAACTTTAGATTCACAAAGATGATAGATCATTAAGTATTTTCTCTAATTTTGCCAAATGCAAATGGATAGTGTTAGTGTAATTCTTACTTAATAAGTTTTTGTTGTATATAATCTTACTATGTTAAAGTTAAAACCTTCTTTTTAATTAGACAAAAAAGGGGAAATGCTGTGGAATAATCCTCTTGACACTGTATTGTCACTCAAATTAGTTTAATAAAATGCTGATTGGCCAGTAGCTAGGCAGGAAGTATAGGCAGGGTGACCAAACTAAGGATGATAAGAAGGGTTGTGGAGGATTAGTTTTTACACAGCACATCCACTCTAGCATTGCAACTTCCTTGAGCCTTAAAATCCCTCATCATCACTAAGGCAGGGGATGTCAGGCATCTAACTACTTTTCATGCGGCCATCTTTGACAAATGCTTTAGACAACATTCAAACAAACTTTTGACACCTTTATAAACTGTGGGAGCTTCCATATTAAATCTACAATCTGCACTTAGAGGGCCCATATCAATAAAATCAGTCTGACCCAGTTTTAATGTTCCTTCCACTGTTATCCCACACCCTAAACTCCATTCCCACATGTATTCCCCAGACTTCTGCTGGAATGAATTTGCAAACCCATTAAACGCTTTACCAGTGTAGTGCCCTCCTCAGGCACTAAGCTTCCACCTTCCACCTTCCCCAAAGATCCTGCTTTGCCTGCAATCTGGAGAAAGGTCTAGAGGCAACTGTTGGTGGGTTCTGCGGGAAATCAGGATTGTATTGCTTGGTATTCCCTTCAGAGAAAGTCACCACTGGCTTAACAAACAATGAAGGATTAATTTGTTCAGTCAAAGGTGTATTCAGGAGGTGGAGCTGAGGGTAGAGAGACTACTTCCCCTGGTGAGATAAACCCTGAGAATCTGAGGGGTCAAACTTCTCAGCTTCAGTAGGGTCCTGCCACACATCCGAATCCCAAGTTACAGGATCTCATTCTTTACCAATTAATGCCCATTCTTTAACTGCTGATACTCTTCGTGCCTGGAACTTGAATTTTTGCTGTCATTCAGCCAACCTTATAATGAGGGCTTCTGTTTGATTGTCTGCAACTTGAGCTCCGTGGCTGCTGGAGAGAAGATTCTCTTCCAGGTCACACTCAGAAACCTTTAGACTCTTTATTCCCATCTGGAGCATGTCAGTTTTATCACTGTGTTAACTGTTGTCATCCACTGTATTCTGAGTGTCTTAGTTTGAGTTTTTATTGCTGTGAGGAGACACCATGACCACGGTAACTCTTATAAGTAAACATTTAATTGAGGTGGCTCCCTTACAGTTTCAGAGGTTCAGTCCATTATCATGGTGGGAAGCATGGCAGCATGCAGGCTGACGTGGTGCTGGAGCTGAGAGTCCTACATCTTGCAAGCAACGGGAATTTGACTATCACACTGAGGGAAGCTTGAGTAAAAAGACCTCAAATCCTGCCCTGTAGTGACACACTTTCTCCAACAAAGCCACACCTCCTAATATTGCCACTCCCTTTGGGTACCATTTTATTTCAAATCACCACACTAAGACACTAGAAGTTGGTAGATTTTATCATAGAGCTCATCCCTTTCCTCAGTCAATTTAATCCACAGATGCTAAGAGCATCATTATTTTCCTTATTTTTCTACAAACTGTTAAGAGTTTTATATAGAGTAAACAAATCCACTGTGGCCCACAATTGGTGGATCAGGAAAATCAAATGCATTAATCTCCTTAAGCATGTAAAATAGTTTACACCATTGGCTTTCAGTGCTCTTCCAGCTTCCAAGAGATGCATCAGTAGCTGGAAAGGCTTTGGTAGCTGTAGGTGTTGGTAAACTGAAAAGCCTATTCCAGATAGTTAAAAGATTCATCCTTATATTTCTGTTGCTTTGGAATCACTTCTGTTATAAAAATTTGGGTTAGACAGGGTTCTCTAGAGTAAGAGAACTGAGTGAATGTCTATCTATCTATCTATCTATCTATCTATCTATCTATCTATCTATCTATCTATCTGTGATATGTTAGAATGAATGATTTGTATGCTGTGGTCCAGCTAATCCAACAATGGCTGGCTATGAAAAGAAAGCTCAAGAATCCAATAATTGTTCAGTCCACTAGGCTGGAGTCTCAGCTGGTCTTCAGTATATGCTAAATCCTGTAGAAGTAGCCTCTGAGACCAGTGAATGAATGGACTTGCTGGTAAAAGCAAGGGCAAGCATGCTTAGAGAGCAAGTTTCCTTCTTCCATGTCCTGGAATAGACTGCCAGCAGAAGGCATGGCCCAGATTAGAGGTGGGTTTCTCAGGGTCAATCTGGATTAAAGGTTGTTATTTTCTAGTGTAGTGGCTCATGCTTTTAATCCCAGCACTTGGGAGGAGGAGGCAGACTGATTTCTGTGAGTTTGAGGTCAGCCTGGTCTATAAAGCAAGTTCCAAAACAGCCAAAGCTGTTACACAGAGAAACCCTGTCTGGAAACACACACACACACACACACACACACACACACACACACACACACACACACACACACACAATGTTGTTGCCAAGAACCAGATCAGAAGTTGATCTTCCCACTTCAAATTAAGTAAAAATCCTTCACAGGTGTGCCCTTGATTTGGGGTTTTCCTTAATTCTAGATATTGTCAAGTTGACAACCAATAATAGACATCACAGTCTGTGTCAGAGTTCTGGAAACTTCCCTGGTTCCAGGCTTTGCAGCCTCTTTTCCATGGCTCTTCCTTCCCCCTGAAAGAAAACAAGATGATTTCTTCCCACAGGTGGAAAAGGATGGAAGTTCCATGTGGCTCTAAGTTTGATGAGGGCATGGCAGCCTGAGACCTGAGACCCTTGGAGTAGTGTGGACAGGAGGAATGGGGCGGCTCAGCCAGCCTGGCTCCCCTTAGCCTCACCCTGATGGCTCAGACCCAGTCCTGTTTTCTTTCTTCATCGTGTTGAACTATTGCCCTAGACACTAACACTTCTCTTTCTCATTAAAAAGTGAGATCCTGAAGGGCCTGATGTAGGAGGGAAGATGGGGAAGGGGAGATCACTAGCTGCAGGAACTCTTCTGATGTTGGGGATGACCTGGTCTGTTACATGTTACCATTTAAGAAACTAAAATTGTTCTTGTTCAGTGGCAATTAGAAACTAACACACAGCTCAAGTGCAAAGATGAGCACACATAGTGTGCTCTTCCTGGAATGAGGCTGTGATCCACTGTGCACAGTGGGTGTGTACATTGAAATCTTTCTGAATTTTTAACTTTGTGCTGTTTTGAACATTTGCATTTCAGCACGGCCTATTTCAGTCTTCAGTCCCTGTCCTGTTCCAGAGCTGGAACAATGTTGACTGAACAGCCCTGTGCCCTCAGCCCCTGGGCCTCACACTCTAGTTTAGGAGGAGACGGAGCCATTGGAGTATTTTTCAAAATGGATTTTTTAAATTTTATTTTTATTGGATGTATTTGTTTTTTGATTATGAGTATGTAGGTGTACCAGGCACTGAATCCCCTGGAACTGGAGTCACAAATGGTCGTGAAGCATCATGTGGTGGTATTGTGTTCCCCAAAATACTGTGCACCCTAATAAACTTATCTGGGGTCAGAGAACAGAACAGCCACTAGATATAGAGGCCAGAAAATGGTGGCACACACGCCTTTAATCCTAGCATTCCAGAGGCAGAGATCTGCCTGGATCTCTGTGAGTTGAAGGCCACACTGGAAACAGCCAGGCGTGGTAACAAGAGCCTTTAATCCCAGGAAGTGATGGCAGAAAGCAGAAAGGTATATAAGGCGTGAGGAACAGGAACTAGGCTGGTTAAGCTTTTAGGCTTTTGAGCAGCAGTTCAGCTGAGATTCATTTGGATGAGGACTTAGAGGCTTCCAGTCTGAGGAAACAGGATCAGCTGAGGTGAGGAAGCTGTGGCTTGTTCTGCTTCTCTGATCCTCCAGCTTTAACCCAAATACCTGGCTCCGCGTTTGATTTTATTAAGAAGAACTTTTAAGATTCCTGCTACACTCTGCAACAGCAACAGGTGCTCTTAACCTCTGAGCCATCTCTCCAGCCCCTATTGGAGATTTTACAGAAGGAAACCACACAGCCTGGCTCACAGCAAGATCGCTGACAAGATGGCTGACCATGGAGAGAAACTGGATTAAAAGGAAGAGACAGGCCGGGCGGTGGTGGCGCACGCCTTTAATCCCAGCACTCGGGAGGCAGAGGCAGGTGGATCTCTGTGAGTTCGAGGCCAGCCTGGTCTACCAAGTGAGTTCCAGGAAAGGCGCAAAGCTACACAGAGAAACCCTGTCTTGAAAAAAAAAAAAAGAAAAAAAAAAAGAAAAAAAAAAAAAAAAAAAAAAGGAAGAGACAGGCCGGGCGGTGGTGGCGCACGCCTTTAATCCCAGCACTCGGGAGGCAGAGCCAGGCGGATCTCTGTGAGTTCGAGGCCAGCCTGGGCTACCAAGTGAGTTCCAGGAAAGGCGCAAAGCTACACAGAGAAACCCTGTCTTGAAAAACCAAAAAAAAAAAAAAAAAAAGGAAGAGACAGTGTTAGTGCCGAGTCCTAGAATGAGGGGTGCTGGTACTGACGGGGTGAGGACTGAGGGATAAGGGCTGAGCAGGAGGTGACAGAAGCAAAGGGGAGATCCTAAAACAGTGGGGTCCTCCTGTTTGAGGGTGTTAGTCCACAGATCACAATGGACTCATCTGCAGAACCCTGCAGGGCATCTTACATCTGCACTGAATGCTGTGGTGGTTTGAATGAGAATGGCCACACAGGCTCAGAGGTTTGGATACTTCAGTTCCAGTTGATGGAACCGTTTGGGAAGGTCAGAAGGTGTGGCCTTGTGGGAGGAGGTGTGTCACTGGGGCTGGGCATGGAGGTTTTAAAAGGCCACCACTATCCCCAGTGTCTCTGACAATCGCTTGTGGATCAAGATGTGAGTTCTCAGCGGTTCCTGCCACCACACCTTTCCTCTACCATCCTGGATTCAAACCCTCTGAAAACTGAGGCTCAAATTAAACACTCCCTTTTATAAATTGCCAGGTTCAGTGTCTTTTCACAGACCTAGAAAAGTAATTAAGCCAGGTGTGTGCACAAGCTTTTAATCTCAGGACTTGGATGCACAGGCAGCTGAGTCTCTGTTGTGGAATATTATTTTTTAACTATGTAAAGATATGTTACATTTCTTTATGTTGTATTTGTTTAATTATGTAAAGATGTGTTGCTGTTTCTGTAGTGAGAGTTTCTGCAGAACTCTGCAGCTGGTTTGATTCTGGAGTGTTAGCACCAGCTTTGATCTGCCTTTTGTGACGCTACCTTTTGTGTAGGGTTCCTTAGGCTTGAGGTATGTAAATCTTAACTAAGAGTTTCCTAAAGGTTCAAAGCCTATGCAAAAGTTGGTTGTGGGAGGAAAACAGAGATGTCCCATGACTGGGAATTGCTTTGCCATCTGTCTCTTTGAACAGCCTTAGATAAGAGGTTTTGGTATATGGAAATTGACTTGCTAAAGATGTAAACTGTATAACCATAAAAGTCCTTTTTGCAAAGCTACAATTGGTCAGTTGGCCAGAGCTGACTCCCCTGCGGCCACGAAGGCTAAAATTCACCCTAGAGTGACCATTTCTTCCACGGACCCGCGTGAACTGAACACCGGACACAACATGTCTCACCTTGCCTTATTAAGGCACCTGATTGGGCTAATAAAAGCTGAACAGCCAATGGCTAGGCAGAGGAGGGATGGGCGGGGCTGGGGGAGAGAGAAGAGAAAAGAGGAGGACAAGAAGGGGCAGGAGGACAGGACGGCCCGCCAGGCAGCCACAGTTACCCAGCCAGCCACGGAGGAAGCAGAAAAGTACGACATACAGAAGGAAGGAAAGAATGGTAAAAAGCCCTGAGGAAAAACAAAGATGAAGAGAAACAGTTTCATTTAAATTGGAAAAACTGGCTAGAGGTAAGTTTAAGCTAAGGCCAGGCATTCACAACTAATAATAAGTCTCTGTGTCATGATTTGGAGCTGGTTGGTGGTCTGAAAGAAAGCCTGCTGCATGTCTCTGTGAGTTCAAGGCCAGCCTGGTCTACAAAGTAAGTTTCAGGAGCCAGAGCTGTGGATACAGGCCTTGTCTTAAGAAAGAAAGAAAAGGCCGGGCGGTGGTGGCGCACGCCTTTAATCCCAGCACTCGGGAGGCAGAGCCAGGCGGATCTCTGTGAGTTCGAGGCCAGCCTGGGCTACCAAGTGAGTTCCAGGACAGGCGCAAAGCTACACAGAGAAACCCTGTCTCGAAAAACCAAAAAAAAAAAAAAAAAAAGAAAGAAAGAAAGAAAAGAAAAGAAAGAAAAACACCAGGAGAGACCCCCAGGCCAGACTCACTTAGTTCTCTCCTCAACCTTCCTGGATTGTCTAGAAGAAAAGTCACTTCCGGGAATACAGTGGCAACAACAAGCTTGTTGGGGATGCAGTGCAGAGATGCTTCTCTGTAAAGCAGAGGCACTGGCCTGCAAGCACCTCAGTCTCCACAGAGACCAGGCTCCTGTGTTCACCTGCAGGGGGCAGCTCGCACTGCCAAGCCTGATGCTCAGGAATCTCACCTGTAAATTGAGACTTTGTCTCTTCACTCAGGATTGTGTCTTCACAGCCTGGTGTTTACACTCAGACTTCTAGTGTTTTCTTCCCAGATGATCATCTGTGGCTCCAGGTGGTTGTGTTTTACACGGACCTTCAGTCCATAGTCCTGAGATGTCTGTGGACCTGGTCTTTGTCTCAGCACAGTAGACCCCTGCTCCACTGGGAAGAGACCCCGTGGAGACCAAGTACAGCTCCGCACTGAACCCTGTCTACACACCACGGTTCTGTGTGTCTACACACTGCCATGGTACAGTTGCTTCAGTGAATAAATCACAGCAAGGGAGGAACTGTAACTCATCATGAAGGAGAACGATGATGACGGTGTGGTGGAAGTTACATAACCCGTGACCTATCGTTCTCTCTCTGACCTTCACTCACACTTTATGAGCCGATGAGATGAGGGAGATGAACGTCACAGCCCTGTGGAGCCCTGGGTCTGAGAACAGTTGGATCCTGAGTTCCTCAGGCCTGTGCAGGGTGGACACCGGGCAGAGGGTGATTCTCATGGCAGAGGTACACACTGGGGATCTGAGGTTTCATCCTTGTTGAGTAGTTCGGAGAAAAATTAATTAGTCTTTTTTGTTTCTGTGGATTTTGACTTGATGTCTTCAAATCCCAGCCACACATAACTGAAGTAGAAAGTGAAAGCAGAGGTGAGTAGGGACTCCAGCACGGAGAGTCACATAACACAGGGTCAAAAGCCCTTGACCAGAGCTGTGAAAACTCCAGTCACCTCCCGATGACGGTGTCCACGGCAGCCCCGCACCCTCACCAGGACTCCGACAGCACCTGTTTCGGTGAACATTCATTTCAAGTGCTGTGTGTGTTTTCCCTGGACACTTCGTGCTCTTAGGTTTCATCCTGACGAACCTGAGGAGACAGTTGTCCTTAGGCGGCTCAGAGACACCACGACAAACAGCGCTCCGTCCCGCAGCACAGGGTTCAGCAAAGTCTCAGTCCCCAGGCGGTGAGGTCTGGGGTGGGAGCCCAGGGCTGGGGATCCCCAGGTCCCCAGTTTCACTTCTCCAGCTCCTGACCTGGGTCGGGTCCTTCTGCCCGGACACTGATGACGAGTGTCCTGTTCTCACCCTCATTGGGTGCCGAGATCGCGGAGAACCAATCAGCGTCGCCGCGGTCACGGGTTATAAAGTCCTCGCAGCCCGCGGAACTCAGACGCCCCAGATCCGAGATGGGGGCGACGGCTCCGCGCACGCTGCTCCTGCTGCTGGCGGCCGCCCTGGCCCCGACCCGGACCCGCGCGGGTGAGTGCGGGGTCGGGAGGGAAACGACCCTGCGGGGAGGGCGGGGGCGGCCCCGGGGAAGCCGCGTCCCCGCGTCGCCCGGCCAGACCCTCCCGCCCTTCTCCACCGCGTCCCGAGCCCCGCGCCCTGCTCCCCTCCCGGCCCGCGCACCCGCCCGGGGTCCGGGAGGAGGGTCGGGGTCTCACCGCGCGCCGCCCCCAGGCTCGCACTCCATGTGGTATTTCAACACCATCGTGTCCCGGCCCGGCCTCGGGGAGCCCCGGTACATGGAAGTCGGCTACGTGGACGACACGCAGTTCGTGCGCTTCGACAGCGACGCGGAGACTCCGAGGATGGAGCCGCGGGCGCCGTGGGTGGAGCGGGAGGGGCCGGAGTATTGGGAGAGGGAGACAGAGAAAGCCAAGAGCAACGAGCAGACTTTCCGAGGGAACCTGAGGACCCTGCTCGGCTACTACAACCAGAGCGAGGGCGGTGAGTGACGCGGGTCGGAGGTCACGACCCGCCACGTCCCTACGTCCGGGCCGGAGTCGCCCCGGGTCCCGGGTCCGAGGTTCGGGAGGAGAGTCGGGGACCGGAACCGGTTTCCCTTTCGGTTTAGAGGAGTCCGCGGGTGGGCGGGGCCGGGCCGGGGCGGGTGGGCGTGGCCGTGGGCGGGGCTGACCCCCGGGTGGGCGGGGCTGACCGCGGGGTCCCGCAGGCTCTCACACCATCCAGACGATGTACGGCTGTGACGTGGGGTCGGACGGGCGCCTCCTCCGCGGGTACGAACAGTTCGCCTACGACGGCCGCGATTACATCGCCCTGAACGACGACCTGACGACGTGGACGGCGGCGGACACGGCGGCGCAGATCACCCGGCGCAAGTGGGAGCAGGCTGGTGTTGCAGAGACAGACAGGGCCTACCTGGAGGGCGCGTGCGTGGAGTGGCTGCGCAGATACCTGGAGATCGGGAAGGACACGCTGCAGCGCACAGGTGCAGGGCCACGGGCAGCTCCTCCCTCTGCCTCGGGCTGGGCTCAGTCCTGAGGAAGAAGAAACCCCTCAGCTGGGGTCATGCCCCTGTCTCAGGGCAGACAGTGTCCCTGGGTCTCCTGATCCAGCATGGCAGGGGCCGCACTGACCCCCAGGCTCAGCCTTCTCCCTGGACAGTTGCAAATCTGTGTCAGGAGGAGGGAGAGGAGATCCCGACATCACCACAGTGGCTCCTGCAGTCTGCAGCCGCTGTCAGCCATGGCCTCTCCCAGGCCGGGGTCTCTGCCCACACCAGGGTCTGTGGAAACTGAGTCCTGTCATCTGAGTGTGTCAGCCTTACACGACAGGACCGGAAGTCTCCTTTACCTTATGGGAGACATGGACGCCCCTACCCTAGGCTGGTTCCACAGTTTCTAGAACTTTCCCAAGAATACGTTCTCCCAGATTCCTGTGGGTGAGGTTTACATCCCTCACACATCAGTTCTGTCTGTTCCTAAAATGATCACGTGAGCACTTATGGATTATCCTGGACAAATACTAAATTGTGGAAGTTTCTCTCTCTCTCTCTCTCTCTCTCTCTCTCTCTCTCTCTCTCTCTCCCCCCTCTCCCTCTCTCCCTCTCTCCCTCTCTGATATTATTTTGCTTTTAGTCAGTTTTTTTTTTCCCTCACTGGGGTGATACTGCTTCTCTCTCTCCCCCTTTATTATCATCTGTATCAGTCTCCACAGGAGCCAGGGGGAACTGCTAATCTGCATAATTAGACAAGTCAGTGTTTCCTTTAAACTAGAAAGGTTCCTGTGAGCTTAGACTGTTTTCTGCCATATTAACATCCAGAGCCCTCCTGCTCTCCCTCAGCCCCAACAAGTCACAGAGTTGTCCTGGTGGATTAGGAATTGAACTTCCTCAGAGACAGCGTCTTCTGCAGCTCCAGGACAGGAGTGACAGGGAAGATCCACACACCCCTGTGAGCACTGCTGTGTCCCAGGGAGTGCTGCACTGGGCTCCACAGCACACTTCCAGGGGTCCTGGTGACAATGCCTTGTATCTTGTCCCCAGAGGCAGGAGTTGGGGAGTCACTTTCTCTGGCTGAGTGTCAGAGGTTCACCACATTTCTGCTGCACACTTTGGTGATGGCTGTTCACTGGAGAGACAGTTATGCTGGTCAGCAAGATGGCCACAGTGCTTGTGCCTCAATGGTGGCAGCAGGAGTTGGTGGCACCCTTCATGGAGCCCTTGTACCTGATTTCTTATTTTGATATGAATTAATAACATATATAAATTAACTATTTTCCTTCTTCTATTCTTTAACTACCTAACTAACGCTATAGAACATCACATGAGGAAGACCATGCTGACCTGCTGGCTCATGTGGATTCCCTCTTAGTTACTGAGTCCCCTCAGGAAAATGTGCAGCTCTGTGATGAGGGGACCAGCTCTACCTGAGGTCACTAGTGTGAT
Source organism: Peromyscus californicus insignis (assembly GCF_007827085.1). Classification (NCBI taxonomy): domain Eukaryota; kingdom Metazoa; phylum Chordata; class Mammalia; order Rodentia; family Cricetidae; genus Peromyscus; species Peromyscus californicus. The sequence goes on from NW_026294491.1 coordinate 3,398,497, forward strand.
GACAGAATTGTCCAAACAGACAGAGTTTAGTGTCATCATTGATTTAACTTTGTCTTTGCAGATTTCTGTTTATCTTGTTAATTGTGGGATTTCTTAAATCTTCCACACAGATCCCCCAAAGGCACATGTGACCCATCACCCCACACTGAAAGGAGACGGCACCCTGAGGTGCTGGGCCCTGGGCTTCTACCCTGCTGAGATCTCCGTGACCTGGCAGAGGGATGGGGAGGATCTCATTCAGGACATGGAGCTGGTGGAGACCAGACCTTCTGGGGATGGAACCTTCCAGACGTGGGCAGCTGTGGTGGTGCCTTCCGGGGAGGAAGAGAGATACACATGCCTTGTGCACCATGAGGGGCTGCCTGAGCCCCTCACCCTGAGATGGGGTAAGGAGGGTGTGGGTGCAGAGCTGGGGTCAGGGGAAGCTAGAGCCTTCTGTAGACCATGAGGTCAGGGCTGAGAGCTGGGGTCATGACCCTCAACTTCCCCTCCTGTCCTTCCCTTCCAGAGCCTCCTCAGTCCACTGTCCCCATCACGGCAATCATCATTGCTGTTCTGGTTCTCCTTGGAGCTGTGGCCGTTGTTGCTGTGGTGGCTGTTGTGAGGAAGAGGAGAAACACAGGTAGGAAAGGGCAGGTCTGGTTCTCTCTCAGCCCCTTTTAGAAGTGTGCTCTGCCTCATTAATGGGAAACATCCACACCCCTCATTGCTCCTGTCTCTGACCTGGGTCTGTTGTCAGTTCTGCAAACTTCCTAGGGTTGGGGTCTTCCCTGATCTCTCACAGCTTTTCTCCTCACAGGTGGAAAAGGAGGGAACTATGCTCTGGCTACAGGTAAGTGTGGGGAGCAGGATTGTCCTGAGGCCCTGGGGTGAAGCTGGAGTATTTGGGGAGCTCTGCCAACCCATAATACCTCCTCCAGTGAAATCTTCTAGAGGCCATGTTTTCACCTTCCTGTGACTATATATAATTTTACCCTAGGCAGGGACAGTGCCCAGAGCTCTGATGTGTCTCTCCCAGACTGTAAAGGTGACACTCTGGGGACTGATTTGGGGAGGGGTAAAGTGGACATGATTGGGGTTCAGGGACTCCCAGAATCACCTCTGAGTGAGGGGTGGATGTTGGGATGTTGTCTTCACAGTGATTGTTCATAACTCTTGTTTGTAGCGTGAAGACAGCTGCCCGGCCTGACAGAGTGACAGAGATGTGCTCAGGTCTCTCCTGTGACGTCCTGAGCCCCTCAGTTCACTCTCAGCAACAGTGTCTGATCTTCCCTGTGACCCTATGGGCTCCATGTGAAGAACTGGGAGCCCGGCCACCCCTGCACACCAGGACCCTGTCCCTGCACTGCCTGTGTTCCCTTCCACAGCCAACCTTCCTGGTCCAGCAGACAGGAGGGGACATCTGCATCCTGTCACCTCCATGCTGCCCTTAGCTGTAGCCCCTGACTCCCCACTGAAAATAAGAATCTGAATGTGAACTTGATTGTTCACGTCCTTGATCTGACAGGTTGATTGGCGGGTAAATTGAATGATTGAGATACTTAGAGTTTGTGGATGAAATAAATGGCATCATGGAGAACCTTCCAGAATCTGTGTTCTTTGTGCTGTGTGTATCCGGTGGACAAGATGCGGCTATGGGAGCTGAGTGTGAACAGGGCTGTGCCCAGGTGGAGCTCAGTCCGTTGTTGGCTGTGACATGATCACTCCTCAGCTCTGTCACCTGGCTCTGTTCTCTTCATCACTTGAACCACATGCTGAGAGTCTGTGATCACAGGGACACTGGGATGAGAGAGCCTTGTCCTGTCCCCAGGATTGTGAGCAGCCAGGGCAGCTGTGACAGGTCAGCCTGGGCTCTGACCTGGCCATGGCTCTTCACCCTGTCTTCTCTGTTTATTTCTTGTCTCTTTAGTTTGTATGGAGGTCTAGGCCTGTTCTTGTTCCTGTGAGTGGTCCCTGCCTCATTATCCTTTGGGCTCCCTGAGTGACAGCATTAAGATGTGTCTGTCCATCCTTGTCTCCCAAGGCCCAACTAGGTCCCTGACTCAGGAGACTGTGGGATGAGGGGATGAACTTCAGTCTCCCGAGCTCCTGCCTCCTTCCAGGCCCCTCCCTGGAGGTTCTCTCCTTTCACATCTTTCAGAATCTAACCCGGGTTGTAGGATGGACAGAGAGGAGGGATCCACAGGGTCTCATCTCAGATCTGTCCTGTTGGATCTGTGTTCTGCCCAAGGTCCCCTCCCCTCCCTGGCTCTGGGAATCCTGGTGCTGCCCCCAGTGGTGACTCAGGAATTTACAGGCTGAGTTGACTGGAGATATAAGTTTATTTAAAAGACATAGTCTAGGGACTGCAGAGATGGCTCAGGGGTTGAGAGCACTTGCTGCTCTTGCAGAGGACCCGGGTTCAAATCCCAGCACCCACACCAATCCTCACACCATCCATAACTCCTGTTCCACGGCTTCCACTGCCCCTGTGGTCACCAGATAGGCACATGGTACAAACACATACAGTCAAGGAAAACACTCATAGACATAAAATTAATGAACCTTTCATAAAATAGATTGGGAAATCTGGGAACACCAGAGATGGAATTACTTCACCCCTGCTCCGGTTCCGGCCCCTGCAATTTTGTCTTCTAGTTTTGTGACCTCAAGTTAAGAGTTCCAGGAACCTTAGCTGAGATGTTGAAGACCAAGAAGGTGACAATCTCTGTCATGATGCTGCCATCTTTGTCTTGTGAGGGATGGTGACTTCCAGTGCCTGGGACCCAGCAGACATTCATACCCAAGAAATGTTTGATGACTGAATAAAAAAATAAATAGGATCATGGATCAAAGACAGGAAGGCAGGTGGAGAGGGAGGGAGGGCTTGGCTGAGGGAAAGCTCAGGTGACCCTGACCTCAGTGTGAGGGGACCTGGGTGCTGCACTCCACACACCAGCATGTGGCCTGAGGTTGTGTTAATCAAGGGAGCTTCTGTAGAAGAGGGAGGTGAGTGTGTGAATTCTCCTCTAGACTAAAACATCCCTGCTGGAGCCAGGAGGAGCTGATGAGGCTCAGGAAACACAAGAAGCTACAGGTTCATGGAGCTGACACAATGTAGCGCTTCCCTCTCAGGGTTAAACCAGCTGCAGTTCCTGAGGGAGAGGAGACTGTTGAGTGGAGCTGCTGGGAGCTGTGCAGGGGACTGCAGTGATGCAGCTGTGTGAGTGACATGCACACTGGGGTGGGCAGATCAGTGGTTATCCCGACTCACCCAGGCTCCTGTGAGTGACCAGTGAGCTCAGGGTTCAGTGAGCTGACCCTGGATGGATGTTTTCCTTGGTCTGCTTTCTGTCTCTATCTGGGGTGGAGGAAATCCACTCCTCAAGCAGGGGACAGAGCAGTGTCCATTGTGATCAGCCCACAGAGTCTGTTCCAGATGTGAGATGAAGTCCTGTTTCTAAGACACACTAGGAAGTGATACAATGTTGCTGGTCTCCTGGAGCAAGCGCTGTGGTGGGAAGATGCCTGTGATACAGTGTAAGGGAATAAACAAGGGCAGGTGGTGTCAGGAGGTGGAGGGCAGAAGGGAAGGTGTCCAGAGTGCAGGGGAGAGGAACAGGGCAGAGAGCTATCATTTTGTAAAATTTATTAATTTTTTTAGTGTGGCATGCTGGCACATACATGCTTTATTCCTAGCCCTTTCAAAGTAGAGGCAGGTGGAGATCTGTGAGTTCAAGTCTAGCCTGGTCTCCATAGTGACACCATCTCAAAAATTATTTTTTAATTATGTGTTTGTGTTAATTTCTGTTCTGTTGCTATGATAAAACACCATGAGCAAAGCAACATTTAGAAGGGTTTGTTTGCTCTACAGCTCCCACGGAAAGAGTGCATCACGGCAGGCAAGCAGGGCAGAGCTGCAGGCATGGTGGTGGAGCAGGAAGCTGAGAACTCACAGCTTCAGGTGCAAACAGGAAGCAGAGAGAGCAAAATGGAGGCAGATGGTTTGACTCTCACAGCCCTCCCTCCCCTAGTAAAATACTTTCTCCAGCAAGGCCACACCTTTTAAACCTCAACCTCCCCAAATAGCACCACCTACTAGGAAACAACGTTCAACAACTCAACACTATGGGGACATTTCTCACTGAATCCACCACAGTGGATGTGTGGCATCCATGCGGGTGTGGTCAGGTGAGTGCAGGGCTCCTGGAGGTCAAAAGAGGGTGTCAGATCCCCTGGGTGTGGGTGCTGGGAACTGAACTTGGTTCTGTCAGGAGCAGAAGGTGTTCTCAGAGTCTCAGTCATCCACCCTGCCCTAAGGACGCTGTTTAAATAGGTGTTCAGTGTGGTGTCATTCAGAGGGTGACATCTGAGGAGAGTTTTGAAGATCCTATAGAATCAGTCTTTGACTTCTTCCTTTCCAATTTGTATCCCCTTGATCTCCTTCAGTTGTCTGATTTCTCTGGTTAGAACTTCCAGTCCAGAGTGAACAGATATGGACAGAGTGGACAGCCTTGTCTTGTTCCTGATTTTAGTGGAATTGCTTTGAGTTTCTCTCCATTTAATTTGATGTTGGCTGTAGGTTTGCTGTGAATTGTCTTGATTATGTTTATGTAGGTCCCTTGTATCCCTGATCTCTCCAAGACTTTTATCATGAAGGAGTGTTGGATTTTGTCAAAGGCTTTTTTCAGCATCTAAAGAGATGTTCATATATTTTTTTCTTTCAGCTTGTTTATATACAAGTATTTTGTTGAGTATTTTTGCATCTATGTTCATAAGGGGAAATGATTGGTAATTCACTTTCTGTGTTGAATCTTTGTGTGGTTTGGGTACCAGTGTGACTGTGGCCTTATAAAAGGAATTTTGCAATGTTCCTTCTGTTTCTATTTTGTGGAATAATTCGAGGAGTATTGAAAGCAATTCTTTGAATATCTGGTAGAATTCTGGGCTAAAAGTGTCTGACCCTGGACTTTTTTTGTTGGTAAACTCTTTTTTCTTTTTCTTTTCTTTTTTCTTTTTTTTTTTTGGTTTTTCGAGACAGGGTTTCTCTGTGTAGCTTTGTGCCTCTCCTGGAACTCACTTGGTAGCCCAGGCTGGCCTCGAACTCACAGAGATCCGCCTGACTCTGCCTCCCGAGTGCTGGGATTAAAGGCATACGCCACCACCGCCCGGCTTGTTGGTAGACTTTTAATGACTGCTTATATTTCCTTAGGGATTCTAGGTCGTTTTAAGTTGTCTACTGATCTTGATTTAACTTTGACAAGTGGTATTTATCAAGAAAATTGCTATTTCATTTAGATTTTACAATTTTGGGGAGTATAGGTTTTTAAAGTATGACGTAATGCTGTGGAATAATCCTTTTCTACAAGATGAATATGCATTACTTTCATTGGTTAATAGAAAGCTGACAGCCCAGTAGCTGGGCAGGAAGTTAGGTGGGAAGGCCAAACTAAGAATGCTGGAAAGAGGAAGGACAGAGTCAGGAGTCATCAGCCAGATACAGAGGAAGCAAGATAAGAATGCCATACTGAGAAAAGGTACTAAGCCACAAGGCTAAATGGATAAGAATTATGGGTTAATTTAAGTGTAAGAGCTAGTTAGTAATAAGCCTGAGCTACTGGCCTAGTATTTATACTTTATATTAAGGCTTTGAGTCAATTATTTGGGAAGCTGATGCTGGGCTTGGGAGTTGGTGGCGGGACAGAAACTTCTGTCTACAACCTAATGATTCTTAAAATTCCTTGGTGTCTGTTGTTATGTACCCTTTTCATTTCTGATTTTGCTAATTTGGATATTCTCTCTGTGACTTCTACTTAACTTGGATAAGGTTTGTCTACCTTGTTGACTTTCTCAAAGAGCCAACTCTTTGTTTCATTGATTCCTTGTGTTGTTCCCTTTGTTTCTATTTTATAGATGTCAGTACTCAGTTTGATTATTTCTTGCCAGCTACTCCTCTTGTGTGTGCTTGCTTTTTATATTCTAGAGCTTTCAAGTGTGCTGTTAAGTTGCTAGTATGAGATCTCTCCAATTTCTTTTTAAAGGCACTTAGTGCTATGAACTCTCTTCTTAGCAACTCTCATTGTGTCCCATAAGTTTGGGTATGTTGTACACTAATATTCATTGAATTCTAGAAAGTCTTTCATTTCATTTCTTTCTTTATTTCTGTCTTAACCCGGTAGTCATTCAAAAGAGAGTTGTTCAGTTTCCATGAGTTTTTAGGCTTTCTGTTGTTGTTGAAATCCAGCTTTAAGTAGTGGTTGTCTGTTCGTTTAGAGAGGATTATTTCAATTTTCTTGTATCTGTTGAGACTTACTTTGTGTCATGGTATGTGATCAATTTTGGAGAAAGTTCCATGAGTTGCTGAGAAGAAGGTGTATTCTTTTGTGTTTGAATAGAATGTTCTGTAGATATCTGCTGGGTCCATTTGGTGTAATGTCTGTTAGCTCCAGTACTTCCCTGTTTAGTGTTTGTCTGGTTGACCTGTCCATTGGTCAGAGTGGGGTCTACTGAAGTCTCCCACTATCCATGTGTGATGGTCGATGTATGGTTTATTCTTTAGTAATGTTTTTTTTTTTTTTACAAACATGGGTGGCCCTGTGTTAAGGGCATAGATGTTATGAATTGAAACATCATCTTGGTGGATTTTTCCTTTGATAAATACAAAGTGTTCTTCCCTCTCTTTTTTGATTAATTTTGGATGAAGTCTATTTGTTAGGTATCAGAGTGGCTACACCAGCTTGCTTCTTGGATCCATTTTCTTGGAATCTGTTTTTCCAACCCTTTAATCTGAGGTAATGCCTATCTTTAGTGTTAAAATGTGTTTCTTGTATGCAGCAGAAGGATGGATCCTGTTTTTGCATTCATTCTGTTAGTCTGTGTCTTTTTATTGGAGAATTGAATCCGTTAATATTTAGAGATGTCAATGACCAATGATTGTTAATCTCTGTTATTTTCTTGTTGTTGTTGTTGTTGGTGGTGTTGTGTGTGTGTGTGTGTGTGTGTGTGTGTGTGTGTGTGTGTGTTTCCCTTCTTTGGTTTTGCTACTGTGAAATCATTTATTTCCAGTGTTTTTGTGGGTGTAATTAACCCACATGTGTTGGGTTTTCCTTCTAGCACCTTCTATAGTGCTGGATTTGTAGATAGATACTGTTTAAAATTGACTTTGTCAGGCTGGAGAGATGGCTCAGAGGTTAAGAGCACTGGCTGCTCTTCCAAAGGTCCTGAGTTCAATTCCCAGCAACCACATGATGGCTCCCAACCATCTGTGATGAGATCTGGTGCCCTCTTCTGGCCTGCAGCCATATACGCAGGCAGAACACTGTATACATAATAACTAAATAAATCTTTAAAAAAACATTGACTTTGTCAAAAAATATCTTTTTTTCCTTCGTCCATGGTAATTGAAAGTTTTGCTGGGTATAGTAATCTGGGCTGGCATCTGTGGTCTCCTAGAGTCTGCAGCACATCTGTCCAGGCCCTTCTGGATTTTAGAGTCTCCACTGAAAAGCAGCGGTGATCCAAATAGGTCTCCATTTATGTGCTTGTTCTTTTCCCCTGAAGCTTTTAATAGTCTTTCTTTGTTCTGTATGTTTGGTGTTTTGATTATTATATGGCTTGGAGACTTTCTTCTGATCCAATCTGTTTGTATCTTTGTAGACTTCTCCTTCTTTGGTTAGGAAAACTTTCTATTATTTTGTTGGAAATATTTTCTGGGCCTTTGAACTGGGTTTTTTCCTCATTTCTATTTCTGTTATCCTTAGGTTGGGTCTTTCATAGTGTTCCAGATTTCCTGGATATTTTGGGTCAGGGATGTTTAGACTGAATGTTTTCTTTGACCGATGTGTCTATCTCTTCTATTGTATCTCCAATGCCTGAGATTCTCTCCTCCATCCCTTGCATTCTGTTGGTGAAGCATCTGTAGTCCCTGTTCACTTACCTAGATTTTCCATTTCCAGAACTCTCTCAGTTGGTGTTTTCTTCATTGCTTCTGTTTCCATTTTCAGGTCTTGAACACTTTTATTTGCTTCCTTCAACTGTTTGTTTGTTTTTCCTTGGTTTTCATGACTTTCATTAAGGGATTTACTCATTTCCTCTAATTTTTATTTATTCCTTCGATTTCTTTAAGAAAGGAAGAAGTTGCCGGGCAGCAGTTCGGCACACCTTTAATCCCAGCACTTGGGAGGCAGAGGCAGGTGGATCTCTGTGAGTTTGAGGCCAGCCTGGTCTACAGAGCGAGATCCAGGACAGGCACCAAAACTACACAGAGAAACCCTGTCTCGAAAAACAACAACCAAAAAAAAAAAAGAAAGAAAGAAAGAAAAGAAAAAGAAAAAGAAAGGAAGGAAGGAAGAAATGAAAGTATCTTTATTTGCATATGATATCATGGTATACATAAGAGAACCCCAAACATTCTACCAGGGAACTCCTACAGCTGATAAACACCTTCAGCGATGTGGCTGGATACAAGATTACTCAAAAAATATCAGTAGGCCTCCTAAATACAAATGATAAACACACCGAGAAAGAAATCAGGGAAACAACATCCTTCACAATAGCCACCAAAAATATAAATATCTTGGGGAAACTAAACCCGTTAAGTGAAAGGCTTGTACGATGAAACTCAAGTCTCTGAAGAAGGAAACTGAAGAAGATATCAGAAGATGAAAAAATCCCCCGTCCTCAGGGATCTGTAGGGTTAACATAGTAAAAATGGCCATCTTACCAAAAGCAGTCCACAGAATCGACACCATCCCCATCAAATTTTTTATGGTCCTTCAAAGGAAAAGGCTCAACTTCATATGGAAAAGCAACAAACCCAAGACAGGAAAAACAATCCTAAACAATAAAAGAACTTCAGGGGGTTTCACAATCCCTGATTTCAAGCTCCACTGTAGAGCTTTAGTGATAAAAGCTGCATGGAATTGGCATAAAAACTGACATGTTGATCAATGGAATTGAATCAAAGACCCAGACATACACCCACACACCTATGGACACCTGATTTTTGAAAAAGAAGCCAAAAAATTACACAACGGATAAAAGAAAGCATCTTCAACAATTGTTGCTGGTCTAGCTGGATGTCTGCATGTAGTAGAATGCAAATAGATCTGTATATATTACGCAGCACAAAACCCAAGTCCAAATAGTTCAAAGACCTCAACATAAATCCAGATACACTGAACCTGACAGAAGAGAAAGAAGAGAAAAGCCTTGAACACATCAATACAGGAGATAACATCCTAAAGAAAATACTGATAGCCAAGTCAAACAATCCAATTAAAAAATAGTGTACAGATCTAAACAGAGAATTCCTAACAAAAGAATTTCAAATGGACAAGAAGCATTTCAAGAAATGTTCAACAACATTGGCACAGGAGACAGCTTCCTAAACAGAACACCAACAGCACAGGCACTAAGATCACCATAAATGGGACCTCATGAAACTGAAAAGTTTTTTTTTTTGTTGTTGTTTTGGATTATTTTATTTTTCCATTTGTTTTAAAGCAAATCTTTTTTTTCCCCCATTTTTTTTTAAATTTTTATTTTGCAATACAATTCAGTTCTACATTGGGGAAGGCTTTGCCCTGGAGGAGATGGGAATGGGGGGGGCTAGGGGGAAGGTGAGGGGGACAGGAGGGGGGAAAACAAGGGAATCCGTGGCTGATATGTAGAAACTGAAAAGTTTTTTAAGGCAAAGGACACTGTCAATACAACAAAACAGCAGCGTACTGATTGGGAAAATATCCTCACCAACCCCACATTCCACAGACTGATTTCCAAACTATATCAAGAACTTAAGAAAGTAGGTATCAACTAACCAAATAAAAATCCAATTAAAAATGAAGTACAGATCTAAACAGAGAATTCTCAACAGAAGAATCCCAAATGGCCAAGAAACACTTAAGGAGTTGTTCATCATCCTTCACCATCAGGAAATACAAATCAAAAGGACTCTGAGATTCCATCTTACGCCTGTCAGAATGGCTATGATCAAAAACACAAGTGACAGCTCATGCTGGAGAGGATGTAAACTCCATTGCTGGGGGGAGTGTAAACTTGTGCAGCCACTTTGGAAGTCAGTGTGGTGGTTTCTCAGAAAACTGGGAAACAATCTGTCACAATACCCAGCTATACCACTCTTGGGCAAATGCCCAAGGAGCACTCAATCATCCTACAAGGACACTTGCTCAACTACGTTCATAGCAGCTTTATTTGTAACAGCCAGAACCTGGAAACAACCTAGATGTCCCTCAACCATGAATGTATAAAGAAAATGTGGTGGCTGGGCAGTGGTGGCGCACGCCTTTAATCCCAGCACTCGGGAGGCAGAGCCAGGCGGATCTCTGTGAGTTTGAGGCCAGCCTGGGCTACCAAGTGAGTCCCAGGAAAGGCGCAAAGCTACACAGAGAAACCCTGTCTCGAAAAACCAAAAAAAAAAAAAGAAAAAAAAAGAAAATGTGGTATATTTACAAGAACACCAGGAAATTTGAAGTCAAATGGGTGGAACTAGAGTGAGGTAACCCAGACCATGAAAGACAAAGATGACATGGACTCAGTCATAAGTGGATATTAGCGGTAAAAAGAAGGATAACTAGGCTACAATCCACAGACTCTAAGAGACTAGGTAACAAAGAGGGTTCATGGGGGGACACCTGGATCTCCCTAGGAAAGAAAAATAGAGATTTCATGAGTGGGCGAGGGGCAGGTAGGGATGGGAACTTGAGGGATCAGGTTGGGGGACAAAGAGGGGAGAGTACTGAAAGAGACTACTAGAAAGGGGGGGGACATTTCAGGGTCAGATAAAAGACCTGGTGCAAGGGAATCTCCCAGGAATCTAAAAACGACCCCAGCAAGACTCTTATCAATATCGATACATAACCTGAACTGGCTGTCTTGTGACCAGATTGGTGCCTAGCCCAATTGTCATTAGAGAGGCTCCATCCACCAACTGATGGAAACATGCAGACTCACAGCCAAACATTAGGTGGAGTTTGGAGATTCCTACAGAAGAGGGGGCATAAAAAATTATAGGAGCCAGGGGAGTCAAGGACACCACAAGAAAACTCACAGAATCAATGAACCTGGGCTCATGGGGGTTCCCAGAGACTGAATGACAACCAGGGAGCCTGCATGGGACTGACCTAGGCCCTCTGCTTACATGTGACAGTTGTGAACCTTGGTCTTCTTGTGGGACTCCTAATGGTGGGAGCAGGGGCTGACTCCAACTCTGTTACTGACTTTTGGGACCCTACTCTCCATACTGGTCTCCTTGCCCAGACTCAATATATGAGGAGGTGCTTAGTCTTTCTGTGACTTGATATGTGATGTTTTGTTGATCTCTATGGGAGACCTGTCCTTTCCTAAACAGAAATGGAGGAGGAGTGTATTGGGGATGGGAACAGAGGGGTGGGGGAGGGATGGGAGGAGAGGAGAAACTGCAGCTGGGATGTAAAATAAAATAATTTTTTATATAAAAAGAAGAAACGCTCAACATCCTTAGCCATCAAGGAAATGGGAGAGGAGGGGGGACTTGGAGGGGGGACACTCTGATTGGGATTTATTGTATGAAAGAAGAATAAATAAAAGATAATAATTTGACGGGTGGTGGTGGCACACACCTTTAATCCCAGCACTCGGGAGGCAGAACCAGGTGGATCTCTGTGAGTTCGAGGCCAGCCTGGGCTACAGAGTGAGATCCACGACAGGCACCAAAACTATACAGAGAAACCCTGTCTTGAAAAAAAAAATAATAATAATTTATTAAATTTTTTCTTTATTTTACATGCCAAATACAGTTTCCCCTCCCTCTTCTCCTCCTGTTCCCTACCCCCATCCACTCCTCCTCTGTTCCATTCAGAAAGATGCAGGCCTCCCATGGGCGTCAAGAAAGCATGGCACATCAGGTGGAGGCAGGACCAAGCTCCTCCCCCTGCATCAAGGCTGGGTGAGGTAACCCAGCATGGGGAATGGATTCCCAAATGCCAGCTCAAGTGCCAGGGACAGGTACTGATCTCACAGCTAGGACCCCCTCAAACAGACCAGGTGCACAACTGTCACACACATGCAGAGGGCTTAGGTCAGTCCCATGCAGGCCCCTTAGCTGTCAGTCCAGAGTCCCTGAACTCCTATGAGCTCAGGTCAGCTGTCTCTGTGGGTTCCCCTGTCATGACCTTGACCCTGATGGCTCCTACAATCCCTCCTCCCTCTCTTCAACAGGACTCCTGGAGCTTAGTCCAGTGCTTGGCTTAGGATCTCTGCTTCTGTTTCCTTCAGTTCCTGGATGAAGGCTCTCTGATGGAAAAAGAAGAACAAGAACAAGAATAAGAGTAAGAAGAAGGAGGAGGAGGAAGAGGAGGAGGAGGAGGAGGAAGAGGAGGAGGAGGAGGAGGAGGAAGAAGAAATCATTCTCAAGGCTACTGAACCAGGTTCCTTCCAGGCTGTGGATCATGCCATCAGATGCTCTGAGGCAGGAGCATGGATATGTAATCTGAGTATAAGGAAGCAGAGGCCTGGAGCAGATCACAGTCTGTACACCATGAGGCCCAGAGAATGCTGGAAATGTCCAACCGTTTCATAGCAGTTTTTTCTGAGTTGAAACATTCCCTCTTGGAGGGACAGGGAGGCCCATGACACTCAGGAGGTGACAAAAGGTCCTGTGTCTGGGAGAACAGCAAGTTGGAAGAGGGGCTGGAGAGAAGGCTCCTTGGGGAGGAGCACTGACTGCTCCTCCAGAGCACAGGGTTCGAGTCCCAGCCTCACATGACTGCTCACAGTTGTCTGTGACTCCAGTTCCAGGGATTCAAGCCCTTCCCTCACCTCAGCGGGCACTGCACACACATGGTGCATGTACATACTTACATACTAAACACACATGTATGTAAAACAAAATAACTTTATATAAAGAAACCGACAACTCTCTAGAATTCCTCCCCAGCAGTATGGAAAGGAGAAACATGCTCTGGGGGAGCGCACTGAGCATCCAGTTGTGGAGGGAATTCTCTGATCTTCCAGCTGCCTGGAAGCTGTGCAGAGGACGGCAGGGAGGAAGTTCATGAGTCACTTCCTGTGTTGGGGTGGGCTTTTCAGGGATGCATGGACTGGGAGTTATTCCTGCCCCCGTGAGTAACCCCTCCCCCCCACTCCTGTTGGTGACCCCAGTAAAACCTCCCGGGTTCACAAGCTGGAAATTGATGCAATGGTTCCCTTGTCAGCCCTGAGTTCTCTATCTGAGGTGAACAGACATGTGTGTGTCTTTCCAGGGAAAGTCTGTCACACAACACAGACCTGTCCTCACAGTGTGACAGGGAGTTAGAGCGGTTGAGCACAAGGGGACAGACACACAACTTCTCTCCTGACAGGGTCTGCTGGAGGGAACTCTAGCAGGGCAGGAGCCAGGCAGGCAGTGGGGACCTGGGGAAGCAGAGTCCTGCTCCTGCTGCACACCCCAGTCTCCTCCGCTGTGAGATGGGGGATGGGAAGTGAGGCATCCTGGGTCCACTCTGCAGGTGACATCACAGCTCTTCCCCCTGGACTAACTCTGGGTGTGAGAGGGAGGGGGTGAGGCAGCAGGCAGAGTTGCAGACTGTCCTGGAGGAAGACAGAGTCGCCATGGGTGAAGAAGAGGAAGACTGTCAGGGACACAGGAGGAGGGACATGGAGGCCCCAGAAGGTGATGCCGGGCTGAGATGTCCACTAGATGCAGGGTGGGTGGGTTCTCAGACAGAGGGACAAAGGTGGAGACTCTGAGGACATAGTTTGTGCTGGAGAAGACAGGGAGGTGACATCATGGTCATAGTCTTTGAGAACTGATGAGGAACTGAGGGAGGGATGGGTACAGGAGAGGATGGGGTCAAGTGTAACTGAGAGAGGCATTCGACTGTTTAATGATTTCTTTTCTTTTAGAGACAGGGTCTCACTATGTAGTCCAGGCTGGACTGGAACTCACTATGTAGACAAGGCTGGCCTCAAACTAACAGGGATCTGCCTGCCTCTGTCTCCTGAGTGCTGGGATTAAAGGTGTGTGTCACCATGCCTGGCTTATATTGTTTAATTATATGCATATATGAGCCTGTGTGTGTGGGTGTGTGTCTGAGAATGCATGGCCCTTGGAGGCCAGTACGTGGCATTACGGATTGTTGTGAGTCACCTGACTGTAGACACTGAATATATACTCTTAAGCAGAGTGGCCTCTCTGGTCATTAGGGTTTTATCTTGTTTCTTCTTTAAAATAAATTATATTGTGTGTAGTGTGGGGGCAGGGCACACACGTGATATGGCACATGTATGGAGTTCAGAGGATAACCTGTGGTAGTTGGTTCTCTCCTTCCCACATGTGGGTCCCAGGATGACACTCAGGGGGTCAGGTGTGTGCAGCAAGTGCATTATCTCAAATAGTCACAAGAGGGCAGCAGAGGGCAGCAATGGCTCTGATCAGAGTTCTCCCAGGGACTCCCTAAAGGAATCCAACCACAGCTTCCCCTAGGGTAGAGATGTCACCTCAGAACAGGGCCCCTAGAAGGTCCAAGGGGCGTCCAAGTCCATGTGACACAGAGAAAGGAAAGCTATGGAGAGCCAGAGGAGCTTCTGACTTGTACACAGTTGGCTCCTCCTGCCCTCGATGAGGCCCTTTTAGTTAAAGCACAAACCAGTGACCAAACCCAGTCATGGCCAGGCACAGTGGTGCAGGCCTCAATCCCAGTACTCAGGAGGCAGAGGCAGGGGGATCTCTCTGAGTTCAAGGCCACCCTGGTCTACAAAGTACAGGGGTGGGGTCTGGGTAGAAAGAACGAGAGAGAGAGAGAGAGAGAGAGAGAGAGAGAGAGAGAGAGAGAGAGAGAGAGAGAGAAAGGAAGAGAAGAAAGAGAAAGAAAGAAGGAAAAGAGGGAAGAAGTGAGAGAGAGAGATCACCCCAAGCTCTCCTCATCCAGGAATTGTGGCTTCCACAGAAGGACCTTCTGCAGGTCTGGGAAGCTGGCTCTGACCAGATCTTGACCAGCAGTCCCCTCCACCCAGCCTGGCACTGAAGAGGATCTGCCATGTTCACTCTGGTGCGGGTTCCCTTAGGGACCCACTGGCTGAGGAAACAGCACTTTGTTCCTGTCACAGAGCAAGTGGGGCCTCGGTCCTGTGTTAACCTGCCCACAGTTTACTCTTTGAAGCTGGGCAACACTGTTCCCTGTGATGCATCAGCGGGTGATAATTGACAAAAGAAAAGGGAACTCAACACTTTCAGAGGTGAAAGGGTGCTGGAGAGGCCACTCCAGCTTCACCCATTTTGTTTTCTTTCCACAGAGTCTCACAGGGTAGCCCTCCTGGCCTGTGTCACCCAAAACACACAGCTCTGACTTCAAAGGGAATAACAAATTGTTTAATGTAGAGCCATGTTGTGGGATATTTTGATCTCACTCTGACATTTCTGAGACTTCCCAATAAAGTTATACCTTGAATTGGGGGGTGGTGCCAGCAACAAGCTGACCAGAACTGGCCATAGAGAAGCCAGCAATTTGGATAGAAAAGACTTACAGGAAGGAAAGGGCGGGGACTGGAGTTTAAGCTTCTCTAGGTTCTGGGATGAGGGAAGAGTCCTAGTTGCTACTCAGCCTCTCTGAGCTGGCAGGTTTTCACCCCAGCCTTTGACTCCTGAGTCTTGTTGATAAATAGAATGATAGAGACTAAATTTAAACCTACATATCGGAACCCTAGCCCCACCAGGCCATGTCCTGAGTGGCCAGTGGGCACTGACTGAGGGGCCGAGGGGCCACAGACAATAATTAAAGTAGCAGTAGATTCATGTGCAGCTGCTAAGCTGACAGAAAAACGTCAGAGCCATATTTGAGTGACCATGGATTTAGATCACCCCAAACCCCATGTTCCAACATGGAGGCAGTTGCATGAAGTTTTCCTAGGAGCAGAACAAAGAAAGCCACAGATCAAGATACTGTTCAAACACATTGCCAGAATCTTTTAGAGGTGGTTACAGCAAGATGGGGGATTCTCTCCTACAGCCTCAGATGCTAATTGGTGACATTCTTAGTTTTGGGGTTAGTGGAAGGCAGTGGTCCTTAAGTTAATAGATTTCAAAGGTTTTTATCTATTAGTCATTGGATGTTGGTTTCCACTCAGAGGTGGGCAAGAAATGGCTCTTCAGGAGTCCGAGGCTAGCCCAAGATAATGTAATTAGCCTCTGGACCTGCATCTTCCCACCTCTCCACATCACTGCAGGTCTAACCAATCAGTTTTTGCAGACACAGCTTCTTTGCAGAAATTCTTGTTGACACCTGGAGCTCTGTGTAGATCAGGCTGGCCTCAAACTCATAGAGGTGCACCTGTCTCTGCCTCCCAAATGCTGGGATTAAAGGCCACCATGAAAAACCCAATCTGATTGTAGTGGGTAGCCATTCCAGCTTTGACCTGGAAATACACCCCCTTTGAGGCTTTGGTGAGGACCCCTGAAGACCCAAGATCCAGATGGGGGAGCTCTCTTGGTTCCTGGACCCTGAATGCTGGAGGTAGACTGAGCAGAGTTCTCCAGAGAACACCACCTGACTGCACTCCACCTTTCCCAGACCCTGTAACCTATCCCTTCACTTGTAAGTTATCTCACAAAATAAACCTCCCTTTTAACTATGTGGAGTTGCCTTAATATTTTAACCAATGTCTGGTGCTCACATGGGGCAAATTCCAGACCCTGGCTGGTCTGGTCGGTACCTGAAGCAGAGCTCCTTAACACCAGGAAAAACCTACAGGGTTCCATTCCTGAAAAAGAGCTAATCAGGTCTCAGTTCCCTGGCAGGTTTAGCCCCCAGCTGTGAGTGAGGCATTCCCCCTCCTCCTTGCCGGCTCCCTAGCCCGAGGCTTGCACAGTTTCACCTAGTTAAAATAGACAGGGCACTGTCCCCAGTGGCACCCTACTTAGGCACAGAGAGGACTTGGAGCCATGCCTGCTGGCAGACCTTCTGTCTGCAGAGGCAGAGAGGGGCTTAGAGCGGCCTGGAACTCAACAAGCCTGAAGCTCAAGTGGGTGGCCTTCTTATCCAGGAGCTCCCAGCTGACCTCTGACCCCTGCTGGCCTCCACCAGGCTCACAAAAGAGCACATGGTTTGTGGTACTGACCCTGCTGAGTTCCACATGGAGCTGAACCTCCCTCTTCTCCTGTGAATCCTGATTGTCACCCATGACTTGTGGGTCCCATTCCCATAGGGAAGACCTCCTGAGACTGCTGGGTGTCCATGCTCAGGGGTGACCCCTTCAGAGCCCAGTCAGAGAGACATTTTACAACAGAAGCTGAAGCCAAGATGGACAGTCCCCTCCAAGGCCGCACTGCAGGTCCCATTCCCTGCTGGGGACTCTGGAGAAGGCAGAGCTGATGAGGTTCGTGGTGACCCCAGATTCTCTCTAAGGAGGCAGTCAACTGCCTCGGTCTTCTCCCCTCTGCTGCCTGCAGAACGCCTCAGTTACCCATCCAGATCCTCTTCCAGTGTGTTCTCTCTCTAATTCTTGACTCCACAGGACAGCAGGAGGCCTCTGAGTGACCTCCCTCTGTGCTGCTTAACAAAGGTGTGAATGGCTGTGAGGCCAGTGGAGGGCTCTCCCTGATGGACAGTCTGCAGGGAGGTGGCCAGGACCCTGGCCCAGCAGCTTCTGCTCTGGCTGAGCCTCACCTCCCTAGGCCCAGATGCTCAGGTTCTCACCCTGGACCAGAGAATCTTCAGCTGGTAGTTTTCATAGGCCTCATAGGTGTGATATAAACACTCTCAGAGCTCACAAGGATCCCACTGTGCAGGGGGTTAGGGTTAGGGTTAGGGAAAACCAAACAGGCAGCCAGGCACCGTGACCGACACCATAATCCCAGCACTGGAGGGTGAGGCAGGAGGATTGCCAAGTGTTCAAGGTCAACTTGGACAACAGATGAGACCCCAGGTCTATAGCAACCGTGTCATCAACATCCAGAGGTGGAGACAATCCAAGCTGATGGTCGGAATGAAACAGTGACTGGGTGGACATGAGCAGACAGGGAGGTTCCACCAACTGCTGCACCGTGGACGGATCTGAGGAGACTGCCGAGTGACAACAGCCCGCCACACAGGGACAGACAGTAACTTGTCCAATAAGACAATCACCCATAATCACTCCAAAATGTACACAAGCTTCAAAACATCACAGTGCACTCCAAATATGTGTGACTGTTTGTTAACTGATACCTTTTTCAAAGGCATTTGAAAATAAATCCACAATCTGGAGCATTGTTCAGTGGGTAGAGACATTTCCACCAAGCCTGAGGACTGAGTTCACTCTCCAGGAGTCACATGGGGAAGGAGAAAACTGACTCCTGTTCATTCTCCTCCGACCTCAGTCCATTAGCATTCTCTCACTCGCTCGTTAATAAACAAATAAGTGGAATTTTTAAATTTCAATTAAAAATGGTAAATTTATTCATTTTATGTGCTTGGGTAATTCACCTGCATGGATCTATGCCTGGTGCACACAAAAGTCAGAAGAGGGCATCAGGTCCCCTGGAACAGAGGACAGGAAGGAT